>NC_090647.1:145435757-146035757 GCF_040937935.1 Hyperolius riggenbachi | reverse complement strand
ATTTTTTCCCCTCCCGGCGATTTCTGTTTGTTGGATATTTTTGGTAAGCGTTTTTGCAGAGCGATTCTGTTTTTTCACTTCCTGTTGTCAGTCAGGATGGGAACTCTTTGATCCGGAAAAGAATAAATACAATGTATTTATTCTTAAAAACATGAACGCAATCGCTGCACAACACGATTCTGTGAGCGTTTTGCGTTTTTCCTATACCTTCCATTGTAGCAAAATCGCCCTGAAAAGGTCCATGCAGCACTTTTCTGAGCAGAAAGCGGACGGATCGCCCTAATCTGAACTAACGCATAAGATAACAGGGTGTAAGCGCTTTCAGGGCGATTTTGAAAAATCGCAGGCGCTTAAAAAAATCAAAGTGTTAATGAGCCCTTACAGAAATAAACTGCAAAAAATCTATGGAGATGAACCGCCTTAAAAGTACTTCCCTTTACTAATAATTTATGACTGAAAGGAGCACTATTACTATTGTAATACCCTCACTGCACGTAACAGCTTGTAACAAAATAGAGACAACTCCACAATGCTCCGCTGTTATCAAACAGATTTTTGTCAATTGAAGCCCGTAAATTACCTAACTTCTACCGCACCTGTGGAAATTTTTATGAATTAGCAAACAAAAGTCTAAAATACCAAATGCGGTATTTTAATAACCAGCTTTTTTTTATTGCACAGCCTTTTATGAATCAAGGCCATTGTAGTGTGTGCACAAATGTCCCACTAAGCTAGAGTGTGGCCTCACTTGTGGCACTACATATAACATGTGAGATGTTACACTCGGGTGTGTTTATTTTGTAATGTTGGGGGTAGAGGTGTGCAATGGGCACATATTACCACTATTGGGGGAAGGAGCATTAAGAACAGCTCTCTGGGGTTACAAAGGCCACCTAGTATAGCTATCTGTGGGATGGACACAAAGGCTACCTAATACTGCTATGAAGATATGGTTACTGATCATATTTATTGGGCCTGAGCTACTATATATGATTATTATTGTATGTATGCTGGTCAGAGATCCTTATCATCCTGGAGGAGTGCAAATCATCATAAAAGGCCCCAAAATAGAGAAGGGAGGAACTTAAAGGAAAACTACATTCAATAGCAGAATGCTGAAACGTTATTTTAAAAAGAAGTTGAAAAATTATCACCTAGGTTACTTTTAGCAGAAAAAGTTAATTGCATATGGTCCATTGTATCTTGTGTAGTGCCACTTATGCATGATGACACACCAAAACAGCCTACATAAGCCCAGGGAGAGCCCCTGCTCAGTACTGTAGCACTGCAGCTAGAAGGGTGCCTGGGAATTGTTCCTGTCCTGTTGAACCTCAGCCTGTCTTATTACCTCAGGCTGTCTTATTAGGCGCTCAGCTGCTGATCCTCTACGTCTCTGATGAATCTGTCTTTGTCGACTACCCACATACCTCCCAACATTTTGATTTTTAAAAACGGGACACTTAGGCCACACCCCTGGTCACACCCCCTAGTCACGCCCACTCCACACAAACAAAATGTGTTCAATTATTAATTTTTAATTACTCCCAAAGGGGAGGCACTGTAAGGGTGCCAGTGGGTGGGGAGGAGGGTGAGGGTGGCCATGGGTGGGCAGAGAGAGATCGAGGCACCAGCCCGGTATGCAGCATGGATGGCCGCTGCCATTACACTTCTCCCTCCCTCCCTCCTAATCTGCCCCCCAGTAAGTCTTACCACTGCCTCTCCGCTGCATACCGGGATCTCCTCTGATCTTCTCGCTTCCTGTGACGTCACAGGAAGCAGGAAGCGAGAAGATCAGAGGAGATCCCGTTACGCAGCGGAGAGGCAGTGGTAAGACTTACTGCCCGCTCCGCTGCCCATTTTACTCTGCGGGGGAGAAGGGGACACTGGGGGGCAGATTAGGAGGGAGGGAGAGAGAAGTGTAATGGCGGCGGCCATCCATGCCGCATATCGGGCTGGTGCCTCGATCGTTTTGTTTTTTCCCCTCACTCCCCAGCGGGCGGGACCAGGGGGGGCAGCGCGGGACAGCAGGACGGCCCCCCAAAATCGGGACCGTCCCGCCGAAATCGGGGCGGTTGGGGCCCCTGTACCCAAAATGTTACTGATCTAGCTTATTTGGCCTACAATTTTCTTCAAGCACTCCTCCCTCTACCACAGTTTCTTGAATACAAGTATCAAGAAAAGTTGTCATCTATTTACATCTCACCACCTGGTAGATATGTGACACTCACCACCAGTTATTAATTGTTGCCTATGGAGCGGATCTATACAAGGACAGGCAAGATCTATACGAGGACAGACAAGATAAAATCACTATTAACATTAAGAATTTCATGGAACCCCTAACAATGTACACACTTTAACCTCACAGAGACATCTTATGAAATGCACTGGTTTTGGCAAAGGCTAGACTAGACAACAAATATGAATGGCCACACAGCAGTAGGCGTGGTTTAAGCACTGCATGCCACATTCATCTTGAACTGCTGTAGGATATTGTCCTTATTTTAGATGACAAATGTTATTCAGGGCCCTTTTCCACCAGCTGAATCGCAAAAACGCAAACCGCTAGCGATTTTACAATCGCTACGGTTTGCTTTTTAACATAGGAATCGCGGTAGGTCATTTCCACTACCGCGATTCGTTTTTGTCGGGAACGCGAACGCGCGGCGGAGCGATAATTGCCGCGATTTTGCTATGCAGTGCATAGCATAGTAAAATCGCGGCCGCGAACGTCGGGGAATCGCCGCTAATTGCGATTCAGCAATCGCTAGCGTTCAGCGTGAACGCTAGCGATTGCTAGTGGAAAAGGGCCCTAAGGCCAGAAACCCACTAGGAGGCGCAATTTGTAATCGCTAGTGATTTGAAAAAGCTCTTGCTAATGCAATGCTATGGGGGATTTTTATAAAATCCCATCGCTCAAGTGAGATCACATCCATAGCATTACATTAGCAAGAGTTTTCAAATTGCAAAGCGCTCAGAAAATCACTCCTAGTGGGTTTCTGGCCTCAGTAGTGTTTCAATGAAATCATTAATGGTTTTCACTCTAATAGCAAAATCTTTTGTGCAGCAAATAGACAGCTGAAGTGAGTGACCCTTATTGGCCCTTTTAGCTCGTTAAAGAGGTATTACATAGTCATGTCTATAGTGCTTGGTTGCTGAGTTTTCAGCTTGGAATTCAAGGGAATCACAGCAGGTTATAATGTGATTTTCTACTCTTCTTGACAAAAAAAAGTAATCTCCTCACTTCAGATCTATAGATCACAAGGGTTTTTGTAAATATCATTTAAAAGTTGTTACCCTGGTTGTATTTGCAGAGACAGCCACATGCACAGCCCAGATTTCCTGCCTGCAAAGTGAGTTTTGGGCACATCCACTTTATTATTATTTCATATTTATATAGCACTGTATGTTGTCACTTAACTGTCCCTCAGAAGGGCTCACAATCTAATCCCTACCATAGTCATATGTCTATGTATGTATCATAGTCTAGGGCCAATTTTAGGGGGAAACCAATTAACTTATCTGTAAGTTTTTGGGATGTGGTTGGAAAACGAACTGCCCGGAGGAAACCAACGCAACACAGGGGGGACATACAAATTCCATGCAGATAAAGTCCTCGCTGTGATTTAAACCAGGAACCTAATGCTCAAGGCGAGGGTGATAACCACTACGCCAAAGTGCTTTCCACTTCCACTCCCATTTCCACTTCCACTTCCTCATTTGTGCAGCTGATGCACTTCTAGATGTTAGGAACTGTGTACTGCCTGCCCCTGCCTGCTGGTGGCAGTATTGGCATGGAATGCCATGAACTTTCATTGTGTCACCAGCAGAGGGCTCGATGGACTTTTGAACAGACCTGCAGTTCTACAATCCAACAGCAGGTGGCTGTTCACTCACAAAGACTTGCAGTTCCTGATCTGGCCTGCAGGTGGTTCAGTTGTTTGTTGCAATTACTCACTACCAGCTGCATCCTTTGGTCACTTTTACATGGACTATTTAAAGCTAATGGGAACCGGGTTTAGAAAAAAAAAGTCAGATACTCACCTAAGGAGAGGGAGGCTCTGGGTCCCATAGAGCACTCCCTCTCCCGGTCCCCGCTGTTCCGCTGGCTCCCCCGTAGCGGTATTCGACTGTTTCAGTCAAATACCGCTGGCTCCCAGCCGAAGGGAGGCTTCGGAGATGCTTCGGGAGCCCGAGTGCTCCAGAAGACGGGCCGCTCTACACTGCGCATGCGCGCGCACCCTCTACGACGCGGTCACGTGTGCGCCACCTGTCTTCGGGAGGACTCGGCTCCCGAAGATTTCCGAAGTCCCCTCGGCGTGGGACGAGAACGGAGGAGCCTGCGCAGCATCAGGGCCACCGGGAGAGGAGAGGGATGGCTCATTAGGACCGAGCCTTCCCTCTCCTTAGGTGAGTATCTGCCTTTTTTTTTTTAGATCCCAGGTTACATTAGCTTTAAGGACTGCCTCTTCCCCCTGCTAATGGCCAGAACTTTGAGCTCCCAGGTCTGAGTTTCTGGACACCCTGGTTCCTGTTCCTTGCCCTGATTCCTGTGTATGCTTTCCTGTTGCCGAACCTGTTTATTCTGTCTGAGACCTTGCTTTTGTCTAATCCCTTGTACTGTGCTTTTCTGATAACCTGTTGCTGACCTTGCTGACTCTGATATTCTGCCTGATCCCTTTTTGTACTGCGATTGTACTGTGATTGTGTATATATTTTCTGTATATATTTAGATAGTTAGTTAGTCAGGGTATTATATAGTTAACACTGCTTTCCCTGTTTTTTGTATATATTGTGTGCTGTGCATGGGTTTGCATGATATTGCATTACGTTTGCATGTATGCCTGCATTTGCAATAAAACATTATATTTGCACCATATTCCTTGGTTCAGTGTCTGTATACTGCAAACTGTGGTAAAAACTCTGTTCCTCCATTCAGGCTTGTGACAGAAAGTTCTGGCCATACATTTACTGACCACTGCAGTTATACAGCATACTGAAAATCTGTTGTCTGTCAGAATGAGTCCACAAGATCTGGATTATTATGCATTATTGGCTGAGGATGCAGAGGATGAATGCTGTGATTTCTTTGCAAACTATCCCAGAGAAGAGTTGCTAAAGTTTATTAGCCAAGTGTATGGTTATGTGAAAGATGGATCTTTTTATGCACCTGATTTTGAATGCATAATCAAACTGTGGTATGATCTTGCATTCCCTAAAACTACCAGTATTTATCCGTCACTTTTTGACAATCAAAATATAATCTGTGATTACTTACCACCCTTCAATAACTATGCCATTGAATCTCTGATCAATTTGTTTGAGGATGACAGGGAATGCTTCCTTGATTAATACTCAAAAAAAGATAAACAGACTGCGCAAGCTTGCATTGATTCCCTCCAGTCCCTGATTAACCAGGGAATATGCAAGTATGGGAAAGCCTCTTTCTTGCTTAAAGAGAATCTGTATTGTTAAAATCGCACAAAAGTAAACATACCAGTGCGTTAGGGGAC
Source organism: Hyperolius riggenbachi (assembly GCF_040937935.1). NCBI lineage: Eukaryota > Metazoa > Chordata > Amphibia > Anura > Hyperoliidae > Hyperolius > Hyperolius riggenbachi. Next base: position 146,030,244 of record NC_090647.1, on the reverse strand, counting down.
ATCTATTACCCTCTGTCACAATTTCGCCGCTCCCCGCCGCATTAAAAGTGGTTAAAAACAGTTTTAAAAAGTTTGTTTATAAACAAACAAAATGGCCACCAAAACAGGAAGTAGGTTGATGTACAGTATGTCCACACATAGAAAATACATCCATACACAATCAGGCTGTATACACCCTTCCTTTTGTATCTCAAGAGATCATTGTGTGTTTCTTTCCCCCTTCTGCTCTCATGCACTGAAGTTTCAGGCTGCTCTTTTCTTCTTGCAAACAGCTTTGCCCTTGTCTGTAATCCTCAGTATGTGAAAGCCCAGCCAGCTCAGAGGACGATTTATCCAGCTTGTAAAAGATAAGAGAGAAGAGAGAATCTGCCATAATCTAAATAACACACAGGCAGTGTGCAGAGAGGGGCCTGGAGGGGGGAGATTCATCACAGAACCACAACACTGAAGAACTTGGCAGCCTTCCAGACACAGGCCGACAAGTCCGACAGGGGAAAGATACATTGATTTATTACAGAGACTGTGATAGTAGAAAGTGCTGCAGTAAGCCAGAACACTTTAGAATAGCTTTTGGAACTTGTAGGATGATAAAAAACAGGATGCAATTTTTGTTACGGAGTCTCTTTAATGCTTGGCAGAAGATTATTTCTGCAGGTTCCACAATCCTTGCCTCACCTGTTGTGAATCCAGTTCAGGTTGATTTTACCTCAGAACAAGTGAACATGTATTTCAGTTATTTAAAGAGAGACAAAAATGCCTTTTTTTGAATTCTATAAAAGACAAAGCTTTGAGTTTGTAAGGGGGTGTAAGTGTGCAGTCGAGAATCTGTTGTCTGAAAGAAAATATAAGCCTGAGTCAGCTCATGCATTGATCAATGCATATTCAGAAATCTTGTCATTTTGCACACCTGTTAACCCTCTGAATGCCGCTCACCTAGTTCAGAACTCCAAGTCCACTGCAGTTAAACAGCCCCAATGTCAGTCTCCCAGCAAAGAAGAATTTAATTTTATTTTTGACTCTGTACTGATTGATGCTTTGTTTGATTTTCTGAGAAAGGATAGAAAAGGATTTATTAATAGTTACTGTGAGAAAAGTGAAGGTTTTGTGTCTGCTTGTGTACGAGCAATTGAGTTGTTGATTGCGCATAGGCTTTGCAAGTATAAATCCGCTTCTGCCTTAATTGCTGCCTATTTAGAAGTCCTGCAAGTAAGAAATTCTTCAGTTAACCCTCCGAATGTCTGTCACGGTCAGAATCCTCAGCCCACAGCCATTAAACAGTTTAAATGTCAATCACCCATTACAAAACAATTTTGATTTCATTTTTAATTCTGATCAGATTGACCATTTGTTAGATTTTTTTTGAAAAGAGATATGAAAGGATTTTGTGAATGGTATTCTGAAAAGAGTGAAGCATTTGTATCTGCCAGTATACGTGCAACTGAGTCTTTGTTGGCATATAAGCTTTGTAAGCAAAGATCAGCTGTTGCTGTGATTGCTGCTTAGAATGAAATCCTTTCTTTCCGTTCCCACTCTCTGTCTCCTGCTCATTTTTCATCTACCTCCTCCTGTGTCCAGAACTCAAAACCTACAATAGTTATAAAACCTCAAAACAAATCAGCACCTTTGCAAACTGCTATCAGGTCCACACCTTGGTCCTGGCAGTGTCCAGCCTCATCAAGAGAACCTGTTGTTGCTCCGTTCAGGCTAGTGACACTAGAGTTGTGCATGATACTTCCCGATCTGTACAGCTTGTTGCATATACAGGAAGAGAGGGTAGCTTGGACGTTAATGTGCATGCTGTCTATTACAGAGATCACTAAGGCTTGGCTCACATCATATTCCTGCAGTGCATAGTGACTTAAATGCGCTTTTTACACTTGTGTTTGTGAGTACAATTCCTGTTTTATATAAATAAAACTGTGGGTTTTTACGCTATCAGAAGCCTTTCAGTTTTAGATGTGTGTCTGATTTCGTGCCATAGGAAGGTGGACTATACCTGCAAGCATTGTGGTTGAGACTGCACACCCATAAAGTGAGGACAGATGTCTGTGAGTGTGGGCAGCAGCAGCAAAGGGTGAGCAGGAGATCAATAGATATGTTGCTATGAAAACTAGCTGTGTTACAAACATACTTGCACTATGATATTATTTTATTGGTTTGTTTGAGATTGGACACGATCTGATCGTCAGGAAGAGGTCGATTAACCTCAGAAAGTGCAGTTGCTGTCTGTAGGGCTGGGCAGCCTTGCAATAAGGTGAGCGTGCCAATTGTTGGCTGACGGTCACTCACTTAGAGGTGAATCCACAATAGAAGTCGCACAACCGGGCCCCATAGGGTGATGGTCCCTGTGTTCTGATACATACAGGATTGCACTATGAATTTTCTCTTCTTGTTTTTCTCTCCATACATGTGAAATCCCTACCACGGGTGAAATATCTGGAGTGTTTGGACATTGGACATTAAACAGCCAAGAAATTGCTTATAAGGACTGTCTGAACAGGATTTGGACAGTGGGAGGGGGTAGCGCACTCCTTTTTGTGTATTTTATTGTGTATTTCATAGTGACAGTAGATGTGCTTTAATGATCCACGGCATGGAACCCTAGTTCCCAGAGTCACCTTTGTGTCCGTGACATTGGACGTGTCATACATAACATGCTATATATGACATGTCTGGTGTTCAGGATTACTGTGTACTGCACAATGGTGCATTCTGCTTGCCACAACAAAGATAGCTTCTACTTAACACAGGATCCATCAACATGACGGTTAATCAGCATGCTCTTGGATGGCATAAACTAATGTAGTGTGAACGAGGCCTAATAAGTACAGATTTATTGTTTGGGAGAAAAATGCTATTTCAGTGCCCAGACCTTTTAAACCAGCTAAGTACAGAATCAAATGGAATGATCATTTTTAATAATAGCAAACTATGAAATGATGTGTCTACCACTGATACATGCCAGTGTTTTTTCCTCAAAGGCAGTATTACACTATAAGACTATACTTCAGCAGTTCCATTTTGAAGCTATGTGTCTCGGGAGATAACATGGCCAAGTACCTAGCACTTTTGCCTTGCAGTGCTAAAATCTTTTCCAGGACACCATATTTACCTGTGTTTACACGGGTTTCCTCTGACATCCCCAAAACATACTAGTAAATTAACTGGTTGACCCAAAATTGACTTTAGACTATGGCTATTGATGGGATTAGATAGTGAGCTCTGAGTGACAGGTAGTGACATGACTGCTGCAGAAAGTGCCAGAGGCATATAAATACTGTATATGATAATCAGCAAATGTGTGCCTGTTGGGCAAGGCGCATGCCATACTAAGCCAATGAATGGGCGACAGAGCTATAAGAATGAAAGTGGTGTAAGGGGACAGCTTGGGGGCTTACAGTGATAATGATGGTGCACCATATATATTGTGGGAGACTTATGAGAGAGGTGGAGCAAAGAAATAATAAATAGCAATGCAGGCCTATGGAAATATATTATATTTAAAAAAGACAAATGCCTGCAAACAACACATACTTAACTCCCTTGGCGTTATGATTCTTTCTGGATTTTAGGGTCTAATTTGGTGCAATTTTTTTGCATGCTTTTAGATCCTAAACTTGTAACATCAAAAAGTTCCCCGGGGAGGTACTCACCTCGGGAGGGGGAAGCCTCAGGGTCCCAATGAGGCTTCCCACGCCGTCCTCCGTCCCTCGGGGGTCTCGCTGCAGCCCTCCGAACAGCGGCGATCTAAATATTTACCTTCCCGGCTCCTGCGCTGTGGCGGCTCTCATCTCCGAAATAGGCGAAAATTCCTGATCGCCATTGGGTCTCTACTGCATAGGTGCAAGTCTCCGGCACCTGCACAGTAGAGCAGACCCGACTGAGATCGGGTATTTCTGTCTACTTCGGAGCCGAAAGCCGCAACAGCGCCCCTGCTGGAGCCTGGAAAGGTAAATATTGAACAAGCTGACGGATTTGTCGGGCCGCTGTTCGGAGGGCTGCAGTGAGACCCCCGTGGGACAGAAGACGGCGTGGGAAGCCTCATTGGGATCCTGAGGCTTCCCCCTCCTGAGGAATACCCCACAGGGGAACTTTTTGATGTTACAGTGTCTCTTTAAACCTGGAAAATATCATGCTGCTAGGGAGATCTGCAGCAGCTCAGCACTTACCTCCCTGAGATCCAGCACCACAGTATTCCCTCCATCCTCTGGGTGGCACTGTAACCCTATAATGAGATTGCCGGCTGTCGTCATGACGAAAGACAGCGATCTCACCAAGGGGAAGCAGAGCCTCGGAGGAGAGGAAGAAGAATGGTGGCCGACGTCGGGATCCCCCGAGAGGTGAGTTAAAACGCCTGCTGCGCGCATTGCTCTGCATAGACCTCCCGGCGGCTACCACAAGTTCAGCCCGTGGTTACTGCTCCTGGCATGTTTTTTCCACCCCGAGCTGAACTCGTGATTACTGCTAAGGAGGTTAAGGACCCTTTCTCACTGGGGTGGTGTGGTGCGGTATTTTTACCGCATTCCACTGCAGGGCAATGAAAGTCTATGGGGTCTTTCATAACGACGCAGTACGGCACGATGCAATGGAAGTGACATTTTTGCCAGATCGCCAATGCGAGGGCAAATCTACGTTACCATCCGGCGACCTGTGGCAGACCAGAAGTCATTTAAGTCGATGGCAACGTGCATGTTCTAAAACGACCACTGCACGTTTTTAACATCGCACATGCGTGGAAGCGTATTTTAGCAATACGCTTCCACGCATGTGATCACTTTGCCAACAGGAAGTCAGTGTCACTTCCTGCTTGGTTGGCTGCCATACTGGGATAAACGCATTCTAATGCAGTAATCCCCCGAAGGCTGTTTTTGAGCGGCCCCCAAGCAGTGTGAAACAAGCCTCAAGGTTGTGAAGTAGCATCAATAGGATATTTATCACGCATATCAGTCTTTGTTAATTGAAAAATTCAAAAATGAATCAATAAAAACCGTTCTTTTTTTTATATGTGGCTGTAAGACACGCAATAATGTTCAGTGAATTGAACTCTTTCTGCATTCCAATTAAGGCAAAGAAAAGGCACAACAAACAATAACATCTTCTCAAAGTATTTTGCTTTAATATGGGTCTTCAGTTAGCTGTTGTGACATGTGTTAACTGAAACTTACTTATCATTCTGTGTAGATTTACTGATTACGACAACCGGATGCCATTATTTAAGAAATATGCTCAGCAAGATGTACTCTTGCTATACTTCTGTAAAAAATATACAAATTACTCACCGAATGAGCTTGTTAAAGCGTATATGTTCTATGTATGTATATGAAGATGTCTGAACATTTGAGCTGTTTAGATAAACTAATTGATGTCTTTGAGATGAATTGAATTGAGAAGCAGTGCCATACTGAATAGTACAGACCTGTGCAAAGCTTGGGACAGTGGTGTAGATAAATGTAGAATGCATACTGTAGGATGGTCATGAACACTTGGCACAAGAAATTAAAACTAAAAGCATTAAGCCAACACCACATGTCTACATATATGATTATCTGCTACCCATCTTGGCCCATTGATGATTGTTGACCATTTATATCTGCCAACCACAGCTAGGCCCTCTTGACTATTGGATGGATCTCCCATATTAGGTCTATGAAATCTCTATGCCTATGTACACACCACAAAGTCAAACCTACATATCTGCTCATGTATTTATTGAAAAAAGTTAAAAAACATGTGGCAAATGTAAGTGAATCCTTAGGATTATCATATATTTTTAATACGAGATTAGAGTGCGGGATGACAACCAGGCCTGAGTATGAGGCCCTGTTTTATTAATAGAACAGTTCATCAAAGCCTGATCACACAAACACCACATTTGTGGATGTATATTATGGCTTGAACAAATAAGATGACTGAGGAACTCAGAAAGGGAGTTGTGGATACATAAAAGAGGACATTTAAGACCTTTGCTACCATACCCAAAAGTGGTGGGCCACCAATGATAACTCTAATTGCAAGGTGTGTCATAAAGAGGTTACAAAGGAATACATAGTAAATTCTGACTCACATTGGCGAATCCTAAGTTTTCTGAGTTCTCCATCAGAACACTGTTAACAGGAATGATGTACATGCCTGCAAGGAGAAAGCACTGCTTTCTAAAGATCACATGGACAAACTTAAAAAAAACACAGGAAGAATGAATTTTGTGATTGAATAATGCCAAAATAGATTTTTTTTTTGGCTTAAAAGAATGTTAAATTTGGAATAAGGAAAACGCTGCATTCCAGCAAAGAACCTTATTCAAACTGTGAAACATGGTGGTGAGTGTGTTCTGGTCTAGGCCTGCCTTGTTGCATCTAAGCTTGGACAGCTTGCAATACCTAATGGAACAATTCATTCTGAACTAAAGAACTCTAAAGGTAGCCATACACTGGTCGATTTGCCATTAGATCGACCAGCTGACAGATCCCTATCTGATCGAATCTGATCAGAGAGGGATCGTATGGCTGCCTTTACTGCAAACAGATTGTGAATCGTTTTCAGACTGAAACCGATCACAATCTGTTGAGCTACTCCTGCCACCTGTCCCGTCCCCCCGTATACATTACCTGATACTGGCTCCCGGGCATCTTTTCCGCGCTGCACGGCTCTGTTCCGGCTCCATCCCGGCGCTTCCTGTGTCACTCCGTGACCAGGAAGTTCAAATAGAGCGCCCTCTATTTGAACTTCCTGGTCACGGAGTGACACAGGAAGTGCCGGGATGGAGCCGGAACAGAGCCGTGCAGCGCGGAGAAGATGCCCGGGAGCCAGCTTCAGGTAATGTATACCTAATCGGATCGGCCGCCGCTAGCGACGCGCTCCCTACCCACGGGCGATCGAGGGTAATTTCCCGCACGGCGCGATCGACGGACCGATCCGATTTCGGGAGGAAATCGGATCGGTGGGTGCATTTACCGTGAACGATTGGCAGCAGATTCGATCCCAGGATCGAATCTGCTGTCGAAACGGCCGCGAATCGGGCCAGTGTATGGCCACCTTTAAGGAAAAGACATTTGTCCTTGAGCTGAATCTTAAAAGACAGTGGGTTATGCAGCAAGACAATGATCCTAAACACACTAGTAGTTCTACTAAAGAATGGTTCAAGAATAAAAAAAAATATTAAGTTCTGGGATGATGAAGTCAAAGTTGAGACCTTAACCTCTTGAGGACCACGGTGTTAAACCCCCTAGTGACGAGGACATTTTTAGATAAATTGGTCACTGCAGCTTTAAAGGGACTCCGAGCAGTGCAGAAACTATGGAAAGATGCATATCATTTTAAATCTCTTTTTCTCCTCTTTCCAATGATATATAAACTCTTAGTTTTAGCTATTTTCGTGATCGAAATTGCTTCGGCCGCGATTTCGATCGCAAAAATAAAGAAAACTAGGCGTAGGGCGGTGATTTATGTGTTGTCAGAAAGAGGAGAAAGTCGCCCTGTGTAATACAATGTAACTATGGAAAGATGGATACAATTTTAAAGCTCTCTTTCTCCTCTTTCCGACGACACATAAACCGCCACCCTACGACTTTTAGTTTTCTTTATTTTTGCGATCGAAATCACGGCCGCAGAAATTTCGATCGCAAAAATAGCGAAAAGTAAGAGGCGCAGGGTGGCGGTTTATATATCATTGGAAAGAGGAGAAAGAGAGCTTTAAAATGATATGCATCTTTCCATAGTTTCTGCACTGCTCAGAGTCCCTTTAAAGCCAAGCTGCAGGGCCACACGACACAGCACACAAGTGATTTCCTCCCCTTTTCAGAGAGCTCTGTTGGTGGGGTCTGATCACCCCCCAGATGTTTGTTTGTTTGTTTGTTTTGTGTATTTTTGTTTATGTTTATTTTTTTAATACATTTTTTTTTAATATTTGTTATACTCCCCCCCCCTCCCCCCTCACCAGCCAATCTACGTGATCAGCTGTCATAGGCTTCAGTCTATGACAACCGATCAACCCTGTGCCTAAGGAATGGACAGCTGTGTCACACGGCTGTCCCCAGTACAGCGCTGCTGTAGATCGCATTGCTGTACCTAGTAATTAGACGTCGGTATCGCCGTCTAACAGTCTCCCGAGCGGTATTCATCGCTCGGAGATTAAAGGCAGAGCTCTGCTCCGCCCACCAAGCAGGAGATGCGCGCGATCTCCAGCAAAACAGAGACCCAGGACTTTACGCCGATCGGCATTAGGCGGTCCTGGGGCTGCCACCGCGGCCACACCCATCGCCGTGACGCGGTCGGCTACAGGTTAATCTAATTGAAATGTTGTGGAAAAAGCCTAATGCTAGGTACACGATACAATTTTCTGACAGAATTATTGTCAGATCAATTATTTCCGACAGGTCCAATCTGATTTCTGATCGATTTTCCAATAGATTTTCCACTCGCTTCTATTAAAAATCAATCAGAAAATCGATCGGAAATCAGATCGGATCTGTGAGAAATCATTGATGTGACTGTACAGGCCCATACACACGTCGGATTTCCGTGAACGACGGGTCGTTTGAACGTCCCGTCGTTCAGTCATTCGCCCGCTAAATCGGGCGTGTGTACAGACTGTCGTTCGCTTGATAAGAGTGAACTCACTCTTATCAAGCGAACGACAGTCTGTACACATGCCCGATTTAGCGGGCGAACGACTGAACGACGGGATGTTCAAACGACCCGTCGTTTACGGAAATCCGACGTTGTATGGGCCTTAAATCTGTCAGAAAATTGTATTGTGTGTACCTAAAAGAGGTTAATGTGAGGAAAGCCAGAACATCATTGAATTGAAGAGTTGAAATTTCAAAATTAAAATTCCACTAAGTTGATGTGCATGACAGTTACCACAAGTATTTAGTAGTAATTGCTGCACAAGGGGGGGGGGGGAATCACAACAAGCAAGTACTGAGAGCACAATCACTTACTTATGCCACATGCAGATATGTTACTGGACCATTATTGTTTTCAATAAACACATGACCAAATAAAAACTTTTTTATTTTTTTTTTTTACTTTTTTGTTTAACTAGGTTTTTTTTTTTACTATAGTACTTTTAGAACTTGAAAATCAAATAATCTATTAGGTCACAATCCTTTAAAAATGTATATAATTTTAGAGGAAACCAGAGATGAATACAAAAAAAATTATACATACCTGGGGCTTCCTCCAGCCCTCTCCGGCCTGAAGGTTCCCTCGGCGCCGTCCTACGTCTCCTCGATCTCCCGGTATCTTGGTCAGTGGGGGCTTACTGCCGGCCAGCATTCCCATCGCCGGGACATTTCTGCACTTGTGAAGGCACAGAACTCTCCTGGCGATGGGAGCGAGACAGGGGAGCTTGCGCAGCTGCACTGCACTGCACATGTACCAACTGGCTTAAGATACCAGGATCCCTTACGGAAGATCGAGGAGATGAGGATGGTGTAGAGGGAGCGATCGGGCCAGAGGGGGCTGGAGGAAGCCCCAGGGATGTATGATTATTTGTTTTTTTATGTTCATCTCTGGTACACTTTAAAAGGTATACAATATAAGTACCATTTTTGATAAACAAAGGAGCTCAAACACTGTTGTAAAGAACATGTTGTTGTAACAATTGTGGAATTCTCTCCGTGATCAGCGCACAGGACGTGCGCTGACACTGCGGAAATCCTCCACAAGCGTATAATTTGAGGGAACCCAGCAAAAGGTGCAACGCACCTGTAGAGGGAAATTCCTGTCGGCAGGTGGAGCTGTGGAGTGCAGAGAAACAGCTCCTTTGCCCTGCCACAGACGCCAGACAGGAATTGTACGAAGGGAAGAAACGCAGGGCAAGATAGCCCTGAAAGAGAAAGGTCAAAGCGACAGAGGGTATGTGTGTCCACCAATCTAGTTGCCACCCTGCGACGATGAACACACAACCATGAAGATCAGGTGAGAAGGCAATCGCCAGAGATGCTAACAGCGACAGAAGACCGAATAAGCACAGATGAGGAATGTATGTATGTCCACCAATCTAGCCGCCAACCTGCGACGGTGGACACACAACAGAGGAAACCAAGTGAGAACGCAATCGCAAGAGAAGTGATTGCGAAAGAGAATGAGCACAGGGACAGAATGTATGTATGTGCCCCAATCTAGTCGCCAACCCGCGACGGTGCACACACAACAGCAGAAACGAAGTAGGAACGCAATCGCGAGAGAGGCGATTGCCAGAGGTGACACAAGGCTTAAGCAAGACAGGGCATGAGAGTAGCAAAGGCACAGCAAATCATACAATGAGAAGATAAGGAAAATAACAAACGCGAACACCGCACTCATTCGCAACAGCGAACGCGTTTACTGCGCGGTCTCCGCGTGTTAAGCACAACAGAGACAAGCACGCCTAACTAACCACCGACAGACAAACATGAAACAGAGGACGCGAACGCTTGCTTAACGGTTACCTCACCGAGCCTCCAGCAAGCGTTCGTATCAGACAATACACGAAAACAGGAATAAGTGAGAGATACGATCCACTGCTCTTTCCGCCAGAGCAAGTGCGATCCAAGTAAGGCAACAGAGCTAGCAGGATCCACTGCTCTTTTCGCCAGAGCAAGTGAGATCCAAGTATAGCTAGAGAGCTTAGCAGGATCCACTGCTCTTTCCGTCAGAGCAAGTGCAATTCAAGTACAGCAAGAGAGATGTAGATCAGAAGGATCCACAGCCGCTACTGCTAGAGGCTAGTGTGATCCAAGCACGACAGACAGACAGAACAGGCAATACAAATAATACAATCCTGACTGCTCTAGCAAGGATGCCTAATGCAGTCCCAGGAATTACTCTAAGATAATCTTCAAACGATAAGCATGGCTGACACTCCAGGAGTGTTTCACAGGACAAACCCTTATGACCAGCCACGTACTGTGGAATCACATGGTATATATAGAGCAAGCCTACAAAGGATGTGGCTAGGCAATTTGCATGACAAACATATGCAAATTCCTCAGCAGCAGCAAGCTGCAAAACTGACAAAAGGTCTCCTTTCCAGAGACCTGCAGAATGCAGACCTGTACAGTGGTCAAAAAGCTGCCTGCCTGCGCAGACAGCTGAGCGGATCATTACAGTTGTACAATGTAAACATGGATATGGGAACTGCAAATCAAATATTGCAATAGCAAAATACAATAAAGATAGGTTATTATTATTTATTTTGTTTTTCTTTTGTTTATTCCTAGAAGCTGGTAGTTTTCCCCTCAACAAATATTCCCCCTTCACTGCAACTGAAACAGTGAGCTCAAGATCCTATGGTAAGTCTTCTGTTTCTGTTTGTCGTTTGAAGCAACAGGAGTTTTGGAGTGCCCAGTTCAACAGGCGCCACTGTTACACATACTTAGTCCTCGCATTTCCTGTGGGAGACACACTACAGTCTAACCTATGAATGTATATAATTTCTGAGAGCTTTTTTGCTTGTTTGGGGGGCTGTATCTTGACCGTTTGTACAGGAAATTATATTGTGATCTGATCTGTACCAGGCTATATATATATTTTTTAAGATTTATGTCTTTCTAACTAATTCTATTGACTTTTCCATAGAAGGTGTTTGTGTTTTGATCTTATATTGCTCCTTGCTCTGCTATTGCAGAAACAACACTAAATATTTTAGCTACATTGCACTTCATTCATGTGTTAGTTGTCAGTAGGTATTATACTGTTCAGGAAAATGAATTACTCTTCGTTTCATTATTCCTTTTTTAGCCTTGGGATCAGAGTGGTTATTAGGGAAAAAAGACTGACTTCGTCATGGGAGTCACATGATTGCGGCTCGTCATGGGATAAAGTGGTGAGAGGCTCAGGCTCACATGAGCAGCAGTGAGCTGGGTAAGCATGCATCTGTAGGTGCTGTTATGAAATAAGGAATGACACGGTACTTTCTGCTTGAAAAGAGTGAGTGTGTACAAAGGTCAAGGGATAACAGGAGGGGCTGATAGGGGAGCCAGAATACTTAGCTGTGAGCTATGACAGTGGGAAGCTAAAAAAATCCCTGTGAATCAATGTTATCTAAAGGTAGCCATACACTGTACAATTTTTTTGCCCAGTTAGACGCAAATTGTAGTGGGTTTTTGTGTTGCGATTGACATACCGACAAACACAGAACCACAAATGTCGGCTCTTGGTGATGTCAATGGTGATGACGATCGTAAATTTGATTGCAGTGGCGATCGAAAACAAAGTTGTATAGTGTATGGCCAGCTTAAGTTTTTACATTACAGTATTTGTGTGTTTCTGTGTATCTGTGAGTGTAAGGTTATTGCTGGTTACAGCCATCATGCATATAGTCAATTTTAAAGTGTAACCCCAACCACAAATCTTGGACAGTGGAACTTTGAAAGAGGTTAAAAATCAACAAACTGATTTTATGACATACAAAAATGTTGTTCCTACCTATATAACCACCTCTCATTATTGGATAAATCTTTTGCTTTTGGAAGAGGGACCCATTTTCTGATCAAAATTCTAACCCAGCATGAGAAGTCTTGGTTTCTTTTTTTAAAGGACCTACAGCATAGAGCTTTCTAATTCTACACATACCAAATATTAAAGCGAACCTAAACTGAGAGGAATATGGATGTTTCCTTTTTAAAAATACTAGTTGCCTGGCAGTCCTGACGATCTCTTTGGTGCAGTAGTAGCTGAATCACAGACCTGAAACAAGCATGCAGCTAATCCAGTCTGACTTCAGTCAGAGCACCTGATCTGCATGCTTGTTCAGGGGCTGTGGCTAAAAGTATTAGACACAGGATCATCAGGAGAGTCAGGCAAAGTATTATTTTAAAAGGAAAATCCATATTCTTCTCAGTTTAGGTTCCCTTTAAGCTCCGCACATAGGAAAAAAAAATGTACAAAAATAACTTGAAATTCATGAACTGGTGCACTATTTAATTTTCTGATAATAATAATATAATTATTGTTATTATTGTAACTTTTACTGACATACTGTATTTATTATTGGAATATTATTCATTTATCAGTGTATTAGTTAATATTAAATTCTTAATTGCTGTTGTTTTTATTTTGTTAATACTTTTTTATTCTTTACTTTTTTATATAGGCGCTATTACCAGCAGTCTTTCAAAGTACTGAGGAGACAGGAGATCTGGAACGCATACATTTAATAGGCGCATCTGGTAAATGCTGATAATAAAATGTTGGTCATTTTACCAAAATTCTACTACCCCCCTCTGTAACTTAATTCTAATGCTAACCCTCCTGTTTCTACTCCTAACTGTGAGAATCCGCTCAGCTGCCTGCGCAGGCAGGCAGCCTTTTGACCATTGTTTAGGTTTGCATGCTGCAGGACTCTGGAACAGAGACCTGTCTTTCCATTGCAAGTTCTGGTCTGTTCTCTTGCTGGGGAATTTGCATACATTCGTTATGCAAATCCCCTACCTGCCTTCTTTGATGACTGTCACTATAAGAGCTTTATGTTTCCTAGAAGGCTTGGCTGGTCATTTCCCTTCCATGGTCTGTTCCTGATGGACACTGCTGGAGTGTCAGCCGTTGCTATCTAGTATAGTTAATTCCTGGGGGTTGCTTTAGGCTCCCCTTCTAGCCCAGTCAGGTTGTATTATCTGTTTGTTTGTTCTGTTGCCATTGTCCTGTCCCAACGGTGGTCGACAGGAGATGGTTCTGATCTTTGTTCTTGGAGAATAGCTGGTGCAGCGGTTGCTACCAGCTAACTCTTCTGTTCTGTCTCCTGGGATCGCGCTAGCCACTTTTCGCTAGCGCTGGGGATCCTTCTGTTCTGTCTCCTGGGATCGCGCTAGCCACTTTTCGCTAGCGCTGGGGATCCTTCTGTTCTGTCTCCTGGGATCGCGCTAGCCACTTTTCACTAGCGCTGGGGATCCTTCTGTTCTGTCTTCTGGGATCGCGCTAGCCACTTTTCGCTAGCGCTGGGGATCCTTCTGTTCTGCTACTCTGTACCTGGATTGCACTCGCTTCTCGCTAGTGCTGTGGATCCTATCTCTCGCTTGTCCCTGTTTTCGTGTGTCTGTCTTGTCTGCTACGCTTGCTGGAGGCTCGGTGAGGTAACCGTTAAGCAAGCGCTCGCGTCCTCTGTTTCATGTTTGTCTGTTAATGGTTAGGTAGGCGTGCTTGTCTCTATTGTGCTTATCACGTGGAGACCGCGCATAACCGCGTGCACTGTTGCGAATGAGTGCGGTGTTCGCGGTTAGCTAGCGTTTGTTATTTTCCGTATCTCCTCATTGTATTATTTGCTGTGCCTTTGCTACCCTCGTGCCCTGTTTTGCTCAGTCTTGTGTCTCTGTCGGCAATCGCCATTCTTGCGATTACATTCCCACTTCGTTTCCGCCGTTGTGTGTTCACCGTCGCTGGGTGGCGACTAGTTTGGTGGACACACATTGGTTCTGTACCTTTGCTCTGTTTCTTGTGGGCTATCCAGCCCTGCCTGATCGTACCTTGTCCTGGATCTGTACAATTCCCGTCTGGCATCTGTGGCTGTGCAGCGACTGTGTTCGCTTGCACTCCACAGCGCCATCTGCCGGAGGGAATTGCCCTCTGCGGGTGCATAGCACCTAGCCTGGGTATCCTCAAATATACGCTTGTGGAGGAAATCCGCCGCGTCAGCGCTCGTCTGGTGCGCTGACCACGAATACGATTCCACAATCGTTACACTAACACTAACTTGTTTTAGAATGGGCAGCATGGTGGCATAGTGGTCAGCACTCTCGCCTCGCAACGCTGGGTCCCAGCCAGGTCAACATCTGCAAGGAGTTTGTATGTTCTCCCTGTGTCTGTATTGGTTTCCTCCAGGTAATCTTGTTTCCACCCACTTCCCAAAAATATACAGATAAGTTAACTGGCTTTTCCCTAAATTGGCCCTAGACTGCGATACATACATAGACATAAAACCATGGTAGGGATTAGATTGCAAGCCCCTTTTAGGGATAGTTAAGTGACAAAACTGTACAGTGCTGTGTAAGATGTTGGTGCCTTATAAACACTAAATTATAATAATAACTTTCTTCCACCTGCTCCTAATACTAACCTCCCCCATATAAATGCCTAACACTAACCTCATAACCCAGATCCTAAATTCCTCCCTGGCGTTCTGTTATAACATAAAAGCGCCAATACAATTACAAAAACAAGCGCCTAAATTATGCACCACCCCGCTCGGCTACACTATAGCTGAGCGCTTATATCCACTCCCTCACCACTCCCCCCAAAAGCCAGAGTTCACCTAAACTATAGGCGAACTCCGGCGCCCAAATTACAAACTGGGTGCCGCTACAGCCGCTAATTACATAGCATACTATAGCGGTGCTCAAAGTACCAGTCGTGGCTCACGCCCTTACCTGCTGTGCCTGGAACAGCATCTGTCTCTACTGCTTAATTGATCAGGGTGATTATGTGATCACATGACTGGCTGCTCTGCTTAGAACTTGTGAGCTGTTGCATGGGTAATGGGTTCCAAAGTCGATCAGTGATGAAGCATCACCGCATGCAATGGAGACAATCTGTGATTTTAATACAAGGCTGTGGATCAGCAGAAACATCAGTAATAAATCAGTTAAAGAGAAACCATGACCAAGAATTGAACTTCATCCCAATCAGTAGCTGATACCCCATTTTACACGAGAAATCTATTCCTTTTCACAAATGGATCATCAAGGGGCTCTGTATGGCTGATATTATGGTGAAACCCCTCCAACAGGAAACTGGAAACATGGTCCTGGCATTTTACTGTCTGTAAACCTCGTTGCATTGTGGGAAATAGCTGTTTACAGCTGTTTCCAACTGCCAAAAAAGCTAGCAGCAGCTGCTTCCACTGACATCACCTGCCAGCAGTAAAAATGTTGCCATGTGATAAATGTCAGAAAGAATGTAAATCAGGGAAAGGAAAGATTTTACAGTGGGCAAACACTGGCTAAACTATTCATACATACAGTGGTGTGGAAAACTATTTGCCCCCTTCCTGATTTCTTATTCGTTTGCATGTTTGTCACACTTAAATGTTTCTGCTCATCAAAAACCGTTAACTATTAGTCAAAGATAACATAATTGAACACAAAATGCAGTTTTAAATGATAGTCTTTATTATTTAGTGAGAAAAAAACCCTCAAAACCTACATGGCCCTGTGTGAAAAAGAAATTGCCCCTTGAACCTAATAACTGGTTGGGCCACCCTTAGCAGCAATAACTGCAATCAAGCGGTTGCGATAACTTGCAACGAGTCTTTTACAGCGCTCTGGAGGAATTTTGGCCCACTCATCTTTGCAGAAATGTTGTAATTCAGCTCTATTTGAGGGTTTTCTAGCATGAACTGCCTTTTTAAGGTCATGCCACAACATCTCAATAGGATTCAGGTCAGAACTTTGACTAGGCCACTCCAAAGTCTTCATTTTGTTTTTCTTCAGCCATTCAGAGGTGGATTTACTGGTGTGTTTTGGGTCATTGTCCTGCTGCAGCACCCAAGATCGCTTCTGCTTGAGTTGACGAACAAATGGCCGTACATTCTCCTCCAGGATTTTTTGGTAGACAGTAGAATTTATGGTTCCATCTATCACAGCAAGCCTTCCAGGTCCTGAAGCAGCAAAACAACCCCAGACCATCACACTACCACCACCATATTTTACTGTTGGTATGATGTTTCTTTGCTGAAACCCTGTGTTACTTCTACGCCAGATGTAACGGGACACACACCTTCCAAAAAGTTCAACTTTTGTCTCGTCGGTCCACAAGATATTTTCCCAAAAGTCTTGGCAATCATTGAGATGTTTTTTTAGCAAAATTGAGACGAGCCTTAATGTTCTTTTTGCTTAAAAGTGGTTTGCGCCTTGGATATCTGCCATGCAGGCCGTTTTTGCCCAGTCTCTTTCTTATGGTGGAGTCGTGAACACTGACCTTAATTGAGGCAAGTGAGGCCTGCAGTTCTTTAGATGTTGTCCTGGGGTCTTTTGTGGCCTCTCGGATGAGTTTTCTCTGTGCTCTTGGGGTAATTTTGGTCAGCCGGCCATTCCTGGGAAGGTTCATCACTGTTCCATGTTTTTGCCATTTGTGGATAATGGCTCTCACTGTGGTTCGCTGGAGTCCCAAAGCTTTAGAAATGGCTTTATAACCTTTACCAGACTGATAGATCTCAATTACAGTACTTTTGTTCTCATTTGTTCCTGAATTTCTTTGGATCTTGGCATGATGTCTAGCTTTTGAGGTGCTTTTGGTCTACTTCTGTGTCAGATAGCTCCTATTTAGGTGATTTCTTGATTGAAACAGGTGTGGCAGTAATCAGGCCTGCGGGTGACTACAGAAATTGAACTCAGGTGTGATAAACCACAGTTAAGCAATTTTTTGACAAGGGGGGCAATCACTTTTTCACACAGGGCCATGTAGATTTGGAGTTTTTTTTTCTCACTAAATAATGAAAACCATCATTTAAAACTGCATTTTGTGTTCAATTATGTTATCTTTGACTAATAGTTAATGGTTTTTGATGAATAGAAACATTTAAGTGTGACAAACATGCAAAAGAATAAGAAATCAGGAAGGGGGCAAATAGTTTTTCACACCACTGTATCTCCTCAGTCTAGAAATAGCTCACAGACCTGTGGGTGACACCCTTCCTTGGTGTCACTCACACTCTGTCCTTCCTACTCCTAGCCTGACCCCTCCCTCGGGAGAGTCTCAGGCTTGCGGAAGGAACGTGTTACTGTGCAGTACTCCTTACTGCTGTGCACCTGCTCCTCAGATGCAGTCCTCAAAGTATTTCTGTTGCACCAAACACTCTTATCACCCAGGTGTCCAGAGGTTAGAGATATATTTGATTATCGGTGATACTGCAGATCATCAATAATCGGGTATATATCTGTATTCTCGGTGATACTGCAGATCACCGGTAATCAGACCCTCTCTGTGTTACACCGATCGTTACAGAAATACAGTGGCTTGCAAAAGTATTCGGCCCCATTGAAGTTTTCCACATTTTGTCACATTACTGCCACAAACATGAATCAATTTTATTGGAATTCCACATGAAAGACCAATACAAAGTGGTGTACACGTGAGAAGTGGAACGAACATCATACATGATTCCAAACATTTTTTACAAATCAATAACTGCAAAGTGGGGTGTGCGCAATTATTCAGCCCCCTGAGTCAATACTTTGTAGAACCACCTTTTGCTGCAATTACAACTGCCAGTCTTTTAGGGTATGTCTCTACCAGCTTTGCACATCTAGAGACTGAAATCCTTGCCCATTCTTCTTTGCAAAACAGCTCCAGCTCTGTCAGATTAGATGGACAGTGTTTGTGAACAGCAGTTTTCAGATCTTGCCACAGATTCTCGATTGGATTTAGATCTGGACTTTGACTGGGCCATTCTAACACATGGATATGTTTTGTTTTAAACCATTCCATTGTTGCCCTGGCTTTATGTTTAGGATCATTGTCCTGCTGGAAGGTGAACCTCCGCCCGAGTCTCAATTCAGACTCCAAGAGGTTTTCTTCCAAGATTGCCCTGTATTTGGCTCCATCCATCTTCCCATCAACTCTGACCAGCTTCCCTGTCCCTGCTGAAGAGATGCACCCCCCGAGCATGGTGCTGCCACCACCATATTTGATAGTGTGGATGGTGTGTTCAGAGTGATGTGCAGTGTTAGTTTTCCGCCACACATAGCGTTTTGCATTTTGGCCAAAAAGTTCCATTTTGGTCTCATCTGACCAGAGCACCTTCTTCCATATGGTTGCTGTGTCCCCCACATGGCTTGTGGCAAACTGCAAACGGGACTTCTTAGCTTTTCTGTTAACAATGGCTTTCTTCTTGCCACTCTTCCATAAAGGCCAACTTTGTTCAGTGCACGACTAATAGTTGTCCTATGGACAGATTCCCCCACCTGAGCTGTAGATCTCTGCAGCTCGTCCAGAGTCACCATGAGCCTCTTGACTGCATTTCTGATCAGCGCTCTCCTTGTTCGGCCTGTGAGTTTAGGTGGATGGCCTTGTCTTGGTAGGTTTACAGTTGTCCCATACTCCTTCCATTTCTGAATGATCGCTTGAACAGTGCTCCGTGGGATGTTCAAGGCTTTGGAAGTGTTTATGTAGCCTAAGCCTGCTTTAAATTTCTCAATAACTTTATCCCTGACCTGTCTGGTTTGTTCTTTGGACTTCATGGTGTTGTTGCTCCCAATATTCTCTTAGACAACCTCTGAGGTCGTCACAGAGCAGCTGTATTTGTAGTGACATTAGATTACACACAGGTGCACTCTATTTAGTCATTAGCACTCATCAGGCAATGTCTATGGTCAACTGACTGCACTCAGATCAAAGGGGGCTGAATAATTACGCACACACCACATTGCAGTTATTGATTTGTAAAAAATGATTGGAATAATGTATGATTTTCGTTCCACTTCTCACGTGTACACCACTTTGTGTTGGTCTTTCACGCGGAATTCCAATAAAATTGATTCATGTTTGTGGCAGTAATATGACAAAATGTGGAAAACTTCAAGGGGGCCGAATACTTTTGCAAGCCACTGTACATGCAGTATTATGTAACAACATGCATGCAGGAAATCCAGGGCTATCTGGCCGCAGCTCAGCTGCAACAAGCAATTGGTGGAATGATGCCAGCATCCTGAGCTGCCCAGAACTGCAGAGCACTTGCAAATGACAATGTGACTCATTGCAAATGCACAACCGAATGCAAGCACATAAGCCAGAACTGTCTGTTTGCAGCTCCACTGCAATGGACGGAATACACTACAGGAGGGATACTTACAGACTTTATGTCAATTGTTTGATGTGCTATATAAGGTAAATGTGTTCTAATTTTCTGCCTGTCCACATGTGCTTCAGAACATTTTCAGTGAGGTCTGTAGATATGTCTTCATAAGCTGTGTATTTAAAGGGAATCTGAAGTAAAATAAACTTATGATGATTTGTATGTGTAGTACAGCTAATAAATAGACCATTAGCAGCACAGATATGAGTCTCATAATGTTTCCAGTACAGGAAGAGTTAAGAAACTTCAGTTATTATCTATACAAAAGAGCTTATTTCAGCTCTCTGACTAATTTAGTCAGAGAGCAGTGCTCTTTTCTGAAGCACTTATCTCAACCTGTTTCTCACTGTTTCTTGTTTGTTTAAGGTTTTACTGCAGAGCTAATGACACTTTGAACTTTCCTGATATGTTTCATATTTTAAAATACAGAGTATAGTTTATAAACGGCAAATATTAGAGAATGATGCAATGTTATAAAAAAAAGATATAGAACTGACAATAAAAAATGAGTCACTTTTCTTTGCTACTAATGTTTTATGAATTACCCATACTACACACACAATTCATTATATTATGTTTTTTCAGTGTCACTTTAAATAAGAATGCTACAAGGAAACTAACAGCACAACCTTTAATTCTGTATGACGGGTGTGTTTGTAACCATAACAAAGCCATTGTATGCATGCTGTACTCTGGTACACTGACCATAAGATGAATAAACACATCCTACTATATATTTAACACTACGGTGAAACGGGCCATTATACATATATCGTACATGTATGTACGATGTACTTTGAGGACAGTGAGAGATTTGTATGTTTTATAACCATATGAGAGTTAATAAGGTAGTTAAATTCTCCTGACTAGAGTACTTAGGCTTTTAGGATCTTTTTCTCCTTAGAATGCTAATATGGACGTGTCTATTATGAAAATGCGAGTACGCTGGTAAATATCTATAGGATCAGGGCAGTGCAAAATACTTCCACTAGAGAGAGCAAACCCCACACTTATTACTCAAAGTCCAATCCATATTTAACAAAAAAGGATTTTGAACAATGCACACTATCCCAGCTTAATCAAGAATTCTGTTTCTTATGTTAGTTTTACTGGTATTTATATTAGTATTATATTAAAATATATCAGTGGTATAGAGATTGGTTGCCAACTAGCCATCCAATTACAGTGCTTACATCTTAACAGAGCAAAACACAACATGCTATAAGATAAATACACTATGACACTAATCTGAGCTATGCAAACACATGGAAATGATCAAACCGTAAAAAAAGAAGGAAGGAATGTATAAACATCCAAGAGAAGAATGAATCGTGAATTCATACTACAGATGCAAAGCCATTTTAGCTCAAGGAGGAATATAGAGATAAATCTAGTGAAGCGTAATTTGGTGGAAATGTAGAAATAGAAAACGTGAAATAGAATACAATTAAAAAAGAGGAACAATTTTAAAAACATCAAAAATAAAGGACAAGAGCTGGCTGATGTTTTTATTTTTTTTTATTTTTATAGATCTCTAGCCTTTATACGCTTTCAGAGAACATCACCACAGTTTTTGAAAAGGAGGCTCTCTTGATCAGTCATTTTGTTGGTTGAACGTTGATTGGGAAAGGCTGTTTATAAACAGACAAATGTAGCTGGAAGCCTACATTTATACTGCAGCAAGTAATGCAAAGCTAGCATCAGGCGGGGTAATGGTTGTTAAAATGGATCTCTGCTGAGATCTGATCAGATAGTGAATGTGGCACTGTGGTCAGGTGGTGAGTGATTAATATCAGGTAGCTATCGAATGTTTACCACATTTTGTTAGTGTATACCCAGCTTTACTGCTGATTTTGTTGTCTAGGGATAAATCTCAATGGGCTCGATTCACAAAGCGGTGCTAACCCAGTTAGAGACTTTAGGCGTGATAACCATTTTTATCATGCCTAAACTCAGTTTAGGCATGATAAGTTTAGGCATGATAAGTTAAGGCATGATAAGTTTAGGCATGATAAGTTTAGGCATGATAAGTTTAGATAAGTTTAGATCGCATGCAAAGTCCCGCACGCAAAGCAGCGCCATTAAACTCTATGCAAAGTGCACCAGACTTTGCTAGCGCAAAACTTTTGATCAGCTGTGCACTACGGTGCTAACCAAGTTGGTTCTTAAACTTATCACGCCTAAAAACGTATCACACCTAAACTTATCATGCCCAAACTTATCACACCTAAACTTATCACACCTAAACTTATCATGCCTAAACAGAGTTTAGGCATGATAAAGGGCTTTTCACCACGGTGCTAACTGTTAGCACCGCTTTGTGAATCAGGCCCAATGTATGAATATTACCTGGGGTTTCTAAACCTGCTTGTTCATTCAGATCCAATGTGCTGCTACATCACAGCGAGGTGAAACTCAAAATATAAAATATATAGAAAAATAATGTACATCACAAAAAATGTAGTGCTAAAACTGAAAAACAGTTTGAAAAGGCTTCATTAGTGGCAAAAATCACCTGGTTGATCTGCCTGATGCCTTATTTCCAAAGCCTAAAAAAAGGCAAATATGATTTTGTGTGCAATTTTGGTGTGATTGCCATTTTGGGTACAAATTAAATTTTGCCACAATTTCTATTTTAATACAATTTTGGTGGAATCACAATTTTGGGTGCGGCTGCGAATTTAATGGGATTTTGGTGTGATTGCGGAGCTTTGGTGCGATTGATGGATACTCTCTCAGGATGAATATAAAGAAAAGGAAAAGGATTTTCCTGTGAAGCTTAGCAGATCCCCGCCTTTCTTCAGTCACTATACCCCAATCTACTGCACAGTCTTCACCTATAGCCAAGCCCCCGCTTGAACAGGAGACGGAGTTACGCCTACCTGACTACGGTTACCCCAGGACTTTTGTGTGCAAGGTATAGTAACTAAGGCCGGAAAGACAGAGGTACTACCAAGACAGAGGGAAGCAACAGGAAACAACAGGCACAGTTCGAGATAGCAGAAAACGCAAAGTCAGTAACACTCCAGGGTCATACACAGCAAATCCGATGGGCGCAGTACAGAGGAGCAAACAGAATCTGGGTCAAATTCAACCCTAGGTCACAATCCAGGCAGCAATCAAGAGAGGTCAGTCCGGGCGAAGGCCAATCCAGGCAGCAGTCAAGGGAAATCCGGGTCACAAGCAAAGGGTCAAAGTCCAGGCAAACAAGCCACAGTGTGCAGCAATGTCCAGCAGTAGCCAAAGCGAAATGCTATCACAGGCAATAATCAAAATGACAGTATGTGTTTAAATACCAAAATCATCCAATCAGTGACCAGCCATAGCAGTCACACTAATCACACAGTACTTCCTACCTAAGTGTCAGCTGATAGAGAGAGGTAAGCTGACACTTCTGCTTTCAATGACTAAGCCTATAGGACAGCCATGTGTGCATACGCGACTGCCCTAGAGATGCCAGCCTTGTCTCTGCACTGGGGAGACATCAGCTGACACAATGACGTTGGGTGTGCAGCGATGCGGATCCGCCCGCTCTGTCCGCAAGCCAGAAGAGTCAGCGCTAGAAGCCACGCCAGGTAAGTTCCTTACATTACCAAGGCGTCAGGCTTCAGACAGAAGAAAAGGTGTTACAGGTACAATACATTTATTATGGGGGTGCCAAATAAAGTATATTTTAATACATCATGTACACATTTTAATCCCGCTTTAAAGTTTATCTCTTAAAAAATGTTGCTGTTATAATTTGGGATATAATAGGAAAGAGTCAGAATTTCTGTCAGGTTCAGGTTCTGCTGTTTGTATCTCTTTTAGGGACTCAATTTGCTGTTACTGATATCATGACAGATAAATGAGTGAATCTCATCAGCTGCAACACAAAAAGTAATGTTTGTTTAGACTTAAAGGAAGAGGTTCTAACCTTTAACAAGTTTTAGGTCTTAGTTATGATTAAAGAGATTTACTTACTTCCTGTTTTTGGTCACTTCATCTCATAGGAAAAAATGCAGGAAAATCTCCACAGCCAAGACACAGCCAAGACACAGCCAAGAATGGAATGTCCTTGAGGCATGACACTTACATGCTGTTCCACATGTTCATCCCAGAAGGTCTATACACTTGACATAAATTAGCACTGGATCTTGTAAAACTTTTTTAAAAATACTCTTTTCAGCTACACTGAAAAAAATGAAATTACAATTTTTGGAAGTGGGTCAGGCTGGAAATGTTTCAGCAACCTCTTTTCAAGGGTAAATAGCAATAGAAAAAGATTGGAGGGCATAAGTCATCTAGCAAATCTGTTCTGGCAAAAGTTTGAAACTCTCAACTGGGTTATATCATAGCATAATGAAGTTGCTTACTTGGCAGCTGCACATAGGCACATGTCCTTGTACTGAGTAAGGTGCAGTGCAAGGCGGGCAGCAATCCTCTCCCATTTGAAAAATGTCTTTGTCCAGTGCAGAGGTACAAAGGCCTCTTCCCTAACTCTACGTGCCCTAGAAAGTATGGACAAGGGTGTTTATTGTGAATTCTCAAAGCCGCTTTAAAAAATAAGTGTCAACTATATCTGCTCCCCACTAGAGAAACGAGTACAGGGGTATATTAGTATACTTTACACAAAATAAGAAAAAAAAAATAAGGAAAAAAAAACAAAACACTGAAACTATGAAAGCGCGCTTAAATAAAATAAAGCATAAACACATACTTACCTGCTTTTAAAATAATGATGAGGAAACCCCTACATTAGCACACACAGTTGCAGTCTTCAGCCTGGTTTAAGGGCTCATATCCGTATCCGTGGTTCCGTTTTTAAAACCTGATCAAAACCGGAGCCACGGATAGCAATGTTAAAAATAGCAGCCGGCTTCACCCAAACAAAAAAACCGTATCCGTCTGAACGGAAGGTCCGGATTTGCTGCATTTTCCTGCACCGCACTGCACCGTCTGACTCAGACAGGAAGTGACTACAGTGTGACCCTCGCTGATAAGAAATTCCAACTATAAAACACTTTCCAAGCAGAAAATGGCTTCTGAGAGCAGGAAAGAGATACAAATGATCAATAGTTCATAGATTTTTAGCTCTGGCATACTTCAATGAATGTATCATTGAGCAAAAACAATACAACAGGTAAAACTTAAAAAGTAGATTTAAACATAAAATAAAACTGTGGAATATCTTAAAAAGTCATTTTTAGGAGAAGGAAGATAGATACAATTGTTTATTTCATTAGTTTATTTTTGCCTCGGGTGTCCTTTAAAGATGTAGCTGACCGCATCTATAAGTAATACATTTTGTGTGTGGGTGGCCTTTAATAAAGCCTCAGGGGGCCACATTCGGCCCGCAGGCCTTAGTTTGAGGACCACTGATCTAGAGGCTATGTATAAGTCAACTGAAGCATTTGAAAATTGACTTTTTCTAAAATACTTTTTTGCAAAAAATAACATAAAAAACAAAATGTGAATCAGAATTCACCAGCAAAATGTGGCTGTTCTGATCATCCCTAGCCTTATTCACAGCTATTCCACTGATAAGATAGGATGCCTTGGCCAATCAATGACTTATCTATACATAAGGAGGTCAATGAAAAAGCTTTGTATAGCTCTGAAAACTCACCCCAAGGATTAGAATGGTGTATAGTATAAATTCTTGCCCCAAGGATTAGAATGGTGTATAGTATAAATGCTTGCCCCAAGGATTAGAATGGTGTATAGCATAAATGCTTGCCCCAAGGATTAGAATGTTGTATAGTATAAATGCTTTCCACAATGATTAGAAATTAGAATGGTGTATAGTATAAATGCTTGCCCCAAGGATTACAATGGTATATAGTATAAATGCTTGCCCCAAGGATTAGAATGGTGTATAGTATAAATGCTTGCCCCAAGGATTAGAATGGTGTATAGTATAAATGCTTGCCCCAAGGATTAGATGGTGTATAGTATAAATGCTTGCCCCAAGGATTAGAATGGTGTATAGTATAAATTCTTGCCCCAAGGATTAGAATGGTGTATAGTATAAATGCTTGCCCCAAGGATTAGAATGGTGTATAGCATAAATGCTTGCCCCAAGGATTAGAATGTTGTATAGTATAAATGCTTTCCACAATGATTAGAAATTAGAATGGTGTATAGTATAAATGCTTGCCCCAAGGATTACAATGGTATATAGTATAAATGCTTGCCCCAAGGATTAGAATGGTGTATAGTATAAATGCTTGCCCCAAGGATTAGAATGGTGTATAGTATAAATTCTTGCCCCAAGGATTAGAATGGTGTATAGTATAAATGCTTGCCCCAAGGATTAGAATGGTGTATAGTATAAATTCTTGCCCCAAGGATTAGAATGGTGTATAGTATAAATGCTTGCCCCAAGGATTAGAATGGTGTATAGTATAAATGCTTGCCACAAGGGTTAGAATGGTGTATAGTATAAATGCTTGCCCCAAGGATTAGAATGATGTATAGTATAAATTCTTGCCCCAAGGATTAGAATGGTGTATAGTATAAATTCTTGCCCCAAGGATTAGAATGGTGTATAGTATAAATGCTTGCCCCAAGGATTAGAATGGTGTATAGTATAAATTCTTGCCCCAAGGATTAGAATGGTGTATAGTATAAATGCTTGCCCCAAGGATTAGAATGGTGTATAGTATAAATTCTTGCCCCAAGGATTAGAATGGTGTATAGTATAAATGCGTTCCCCAAGGATTCGAAATTAGAATGGTGTATAGTATAAATGCTTGCCCCAAGGATTATAAAGGTGTATAGTATAAATGCTTGCCCCAAGGATTAGAATGGTGTATAGTATAAATTCTTGCCCCAAGGATTAGAATGGTGTATAGTATAAATTCTTGCCCCAAGGATTAGAATGGTGTATAGTATAAATGCTTGCCCCAAGGATTAGAAATTAGAATGGTGTATAGTATAAATGCTTGCCTCAAGGATTAGAATGGTGTATAGTATAAATGCTTGCCCCAAGGATTAGAATGGTGTTGTGAGAAAGCGCGGAGGAGCCGCCGCCATGAGCCAGCGGCGGGCGGCTCCTTCCGCACACAGGAACTTTCCACAAATTCCAAAATGCTTTCCACAATGATTAGAAATTAGAATGGTGTATAGTATAAATGCTTGCCCCAAGGATTACAATGGTATATAGTATAAATGCTTGCCCCAAGGATTAGAATGGTGTATAGTATAAATGCTTGCCCCAAGGATTAGAATGGTGTATAGTATAAATGCTTGCCCCAAGGATTAGATGGTGTATAGTATAAATGCTTGCCCCAAGGATTAGAATGGTGTATAGTATAAATGCTTGCCCCAAGGATTAGAATGGTGTATAGTATAAATTCTTGCCCCAAGGATTAGAATGGTGTATAGTATAAATGCTTGCCCCAAGGATTAGAATGGTGTATAGTATAAATTCTTGCCCCAAGGATTAGAATGGTGTATAGTATAAATGCTTGCCCCAAGGATTAGAATGGTGTATAGTATAAATGCTTGCCACAAGGGTTAGAATGGTGTATAGTATAAATGCTTGCCCCAAGGATTAGAATGATGTATAGTATAAATTCTTGCCCCAAGGATTAGAATGGTGTATAGTATAAATTCTTGCCCCAAGGATTAGAATGGTGTATAGTATAAATGCTTGCCCCAAGGATTAGAATGGTGTATAGTATAAATTCTTGCCCCAAGGATTAGAATGGTGTATAGTATAAATGCTTGCCCCAAGGATTAGAATGGTGTATAGTATAAATTCTTGCCCCAAGGATTAGAATGGTGTATAGTATAAATGCGTTCCCCAAGGATTCGAAATTAGAATGGTGTATAGTATAAATGCTTGCCCCAAGGATTATAAAGGTGTATAGTATAAATGCTTGCCCCAAGGATTAGAATGGTGTATAGTATAAATTCTTGCCCCAAGGATTAGAATGGTGTATAGTATAAATTCTTGCCCCAAGGATTAGAATGGTGTATAGTATAAATGCTTGCCCCAAGGATTAGAAATTAGAATGGTGTATAGTATAAATGCTTGCCTCAAGGATTAGAATGGTGTATAGTATAAATGCTTGCCCCAAGGATTAGAATGGTGTTGTGAGAAAGCGCGGAGGAGCCGCCGCCATGAGCCAGCGGCGGGCGGCTCCTTCCGCACACAGGAACTTCTCGCACGGAGAGGCAGCCGCCTCCTCGCATCATGAGGCGGCTGCCTCCGTGCATCAGGCCGCAGAACGCGGCGAAACCGCCGCGCTGAATGCGGCAGATAGCCAGCAGATCCCCGCTGCGGGGACACCGCAGAACGGGGCTGCTGTTGCTGGGACTCATAGTCCCACAAGATTCAGAGTGACGCGCGCGCGCGCACTCAAACATAATTTATTACTCTCAGGGGAGAGTCAGCTGACCAGGCAGGTCAGCTGACCATAGCTTCACTCCTCATTGGTCCAGCACTTAGGGAGGTGCTGGAGAGGGGATATGTGTATATATACTGCTGGCTGTTCATTTGTTCCTTGTCTGGCGTTGCGTTCACATACGTGGGAGCACCCAGATCCGTTAGTCAGATCCGTTAGTGTGCCGGGACCAGCTGGAGCTGTAATCCTACACTAAGATAGATTTGTTGATAGCTTAAAGTACTAGTTTGATTGTGATATTTGTTATGACTTCTTGCCTGCCTTGACTACTCTTCTGAACTTTGATCTTGTACCTCGTTATCTCTGATACACCGTTGCCGAACCCCGGCTCGCTCCTAGACTCTGGTTCTGCCTCCTGATTCTGTACCCTGATATACCTGATACCCCGTTGCCGAACCCTGCCTGTACTTTGACTCCGTCTCTGCCTCTCGATCTTGTACTTTATCTGTCTGTGTGTGTACGACCTGGCTTGTCCGACCTCGAGAACCGACCTCATCATTGGAGGAGGTTCTTCGTTCTGTTAGTAACCCTTCCGCCTGAGGGTGACTTTCAGAAGATACTTCCTGCTAGCAGTCTGACTCCTCCCGCCTTGGAGAGCTCAGGGTTGCGGAAGTAATCTGTACAGTACGTCTTACTGTACTGAGGCCTAGTCCTCTAAGTGTTACTGTTACACCAAAACACTACACTCTACTCCGGTGAACAGAGGTTAGCTGGTATATTGGATTATCGGTGATACTGCAGATCACACATAATCTGGTATACGTCTGTATTCCCCGTGACGCTGCAGGTCACCGGTAATCAGACCTCTCTGTGCTTCACCGAGCGTTACAGAACGCCAGACCAAAAATACCGATGGAACGCACTGATCCTCTGACTGTGCTTGCCACTTCGGTGGATAGCATCCATCAAGCACTAGGTCAGCACAAAGCCTTAATTGATGCCTTATCAGGCTCTGTGAGAACCCTCCAGACATCAGTCGATTCAGTGCGATCCCCTCCTAGTGACGACATCCGTATGCCTGTCCCTGAGAAATTTTCCGGCCACAAGTCGGACTTCCGGAATTTCAGGAGTAGAGTATTGTCGTATTTTGAATTGAGACCCCGATCCTCGGGGACTGAGGCCCAACGGGTCATCTTTATTAAAACCTTATTGACTGGGGACTCCCAGTCCTGGGCATATAACCTGCCTGCTACCGATACCGCTCTGACTTCGGTAGACGAGTTCTTTAAGGCCATGGCCATAATCTACGACGACCCTGACCTTGCTGTGACCTCAGAGCGGAAACTCAAGCTTTTGCGGCAAGGCAGAGGGTCGGTCGAGGATTATGCGGCGGAGTTCCGTAGGTGGTCAATCACCTCTAGATTTGATAACTTCGCTCTTATGGATTATTTTCTGTCTGGATTGACGGAGGAGGTCTCTGACTTAATGTTGACAGTACCAGAGCCCAAGACAGTTGATGAGGCCATATCATCGGCCATTCGTGTAGATCGCAGGCTACGCCATCAGAAGCAGGCTAGGGGAAGTCACCGTGTCAGGGTGACTTCGTATACGGCACCGGTTGCTGCAGCCTCTGAACCAGCACCTCCGCCTGTCTCACCCTTTCTGGCCTTGCCTCCACCAGAGCCGATGCAAATTGGTCGTTCAAAATTGACCCAGGTGGAGCGAAGGCGGAGGATGACGGAACAACTGTGCCTATACTGTGCAGAGGCAGGGCATAGGGTGCGAAACTGCCCCAATAGGGCGGGAAACGGGTCTGCCTAGGAGTAGTGGGGGGTGACACCCTAGGCACACAGACTTCACCCCTTAGGGAAAAAAAATTACTTCTCCCATGTACGGTCACATGGGAAGATAAATCTGTTGCCACTGAAGCCTTCATTGATTCCGGCTCAGCGGCTAACTTTATGAATTTTGAGTTTGCTCAGGAGTTGGGGTTACCACTCACTCCCGTGAGACCCCCCATCCAGGTCACGGCAGTTGACGACTCCCCTTTGCAGCGGAACTGTCCCCTGTCACAGACTCCGTTTGTGGGACTCATCATAGGGGTTTTACACGGGGAGCAGTTACAGTTTTATGTGTTGCAGATGTCCACCTCCACTATTATCCTAGGCATGCCTTGGTTGCAGGTACATTCCCCACAGATAGACTGGGCCACAGGACAGTTGACGGCATGGTCACCTAACTGTTTCCAGCAGTGTTTGGGGAGACTAACGTTGGGTCTAACCAAGCCAACCATGAGCCAGCGGCGGGCGGCTCCTTCCGCACACAGGAACTTCTCGCACGGAGAGGCAGCCGCCTCCTCGCATCATGAGGCGGCTGCCTCCGTGCATCAGGCCGCAGAACGCGGCGAAACCGCCGCGCTGAATGCGGCAGATAGCCAGCAGATCCCCGCTGCGGGGACACCGCAGAACGGGGCTGCTGTTGCTGGGACTCATAGTCCCACAAGATTCAGAGTGACGCGCGCGCGCGCACTCAAACATAATTTATTACTCTCAGGGGAGAGTCAGCTGACCAGGCAGGTCAGCTGACCATAGCTTCACTCCTCATTGGTCCAGCACTTAGGGAGGTGCTGGAGAGGGGATATGTGTATATATACTGCTGGCTGTTCATTTGTTCCTTGTCTGGCGTTGCGTTCACATACGTGGGAGCACCCAGATCCGTTAGTCAGATCCGTTAGTGTGCCGGGACCAGCTGGAGCTGTAATCCTACACTAAGATAGATTTGTTGATAGCTTAAAGTACTAGTTTGATTGTGATATTTGTTATGACTTCTTGCCTGCCTTGACTACTCTTCTGAACTTTGATCTTGTACCTCGTTATCTCTGATACACCGTTGCCGAACCCCGGCTCGCTCCTAGACTCTGGTTCTGCCTCCTGATTCTGTACCCCGATATACCTGATACCCCGTTGCCGAACCCTGCCTGTACTTTGACTCCGTCTCTGCCTCTCGATCTTGTACTTTATCTGTCTGTGTGTGTACGACCTGGCTTGTCCGACCTCGAGAACCGACCTCATCATTGGAGGAGGTTCTTCGTTCTGTTAGTAACCCTTCCGCCTGAGGGTGACTTTCAGAAGATACTTCCTGCTAGCAGTCTGACTCCTCCCGCCTTGGAGAGCTCAGGGTTGCGGAAGTAATCTGTACAGTACGTCTTACTGTACTGAGGCCTAGTCCTCTAAGTGTTACTGTTACACCAAAACACTACACTCTACTCCGGTGAACAGAGGTTAGCTGGTATATTGGATTATCGGTGATACTGCAGATCACACATAATCTGGTATACGTCTGTATTCCCCGTGACGCTGCAGGTCACCGGTAATCAGACCTCTCTGTGCTTCACCGAGCGTTACAGGTGTATAGTATAAATGCTTGCCCCAAGGATTAGAATGGTGTATAGTATAAATGCTTTCCACAATGATTAGAAATTAGAATGGTGTATAGTAAAAATGCTTGCCCCAAGGATTACAATGGTATATAGTATAAATGCTTGCCCCAAGGATTAGAATGGTGTATAGTATAAATGCTTGCCCCAAGGATTAGATGGTGTATAGTATAAATGCTTGCCCCAAGGATTAGAATGGTGTGTAGTATAAATGCTTGCCCCAAGTAGAATGGTGTATAGTATAAATGCTTGCCACAAGGATTAGAATGGTGTATAGTATAAATGCTTGCCCCAAGGATTAGAATGGTGTATAGTATAAATGCTTGCCCCAAGAATTAGAATGGTGTATAGTATAAATTCTTGCCCCAAGGATTAGAATGGTGTATAGTATAAATGCTTGCCCCAAGGATTAGAATGGTGTATAGTATAAATTCTTGCCCCAAGGATTAGAATGGTGTATAGTATAAATGCTTGCCCCAAGGATTAGAATGGTGTATAGTATAAATGCTTGCCCCAAGGATTAGAATGGTGTATAGTATAAATGCTTGCCACAAGGGTTAGAATGGTGTATAGTATAAATGCTTGCCCCAAGGATTAGAATGATGTATAGTATAAATTCTTGCCCCAAGGATTAGAATGGTGTATAGTATAAATTCTTGCCCCAAGGATTTGAATGGTGTATAGTATAAATGCTTGCCCCAAGGATTAGAAATTAGAATGGTGTATAGTATAAATGCTTGCCCCAAGGATTAGAATGGTGTGTAGTATAAATGCTTGCCCCAAGTAGAATGGTGTATAGTATAAATGCTTGCCACAAGGATTAGAATGGTGTATAGTATAAATGCTTGCCCCAAGGATTAGAATGGTGTATAGTATAAATGCTTGCCCCAAGGATTAGAATGGTGTATAGTATAAATTCTTGCCCCAAGGATTAGAATGGTGTATAGTATAAATGCTTGCCCCAAGGATTAGAATGGTGTATAGTATAAATTCTTGCCCCAAGGATTAGAATGGTGTATAGTATAAATGCTTGCCCCAAGGATTAGAATGGTGTATAGTATAAATGCTTGCCATAAGGGTTAGAATGGTGTATAGTATAAATGCTTGCCCCAAGGATTAGAATGATGTATAGTATAAATTCTTGCCCCAAGGATTAGAATGGTGTATAGTATAAATTCTTGCCCCAAGGATTTGAATGGTGTATAGTATAAATGCTTGCCCCAAGGATTAGAATGGTGTATAGTATAAATTCTTGCCCCAAGGATTAGAATGGTGTATAGTATAAATGCTTGCCCCAAGGATTAGAATGGTGTATAGTATAAATTCTTGCCCCAAGGATTAGAATGGTGTATAGTATAAATGCTTGCCCCAAGGATTACAATGGTGTATAGCATAAATGCTTGCCCCAAGGATTACAATAGTATATAGTATAAATGTCTATAGTATGTATGGATAGGCGCTCCACGTTTTGCTTGTACATCAGTAATAAACAGAGAAGTAGCCCCTCCTTCGGGGAAAGACTCACTGAATGTTGCGGCCTATTGGGCCCGTGTTCACTTCCGGGGTATTGGCCACCCCGCAGCCTCTCTGGCAGTCCTCCAATCGCTATTCCAAGTCTGTTTGGGCAAATAAGATGCTCCACATAGCGTAAAAGTGTAAAAATGTATTCAAATGAGTAAAAAATGCTGCCAAAAGGCAGACAGGTAATAAAAATGTACATATACAATCAGAAGCCAGTCCCCTACAAACAACCGCCACTTAGAGCGGATCAGGGGGTGCAGGGGTCACTCTGTGCTCAGCTAGCGGCAAGGCGTACACCTCTGCCGTATCGCTCACCCTCCAAGTATGGGGGGGGGGGGAAACCCTGATGGCTATAGCTGATAAGTTAGTAGGTAATGTAATTAAAAGGCTTCCTCGCACATGCAAGCAGCCGCGTCCGGCTGGCGCTGTGCATATGACGTCACTCCGTAGCTCCGCCCCGCGTCCGGCTGGCGCTGTGCGTATGACGTCACTCCGTAGCTCCGCCCCGCGTCCAGGTGGTGCTGTGCGTATGACGTCACTCTGTAGCTCCGCCCTATAGTATAAATGCTTGCCACAAGGATTAGAATGGTGTATAGTATAAATGCTTGGCCCAAGGATTAGAATGGTGTATAGTATAAATGTTTGCCCCAAGAATTAGAATGATATATAGTATAGGTGCTTGCCCCAAGGGTTAGAAATGAGAATGATGCATATATGAGAATGATGCATATATAAATGCTTGCCCCAAGGATTAGAATGGTGTATAGTATAAATGCTTTCCACAATGATTAGAAATTAGAATGGTGTATAGTATAAATGCTTGCCTCAAGGATTAGAATGGTGTATAGTATAAATGCTTGCCCCAAGGATTAGAATGGTGTATAGTATAAATGCTTGCCTAGAGTTGAGCTGAAATTTCCGTAATTTCGCATTACTAAAATTACGCATGCGAAATTTGCGATTACGATGCGAGATTACAGTAGCGTAATTGCCATTAAAATCGTAATTGAAAATACCGTAAGCATAATTTTCAACGCGTAATTTCGCGTTTCGTTCATGCCGTAATTTCGCATTAAACGCTACCGTAATTTCGCGTTAAACCGTAACGCTCCGTATAATATAAAAAAGCCGCCGACTTTAAGGGTTAATAGCAAAGCCCCCTTAAATGCTAAGAGCCTCAAATTTGGAGAATATATTAAGGAGATCAGGAGGAATAAGAGGAAATTTTTTTTTTCAAAAAGACCTTATAGTTTTTGAGAAAATCGATGTTAAAGTTTCAAAGGAAAAATGTAAACATTTAAAAACCCGCCGACTTTAACGGTTAATAGCAAAGCCTGCTTAAAGTTTAGGAACACCAAATTCCCAGGGTATATTAAGGGGATCAGTGGGAATAAGAGGAAAAAACATTTTTCAAAAAGACCTTATAGTTTTTGAGAAAATCGATTTTGAAGTTTCAAGGGCGAAAATGTCTTTTAAATGCGGAAAATGTCAGGTTTTTTTTGCACAGGTAACAATAGTGTATTATTTTCATAGATTCCCCCAAGTGGGAAGAGTTTTACTTACTTCGTTCTGAGTGTGGGAAATATAAAAAAAAAAACGACGTGGGGTCCCCCCTCCCAGACCTCTTTAACCCCTTGTCCCCCATGCAGGCTGGGATAGCCAGAATGCGGAGCACCGGCCGCGTGGGGCTCCGCACCCTGACTATACCAGCCCGCATGGTCCATGGATTGGGGGGTCTCGGAGGGGGAGGGGCAGCCAAGCTTTCCCCTCCCCCTCCGAGCCCTTGTCCAATCCAAGGACAAGGGGCTCTTCTCCACCTCCGATGGGCGGTGGAGGTGGAGGCCGCGATTTCCTGGGGGGGGGGGTTCGTGGTGGAATCTGGGAGTCCCATTTAAAAAGCTGTCCCCCAGATGCCCACCCCCCCTCCCAGGAGAAATGAGTATAGAGGTACTTGTACCCCTTACCCATTTCCTTTAAGAGTTAAAAGTAAATAAACACACAAACACTTAGAAAAAGTATTTTAATTGAACAAAAAACACAACCACGAAAAAAGTCCTTTAATATTCTTAATTAACCATTAATACTTACCTGTCCCTTTAAATAAATGATCCCTCGAAATAGCCTCGGAAATGTTCTATCAGTTACAATGTAACAAAGTTATTACAATGTAACAACTTTGTTACATTGTAACTACGCCGCACCCGACGTCACTCGCCGCCGCCGCATACGCGTCTGCGCTGCACGGACCCGACAGAGCTCTGAGCTATATAGCTCAGAGCTCTCTAAAGCATCTTTGTATTTTGGCTCCAAGGAGCCCCATTGGTCCTTAGCAGACCAATGGGGTTCCTTCAAATCAGAAGGAACCCCATTGGTCTGCTAAGGACCAATGGGGCTCCTTGGAGCCAAAATACAAAGATGCTTAGAGAGCTCTGAGCTATATAGCTCAGAGCTCTGTCGGGTCTGTGCAGGACGCTAAGTCCCCGCCGGCTCCGCTGCCCTCCCCGCCTCTCCCACATGTCACCCACATGTCACCCACATGTGGGTGACAGATGTGGGCGGGGTGGACAGCGGGAGCTGCGGGGACTTAGCGTCCTGCACGGACGCGTAAGTGTATGCTGCGGCGGCTGAGCGGCGAGTGACGTCGGGTGCGGCGTAGTTACAATGTAACAAAGTTGTTACATTGTAATAACTTTGTTACATTGTAACTGATAGAACATTTCCGAGGCTATTTCGAGGGATCATTTATTTAAAGGGACAGGTAAGTATTAATGGTTAATTAAGAATATTAAAGGACTTTTTTCGTGGTTATGTTTTTTGTTCAATTAAAATACTTTTTCTAAGTGTTTGTGTGTTTATTTACTTTTAACTCTTAAAGGAAATGGGTAAGGGGTACAAGTACCTCTATACTCATTTCTCCTGGGAGGGGGGGTGGGCATCTGGGGGACCCCTTTTTAAATGGGACTCCCAGATTCCACCATGAACCCCCCCCCCAGGAAATCGCGGCCTCCACCTCCACCGCCCATCGGAGGTGGAGAAGAGCCCCTTGTCCTTGGATTGGACAAGGGCTCGGAGGGGGAGGGGAAAGCTTGGCTGCCCCTCCCCTTCCGAGACCCCCCAATCCATGGACCATGCGGGCTGGTATAGTCAGGGTGCGGAGCCCCACGCGGCGGTGCTCCGCATTCTGGCTATCCCAGCCTGCATGGGGGACAAGGGGTTAAAGAGGTCTGGGAGGGGGGACCCTACGTCGTTTTTTTTTTATATTTACCACACTCAGAACGAAGTAAGTAAAACTCTTCCCACTTGGGGGAATCTATGAAAATAATACACTATTGTTACCTGTGCAAAAAAAACTGACATTTTCCGCATTTAAAAGACATTTTCGCCCTTGAAACTTAAAAATCGATTTTCTCAAAAACTATATGGTCTTTTTGAAAAAAAAATGTTTTCCTCTTATTCCCACTGATCCCCTTAATATACCCTGGGAATTTGGTGTTCCTAAACTTTAAGCAGGCTTTGCTATTAACCGTTAAAGTCGGCGGGTTTTTAAATGTTTACATTTTTCCTTTGAAATTTTAACATCGATTTTCTCAAAAACTATAAGGTCTTTTTGAAAAAAAAAATTTTCCTCTTATTCCTTCTGATCTCCTTAATATATTCTCCAAATTTGAGGCTCTTAGCATTTAAGGGGGCTTTGCTATTAACCCTTAAAGTCAGCGGCTACCTAACATTGATCCATGCGTCAACTTTTCCGCTTCGGGAGCATGGCCATACGCATTAATTTCGTAATACCCGTTGCAATGCGAAAATTACGCTTACGCGAAATTTCGCGAAATCCTTCTTCATTACGATAATGTACTTACGGCCATAAACGTAATTACACTAATTACGCGAAATTTTGCTAAATCGTAATTACGCCATTACGCTCATCTCTATGCTTGCCCCAAGAATTAGAATGATATATAGTATAAATGCTTGCCCCAAGTAGAATGGTGTATTGTATAAATGCTTGCCCCAAGGATTAAAATGGTGTATAGTATAAATGCTTGCCCCAAGGATTAGAATGGTGTATAGTATAAATGCTTGCCCCAAGGATTAGAATGGTGTATAGTATAAATGCTTGCCCCAAGGATTAGAATGGTGTATAGTATAAATGCTTGCCCCAAGGATTAGAATGGTGTATAGTATAAATGCTTGCCCCAAGGATTAGAATGGTGTATAGTATAAATGCTTGCCCCAAGGATTAGAATGGTGTATAGTATAAATGCTTGCCCCAAGGATTAGAATGGTGTATAGTATAAATGCTTGCCCCAAGGATTACAATGGTATATAGTATAAATGCTTGCCCCAAGGATTAGAAAGGTGTATAGTATAAATGCTTGCCCCAAGGATTAGAATGGTGTATAGTATAAATGCTTGCCCCAAGGATTACAATGGTATATAGTATAAATGCTTGCCCCAAGGATTAGAAAGGTGTATAGTATAAATGCTTGCCCCAAGGATTAGAATGGTGTATAGTATAAATGCTTGCCCCAAGGATTAGAATGGTGTATAGTATAAATGCTTGCCTCAAGGATTAGAATGGTATTAGGAACAATCCAAAGGCTCCACACACTCCAATGCAGAATAAACCCTTGTTTAATCAGTGTGACACACATCCATTCGTAAACCAACAAATGTTTCAGGGCCCGGGGGCTTCCCTTTTTCACGGTAACAAGAACAGAACGGTCACCCTGAAACGTTTGTCAGTTTTTGTTTTTTTCATGTGTGACTTTGGTCCAGCACCTCAAGGATTCTTATGCAACGTCTCTTCTGCTATTATGGGGTTGCACCAATTTTAGGTCATCACCCATGTAGAAATGTGAGTGTACAGTATATCCATTAAGTAAAGAATAGATGGGCGATATATATGTTGTCTTGTGTCACAGAGTAAACGTGTTCAGAGCATCTTATCAAAATGGATCTTTCTGACCTTTTTATCTCCAGCACCACACCCTTTGCATGCCTCAGCCATGGCTATGAGAAGGTGATATCAGCAAAACCTTCACTGAAAGTTAATAATGAAAGCTCAGCTGACATTTCCAACAAAGATATTATGACAAGTCAAGCCATAAAACTCTGGATCTGACAAACAAATCATTTTTAGAACAGGAACCCCCCCATATCCTCATTTCTTTCTATCAACTACTGATGCTGAACTTTGATATTGAACAGAGATTTGCATCACCTCCTGTTTTTTTACCAGTATGAGAATGATTCACAAAAATGCTGGTACAATTCATCTATTTAACTGCTCAGAGTAATAGTGATATTTGATATTTAAAGAGGAACTCCAGTGAAAATAATGTAATAAAAAAAGTGCTTAATTTTTACAATAATTATGTATAAATGATTTAGTCAGCGTTTGCTCATTGTAAAATCTTTCCTCTCCCTGATTTACATTCAGACATTTATCACAGGATACGCACTTTGGAGCTCATAATAAATGTTACTATAAACTTGAAGTAACCTGCCCGTTGTCTGGCCATTTTTTCAGAAGGGAGGTGAGTCCACCCACTTCCCCCTTTTTAACAATTTTAACTAATTTTACTCTACTTGGCGCCTCTGTTGTTATACCACATAACTGTTTAGTCCACCCTTGGTGGAGGGGTGTATCCCCATTTCCTTCTATCTACAGAGAGCGACTTCTTAACCCTGAGCGGGGTCAGGTTACAATTCTCCCCGCCTGCTTATCCAGTGCTTGCCTTGGAGGCGACCCGTCCTTGTGAGTATAACCATTGTGTGTTTTTGCATCAGACATCACCTCATTAACATACTACACCATATTGGGCTCTCGGTTCTCCCCCTTTCTTTCAAATTTATCACAGGATGTCATTTTTTACTGCTGGCAGGTGATGTCACTGGAAGGAGATGCTGCTTGCTTTTTTGGCAGTTGGTAACAGCTGT
This sequence comes from Hyperolius riggenbachi, assembly GCF_040937935.1. Classification (NCBI taxonomy): domain Eukaryota; kingdom Metazoa; phylum Chordata; class Amphibia; order Anura; family Hyperoliidae; genus Hyperolius; species Hyperolius riggenbachi. The sequence goes on along the minus strand of NC_090647.1, from coordinate 145,991,243 downwards.
TATTTCCCACAATGCAACAAGGCTCCCGCAGTGTTATGTCAGGATCTCAGAACTGTGAGGTGCTGACATCACACTGTGGGAGGGGTTTCACCACAAAATCAGCCATACAGAGCCCCCTGATGACCCATTTGAGAAAAGGAATAGATTTATCATGGGAAAGGAGGTATCAGCTACTGATTGCGATGAAGTTCAATTCTTGGTTACGGTTTCTCTTTAGGCAGAAGATGTCCTCTTTATTACTTTATTACTATATTTTCACTGCTCTAATATTTGTCCCATATTGTCATAGTAAACAACATTGACGTGCTATATCTTTGTCCACATTATAATCCCATCTATTGATGTGTACTGTTTCAGCTTATTGTAATATAAAGATGTTATCAGAGGTTCATTTACCATTGCTGAATATCAGCGTGTTTTCCAATGCAATATCTTACAGTGTTCTTCATGACACAGTCTCCCGAGCATGAAACTACAGCGGAATCCCTTTACAGATATGCATACACAGTCTGTGCATTACAGGTATGGATTGTTGAACTTCTTTATGGTACAGTAATGCAATCAGCCTAACAGGATGGGAGTATGAAGAGGATGTTATATCAACAACTTTTTTATCTTTCCAATGAATGGGACCATCTTTATTCTTCACTTCCTGCTTCTGCTTACGATGATGAGTAACACGGCACAACACACTACTACTCCAATAAAGCTGAAACTGCAGATTATGTTCTAAAAGCTGAACCATCTATATAACGCTCCCACGCCAGCCCTGCCATGCTCCTCTGAGACACATTCCTCTTTCCTGCATGTTAATTCATTGATAAAATTAGAAAGCCTGGCCAACATTATCATTCATTTATAGAGCACCAGAATCTTCTGTGGCGCTCTACAGCAGAATACAAGGTATACAAATACAATATAAACAATACAACAGTTAACAATACAAGACAAAGGTGGATTACAACTGATGCAGTGAACAAATCAACTGCAGATCTTTACATGGAGATGGAAGAGATGCACACACTACACAGCATTAAAGGATACCTGAGATGACATGTGACATGAGCACACAAATAATTATGCCTAGCACACAAATAATTATGCTGTGTTCCTTTTTTCTTTCTCTGCCTGAAAGAGTTAAATATCAGGTATGTAAGTCCTGACTCCTGTCTACACCTCAGAAATTCCGAAAGGGGAAGAAATTCCCCTTTTTACCTCTTTCTTGCTCTCAGAAGCCATTTTCTGCTAGGAAAGTGTTTTATTGTTGGAATTTCTTATCAGTGAGGGTCACACTGTAGTCACTTCCTGTCTGAGTCAGCCACTTACACTATACCTACGGATAGGACAACAGGTGAAGGGAAGCTGTGTATGAGATGGTGAAATGGTGGTAAGTGGCCAAATTGTCCTAAGTCAGAGAGTATGCTTGCCTGAAGAGGTTACCTTTTAGGTTGTGCCTAAAAAGGGTAAGTGTAGGTGAGCAGCTGATGTGTTGCTGGAGGGTGTTCCAAAGGAGGGGAAAGGATCGAGAGAAATCTTGTAAGCAGGAGTGAGAAGAGGAAGACAAAATAATATTGGTATTATTATTATTATTATTATTGTGAGAATCCGCTCAGCTGCCTGCGCAGGCAGGCAGCCTTTTGACCATTGTTTAGGTTTGCTTGCTGCAGGACTCTGGAAAGGAGACCTTCTGTCAGTTGTGCAGCTTGTGTTGCTGAGGGATTTGCATGCATTAGTCATGCAAATCCGTTACCTGCCTTCTTTTGATGACTGGCACTATAAAAGCATTCTGCTCCCAGAATGCTTTGCTGGACATTTCCCTTCCATGGTCTGTTCCTGATGGACACTGCTGGAGTGTCAGCCATTGCTATCTAGTATAGCAAGAAGTTTTAAATCAGGATGATACCATTTATTGGCTAACTACAAATGAATAAGAATAAACAAGCTTTCGGCCTTGCAGCCTTCGTCAGGTTTATATCCTGTTAGTTTGCAAGCTGGTGGTACAGACAGCTTATATACATGCAACATCAAAAGGAAAAACAGATATTTTTTTCAAGCATAAATACATCATTAAGATGCCTTAATACAAACAGACCATCTAAATGGGGTAAGATAAGGATCCTTGTTTACTTTATTGCTCACAGACCTGGTATTAGGATTGACCCAGAGGTATCGTAAATTCTTAGTTCACAAGTTCAGCTAGGGTGGCTGAGACAGTTCATATATCATCAATCTCATACCAATATAGAAAGTTGTTGTCCTTATTCAGACCCTTCTGCACAGCTTTGAAACAATTTATAAATTTTGTTTCTGCTATTAATCGGTCATTTGACGTTTTGAAGCCGCCCTTCAGGGCAGTGACACGAAGATCATCCATGCTGTGTCCGTTGGACCGAAAGTGTGTAGCAACTGGGAGTCCAGATTTGGTATCATTAATAGTGTGCCTGTGTCCATTCATACGTTTGCGCAGAGTTTGTCCAGTTTCTCCCACGTACATAACATTGGGGCATTTAGCACACATGATCAGATATACCAGATTGGTGGACCCACAAGAAAATTTTCCTTGTATTCTGTACTCCTGTTGTGAACCTGGTATCGTTACCCTGTCAGTGGAGTAAATGTGTCTGCAGGTCCCACATATTTTTTGTCGGCAGGGTGATGTTCCGTTTTGTTGAGGCCTATTCAAAGAGCTCCTGACAATCATCTGTTTTAGATTGTGTGGTTGCCGATATGACAAGAGTGGAGGTTTAGGGAATATCGTTCTCAGTCTGTGATCCTTGTGTAAAATGGGATGAAGTTCCTTAGCAATCCTCCTTAAGATTTCCAGGTGTGGGTTGTAGGTGACAACCAAAGGGACACGTTCCTCTTTCTGGTTTTGCTTATATTTCAGGAGTTCAGTCCTGGGGATGTTGCTGGCTTTCCTGATTTGGGCCTCAGCCATGGGAGGACTGTAACCTTGTTTAATGAAAGTGTTCTTAAGGTGATCCAGGTGCTTGTCTCTGTCCATCCTGTCAGAACAAATCCGGTTGTACCTTATAGCTTGGCTGTAAATTATAGAGTTCTTAATGTGCTTGGGATGAAAACTGTCATATCTTAGGTATGTGGGACGGTCTGTAGGTTTGCGATACACAGAGGTTTGTATGTTGTTACCCCTGATGTATATGGTGGTGTCCAGAAAGTTAATCTCTGTGTGAGAGTAGGTAAGTTTCAATTTGATTGTAGGATGGAAGGCATTGAAGTTCCTGTGGAACTGGAGAAGATCATCCTCACTTGCGGACCAGATGATTAAAATATCATCAATGAAGCGGAAGTAGGCCAAGGGTTTTATGCCACATGCATTGAGGTATTCCTCTTCGATTTTGGCCATGAATAGATTTGCATACTGTGGAGCGAATCGCGAACCCATTGCCACGCCCATCTGCTGTAAATAGAGGTCCTGTCCAAAAGTGAAATAATTATGAGTGAGAATGAATTTGATCAGTCCAGTAATAGGCTTTACAGGTATGCCCTGACCCTGAAGATATTTACGGCAGGCCGCAATACCATCATCATGGGGAATGTTCGTGTACAGGGACTCCACGTCCATCGTGGCCAGTATGGTTCCCTCAGGTACTGGGCCGATGGCTGACAGCTTGTTCAGGAGGTGGGTGGTATCCTGTAAGTAGCTGGGTCTTTTACAGACAAGAGGTTTCAAAATGTTTTCCAGCCACCCTGAGATGTTCTCTGTAAGAGTTCCGCTCCCTGAGATTATGGGCCTGCCAGGGTTTCCCTCTTTGTGGATCTTGGGAAGCATGTAAAAGCAGGCTGTTCTAGGCTCTTCAGGGATAAGGGTCCTTACATGTAGTCTGATGTTTGCAGGCAATCTGTTAACCATCCTATTAAGTGCCATCCTGTAGCCTTTTGTGGGGTCCCCCTGTAATTTGGCATAGTGAGCGGTGTTGGATAATTGTCTTTGTGCCTCCTGGATGTAGTCACTGGTGTTCATTATGACTATGGCACCACCTTTATCCGCTGGTTTAATAATAATGTCCTTATTCTCCTTAAGGGATCTGATGGCCTGTCGCTCCTGTGGTGTTACGTTCTGGGCCAGTGTCTTTCTTTTACTCAGGATCCTGTCAGAGATTCTGCGTCTGAATTTGTTTATGTATTTATCCAGGGCCGGGTTTTTTCCTTCTTTGGGGGTCCATCTTTTTTTCTTTTTAGATCTGGTGCGTTTTGGTCCATTATCCATTGTATCACAGGCTTCCTTATCATGGTAGTGTTCCTTGAGTCGCAGCTTTCTGAAAAATTCCTCCATATCTCCACAGAGTGCAATCCTGTCTATGGGTCTCGCAGGGCAGAATGACAGGCCTTTGGAGAGTACTGACATTTCAGCTTCAGTAGCCTGATAAGAGGAAAGATTCATTACACCTGTGGGTTGCTCTTTTTCTGCTGCTTGTGCATCCAGGCGTCCACTCTTAATTCTAAGTCTCTGAAGTTTTTTCTTTTTGTTGTTAATTAGGAATCTCTGTAGTTTCACATAGAAGGTCTGTAGTTGATCCCATGTATATCCAGTGTGGTCATCATTCAGAGACAGTTTCAGGCTCTGTATCTCATCCTTTGTAATCCTCTTACGGTTATAGCAGACTCTTAAAAGGTTATTCCGTATTCTCTCCGAGCTCCTCCTGCAGATTTCTTCTGCAAACCTGCTATTGTATGTATGCAGGGTGGGATTCTGTATCCTTAGTCCTTGAGGTATAAGTTTTTCCTTTTTGCATGTAGTCAAGAAAAAGATGTCGCTGTCCAGTTGTGCAAGTTTCTTCAGGTCTTTCTTTAGTTCCAGGAAAGTGCGGTACATTGCGGTATCTTCAAGCATAGTAGTAGCAGTAGGGTATTGTACCGTGTTAGCCATCAGTAAAAGCAAGAAGTTTTAAATCAGGATGATACCATTTATTGGCTAACTACAAATGAATAAGAATAAACAAGCTTTCGGCCTTGCAGCCTTCGTCAGGTTTATATCCTGTTAGTTTGCAAGCTGGTGGTACAGACAGCTTATATACATGCAACATCAAAAGGAAAAACAGATATTTTTTTCAAGCATAAATACATCATTAAGATGCCTTAATACAAACAGACCATCTAAATGGGGTAAGATAAGGATCCTTGTTTACTTTATTGCTCACAGACCTGGTATTAGGATTGACCCAGAGGTATCGTAAATTCTTAGTTCACAAGTTCAGCTAGGGTGGCTGAGACAGTTCATATATCATCAATCTCATACCAATATAGAAAGTTGTTGTCCTTATTCAGACCCTTCTGCACAGCTTTGAAACAATTTATAAATTTTGTTTCTGCTATTAATCGGTCATTTGACGTTTTGAAGCCGCCCTTCAGGGCAGTGACACGAAGATCATCCATGCTGTGTCCGTTGGACCGAAAGTGTGTAGCAACTGGGAGTCCAGATTTGGTATCATTAATAGTGTGCCTGTGTCCATTCATACGTTTGCGCAGAGTTTGTCCAGTTTCTCCCACGTACATAACATTGGGGCATTTAGCACACATGATCAGATATACCAGATTGGTGGACCCACAAGAAAATTTTCCTTGTATTCTGTACTCCTGTTGTGAACCTGGTATCGTTACCCTGTCAGTGGAGTAAATGTGTCTGCAGGTCCCACATATTTTTTGTCGGCAGGGTGATGTTCCGTTTTGTTGAGGCCTATTCAAAGAGCTCCTGACAATCATCTGTTTTAGATTGTGTGGTTAATTCTTGGGGGTTGCTTTAGGCTCCCCTTCTAGTCCAGTCAGGTTGTATTATCTGTTTTGCCTGTTCCGTCTGTCTTGTGTTTGGATCGTACAAGCCCTAGCGTTAGCGGCTGTGGATCCTTCTGATTGAGTCTGGAGTGTAGGTTGGAACAGCGGTTGTTTCTGCCTACCTCATCTGTTCTGTCTTCTGGGATCGCGCTAGCCACTTTTCGCTAGCGCTGGGGATCCTTCTGTTCTGTCTTCTGGGATCGCGCTAGCCACTTTTCGCTAGCGCTGGGGATCCTTCTGTTCTGTCTTCTGGGATCGCGCTAGCCACTTTTCGCTAGCGCTGGGGATCCTTCTGTTCTGCTACTCTGTCTCCTGGGATCGCTCTAGCTACTTTTCGCTAGCGCTGGGGATCCTTCTGTTCTGTCTTCTGGGATCGCGCTAGCCACTTTTCGCTAGCGCTGGGGATCCTTCTGTCGCTTGTCCCTGTTTTCGTGTGTCTGTCTTGTCTGCTGCGCTTGCTGGAGGCTCTGTGAGGTAACCGTTAAGCAAGCGCTCGCGTCCTCTGTTTCATGTTTGTCTGTTAATGGTTAGTTAGGCGTGCTTGTCTCTATTGTGCTTATCACGTGGAGACCGCGCATAACCGCGTGCACTGTTGCGAATGAGTGCGGTGTTCGCGGTTAGCTAGCGTTGTTATTTTCCGTATTTCCTTATTGTATTATTTGCTGTGCCTTTGCTACTCTCGTGCTCCGCCTTGCTGTACCTTGTGTCACGTCTGGCGATCGCACCTCTCGCGATCGCGTTCCTGCTTCTTATCTGCTGTGGTGTGTGCACAGTCGCGGGTTGGCGACTAATTTTATGCACACACACACAATCTGTCTCTGTGCTCACTCTCAATCGCTTCTCTTGCGATTGCGTTTCTTCCCTTCGTACAATTCCTGTCTGGCGTGTGTGGTAGGGCAGAGGAGCTGTTCCTCTGCACTCCACAGCTCCACCTGCCAACAGGAATTTCCCTCTGCAGGTGCATAGCACCTAGCCTGGGTGTCCTCAATTATACGCTTGTGGAGGAAATCCGCCGCGTCAGCGCACGTCTGGTGCGCTGACCACGGAGACGATTCCACAATCGTTACAATTATTGATTTATAAAGCGCCAACATATTCCGTGGCGCTGTACAAAGTAAGAAACAAACATGTGGTACATAATAATACAGACAATGGTGTACACCAATATACAAGATACATAATTAGTGACAAAATACAAAGAATGATACAAAATACAAATTATCGAATTGGTAATGACAGTGATAAAATTAACATGATAAATAAAATGTATAATGGTTACCAAGACACAAAAGGGGGAGAGAGCCCTGCCCTTGCAAGCTTACAATCTAAAGGGAATGGGGGGGGGGGGGAACAGGAGGAGGGGTAGTATGCAGCAAATATATAGAGGCTTTGTGTTTTAGGATACCTAGTAGGAGTGCAATTTGGTCTTAGTACAAAGGGAAGTGGCCTAAGGTAGAGCATATGCTTGTCGGAACAAGTGTGTTTTTAGAGAGCGTTTAAAGGTAACAAAGGTTGGCGAGTGACGGATGTGTTGTGGGAGGGCATTCCAGAGGAGGGGTGAAGCGCGTGCGAAGTCTTGTAAACGTGAATGTGAGGAGTTGATTCTAGAGGAGGACAACAGAAGATCATGTGCCGATCTGAGATTGCGATTGGGTTTGTATCTGGAGATTAGTGAAGATATGTACCGGGGAGAGAGATTGTGGAGAGCTTTGTAGGTTAGGGTTAGGAGTTTGAACTGAATCCTCTGGTTAATTTGCAGCCAGTGAAGGGCTTGACAAAGAGGGTCGGCAGAGGAAGATCGAGAAGAAAGATTAATGAGACGAGCAGCTGAGTTCAGTACCGACTGGATCGGGGCCAGTTTGTTAGACGGTAGTCCACAAAGTAGTACGTTGCAGTAGTCCAGACGAGAAATTATGAGACCATGTATTAACATTTTAGTTGTGTCTCGAGTGAGAAAGGGACGGATGCGAGATATGTTTTTGAGTTGGAGATGGCAGGAGCTGGTTATGGAGTGAACATGTGGAATAAAAGAGAGAGATGAGTCGAATATCACCCCCAAGCACCGAGCTTTGGGAACTGAAGTTATGGGAGTGTTATTAACATTTATTGTAACTTCAGGCAGGGAGGTGGACAGAGACGGTGGAAAAATAATTAGTTCTGTTTTACTCATATTAAGTTTTAGGAAGCGAGAGGACATGAAGGAAGATATAGCAGACAAGCAGTCAGGAACACGTTTAAAGAGAACCCGAGGTGGGTTTGAAGAATAGTATCTGCATACAGAGGCTGGATCTGCCTATACAGCCCAGCCTCTGTTGCTATCCCAAACCCTCCTAAGGTCCCCCTGCACTCTGCGATCCCTCATAAATCACAGCCAAGCTGCTGACAAACAGCTTGTCAGAGCTGGCTGTGTTTATCTCTATAGTGTCAGTCTGCTGCTCTCCCCGCCTCCTGCAGAACTCCAGTCCCCGCCTGCATCCCTTCCCTCCCTGCTGATTGGAGGGAAGGGACGGGGGCAGGGACCGGAGCTATGCAGGAGGCGGGGGAGCAGCTGAGACTGACACTACAGATGTAAACAGCCTCACAGCATGGCTGTGATTTATGAGGGATTGCAGAGTGCAGGGGGACCTTAGTGGGGTTTGGGATAGCAACAGAGGCTGGGCTGTATAGGCAGATCCAGCCTCTGTATGCAGATAACATTCTTTAAACACACCTCGGGTTCTCTTTAAGGAGGGAGTTAAAGGGGAACTGAAGAGAGAGGTATATGGAGACTGTCATGTTTATTTCCTTTTAGACAATACCAGTTGCCTGGCAGCCCTGCTGATCCTCTGCCTCTAATACTATTAGCCATAGCCCCTGAACAAGCATGCAGCAGATCAGGTGTTTCACTGGTTCAGACTTATAAGTCTGATCTGACAAGACTAGCTGCATGCTTGTTAATGGTTTTAAGCAGATACTACTGCAGAGAAATAGACCAGCAGGGCTGCCAGGCAACTGGTATTGATTAAAAGGAAATAAACATGACAGCCTCCATATACCTCTCTCTTCAGTTCCCCTTTAAGGTCTGGGGCAGAGAGGTACAGTTGTGTATCGTCTGCAAAGAGGTGGTATTGAAACCCGAATGAGTTGATTAAATCACCAAGACCATGCATAGTATAGCGGTAAGTAGAGCCCAGCAGAAAGGTACCATCAGCTCTCCTCTTAAAAGTAGTAAGGAATACCCAGGCAGCTCATGGTGACCCATGGTGTAATTTTACTTTTTTTTATCTTGTTTTCAAAAGGCAAAATTACATTTATCTTTAAAATTGCATTCTCTGGTTCATCCTCCAAGGCAAATGTACAAACAAAGAAGTCTCTGTTCTTCAGGATTTTGCCTTTCTGGCATGCTGACTGAATATTTATAGCATTGGTAGGAATGTCTCTATAAAGTACACTTACTTGCAAAGGATACAGTATATCATGTACCTGAGTATGGCTGCACAAGGCAACAGTAGATAGTAGACAGCTCTGGTTGCATATATTCCTGCATTGCCCTGTATGATTGTGGGAACAGATCTGGCTGCAAAACAATTTTAGGCTGTGGTTCTCCGTTACAGTTCAAGGAGCAGCACAGGGTGGTAGTAAATTAGGATGCTTTTACAATCTAAGAACCATAGCCAAGAGGTAAAACAGAAACATCAAAGGTCACAGCACTAAAAAATGCATGGAAATATCCTGGCACTCACATAAATCTCCAACAATGTAAATACCTGCTTACAAAATAATGGATCCAATCAATTATTAAAACAAGCACAGTTGTCATTGATATTAATACAAGTAATATATACGGTACACAGACAGACAATCCCAAATACAAATGTGTATATGTATTTATTACCTTTCCTGAAAAGTTACCATGGAAGAGAAACAGCACGATCCTATTATATTATTATTACTATTGTATAAAATGGCATCACTTTCTATGGTCCTTTAACCTATTTTGGTTCCTGGACGTAGAATCTACGTCCAGGAACCATGCGCGCTACCGCGCACCACCGCGGCCGATCGAGCACGTGCACGCGCGCTCCCGGCCCGCGGTTCGTTAGCCAGGTAATCAGTGAATCGGGCTATGGTGCCCGATCACTGATTCCTCTCCCCTGCTGAAAAAGCGACAGCTTCTCTCGGAAGCGGCGCCTTTTCTGGCTGTTCCCTCCCCGATGCGTCACTCTAAGCGTGTGTTACGCTTAGAGTGACGTCATGTAAACAAACTCATGGCCGCCATCTTGTGGCCAAAAACTAAAACTACAACAAAATGTAAAAAAATGTAAATCAACACACAATTACATTAAAAAAATATGGTTTACATCCCACCCTCCCAAAAATACCCAAATAAAATGTTTAATATAAATAAAAAAATTACAATAAAAAAAACATGTAAATATTTACCTAAGGGTCTAAACTTTTTAAATATCAATGTAAAGATGAAATATTTCTATATTTTTTTTATTCTAAACTTGTAAATAGTGATAGATGCAAAACGGAAAAAATGCACCTTTATTTCCAAATAAAATATTGTCGCCATACATTGTGATAGCCTGATAGGGACATAATTTTAACGGTGTAATAACCGGGACATATGGGCAAATACAATACGTGAGTTTTAATTATGGAGGTGTGATGATTTGCTCAGCTGCCTGTGCAGGCAGGCAGCCTTTTGACCATTGTGTAGGTTTGCATGCTGCAGGACTCTGGAAAGAAGAGCTTCTGTCAGTTTTGCAGCTTGTGCTTGCAGAGGAATTTGCATACGTTGTTATGCAAATTGCCTGGCCACATTCATTGGAGGCGTGTACTATAAGTACTATGTCTTTTCCACAATGCTTCGCTGGTCATAAGAATTTCGTCCTATGTAACACTCCTGGTGGGGTGTCAGCCTTACTCTCTGTTTGAAGATCAGCTTAGAGTAATTCCTGGAAACTGTGCTAGGCAGATTTCCCTAGTGCAGTTAGGATTGTTTATCTGTTTTGTTTGTCTGTTGCGATTGTCCTGTCCCAGCGGTGGCCGATAGGAAGTCGTTCTGATCTCTGTTCTTGGAGCATAGCTGGTGCAGCGGTTGCTACCAGCTATCTCTTCTGTTCTGCCTCTCTAGATCACGCTAGCCATTTTTCGCTAGCGCTGGGGATCCTTCTGTTCTGTCTCCTGGGATCGCGCTAGCCACTTTTTGCTAGCGCTGTGGATCCTTCTGTTCTGTCTCCTGGGATCGCGCTAGCCACTTTTCGCTAGTGCTGTGGATCCTTCTGTTCTGCTACTCTGTACCTGGATCGCGCTAGCCACTTTTTGCTAGTGCTGTGGATCCTATCTCTCGCTTGTCCCTGTTTTCGTGTGTCTGTCTTGTCTGCTACGACCGCTTGCTGGAGGCTCGGTGAGGTAACCGTTAAGCAAGCGTTCGCGTCCCCTGTTTCATGTTTGTCTGTCGATGGTTAGTTAGGCGTGCTTGTCTCTATTGTGCTTATCACGTGGAGACCGCGCATAACCGCGTGCACTGTTGCGAATGAGTGCGGTGTTCGCGGTTAGCTAGCGTTTGTTATTTTCCGCATCTTCTCATTGTATTATTTGCTGTGCCTTTGCTACCCTCGTATTCTAGTCTGATCTGCCTTGTGTCACGTCTGGCGATCGCACCTCTTGCGATCGCATTCCTATTTCATATCTGCTGTTGTGTGTGCGCGGTCGCGGGGTGGCGACTGGATTGGCGCACACACATACAACCTGTCCCTTTGCTCGTTCTCATTCGCAATCGCCTCTCTTGCGATTGCGTTCTGCGCTTCGTACAATTCCTGTCTGGCATTTGTGGAGGTACAGAGGATTGGTTCCTCTGCACTCCCCAGCGCCATCTGCCGACAGGAATTTCCCTCTACAGGTGCATAGCACCTTTTGCTGGGTGCCTGCAATTACACGCTTGTGGAGGATTTCCGCCGTGTCAGCGCATGCGTTGTGCGCTGATCACGGAGAAAGTTCCCCAATCGTTACAGTATGACCAGCCAAACCCAAAACCCCAGTGTAGACGGAATTTCCGATTTGTACGATTTTGTCGAATATGGCTCTTGTACCTTTAAGAGATTTAAAAAACTTGAACCTGAATCAGTAGACAAATTTTTGTCTGAGTGTACGAAACTGTTAGCGAACCCTGAATTCCAATGCACCCCAGTGTCTACCTGGGCTCCCCAAATAGTCTACATTCTGTTGGAGGGCGAAATGTCAATGTGGGCTTATGATGTGTTAGATCATACCACCCTGAGTCAAAGACCCCTGGAATTCTTGGCCTTTTTAATTCACAATTGGCTGAGATTACCTCAATTACCATACCCCCTTAATGAGTTGTTGTCAGCAGCTCAATCAGCTGTCCCATCTACTCTTTCATCCATAAAGCAGCCATCCAAAGCCTCTAAGTCTAAACGTAAAAGATCTAGGAAGGCTTCCCAGCAGAAAGATCCGTTGCCCATAGCAACCACAAATAAAGAGGTTATTTCTGTCAAGTCTGAAATGGGCAAAACCATGCAGTATGATAATGATGTTTATAATGCATCTGCTGATCAGCTTCCAGGTTTTTTGCCCCAATCCAAAGCTTATGTGGATCCTGCAATAGGTAGGATCGCACACTACATTAAAGCAGTTAAAAAATATGTTCTTGTTCCTGAACTCCACCCCTATGGAGATTATCTGGATACTGGCCTGTTTGAACCCCCATTTGCTTCCTGGGATGTTGGGGCCTTGCTGGAGGAATTCGATTTTGATTGGAAAGCCTTTTGCGATTTTTACATCGCAAAAAGCAAAGATGTCTTGAATGCTTGTCTTGATTCTATGTACCTTCTGATTGATTCCGATGAATGTGACAAGGATGATGTGGATCTGGTGATCTATGTATGGCAAACGATTTTGGATGAGTTGCACACACACCAACCAATTGATTCCAATAAAGAGACATCGTTGTCAGATGATTGTTCCTGCCTTTCTGGGGTAAAGCATGAGAGTCTTGACTTTGTGCAATCTGAAATGAATGAGTATGCCGCTGTGGTTGATTCCTGTGCGAATCCTGAAGGATTCTCTCCTGACAGTGTGCAGTTTGAATCTGTGCGATCTGATGCCTGTTTCTCGGATGTTCCTGCAGATTGTGATCGGCATGAGTCTGCCGGTTTTCTCAAGGATGTGTGGGATCCTTTGTCATTTAGAAACAGATCTTTGAGATCTTCCATCTGTGACCCTGCTATGGGGAAAGTTTCTCGACTGTGCAGCGTCAAAAGTAAAATTAATATGCCTAATAAAGTTTATCCTGTTGATGTCGCTATTTCTTCTGCAAATGATTCCCTGTCTCACCCTGTTATCACCTGTAAGGGCCCGTTGCCTGGAGACAGTTGCTCCAGTGTTTCGGTCCTAGATGCCTTGCAGTCTGCTCCGCAGATCGCGGAGGTTTGCGCTATGGAAGCATCAGTTTCACAACCTAAAGTGAATTTTGATTCGCAGGTTTTGCGTTCTGATTCCTCGGATTCGACATTGTTGGCCGAATCTAAGAGTGAGACAGCGCTTCGGTTTTGCGAATCTGATGCTGAACCTTCTTTGCCTTATTCAGAGACGCTTTCTCTGAGCCTGCCCTGTACTATGAATAACAAAATGATGTCCAATCACACTGACAATTGGGAGTCCCTTTCTTGCTTTGAGGAAAGTTCGGACTCTCCACCCTGTACTCTGGATGAGTCAATATTGCCTTGTACAATATCTCCTGCCCTGCCCCTAGAGGCTCGTCTAGGTATTGCTGCTATTTTTACCTGTCTTTCTGCAGTTTTGGAGTTGCAAGCTAGTTTGACTGCTACACAGAATTCTGGGTGCAGCGAGATTAAAATTAGGGAGTCAGTGTGTGGTCCAGTGAATATTCCTGTACGTTCCACTCATGATGATGAAATTCAGTCTCAGTTTATGGTGGAACCTTCTCTGGAACATCTGCCCTGTTCTCAAAATAAAGTTCCAGTTTTGCCCTGTAACATGGATAGTACAGAATCCTTCTTAGAAAACTTGAAAAATGATGTTCCTGAGGTCTTGTTTGATGTTCTGGAGGTCTCCGAGTTCCTCCCAAAGGGTGCAGAACTTGTAGGAGATGTCTCCTGCCCCCCAAGTCCTTCTGAGGTGTTACCCTCTTCCGTAGGCATTACTGCCTTGCTGGCTACCTTTTCAGCTCTGATGGAGCTTCACTCATATGTAGTCAATGATGATATTATTGTCACAGAAATTTCTGAATTTGTATCCGAGTCTTCTTTTGAAAGTCCAGTGCCTGTGACCTCCACTCATGATGATTCTCTGTCCGATACTGGTTTTGGTCTTGTCGTGCCGGACTCTGAGGTTGGCAGTTCCCCGACATGTCCTGAGGTTTCTCCTGTGCTGGTGTACCCCAGTGTGCTCTGTGACCCAGAAAGCCCAAGTGTGCCTCGGTTACCAGCATACTCAGATGCTTCCTCTGTGGAGACATGCTCTGATATGGCCTGCCTGCTTGCATGCCCAGAAGTGGTCCCTGAAAGTCTTGATCTTGATGGGTGTCCTCGTAATTCTGAATCCGGAATTGTCATTGGTTCCATGGGGGTTCTTGGTAATTCTCCATGTGAGCCTGGTGATTGTTCTGCCCTCTTGGGATCTCTGTGGAGCTTCAAAAGGTTCTGGGAGATTCCGGGAGAAATTTTGCTTGGTACCCTGGATAAGATCAACGGTGGCTTTTGTGTTGTAAGGGACACTTCGAACAGGTATTGTGGCAGGTTTGGTATTTTCTGACGCTCCTTGGAAGGTGGTGGGTATTGTCTGGAGGGTGTCGATGGCATCTTCTCTGGCGTTCACAGTCCTGATGGGTGTTATACTGAGACTGGTAGTACTGATGGGCATGTTTCGGTGGCTTCTGTTTCCGATGAGGTCGGTTTCGGGTGGACTGACTCTGGAATTGGACCTTGTCGGGCTGCCCCGACCTTCATGAGTCTTCAGTTTGAGTCTGTTGCTAATAGCAGTTTTGAGGGTCGTCTGGAATTCGACCCTGAAGGGGGGGTACTGTGATGATTTGCTCAGCTGCCTGTGCAGGCAGGCAGCCTTTTGACCATTGTGTAGGTTTGCATGCTGCAGGACTCTGGAAAGAAGAGCTTCTGTCAGTTTTGCAGCTTGTGCTTGCAGAGGAATTTGCATATGTTGTCATGCAAATTGCCTGGCCACATTCATTGGAGGCGTGTACTATAAGTACTATGTCTTTCCCACAATGCTTCGCTGGTCATAAGGATTTCGTCCTATGTAACACTCCTGGTGGGGTGTCAGCCTTACTCTCTGTTTGAAGATCAGCTTAGAGTAATTCCTGGAAACTGTGCTAGGCAGATTTCCCTAGTGCAGTTAGGATTGTTTATCTGTTTTGTTTGTCTGTTGCGATTGTCCTGTCCCAGTGGTGGTCGATAGGAAGTCGTTCTGATCTCTGTTCTTGGAGCATAGCTGGTGCAGCGGTTGCTACCAGCTATCTCTTCTGTTCTGCCTCTCTAGATCGCACTAGCCACTTTTCGCTAGCGCTGGGGATCTTTCTGTTCTGTCTCCTG
Organism: Hyperolius riggenbachi; assembly: GCF_040937935.1. NCBI lineage: Eukaryota > Metazoa > Chordata > Amphibia > Anura > Hyperoliidae > Hyperolius > Hyperolius riggenbachi. The sequence goes on along the minus strand of NC_090647.1, from coordinate 145,975,875 downwards.
GGATCGCGCTAGCCACTTTTCGCTAGCGCTGTGGATCCTTCTGTTCTGTCTCCTGGGATCGCGCTAGCCACTTTTCGCTAGTGCTGTGGATCCTTCTGTTCTGCTACTCTGTACCTGGATCGCGCTAGCCACTTTTTGCTAGTGCTGTGGATCCTATCTCTCGCTTGTCCCTGTTTTCGTGTGTCTGTCTTGTCTGCTACGACCGCTTGCTGGAGGCTCGGTGAGGTAACCGTTAAGCAAGCGTTCGCGTCCCCTGTTTCATGTTTATCTGTCGATGGTTAGTTAGGCGTGCTTGTCTCTATTGTGCTTATCACGTGGAGACCGCGCATAACCGCGTGCACTGTTGCGAATGAGTGCGGTGTTCGCGGTTAGCTAGCGTTTGTTATTTTCTGCATCTTCTCATTGTATTATTTGCTGTGCCTTTGCTACCCTCATAGAGTAAGAAGAGGAGGCACTCCTTCCTAGAAAACGTGTGATGTGCCCGGCTGTCCGTATACCAAACGGATAATCAGTAGTCAAGAAGTGAAGCCGGCACCATCAATGAAGTATCATGCTCTTTTATTCGTAATCATCCGTCACAAAAAGATGCGACGTTTCGGGGGAGACCCCCTTTCTCAAGCAGGTGACAGGATGAGTATACATAGATATACAGCTCAATTTATATCTAACCACCATGTATGTAACCAATCATAGGTCTCAGATTTTAGACCAATCGCACAGTTGGATAAGTTGTGCGGACCTGATAGAGAACTAGCAAACAGAAAAGGAGCCAATAGAGAGTCAGACACTCACCTACATGTCCACAGCCCAGGACGGACACGCAGCGGTACTGCCATGTATGGAGGACGCCATCTGTGGCCAAGAACCGCCCCCAAAGGGCGGGCGGATCTCCCACATTGGCGCGCGGCCGGGGAAGCACCACGTGTCCAGTTCCGGAAAAGCTGGGCACAAGCAGAGCCAGAGTGGAACGCGGAAGCGGCGCGCCGCATGCAATGACGCATGTACGCGTCACTCTCTCGCGTCCACCTGACCCCGCCGGCGCCGCCCCAACCGCATCACCATGGCGACCAGCAACACAGCATCACGCAGCCACGTCCGTCTAGGTGAAGACACTGAGAATGAGCAAGAGGATGAAAGAGCAGGCTGAAGATGAAGAAAGGGATATAAGACAACTTATTATTTACAAATACAGAGTATATAGATCAATATTCAAAATTACAACAACCGGTCCACAATAGTAACATTAGGACATGGAAACTAGGACCTAAAAACAAATGGCCAAAATGTCAAAGAAACCCATATGCATATAAATATATACATAATTAGAGAGCTCCAAATTTAAGGCATCAATAGTTATAGTAGAGGTGAGAGTTCAAACTCCCTATTAAGGCCCCGAGGGTCAAGACAGTCTAGTGTCCTAATCCAAAAGGCTTCCCTGTAAAGTAATTTTTTGATCCTACTGCCACCTCTTTTCATGGGTGGAATTGATTCTATAATTTGGCATCTCAGTTGATTGACACTATGGCCAAACTGTACAAAATGTGATGGGACGGCTTGTTCAATTAACTTGTTCCTAATAGCTGATTTATGGGCCGATAATCTAACCTTAAATTTAGTTGTGGTCTGCCCTACATAGATAAGGCCACAAGGGCACTTAAGTAGGTAAACCACATATTGTGAGTCGCAATTGTGGCAGCCTCTAATTGAAAATTGTTTACTCGTATGCGGGTGTACTACATACGGGGATCTGATGATGGAGTGGCAATGCACGCAGTTAAGACAGGGGAATGTCCCCCTGCGGGTGCGGCTCTCGGGAGGTCTTACTAAGGTCCTCATCTCAGCGTGCACTAACCTGTCACGCAGAGTGGGAGCTCGCTTGTATGAGAATAAAGGTGGATTTTGAAATTCATTAATGGAGGGAAAAGAGCGAGACAACATGTCCCAATGTCTTTTTACTATTCTGCTAATGGAATCACTCCATATATTAAATTTAGAAACAAAGGGTAATCGGTTGCCTGTACTTCTCCTTCCTCCATGTCGAATGGGTGCCACTCTCGCTTCCCTGCGTGCATGAGCCACCACATCATCAGGATATTGTCGTGCCAAAAAAATTTTTGTCATGTCGTCTAATCGGGACTCCAGTATTTCTTCATCACCCACTATACGGCCCACTCGCATGAACTGACTTTTGGGAATGGCACATTTGGTACTTTTGGGATGGAAGCTATCATAAGATAGAATTGCATTACGGTCTGTGGGTTTTATGTATAGATCTGTGTATAGTCTCCCATTGCGGATGCCAACTAAAGTGTCCAAAAAACTAGCGGCATCACAATGTAAAGTGAGGCGGACGTGGCTGCGTGATGCTGTGTTGCTGGTCGCCATGGTGATGCGGTTGGGGCGGCGCCGGCGGGGTCAGGTGGACGCGAGAGAGTGACGCGTACATGCGTCATTGCATGCGGCGCGCCGCTTCCGCGTTCCACTCTGGCTCTGCTTGTGCCCAACTTTTCCGGAACTGGACACGTGGTGCTTCCCCGGCCGCGCGCCAATGTGGGAGATCCGCCCGCCCTTTGGGGGCGGTTCTTGGCCACAGATGGCGTCCTTCATACATGGCAGTACCGCTGCGTGTCCGTCCTGGGCTGTGGACATGTAGGTGAGTGTATGACTCTCTATTGGCTCCTTTTCTGTTTGCTAGTTCTCTATCAGGTCCGCACAACTTATCCAACTGTGCGATTGGTCTAAAATCTGAGACCTATGATTGGTTACATACATGGTGGTTAGATATAAATTGAGCTGTATATCTATGTATACTCATCCTGTCACCTGCTTGAGAAAGGGGGTCTCCCCCGAAACGTCGCATCTTTTTGTGACGGATGATTACGAATAAAAGAGCATGATACTTCATTGATGGTGCCGGCTTCACTTCTTGACTTTTGCTACCCTCATATTCTATTCTGATCTGCCTTGTGTCACGTCTGGTGATCGCACCTCTCGCGATCGCGTTCCTATTTCATATCTGCTGTTGTGTGTGCGCGGTCGCGGGTGGCGACTGGATTGGCGCACACACATACAACCTGTCCCTTTGCTTGTTCTCATTCGCAATCGCCTCTCTTGCGATTGCGTTCTGCGCTTCGTACAATTCCTGTCTGGCATTTGTGGAGGTACAGAGGATTGGTTCCTCTGCACTCCCCAGCGCCATCTGCCGACAGGAATTTCCCTCTACAGGTGCATAGCACCTTTTGCTGGGTGCCTGCAATTACACGCTTGTGGAGGATTTCCGCCGTGTCAGCGTACGCGTTGTGCGCTGATCACGGAGAAAGTTCCCCAATCGTTACAGGAGGCATGTATTATTTTAAAACTATAATGGCTAAAAACTGAGAAATAATGATTTTTGTTCCGTTTTTTCTTATTCTTCCTGTTAAAATGCATTTACAGTAAAGTGGCTCTTAGCAAAATGTACCCCCCAAAGAAAGCCTAATTGGTGTCGGAAAAAACAAGATATAGATCAGTTCATTGTGATAAGTAGTGATAAAGTTATAGGCTAATGAATGGGAGGTGAACATTGCTCAAGTGAAAACGACGGAATGCGAATGGGTTAATAATTAATATACAAAAATTGGTAATTCATACAATCTTGAACGTTTGCAGTGAATCTACAGGTGGCAAAAAACGACACAATAAAATGATCTAATTTTACAGCAACTCGATAAAAACAATCAGTTATACAGACAAATTGAAAGCTTTTTTTTTTATTTGTTCGAGAAATCTTATCTAATTTCCCATTTTTTTTCAATTCGTTTTTTTTTTCATAATTGGGGCAAAAATTAAACACATGTGTGTGGTACATTGGGCAGATTTTTCAAATATTTCAATCAATCAAAAAAAAAAATGATTGTTATTCTTGAATTAAAAACAATTTTTTTTAATTGTATGGTGTGTGACCACTTTTACAGTTTTGCTGATCTGAGTTGTGATTGAATAGAATGTTGAATCATACAGGGATTACTCCTCCATGCTCCTATCCAAGTAAAAAAGAAATAAGATATGGAAATGTCAGCTCTTTTATTCAATGTTATAAATACTACCTTCATTCCAGGGGTGTACCAACAACCCCTGCAACCCCCACCATCATCAATCCTGGGACAAGGAGAGCTTCATCCAGCAGAGCGACAGGTCCTCATTTCTCTTTTCACTGTGTTCACTGTACAGTCTATCTCCCCGTAGCTCCTGTCTCTGTGTGTGACATGCCGAGATGGGAGCTGCAGGGCGATAGTGTACAGCAGCTACAGCAAAGGTAAGAGTGAGCACCTGTTGCGCCGCTGGATGATGGTAATGATGTCTGCTGCTGTTCTGCTCTTTTGGCCACAAGACCTGGCCCCCTCAGCCCACGTCCCACCCCCCATCTGCAGCGGGTGGATGATGACACTAATGCAATCTTGGGGGGTAAGAAGAGTGGCCCAGCCAGCTGAGTTTTGCTGGGGGGCCACCTGGGACCACCGGATGCCCCTGCTTCAATCTTAGGCCTGGGAACCACTATGGGCGCAGTAGAGCAATTCACTTTAATGTTTTATTCAATTCTGCAAGTGCAGATCCAAATAAAAAAATGTAATATTGCAAATGTCTGTAATAAAAAAAAATTATAAAAAAAAAACTAAAAAAAAAAAACTAAATACAATTAAAAGCAAAATAGTCCTTTTAAATTAAAGTGGAACAAAACTTATAACTCTCTGCTCTAAAAGATTAGCCACAGTATGATAACTTTTATGGAAATAAAATGTCTTCATTATAATTTATGGAAAACAAAAGTTTGCTTTCTTAAAACAGAAAGAATTTGCGATAATTGAGGTTGGAGTGAGCGTGAGATGTCTCCCAGTGCATCACTGCTGAATATATGCAAATTAACCATTGTCACCCTTAGAAGTTAAACACACCTCCAGATCCACTGGAATGCAATGATGTGACAGCTTGTTAATTTGTGCAGAGCCATAATAATCCAACATGCATACAGACTGTTTCGGATTGGTTGATCCTCATCAGTGCATGGCATGGATTAATTTGGCTCTATGAAGTAGGGCTTGAAAAACCCAGAGGTACAGACTAACCAGCAAGCTCATGGTGAACCAGAACTCATTGGAGTGTGTAAGGGGCTACAATGGTCCTAAAAGCCCCCTTACTAAAATGCTATGGAAAACAAAAGTTTGCTTTCTTAAAACAGAAAGTGTTTGCGATATTTCAGGTTGGAGTGATCTCCAAGATGTCTCCCAGTGAATCAGTCTGTATGCATGTTGGATTATTATGGCTCTGTACAAGTTAACAAGCTGACACATCATTGCATTCCAGCGGATCTGGAGGTGTGTTTAGCTTCTAAGGGCAACAATGCTTAACCACTTGAGGACCTAGGGCTTTCTACCCCTTAAAGAGACTCCGTAACAAAAATTGCATCCTGTTTTTTTTATCATCCTACAAGTTCCAAAAGCTATTCTAATGTGTTCTGGCTTACTGCAGCAAGTTCTACTATCACCATCTCTGTAATAAATCAACTTATCTCTCTCTTGTCAGACTTGTCAGCCTGTGTCTGGAAGGCTGCCAAGTTCTTCAGTGTTGTGGTTCTGTGATGCATCTCCCCCCTCCAGGCCCCTCTCTGCACACTGCCTGTGTATTATTTAGATTAGGGCAGCTTCCCTCTTCTCTCTTATCTTTTACAAGCTGGATAAATCCTCCTCTGAGCTGGCTGGGCTTTCACATACTGTGGAATTACATTTACATACAGGCAGAGCTGTCTGCACTCTGCAGGAAGAAACGGCCTGACACTTCAGTGGAAGATAGCTGCAGGGGGAAAGAAACACACAAATGATCTCTTGAGATTCAAAAGGAATGCTGTATACAGCCTGCTTGTGTATGGATGTATTTTCTATGTGTGGACATATTGTACATCAACCTACTTCCTGTTTTGGTGGCCATTTTGTTTGTTTATAAACAAACTTTTTAAAACTGTTTTTAACCACTTTTAATGTGGCGAGGAGCGGCGAAATTGTGTCAGAAGGTAATAGGAGATGTCCCCTAACGCACTGGTATGTTTACTTTTGTGCGATTTTAACAATACAGATTCTCTTTAAGGACCAGCCACTTTTTTTTCCATTCAGACCACTGCAGCTTTCACGGTTTATTGCTCGCTCATACAACCTACCACCTAAATGAATTTTGGCTCCTTTTCTTGTCACTAATAAAGCTTTCTTTTGGTGCTATTTGATTGCTCCTGCGATTTTTACTTTTTATTATATTCATCAAAAAAGACATGAATTTTGGCAATAAAATGATTTTTTTAACTTTCTGTGCTGACAGTTTTCAAATAAAGTAAAATTTCTGTATACATGCAGCTCGAAAAATGTGGAGAAACATGTTTTGATAAAAAAAAAACCCATTCAGTGTATATTTATTGGTTTGGGTAAAAGTTATAGCGTTTACAAACTATGGTGCAAAAAGTGAATTTTCTCATTTTCAAGCATCTATGAATTTTCTGACCCCCTGTCATGTTTCATGAGGGGCTAGAATTCCAGGATAGTATAAATACCCCCCAAATGACCCCATTTTGGAAAGAAGACATCCCAAAGTATTCACTGAGAGGCATAGTGAGTTCATAGAAGATATTATTTTTTTGTCACAAGTAAGCGGAAAATGACACTTTGTGAGAGAAAAAAAAAAAAAAAGTTTCCATTTCTTCTAACTTGCGACAAAAAAAATTGAAATCTGCCACGGACTCACCATGCCCCTCTCTGAATACCTTGAAGGGTCTACTTTCCAAAATGGGGTCATTTGTGGGGTGTGTTTACTGTCCTGACATTTTGGGGGGTGCTAAATTGTAAGCACCCCTGTAAAGCCTAAAGGTGCTCATTGGACTCTGTAAAGCCTAAAGGTGCTCATTGGACTTTGGACCCCTTAGCGCAGTTAGGCTGCAAAAAAGTGCCACACATGTGGTATTGCCGTACTCAGGAGAAGTAGTATAATGTGTTTTGGGGTGTATTTTTACACATACCCATGCTGGGTGGGAGAAATATCTCTGTAAATGACAATTTGTTAATTTTTTTTACACACAATTGTCCATTTACAGAGATCTTTCTCCCACTCTGCATGGGTATGTGTAAAAATACACCCCAAAACACATTATACTACTTCTCCTGAGTACGGCGATACCACATGTGTGGCACTTTTTTGCACCCTAACTGCGCTAAAGGGCCCAAAGTCCAATGAGTACCTTTAGGATTTCACAGGTCATTTTGAGAAATTTCGTTTCAAGACTACTCCTCACGGTTTAGGGCCCCTAAAATGCCAGGGCAGTATAGGAACCCCACAAATGACCCCATTTTAGAAAGAAGACACCCCAAGGTATTCCGTTAGGAGTATGGTGAGTTCATAGAAGATTTTATTTTTTGTCAAAAGTTAGCGGAAAATGACACTTTGTGAAAAAACACAATTAAAATCAATTTCCGCTAACTTGTGACAAAAAATAAAATCTTCTATGAACTCGCCATACTCCTAACGGAATACCTTGGGGTGTCTTCTTTCTAAAATGGGGTCATTTGTGGGGTTCCTATACTGCCCTGGCATTTTAGGGGCCCTAAACCGTGAGGAGTAGTCTTGAAACGAAATTTCTCAAAATGACCTGTAAAATCCTAAAGGTACTCATTGGACTTTGGGCCCTTTAGCGCAGTTAGGGTGCAAAAAAGTGCCACACATGTGGTATCGCCATACTTGGGAGAAGTAGTACAACGTGTTTTGGGGTGTATTTTTACACATACCCATGCTGGGTGGGAGAAATACCTCTGTAAATGACAATCTTTTGATTTTTTTACACACAATTGTCCATTTACAGCGGTATTTCTCCCACCCAGCATGGGTATGTGTAAATTACAGGGAAGGACAGATGTAAATAATGCCCTGGCGAATTGATAAGGGGGGGTCTGAGGGCAATCTGAGCGTGTAGGCGGGTGATTGGGTGCCCGCAAGGGGCAGATTAGGGTCTGATCTGATGGGTAACAGTGACAGGTGGTGATAGGGGGTGATTGATGGGTGATTGATGGGTAATTAGTGGGTGTTTAGAGGAGAGAATAGATGTAAACGCTGCGCTTGGGTGGTGATCTGATGTCGGATCTGCGGGCGATCTATTGGTGTGGGTGGGTGATCAGATTGCCCGCAAGGGGCAGGTTAGGGGCTGATTGATGGGTGGCAGTGACAGGGGGTGATTGATGGGTGGCAGTGACAGGGGGTGATTGATGGGTGATTGACAGGTGATCAGTGGGTTATTACAGGGAAGGACAGATGTAAATAATGCCCTGGCGAATTGATAAGGGGGGGTCTGAGGGCAATCTGAGCGTGTAGGCGGGTGATTGGGTGCCCGCAAGGGGCAGATTAGGGTCTGATCTGATGGGTAACAGTGACAGGTGGTGATCGGGGGTGATTGATGGGTGATTGATGGGTAATTAGTGGGTGTTTAGAGGAGAGAATAGATGTAAACGCTGCGCTTGGGTGGTGATCTGATGTCGGATCTGCGGGCGATCTATTGGTGTGGGTGGGTGATCAGATTGCCCGCAAGGGGCAGGTTAGGGGCTGATTGATGGGTGACAGTGACAGGGGATGATTGATGGGTGGCAGTGACAGGGGGTGATTGATGGGTGATTGACAGGTGATCAGTGGGTTATTACAGGGAAGGACAGATGTAAATAATGCCCTGGCGAATTGATAAGGGGGGGTCTGAGGGCAATCTGAGCGTGTAGGCGGGTGATTGGGTGCCCGCAAGGGGCAGATTAGGGTCTGATCTGATGGGTAACAGTGACAGGTGGTGATAGGGGGTGATTGATGGGTGATTAGTGGGTGTTTAGAGGAGAGAATAGATGTAAACGCTGCGCTTGGGTGGTGATCTGATGTCAGATCTGCAGGCGATCTATTGGTGTGGGTGGGTGATCAGATTGCCCGCAAGGGGCAGGTTAGGGGCTGATTGATGGGTGGCAGTGACAGGGGGTGATTGATGGGTGATTGACAGGTGATTGACAGGTGATTGACAGGTGATCAGGGGGGATAGATGCATACAGTACATGGGGTGGGGGGGTCTGGGGGGGGGGGGGTCTGGGGAGAATCTGAGGGGTGGGGGGGTGATCAGGAGGGAGCAGGGGGCAGGGAGGGGATAAAAAAAAATAGCGTTGACAGATAGTGACAGGGAGTGATTGATGGGTGATTAGGGGGGTGATTGGGTGCAAACAGGGGTCTGGGGGGTGGGCAGGGGGGGGTCTGATGGGTGCTGTGGGCAATCTGGGGCAGGGGGGGGGAAATCAGTGTGCTTGGTGCAGACTAGGGTGGCTGCAGCCTGCCCTGGTGGTCCCTCGGACACTGGGACCACCAGGGCAGGAGGCAGCCTGTATAATACACTTTGTAAACATTACAAAGTGTTTTATACACTTTGTATGCGGCGATCGTCGGGTTAACATCCCGCCGGCGCTTCCGTATGGCCGGCGGGATGTTGCGGCGGGTGAGCGGCACCAGGCAGAGGCGGAGGATCGCGTCACTGATGACGCGATCGCTCCGCCCATGCCCCTACAAGGACCGCCGCCATTTGTCAATACGGTGGTCCTTGCGGGGTCCACTTCCCGGCCGCCAATTGTATATACGGCGGTCGGGAAGTGGTTAATTTGCATATATTCAGCAGTGATGCACTGGGAGACATCTCAAGCTCACTCCAACCTGAATTATCTCAAATTCTTTCTGTTTTAAGAAAGCAAACTTTTTGTTTTCCATAGCATTTTAGTAATCGTGATCGTAATTTAGTGATCGTTATTTAGTTACTCTAGCCACTGATGCAATTGCTCCAGGTTCACTCCCAAAATGCTGCAATGCTGCAAATTATTGGGACCATAGGGATCCAGGTCTAACTTGCCTTGCTGGATTTTTCTATCACAGCATCCTTTGAACTTTGAGGACTGAGTAACACAACTGTACCTTGTGCTGAACATTTCTTTTTATTATACTGTTGTAACACAGATAAGTAAAAAGAAAAGAAAACATCAGTTTGTCAGCATGCAAACATCAGTGCTATGGATAGAGATGAGCGTAATGACCTAATTACGATTTTGCGAAATTTCGCGTAATTAGTGCAATTACGATTATGGCCGTAAGTACATAATCGTAATGAAGAAGGATTTCGCGAAATTTCGCGTAAGCGAAATTTTCGCGTAATTTTCGCATTACAGTCGTATCATGCCGTAATTTCGCATTAAACGCTACCGTAATTTCGCGTTAAACCGTAACGCTCCGTATAATATAAAAAAGCCGCCGACTTTAAGGGTTAATAGCAAAGCCCCCTTAAATGCTAAGAGCCTCAAATTTGGAGAATATATTAAGGAGATCAGGAGGAATAAGAGGAAAAAATTTTTTTTCAAAAAGACCTTATAGTTTTTGAGAAAATCGATGTTAAAGTTTCAAAGGAAAAATGTAAACATTTAAAAACCCGCCGACTTTAACGGTTAATAGCAAAGCCTGCTTAAAGTTTAGGAACACCAAATTCCCAGGGTATATTAAGGGGATCAGTGGGAATAAGAGGAAAAAAATTTTTTTCAAAAAGACCTTATAGTTTTTGAGAAAATCGATTTTTAAGTTTCAAGGGCGAAAATGTCTTTTAAATGCGGAAAATGTCAGTTTTTTTTGCACAGGTAACAATAGTGTATTATTTTCATAGATTCCCCCAAGTGGGAAGAGTTTTACTTACTTCGTTCTGAGTGTGGGAAATATTAAAAAAAAACGACGTGGGGTCCCCCCTCCCAGACCTCTTTAACCCCTTGTCCCCCATGCAGGCTGGGATAGCCAGAATGCGGAGCACCGGCCGCGTGGGGCTCCGCACCCTGACTATACCAGCCCGCATGGTCCATGGATTGGGGGGTCTCGGAAGGGGAGGGGCAGCCAAGCTTTCCCCTCCCCCTCTGAGCCCTTGTCCAATCCAAGGACAAGGGGCTCTTCTCCACCTCCGATGGGCGGTGGAGGTGGAGGCCGCGATTTCCTGGGGGGGAGGTTAATGGTGGAATCTGGGAGTCCCCTTTAAAAAGGGGTCCCCCAGATGCCCACCCCCCCTCCCAGGAGAAATGAGTATAGAGGTACTTGTACCCCATACCCATTTCCTTTAAGAGTTAAAGTAAATAAACACACAGACACTTAGAAAAAGTATTTTAATTGAACAAAAAACATAACCACGAAAAAAGTCCTTTAATATTCTTAATTAACCATTAATACTTACCTGTCCCTTTAAATAAATGATCCCTCGCAATATCCTCGGAAATGTTCTATCAGTTACAATGTAACAAAGTTATTACAATGTAACAACTTTGTTACATTGTAACTACGCCGCACCCGACGCCACTCGCCGCTCAGCCGCCGCATACGCGTCCGTGCAGGACGCTAAGTCCCCGCAGCTCCCGCTGTCCACCCCGCCCACATCTGTCACCCACATGTCACCCACATGTGGGTGACATGTGGGTGACATGTGGGAGAGGCGGGGAGGGCAGCGGAGCCGGCGGGGACTTAGCGCCCTGCACGGACCCGACAGAGCTCTGAGCTATATAGCTCAGAGCTCTGAGAAGCATCTTTGTATTTGGGCTCCAAGGAGCCCCATTGGTCCTTAGCAGACCAATGGGGTTCCTTCAAATCAGAAGGAACCCCATTGGTCTGCTAAGGACCAATGGGGCTCCTTGGAGCCCAAATACAAAGATGCTTTCGAGAGCTCTGAGCTATAGCTCAGAGCTCTGTCGGGTCCTGCAGCGCAGACGCGGCGGCGGCGGCGGCGGTGAGTGACGTCGGGTGCGGCGTAGTTACAATGTAACAAAGTTGTTACATTGTAATAACTTTGTTACATTGTAACTGATAGAACATTTCCGAGGATATTGCGTGGGATCATTTATTTAAAGGGACAGGTAAGTATTAATGGTTAATTAAGAATATTAAAGGACTTTTTTCGTGGTTATGTTTTTTGTTCAATTAAAATACTTTTTCTATGTGTTTGTGTGTTTATTTACTTTTAACTCTTAAAGGAAATGGGTAAGGGGTACAAGTACCTCTATACTCATTTCTCCTGGGAGGGGGGGTGGGCATCTGGGGGACCCCTTTTTAAAGGGGACTCCCAGATTCCACCATGAACCCCCCACCCAGGAAATCGCGGCCTCCACCTCCACCGCCCATCGGAGGTGGAGAAGAGCCCCTTGTCCTTGGATTGGACAAGGGCTCGGAGGGGGAGGGGAAAGCTTGGCTGCCCCTCCCCTTCCGAGACCCCCCAATCCATGGACCATGCGGGCTGGTATAGTCAGGGTGCGGAGCCCCACGCGGCCGGTGCTCCGCATTCTGGCTATCCCAGCCTGCATGGGGGACAAGGGGTTAAAGAGGTCTGGGAGGGGGGACCCCACGTCGTTTTTTTTATATTTCCCACACTCAGAACAAAGTAAGTAAAACTCTTCCCACTTGGGGGAATCTATGAAAATAATACACTATTGTTACCTGTGCAAAAAAAACTGACATTTTCCGCATTTAAAAGACATTTTTGCCCTTGAAACTTAAAAATCGATTTTCTCAAAAACTATAAGGTCTTTTTGAAAAATTTTTGTTTCCTCTTATTCCCACTGATCCCCTTAATATACCCTAGGAATTTGGTGTTCCTAAACTTTAAGCAGGCTTTGCTATTAACCGTTAAAGTCGGCGGGTTTTTAAATGTATACATTTTTACTTTGAAACTTTAACATCGATTTTCTTAAAAACTATAAGGTCTTTTTGAAAAAAAAAAAAATTCCTCTTATTCCTCCTGATCTCCTTAATATATTCTCCAAATTTGAGGCTCTTAGCATTTAAGGGGGCTTTGCTATTAACCCTTAAAGTCGGCGGCTTTTTTATATTATACGGAGCATTACGGTTTAACGCGAAATTACGGTAGCGTTTAATGCGAAATTACGGCATGAACGAAACGCGAAATTTCGCGTTGAAAATTACGCTTACGGTATTTTCAATTACGATTTTAATGGCAATTTCGCTACGCTAATTTCGCATCGTAATCGCAAATTTCGCATGCGTAATTATAGTAATGCGAAATTACGAAAATTTCAGCTCAACTCTAGCTATGGATAAAATGAATGGAAGATCAAAATACTTTCCCCTTAAATAACTGTTCCCAACTGTTGATCATAAATAAATGATAAAATAATGATTCTACATCCAACAGCAACAACTGTTCTCTTCGCTGTTATCAGCTGTTTTCTTCTCCAATTATGGTCATAAACAGGAAATACAGTAGATAATAAAGTTACAACGATTGTAAAATGTAAAATATATGAAAACACTTGAATAAATAGTATGTTTCCCAGAGTAAAATGTACAATAAATTATTTTCGCCCTGTGTTGCTGTCACTTATAGTAGGTAGTACAAATCTGACAGAACTAACAGGTTTTGGACTAGCCAATCTCCTCATGGGGGATTCTCAGGGTTTTCTTTATTTTCAAAAGCACTTAGTGGATGGCATTTGTTCAGTCCAGAATAGTGTGCAAACAGATGTGTGTGTGTGTGTGTGTTGGGGATGCTGCATCTTTGTACAGATCCTCTCCACAAAGCGCTTTTGTAAAGAACAAATTACATTTTGAAAATCCCCAATGAAGAGATGGACTAGTCAAGAACCTGTCAGTTCCGTCTGATTTCCACTAACTACTGTAAGTGACGGCAACATAGGCAAAAAGTAATTTATAGCTCATTTTACTCAGGAAGATACAAGGGTTGGACAAAATAATGGAAACACCTAACATTTTGGCATCATAATCTTTGAACATGTTTTAAGCAATCAAAACTTGACATATATTACATTTTTTTTTGTTAATTATTTTTGTTATTTGATATGTTTAATTAAAATAATAGTTGTTTTTTTTACAGATATTTAAACCAAAGTTGGTTATAATTTATAAAAATGGCAGATCTCTCAGACTTTGAAAGAGTCCATATTGTTGGTGCTCGTATGGCAGGCGCTACTGTAACAGAAACTGCCCGAATGCTTGGCATTTCAAGAGGTACTGTCTCAAAAGTAATGACTGCCTTTGAAAGAGAAGGAAAAACGTCCTCAGCAAAGCACAGTTGTGGCCGAAAGTCGAAGTTGCCTGAGAGAGATCGTCGGACTCTAAATCGAATTGTTAGAAAAGCTCGCAAGACCACGGCTCCTAAAATCACTGCAGAGCTGAATGAACACGTACAGAACCACGTTTCCACAAAAACTGTTCGTCGGGAGCTGCACAAATCTGGATTCCACAGAAGAACTGCAATTAGAAAACCTCTGCTCACAAAGACAAATGTTTCAAAGCGTTTAGAGTGGTGTAGAAACCACCAGAATTGGTCCCTCGAGCAGTGAAAAATTTGTGATTTTCTCTGACGAATCATCGTTTACCTTATTTCCGACCTCCGGCTGAGTGTATGTTTGAAGACAGCTGAAAGAAGCATTTCATCCAGACTGCCTTCTCCCAACCGTAAAACATGGCGAGGGTTCTGTGATGATCTGAGGTGCTATTTCTTGGAAATCTGATTTTCCTTCATGGAAGAATTAACAGCCGAGACTATTTAGGAATTTTGGGCGACCAAGTTCATCCTCTGGTTCAAGAACTGTTTCCGAAGGGGAATGCCATCTTTCAAGATGATAATGCCCCAATCCATACAGCTAGAATTGTTAAAGAATGGCACGAGGAACATTCTAATGAAGTTGAGCATCTCATCTGGCCACCACAATCCCCAGACCTCAACATTACTGAGCATTTATGGTCGTTATTAGAGATTCAAGTAAGAAATCGATTTCCGCCGCCATCGTCTCTAAAAGGACTGGAGGGTGTTTTAACTGAAGAATGGGCTAAAATTCCTTTGGAAACAATTCACAATTTGTATGAATCAATACCTCGGAGAATTGAGGCTGTAATTGCCACAAAAGGTGGACCTACACCATATTAAAATATATTTTGTTGATTTTCAAGGTGTTTCCATTATTTTGCCCAACCCATGTACATACTTCTTATTTGTATGTGTTAACATGTATTTTGAATTTTTCACGATAGTGGTCCTTTAATTGATTGTGCTACGTTATACATTCATACATATCCTATGTAATAAAACCACAGGTGTCTGCGTCCGAGTGTGTTGCCGCCATACTGCGCAGGCACGGGGCCATGTGTTGTGCGTGGGCAGGCATGTGAGTGGGGCCATGGGTGTGCATTTGCATTGGGCTGCAACATTTGGCAACCTAGGGCCCTTTAATAAACAAAATGGGCCTAATGTCTAGTCAAGACAAATAACATTTATATCGCGCTTTTCTCCTGGCGGACTCAAAGCACCAGAGCTGCAGCCACTAGGGCACACTCTATAGGCAGTAGCAGTGTTAGGGAGACTAGCCTAAAGGCCCATACACACGTCGGATTTTTGCGAACGACCCGTCGTTTGAATGTTCTGTCCTTCCGTCGTTCGCACGTCAAATCCGGCGTGTGTACAGACTATCGTTCGGGTGATAAGACTGGTTTTCAGCGATCAGTCTTATCACCCAAACGATAGTCTGTACACATGCCGGATTTGACGTGCGAACGACGGAACGACGGAACGTTCAAACGACGGGTCGTTCGCAAAAATCCGACGTGTGTATGGGCCTTAAGGTCCCCTACTAAATAGATGCTGGCTTACTGAACAGGCAGAGCCGAGATTCAAACCCAGGTTACCTGTGTCAGAGGCAGAGCCCTTAACCATTACAGCATCTAGCCAGTTTTAATCTGTGGTTTGTTTCAGCTCATTACAAAGAAATGTTGCCTCCAGACTGTAAATTCCACACAGATCGCTATCCACACATATATTTGATTACTACCACTGTAACGTGACCCATTTACATATAAAAGAACAGAATAATGATTAATGAAAACAGAGTGTTGCTGCAGCGATGTCTCCTTGTATAGACTCAACAGCAAAGACTTGGTGGCAGCTTGATTTATTAAGCTTTTTCAATATAATTCCCCAGATAATTAGGACTTTTAACTGGGCTGTTTTTATTCACCGACTACTTCCGTAAGTAAGGCAGACTAATGATGCAATAATAATTGTGCTCTCAGGGAAACTTCACCCTTGAAAAATGTGTTATAAATTACCATCAACAATCTTCTTTTTTTCTTCCCCTTCTGATTGTATCACAATGAATGCATTATTAAATAAAGCTGAATGGTATGGCCACAATAAATTACACCATAGCATAACTTATAAAGGTTCCAACTGGACCCTTTGGCATTTTAAAGCATTTAATAGGCATTTTTTGGAAATGATATATGTTGAATTATCATTGCAATGTTTTCTTTAGCATGAACAACACTGACAATATTAGCAAACTGTGACATCTGTGCACCAATTGTGCCTACATGTACTGTTATTACCTTTAAACTTTATTCAGTGGCTCAGCCTCTTTGCACTCCTCCCTTTGTGCAATACTGCTCTGACTCACCCAGGACACAGGATCCAGGCTCATTGCCTCAAGTGAGGACACTTAAAAAAGATATTATGGAGGTGCTAAAGGGGTTGTGGTCATAAAAACAGCTAAATCCGGGTCAGTTAAAAATGGCGCACAGTGCCAGGGGGATGAAAAGGGCGCCCCATAGACTTACATTATATAACGCTATTTAGCGTTATAAGGGTTAAAAAATGGCGCAGGCAGTGTGCCTTACACTTATAACGCTAAATAGCGTTATAAGTGTTCAAAAATGCAGCGGGGGTTGGGGGAGGAGAGAGGCAGCGGGACACCGGAGGGCATAGGCAGCGGGGAGGATATGTGCAGAAGCATACGTTACCTTGTCCCGGCCGCCGATCGCTCCTTCCCTCCGCTCCTGCACTTCTTCCATTTGTTTACTGTAGTCCTGCAGCCGGCCAATCACCATGTGGTTTCAGTCTCCGCATGGTGACTGGCCGGCTGCAGGACTACAGCAAACGAATGGAAGGAGCGGAGGGAAGGAGCGATCGCCGGCCCAGGACAAGGTAACGTATGCTTCTGCACATATCCTCCCCGATGCCTATGCCCTCCAGTGTTCCTGTACTAGCAGCCCCTTGCATGTTTTTCATGGTGCACCGCTCTGCAATCAATGTATCATAAAACGAAATTTACCGTTTTATTGTATTTACATTAAAACGGTAAATAGCGTTTTATGATATATTTATCGGCAGAACAGTGCGCCATTTTTCTCCCTGCGCCATTTTCAGATGGACCCGCTAAATCAATTAACCCTTTGCACACTCACATGCAAATGCTCTCATGCAATGACAGCTAAGTTAAAGAGACACTAAAGTGAAAAAAAAATATGATATAATGATTTGTATGTGTAGTACAGCTAAGAAATAAAACATTAGGAACATAGACATAAGTCTATTGTTTCCAGTACAGGAAGAGTTAAGAAACTCCAGTTGTTGTCTATGCAAAACAGCCACTGAGCTCCACAACTTTCAAAGTCGCAGAGAGCTCTGTCTTCTGAAGCTTGTTATCTCAAGTGTCTCTAACTGTATTGTTTCATTTCCTGCAGAGGACAGTTTAAGGGCTCTTTTCCACTATAAAATGCGATCGCGATCACAATCGCATTTCAATTTCCACAATGCGATTGCGATTGAGCTACTATACCCATTATAGTACAGCTCAATCGCATACAAAACGCGGCAGGACGACGATTGCGCTTTGGCCAAAATCGCATCGCAATCGGATCGCACTAATGGAAATTGCTGCTGCAGTTTCCATTAGTTTAATGTACCTTGCGATTTGCAATCAGAATCGCAGGGTAGTGGAAAAAGGCCCTAAAAGTTCACTGGCCTGCTCTGTAAAATCATTTAGAATGTTGAGTAGTGTGTAAACTGCAAATATTAGAGAATAATGCAATGTTATAAAAAAAAAAACTATAAAAATATGAGAATATTTTCTTTGCTACTAATGTTCTAGCAATTATACGTACTACACAACCAATTCATTATATCATATTTTTTTTGCGCTTCAGTGTCTCTTTAAATGTTGGGGTCTTTGTAACAAAAGAATATTCTTTTGTGTAGACACGTATGCCACGTAGAGGCTCCCCTGAGTTTGCATGGGACAGCAGATAGTGCTTCAAACTAATCCCACAATATACAGCCATGTGCACCATACACACACCAGCATAAGCTATGTGGATGCAGACAATGGTTACAGGAAGTGAGGGTGAACACTGAGTACAACCCTGACTACAAGGATTATAATTGCAAGAAAAAACTCAGGATCCTGGCTTATCCAGCTGACCCTGTGTTTTTATATGGTGCACATGGATGTATATTGTAGCTCCCCTGTGGGATTAGTTTGAAGCACTATCTGTTCCAAGAGAGGATGTAAGCTATCTGCTCCTAATCTTTTGTTAGGTTGATGCACTGTATGCCTGCACTATGCATGTTATAGCGCCAGGGTTAGGACACATACGAACTGCAAGAAAAAATGCAAGGGATTGTATTCTTTTGTAACGACGACCGCAGCTTTCAACTTAGCTGTAGGGATAGGAGTGGTTGCTGGATGTTTGATTTGCATGAGAGCGTTTGCATGCAAGTGTTCAAAGAGTTAATTGATTTGCTGTCCAATACAATGACTCAGTGACCAATACAAAGGTGTCCATCTGGTAATATGAACATCTGAGGTTGTTCCTAACAGCCAATAAATATGCTGCGCAATATATGCCTATTGTAGGATGCAATCAGTCTTTCCCTGACTACAAATGGTCAGGTAATAATGATGATTCTTCCACCCTGAGCCATTCGATATTGGTCAGATTTCAGTAATAAACTGATTGTCTATCCGTCATAATATAACTAATATAATTCCCTGGTGTTTTCCATGGCATCATACTCATGGGTAAAGTCCCTCCCCTTTTGCCCTGTTAGGACGTCCCTAGATTTTAAAAAGCCCCTTCCCCTCCATAACCATATTCTTTTGTTTTTCCTCGCCTTCAGCCTGAGTTAAGTGTTCCTAGATATTAATACCTTACCTCCGTCTCTAAAAGAGGCGGCGACCAGTGGGTTCTGACTCTCCCATTGAGGTCCGCACCTTAGGTAGCTAAATGCTCCGATGAAGGTGTGGAGCCCCCTCTAGTTTGCTCTCTGGGGCGCGATGTAAAATACTCCTGCAAGCCACACTATGGCTTCAATTCATCAAAGGGTGTTCGATAACAAAACCCCAGTCCTTAAAATACCGCATTCGGTATTTTACACTTCACTGTGCTAATTCATCAATATTTTCCCATGTGCGGTAGAGGTTCGTTAAGTTACCGAACTACTAGGCTTCAATTCATCAAAGGCTGTTCGATAACAGCAGAGTGGTGCAGAGCAGCTTGGAATGTCTCTGTGTTGTTACAAGCTGATAACAATAGAAGGCATCCAGACATCCCTTTACATGTAAACGTGTTATAGTTACTGTTACTTGTACTGCCTCTGCAGCTCTGAATCTGTCCATCAGTCTTTCTTAACATTTGACTTATTTGCCACAACGTAGATGAACTTCCTGGAGACATTACAAATGCCATGCTTGGTGATTTCCCCACCAGCATCTTTGCATTATCAAACAGGGCCTGAAAGGGTTAAACCACCGAAGGGAATCTGGGGATATATTTTGTCCCGTTCTCTCTGCTCACTGCTTGGGGGGTCTGAAAGCTTGTGTGGAGAAGCCTGTGTGACCTATCAGCGGCACTTGCAGGAGAACAGGGGCTGTTTCTATTGGCTGCCTGCTCCTGCTAATCATGAAAACATTCACACAGAAGGCTTTCGAAGCCTGTAACGACAGGGGAGAGCTTGAGATAAACACCGAATGTGTTAGCGAATGTGGGAACCTTGATGAATTAACATTTGTTGAGCACATGTCGGTAATTTATCTCATTGCTGTGTCATTTCAGCTTCTCATTCGGTAACAGCTTTGATGAATTAACATTTTCTAAAGTGCTCCCTTAACTCAGCTGTTTTTAGCATTACCGAATGCGGTAATGCTTGATGAATTGAAGCCTATATGTTTAAAGAACATAGTGGTCTCCCCGCAGCTGTAGCTTTACTCTTAATGACAGCGCAATACTAAGAGTATTAGCGTAAATCTAAGAATTGTGGAGTTCGTGGTCCTGTCGTACCTGGATATGTGAGTGGCCGGCGAGTGTGTGGAGGCGTTCATGGGGAGCGGTTTAAACGTCAGGGTGCCAGGTAAGAGTTTCTTTCATCCAGGACGGAGTTCCGTACAGACGGTGAGTCTCGCGCGCGCGCGAGATCTGGTGTTATTTGTTCAATTAGGGAGGAAGTCTGGTTTCGGCCATTTTGGTTAAGGGCAGAGGCTCAGGAAGCGGAAAGGTGTGTTTCCGCGTCCTTATAGGGCACCAGTCCTTCTCGGTGGCGTTTCTGGAAGCAGAAAGGACCGGGGACCGGCTGGGGCATTAGTAGACGCGACTGGCAACCGGCTGGATACGCTATACTTCACAGCGTTCTAGGTAATTGCTTCACTTTACAGGTTTATCATGTGCATAATACACTAGTTAGCCAGGAAGGAACATCATGCTTAGGATGTTTTATTGTCATTTCTACAGCTGCAAAATGGGGAAACATAAGAGAGAGCAAAAGGAGGCAGTTGCAGGGGCAAGTGCAAGTTCAAATAGGTAAGGTTTTAGTAAGTAAAAAAAAAAAAAAAAAAAAGAGTTGAAGAAAGATAATACTCATACAATCTATTCCGATTGTATATTTTAACAGACACCATCAGGACGATGGGAAGAGAGATAAATCACCAAGGAAATCGCCGACGAAACGGTCCAATCAAGAAAAGGAAGAGAGAAGGAAAAATAATCCTCCTGTTAAAGAAACGGAATCAAAAACGGTGCAGGCCTCAGTATTGGAAGAAGAGAAAAGAAAGTTTTCCTCGTCTAGCGATGATTGCGTAGTGTTGCAAGAGGCAATTTCCCCAAGATATAAATCTTCACCTTTACGTCCTCCAAGAGATCAATGTTGGATATGTGGACGTGGAGCTTTAAGAGACAAGAAAGTTTGTGAGCTTTGTCACCTAGATATAGCTCGTGAAGATAGGGAGGTCTCTACGCTGATTAAGCAGGTAGTAAGGGATACAGTCTCGGAGTTATCTACACAGAAGGATTATATAAGGCCAAGCACTTCAAAGGAAAGATCTTATGAGGATTCATCAGTGTCCGAAGACTCAGATTATTCACAAGAGGATGATGATGTAGATTTTGCATTCATTCCTGGGTTTGTGGATCAGGTTAAAAAGGCCATCAAGTGGCAAGGAAATATGTCCTCACCAAAACAAAAGAAGATAAGATACTATAAGCATTTGAGTAAGTCTACTGAAGCCTTCCCATTGTTGGAGGAGGTCAGAGATGTCGTGTTGGAAGAGTGGACAAAGACAGTTAAAAAACCTTCTCTTAAAAATAGATTCCAAAAGTTGTATCCTCTTGAGGAAGATGATGCTGTTTTGTTTCAAAACAACCCAATTGTAGATGCTTCTGTAATGAAGATAGTCAGAAATGTAACGCTGCCACTAGAAGATTCCGTGTTCTTTAGAGATGTAATGGAAAGACAAATAGACCAGGAACTCAAAAGAAATTTTCTTTCTGTAGGAGAAGGAGCTAGAGCGGCAGTTTCTCTAACATCTGTAGCTAAGGCTATTAAAGTGTGGCTAAGTGAAATCCAAGAGGATGTATATTCTGGAAAGAGTAGAGAACAAATAATTGATTCATTAAGTGACCTTAAGTTGGCAGCAGGGTTTGTTGGGGCAGCAAGTATTGACATCGTCAGAACTTCCAGTAGAGCTATGTTGTATTCGGTTATGGCCAGAAGATCCCTTTGGTTGAAACCATGGTCGGCGGATCCAAACTCTAAACAGGCCTGGACAAAGATTCCCTTTGATGGAAAAAACCTCTTTGGATCTAAAATGGATGAAGCGATCACCAGGGTCACGGGAGGGAAATCAGGGTTGATTCCCCAGGACAGGAGGTTTAGAAGACAGAGGTTTTCCCAGTTCAGAAGACAACAAACCGGAAAGTTTTCTGAAGCCAGATCTTACAGGCCAGGAAAGGAGTACAGAAGGAATTGGAGATCAAATCAAGGACCCTTTAATAAGGTTAACAAGTCAAGACCTACTAACATTCTTCCGGAAGCAAGAAAATATTTTTGAAAGTATGCCTGTCCACGTCTTTCCAGTGGGAGCAAGATTGTCCCATTTCAGGGGGGTGTGGGCAGGTTCAGTAAAGAACCCTTGGATTCTGAGGACAATCAATGTCGGACATGCATGGATGTTCAAGAGACAACCACCAAAAACAAGAATAGTGTCTACAAAAATTCCAAAAAACAAGCAAAAACTTTTGGCTCTAGTAAATTATGTGTCAGATCTTATACAGCAAAAAGCAGTGGTACAAGTGCCTGTGGCAGAAAGAAACCAGGGTTATTACTCCTCAATTTTCTTAATCAAGAAAAAAACAGGGGATTTGAGACCAGTGTTAAATTTAAAAAGTCTAAATCAGTTCATATTAATTCCAAAGTTCAAGATGGAAAGCCTGCAAACCATAGCTATGGCGGTACAACCAAAACATTGGATGTGCTCAATAGATCTAAAAGATGCCTACTTTCACGTTCCCATAGATCCCAGATTCCAAAAGTTTCTGCGTTTTTCAGTAGGCCATCTTCATCTTCAATTTGTTTGTCTGCCATTTGGCCTGGCAACTTCTCCAAGGACTTTCTCAAAGGTTCTACTTACAGTGATAGCCATCATAAGATTATGAGGCATTCAAATTCTACATTATCTGGACGATATTCTGGTCTTGGCGCCTTCAAAAGACAAGCTTGTGGAGCACCGAAATTTAGTTAAGAATATACTTCAAAGCTTTGGATGGATAATACATTTTCAAAAAAGTCAACTCCAACCGGTTCAGAGGATGATATTTTTAGGGGCAATATTCGACACAGTCCAAGGTACGATATCTCTACCAGAACAGAAAATAAAGCTAGTCCAGAAGACGATTCGATCAGTTTACCAGCTTCACTCGATATCAGCGAGATTGTGTATGAGAGTTCTGGGCCTCATGTCGTCAACGATCAAAATGGTCAAATGGGCGCACTGGCATCTAAGACCGCTTCAGTTATCTTTTCTCCAGCAATGGAAAAACGACGATTTCCATCAGAAAATTTATATTTCAAGGGAAGTGAGGGAGTCACTGACTTGGTGGCTAGACAGCTACAATCTGGAAAACTGTCATTCCCTTCTTCAACCACAGTGGCAAATAATAGTATCAGACGCAAGTGTTTCAGGATGGGGAGCGGTATACAAAAACGAGGTGGCGCAAGGTCTTTGGAGCCATCCGATCCGAGATACTGTTTCAAATGTGATAGAACTCAGAGCCGCACATCAAGCATTGAGGCATTTTCTTCCGCTAATAAAAGGGAAGTCGGTGTTGTTGAAAATGGACAACGTCTCAGCAGTATCGTATGTGAAGAAACAAGGGGGGACACACAGCAGGAAATTAATGCAGGAAGTCCTTCCAATAATGATATTAGCAGAGAGGTATCTACAGGATATTTCAGCACTTTACCTTCCGGGAGTTCAGAACACTCAAGCCGACTTCCTGTCCAGACATTTGTTAGACAACAACGAGTGGTCACTGAATCCAGTAGTATTTCAGAGGTTAGTGAACAAGTGGACATTGCCGGAAATAGATCTGTTTGCATCGGCACAGAATCACAAACTTCCCAGATATTTTTCACGGTTTCCAGATCCACAAGCTCTAGCAGTGGACGCACTGACTCAGCCGTGGACTTTCAAAGTGGCATATGCGTACCCGCCGGTACCCCTAATCTTCAAGTTTCTACAAAAACTGAGACTTTACAATCTGTCAGTTCTAGCAATAATCCCGTTCTGGCCAAGGAGGCCATGGTTTCCGTTATTATTACAGATGGCGGTTCAGGAACCATGGCCTCTTCAGGAATTTCAAGATCTGCTGTTGCAGGGAGCTTTCACACATCTGAATCCTCGGCCTCTGAGACTAATGGCTTGGATTTTGAGAGGAGGAGACTAAGAAAAGCAGGCTGTGCAGCTGAAGTAATAGATACTCTTCTGAGTGCAAAAAAGCCAACTACTCAACAAAATTATAACAGAGTTTGGAAAAAATTTGTTAACTTTGCAGAAGAAAATAAGTTTTCCTTGAAATCTTATAAAGTAACTGATCTGTTGGCCTTTTTGGATAAAGGCTTGAAATTGGGTTTGGCGTACTCAACATTGAGAGCCCAAGTGTCAGCTATTTCATCAATCTCTGGTATACAATGGTCACAGGATTGTATGATAAAACAGTTTTTTAGGGCAGCAATTAAGAATAGGCCACCTTTGAAACCTCGGTTTCCTAAGTGGGATTTACCCTTGGTATTAGACTTTATTACGAAAGACTCTATGATGTCCAAAGAGACTATTTCTCTTCAAAATCTAACACAGAAAACTGCCTTTTTGGTGGCCATAACGTCTGGAAGAAGAATATCAGAACTACAGGCGTTAGGTTGTAAGGAACCACATCTCATCATCTATGAGGATAGAGTTGTTTTGTACCCAATAACTACCTTTTTGCCAAAAGTATCCACAGTATTTCACTTCAATCAAGAGTGGGTACTACCAAGTTTTAAGCTACAGGAAGAGCCTCTGGTGCTACATCCTTTAGATCTGCCATCCACTATCAAAGACTATCTAGAAAGAACTAAACTCTTCAGAGACTCTGAGAGAATGTTTGTGATACCATCTGGCTATAGAAAAGGAAAGCCTGCATCCACAAGGACGATTGCCAGATGGGTGGTATCACTAATACAAAAGGCTTATAAGGCTAATAGCCTTCAGCCTCCGCAGGACATTACAGCTCATACCACGAGAAGTATCTCGTCCTCTTGGGCATCATATGGGAAAGTGTCCCTTCAAACAGTTTGTAAGGCAGCTAGTTGGGCATCTGGTCATACCTTCTTGAAACATTATTGGGTAGACCCAGCTAGGCTAACGACAGTGGATTTTGGAAAGAAAGTAATTTCCTCCACAATTGATTCTGCCATCTAAAGTGTATGATGTGATAATAAAATTGTTTAGTTTATGCATCCCACCCTATTGGTTTTGTCTAGTTATTGCCCATGAGTATGATGCCATGGAAAACACCAGGGAATTGGAAAATTGTATACTCACCTTCGGTAATTTTCCTTTCCTGGTGTTTCTCCATGGCAGCATACGGCCCACCCTGGGCTTTCGGCTCGTACTAGTTATGCCAGAATATGGTTATGGAGGGGAAGGGGCTTTTTAAAATCTAGGGACGTCCTAACAGGGCAAAAGGGGAGGGACTTTACCCATGAGTATGCTGCCATGGAGAAACACCAGGAAAGGAAAATTACCGAAGGTGAGTATACAATTTTCCAATTTTTGATACCACTCTATGCAATGCAAAGCTATGGGAAGGTTTATTGCACACTGCCTCAGACTGTCTTCCGCACAGAATCATGCTGAGCCTGAGAGATGTGATGTCAGTATAAGCTACAGGAAGAATTGCCATCATCACACACTTTATAGAAAAAAGAACTTCATGTTTCATTAGATAACAGTGCTTGAGTAAGAACAGATGCACATTAGGTAAAATAACATGTTGGCTAAAGCACAGCTGTGAAACAGGTCCTGTCATCTGTGCAAACTTGGCTACTGCCACCCTGAGTATGTCCCACTGTCTGACTTATACATTGGGCAGCATTCACTAAAGGCAGGTCGGTAAAATGATTTTGTTTGGTAAAATACTGCATTCGGTATTTTACACTTTTTTTTTCAAATTAACAAAAGATTTCCCACCTTAGGACGAAGTTTGGTAATTTAGAGAACGAACATGCATCAATTCACTAAGCCCTGCTTGGTAAGTGTCACTTACCAGCCGTGTAGCAGGGCAGCGGGCAGGCAGGGAGCTGCATGGATGAGTCGGATGTTCTCTGTCCAGAGCATCCCCGTGCCACCAGGGGGGGGGGGGAGGCTCTTCTGTAAAAGAGTATACATACAGATTTCCACATCTAAATGGATGCAGAGAAGCCTCATAAAAAGTCACCTTCCTCTGCTTTGATACAGTGAAAGACCCACAGGAATCCCAGTCACATCAAATCAGATTGACAAGCAGGGCTATGTGGCTCTCCCTATTGGCTGCCTGGCTCTCCCTAAAGGCTGTCTGTCAAAGTTACCACACAGAGAGAGTAAGTTATCGGCTGGTAAGAGCTGAATACTGAACGCTTTTGCCCAGTTCACCGAATGGTTAAATCTTTGTGCAATTTCTTGACATTTCCTGAGGCAATTACTGTCGATAATTTTACCTCACTAGTCGGTGATTCTTTTTTTTGTGTGAGGTAACAGGTTTAGTGAATTGTATTTTGGGAAGGTAATCGGTAAAATCAGCTGCTGGGGGCTTGGGGAAGCCCCAGGTAAGTGGAACTGTTTTCTTTACAGTAACTTTACAATTCGGCTTTAACTTCTTGTCGACCGGCTAACACCAATGGGCGTGGCCACGGCAGCAGCCCCAGGACCGCCTAACGCCAATTGGCGTCAAGTCCTGGGGCTCTGTTTTGCAGGATATTGCGCGCAGGCTGCGTGCGCATCTCCTGCTCAGGGGGAGGAGCTCCGCCCCCTCTTTAGTCTCCGATTGCCGCTCGGGAGACTGTTAGACGGTGATTTCGCCGTCTAAACACATAGTACAGCGCTGCGATTAGCAGCAGCGCTGTACTGGGGACAGCCGTGTGACACGGCTGTCCCCCTGGGGGACAAGAAAGCGATCGGCTCTCATAGGCAGAAGCCTATGACAGCCGATCGCAGGATTGGCTGAATGCAGGGAGAGAGGGTGGGAGAGGAATAACAAAACAAAAAAAATGCATTTTTTTTGTAAAACACACACAAATAAATATTTATTTAAAAAAAAAAAACACCTGGGGGGCGATCAGACCCCACCAACAGAAAGCTCTGTTGGTGGGGGGAAAAGGGGAAGGGAATCACTCTTGTGCTGTGTTGTGTGGCCCTGCAGCTTGGCCCTAAAGCTGCAGTGGCCATTTTAGTTAAAATGTGGCTGGTCTTTAGGGGGGTGTACCACTGTGGTCCTCATGTGGTTAATTAATACAGCCTGATTTCCCCTTCCACTCCCTCCTGTTTTCCCCTCCCACACCTCTGTTCCTCTTTGATTGGCCAATATTTCTCATGCCGAGACAATGCACTTTCTATAGTGAAGGGCAGGCAAATCAGGCAGAGGAGACTAAGGGAGGAAATTACATCAGAATTGGCTTCAAAATAGCCACACTTAAAATGGGAAATGCTAAAAAGGATTTTCTCTTTTTTTACTGTAGAAAAATAACTAAAATCAAAACCAGCGCAGGGATGGATTTTCTAGTAATCCTCATGTGACCAAGTGATAAGTAGCTGGCACGTTGCAAGCTATGTATCACCCCGAATAGAATATGCCCAATATAGCGTAACTTACAATGTAACTTACAAACAAAATCTTTTTGTGAATTTTTTTATTGGTCTTTATATATGACAGAACAGTATAAAACATGAAGAGCACCCCATCAACCTCCTGCAGTCATTGAGCCTTCCCCTAGTTTCCTTGTCAAAGAATGGCATTATTATCCAATAATATTCGTACAGTAGTGATTCAGGTACAGCAGTCAGTACAGTTTACATATCAATTCCAAACATGGATAACCAACATGTCCATATCTTATAAAATGTATTTTTGGAGCCTCTATTCTCATATATATTTTTATACATAGGTAAAATTACAAACAAACCTTAGTGCATCACTAAGTCCCACATTGAAATCTCATCCTCTTTTTGTTTTTCGTTTTTGTGAAATGTGAATTTTTCATACATGGCCAAAGCATTTAGTGACAGCTGTTCTTGTAATACTATTACTATTACTATTTCTTTGATTGAGGTTTT
Source organism: Hyperolius riggenbachi (assembly GCF_040937935.1). Classification (NCBI taxonomy): domain Eukaryota; kingdom Metazoa; phylum Chordata; class Amphibia; order Anura; family Hyperoliidae; genus Hyperolius; species Hyperolius riggenbachi. Next base: position 145,947,859 of record NC_090647.1, on the reverse strand, counting down.
AGAATTTGGATTCACTGGTGCAGTTCAGCCAGTTCAGTGCAGTTTACTCCTATCACACAAAGTACAGCTGTCATGTTTTCCTGGAGGTACATCAATAACATCAAAACACTGTTCCAAGCTGTCTGATGCCTTCATGTTTCCCAGTGGGCACAGCCTTGTTTCTAGATCTCACTTGGTTATTACACAGAAACTACAGCTACATTCACATTCAGTACTGCGTTTGCGCACAAGTTTTTCCAATGCAATTCTACTCTTATTGCCAGCATTGCATTTGTTAAATGATATTCAGGAACTAAAGGACACACATTAGGCTCATTGTAGAGCGAGAACAGGCTAAAGTATACTGGCACTTACTATTTACAAACAGGTTCTGTCCTGTGAGGGCTAGTTCACATTCGGCGCTTGGAGCGCCGCTAGCCCACAATCGCGATTTTAACTAAAATCTTGCGATTCAGCCACGATTTGCGCTTGTGATTCTCGTTCAATAGAACGAGAATCACAGAGCAGTTGCCCCCCAAAACCCTGCATGCAGCACGTTTGTAATTAGTCAGAATCGCAACCACTGCAGTGTGAATATATCCATAGGGATACATTGTAGCAGCACTTTGCTGCTGAAGAATCACCTGAGTGTGAACCAGTCCTAAGATGGTAAGCTTAATTTGTTTTCAGATTCCACGCATGTGGCTGCAACCAAGTTTGGCTATGTTAAGCAACTAAACTAAAATCTGCTCAGTGACAAATGGCTGACAAAGGTCTGATGTTCATGTACATATTAAAGCAAACCTGAAAGAAAATAAACTTATGAGATATTCAATTGTATGTGTAGCAATAATGGTAAATAGACCTGTCCTGGAATTTCACATTGTTATTTTCAATTTAAGTGGTGAATGTCTAAGGATCAAATCTTAACTGCAGCCATATCAGTATGATGTAAAATTTGCTTCATTCAGCTGCAAAACAAAATAAAAAACTTCCACACTTAACTGTCATCAGCTATATTTCCTCAGCCAAATAAAAGTGTTTTGCCTTCTTTTCACGTTTCAGGAGAGTATTGCTGCATTTGCTGTTCAACTGCCTAACTTGCATATGCTGTATACTGATTTATGACAATTTCAAAGTGGAACTAGTACTGTATGTACCCATTTTATCTCATCATGTCACATGTCACTTCAGGTTACAGGTATGTTTTAAATCAATTAAAAGTTACACAAAGAAAAAATAAAATAGAAAGAACTTTACTTTTTCCAGATGTTGGCAAATTGAAATATATGCCTTGTTTGGGACCTGTTATCCCTGCCAGGGCGTAGATTTTAATTACCACGCCCCACAATCCACCCACTTCCACTGATTGCGTCGCTCTCCCGTCGCTGAAGCCCACTCGCTCTGCCATCGCTATGACAGCAGACGGCTTGTACGTAAAGAGAGTCTGAAGCCTAAAATAAAATAAAGAACAGATACTTACTTAAGGAAAGGAAAGGCTCTGGGTTCTAATGAGCCTTTCCGTTCTCCTCCCGGTGTCCATGGTCCCCCGCAGGCTCCCCCGTTAGCAGTCCACGGCCAATTTTATGTCTGCTATATCTTTCAGGTTGGGCAGACTTTGGCAGTCTTTAGAAGCACTCAGGCTTCCTATTACAGGCTGCTCCGTACCGAGCGCCCTCTCTTGCGCACTCGCGAGTTGGCAGTACAGAGCCGCCTGGTCTTCAGAAGCCCCAGTGCTTCCGAAGATTGCTGAAGTCTCCCCCAGTGGGAGATGCAAATGGAAGAGCCTGCGGGGGAACGAGGAGACGAGTTTTATGATTGCAATCTATTTTTATACAAATAACTGACACATGTAACGATCGGTGTCAACACACAGAGAGAATCTGATTATGGGTGATCTGCAGTATCACCAATAATACAGACTTATACCTGATTATTGATGATCTGCAGAATCACCAATAATACAAGTATGACTAACCTCTGGACACCAAAACAGTGATAACAATAATGACAATGTCAAAACACAAGATCGTGGAAATGTCCACCACACAGCGATTCCTCAGAGGTGTGGTTACCTCTGAATGGGAACCCCGTATGTGAGATCCTCTAAAAGGCTGGAAGAGGAGTCTCAGCCTCTAGCAGTAACAATCTGCTAGGGCAAGCGTCTCAGAGAGGCAAGGCTCAGAGATAGCCCACCAGTGGGAGACGTTTCACTGGAGGGAGAAAGGTCGGACAAGCAGAGGTTCGGCAACAGAGAGACGGCAGCAGTACAGGAACGGAAGGCTGATTCAGAGTCGGTAAACAGGCAGGGTCGGCAACTTGAATCAGATAGGCAGAGGTACAAGATCGATTAGAGTAGAGAGTAGTCAGGGATAGCCAGAGTTAAAAACACAGGTAAATATACAATACAATCCTAAACTAAGGTGTGACGTCCTTGGTATCAACACCTAGGATCTGGACTAAGGTCTGAGCGTTAACACAATGTATTCACGACAGCAGACGAGGAGCAACTGATGCCTAGCTCCTTATATGCTGGGAGCGCATCTGCAGCGCCGCCCAGCCAATCCAACAGCTAGTTGGAGTCAGCTGACCGGCAAGTCAGCTGACTCCCCATCTAGCTGCATAAAGGTCCTGCCGCCGGGCGCGCACACGCGTCATGCGTGCCCTGTTTGCGGCCGAAGGACCTGTGTGTAACAGTGAGGCGGGGACCGCCGCCGGCTGACACGTGGAGATGGCGTCCATGCCGCTCTCCGCTGCAGCGGTATCCCCGCCAGCTGTTACAACACATGGTTATGCACTACCCTCAAATCTTGTGGCATATCTTTGTGTGACTTATTAAAGTGACAGTAGACACATCACAACATATGCATTTAGGCTGGTTTCACAGTGGGACGTTAATGTCCCAGTTACAGCAGCCAGTAACGCAGCCTAACTCACAGCACTGTCAAATCAATTGTGCTGTTCACAGTGCCCACGTTGTGTTACATAGTAACGCAGCACGTTTAAACAAAGTGCTGCATGCTGTACGTTATACTGGGCTAAGCAGCGTTAGTCTGCTTGCACATGCTCAGTAATGTTGGAGGAGGAGGTCTCCCCTCCTCCTCCTCCTCCGCAGCCAGCCACATGGCTAATTAATATTCACTGCACTACAGAGACTCTTGGTGGGACTGTAGTGTTGTCCGGATCATGAACGAATCGTTCATTTGATCCGGATCTTTTTTTGTGAGTCGAATCATCCGGATCATCACAATGAAAGATTCGGTTCACAGGATGTCTGTCTGGAAGAAACAGGAACATACGGAATGTACAGTGCAGGGAAAGTCCTGTCCTGCTAGTCATTTCACCCAGTCTGCTTCCCTAGTAAAATGATTCAAATGATTTGGTTCAAAGATCTGGATCTTTTCAATGATCCGATTCAAAATGATCCGAATCCTTAAAAAGATCCGGACTTCCTATCACTAACCTGGAGCGGCTGCTTTGAGAGCTGCATAACGCAGCTCAATCTGACGTCCAACTTCAACACCACCATGCGTTGCGTTAGGTGCACGTTATGCGACCATAACGTCCCCTAAAACGCAACGTCTTGGTGGGAAAGTAGCCTAAAACATGCACACAAAAGGTTATAAAATCCACGTTTTTTAATGCACATTAGGCAATATGCACATTAGGCAACATGCATAGTGTGAATAGGCCCCAAGATCAAAATCTGTTCACAGCAATTCGGAGTTGAATAATTAAGATGCTCAAAAACGGGGAGGAAAAAATGGAATAGTTCCCCAGAGGATCCAACCACAAGAATCATTGCTTCATTTAGCAGCTATTACTGGACTGATTGCTGTGGGCAGCTGCTCCACTATTGCTCCAGCCTTCTCTGCAGCCGCCTTGATAAATCAGCAGCGCTGCAGCAAAATAAACTCTTATATAGCAAAAGTTCTCAGAATGTTTTTCTTTTCTTAGTCTTTTTAGTAAAATATGGATCACAGTGGGCAGACAGTTAATTCCTGCTGACAGATTCAATGCTACTGAATTTGAGTAACAGTCTGTGCACAGCAATAAGCAGGAAAATGACTGTGCACAGCTTTCAGTGGGTGTTCATGACTTTGATAAACAAGCCCCTACAGCGGTGTGTTATTAGGGCTGTAAATCATACGCTGTCTACTAAATCATTCGCAAATCGGTCATGCTGGGATAATCTTCTTACTTGACACACACCTATGGATTTTATCATTTCTAGTCGGGTTGAATATAAACTGACTAGTGAATGAACTGCATTTCTAAAAAGCAATTTCAACTTTGCTACATCAGCAGGATGATGATTCAATACAGGTCATCCTTTTTTTTTTTGCTGTAAAATAAAATTCTAATTTTCAACTAGAAGTTCATATTGGGTTTTTAAAGCTATATTGACAATCTGTGACTGTATTTTCCCTTTTGTGGCTACTTGCACACTGGGGCATTGAAACACAATAGGACAGAGGCGGGATAAGGTTCTCCAGCACCCAAGGCTGAGACACCAAAGTGATCCATCCCCCCCCCCCCCCAGTCCCTCCCATTCCAGCCGTCACACACTGATTGCTATTAGACCAAGAGGTACCCCAGGGCCCCCAACACCTTAAGCTCTAGTTATCTGGCTTGCAGTCACTGCCATGTACTCCCTTTTGTTATTTCTCTTTGCTTCAAACACAATAGGGAAATGATAGCTGAGTGAGTTGTGTGCCCACTCCTACATTGTGCCCTGAGGCTGGAACCTCCCTCGCCTCTGTCCGGCTCTGCAATAGGATGTCCACGGGCCTCAGACCTTATTCACGTGGAGTCACAAACCAAAGTAGGAGGTTCATCAAGCCTCCAATGCATTCATGTCCATCCACATACAATGTGATCTGGGCTCAACAAGAAAGCACAATGTTTCAAGCTACAATGTTGTAGCCAGAAGGTAAACTACACTGAGCATTGCTTTTTAGTAGGAGGGCTTTTCGGTCTCTTTTAGACCCATATACTTTACTAGTAGTTTTGGGTCACCCCGAGCTGCCTGGGAATTCTGTTGTACTGATCCGAGCCCTATCCCATACAGCCATATCAATCCCTGCCATGCACTGAGGAGGATCTGAACAGTCTGAAACAGGTTGTTTGCATGTTGGATCAATGTGGCTCTGTAAAATGTATAAACTATAGGTTTGCTATACACCAGTGGTTTTGGATGTAAGCCTAGCTTCAGCTATATAAAGAGATAATTTGCATATTCAGTAGTGATGCATTGTGGGAGACCACAGTTGCTCACTTAAAGCTGAATTATTGCAAATACCTTCTGTTTTAAGAAGGTAAACTACACTGAGCATTGCTTTTTAGTAGGAGGGATCTTTGGTCTCTTTTAGTCCCCTATACTTTCCTAATAGTTTTGGGTCACCCCAAGCTGCTTGGGTATTCTGTCACACCGATAAGGTGATGAAAGAAACTGAAAATGGGTTACTTATATATCCAGTTATCCACATGAATGCACAGAATTAGTCATACTGAGAAATTGAGAAGTAAAATGCCTGTGAAAATAACCAACTGTATAATAAGTATGTATGAGGTAATATAGTAGATTGTACACACACCTAATCATTGTTCAAATAAGGACACTAAGCAAAAATGAACATCTATTATTAGTAAGCAAGCTAAGCTGAAATGGTGAATTGACGGCTTTCTAATAACAGACACAACTAGGAGAAGCCACCAAAAGTTCTAGCATGTGATGGAAGCCCGCTGTGCCCAGGTGATCTCACACGAATGAATGATGCATCACAGGAACATCAGAATGATGTGTCACAGGAATGGAAGAATGATGTGTCACAGGAGTGGAGGAATGATGTGTCACAGGAATGGAAGAAATATGTGTCTCAGGAATGGAGGAATGATGTGTCACAGGAATGGAGGAATGATGTGTCACAGGAGTGGAGGAATGATGTGTCACAGGAATGGAAGAATGATGCGTCACAGGAAAGGAGGAATGATGCGTTACAGGAATGGAGGAATGATGTGTCACAGGAATGGAGGAATGATGTGTCACAGGAATGGAGAAATGGAGGAATGATGTGTCACAGGAATGGAGGAATGATGTGTCACAGGAATGGAGGAATGATGTGTCAAAAGATTAGAGAAATGATGTGTCACAGGATTGGAGGAATGATGTGTCACAGGAATGGAGGAATGATGTGTTACAGGAATGGAGGAATGATATGTCACAGGAGTGGAGGAATGATATGTCACAGGAGTGGAGGAATGATGTGTCACAGGAACATCGGAATGATGTGTCACAGGAATGGAGGAATGATATGTCACAGGAATGGAGGAATAATGTGTAAAAAATATGGAGGAATGATGTGTCACAGGAATGGAGTAATGATGTGTCACAGGAATGGAGGAATGATGTGTCACAGGAATGGAGGAATGATGTGTCAAAAGATTAGAGAAATGATGTGTCACAGGATTGGAGGAATGATGTGTCACAGGAATGGAGGAATGATGTGTTACAGGAATGGAGGAATGATATGTCACAGGAACATCGGAATGATGTGTCACAGGAATGGAGGAATGATGTGTCACAGGAATGGAGGAATGATGTGTCACAGGAATGAAGGAATAATGTGTAAAAAGTATGGAGGAATGATGTGTCACAGGAATGGAGTAATGATGTGTCACAGGAATGGAGGAATGATGTGACACAGGAATGGAGGAATGATGTGTCACAAGAACATCGGAATGATATGTCACAGGAATGGAGGAATGATGCGTCACAGGAATGGAGGAATGATGTGACACGGAAATGGAGGAATGATGTGTCACAAGAACATCGGAATGATGTATCACAGGAATGGAGGAATGATGTGTCACAGGAATGGAGGAATGATGTGTCACAGGAATGGAGGAATGATGTGTCACAGGAATGGAGGAATGATATGTCACAGGAGTGGAGGAATGATGTGTCACAGGAACATCGGAATGATGTGTCACAGGAATGGAGGAATGATGTGTCACAGGAATGGAGGAATGATGTGTAAAAAATATGGAGGAATGATGTGTCACAGGAATGGAGTAATGATGTGTCACAGGAATGGAGGAATGATGTGACACAGGAATGGAGGAATGATGTGTCACAAGAACATCAGAATGATGTATCACAGGAATGGAGGAATGATGTGTCACAGGAATGGAGGAATGATGTGTCACAGGAATGGAGGAATGTGTGTCACAGGAATGGAGGAATGATGTGTCACAGGAATGGAGGAATGAAATGTGTCACAGGAATGGAGGAATGATGTGTCACAAGAACATCGGAATGATGTATCACAGGAATGGAGGAATGATGTGTCACAGGATTGGAGGAATGATGTGTCACAGGAATGGAGGAATGATGTGTCACAGGAATGGAGGAATGATGTGTCACAGGAATGGAGGAATAATGTGTCACAGGAATGGAGGAATGATGTGTCACAGGAATGGAGGAATGAAATGTGTCACAGGAATGGAGGAATGATGTGTCACATGAATGGAGGAATGATGTGTCACAGGAATAAAATAATGATGTGTCAAAGGATTAGAGGAATGATGTGTCACAGGAATGGAGGAATGATGTGTCACAGGAATGGAGGAGTGATGTGTCACAGGAATGAAATAATGATGTGTCAAAGGATTAGAGGAATGATGTGTCACAGGAATGGAGGAATGATGTGTCACAGGAATGGAGTAATGATGTGTCACAGGAATGGAGGAATGATGTGTCACAGGAATGGAGGAATGATGTGTCACAGGAATGGAGGAATGATGTGACACGGAAATGGAGGAATGATGTGTCACAAGAACATCGGAATGATGTATCACAGGAATGGAGGAATGATGTGTCACAGGAATGGAGGAATGATGTGTCACAGGAATGGAGGAATGAAATGTGTCACAGGAATGGAGGAATGATGTGTCACAGGAATGGAGGAATGATGTGTCACAGGAATGGAGGAATGATGTGTCACAGGAATGGAGGAATGAAATGTGTCACAGGAATGGAGGAATGATGTGTCACATGAATGGAGGAATGATGTGTCACAGGAATAAAATAATGATGTGTCAAAGGATTAGAGGAATGATGTGTCACAGGAATGGAGGAATGATGTGTCACAGGAATGGAGGAGTGATGTGTCACAGGAATGAAATAATGATGTGTCAAAGGATTAGAGGAATGATGTGTCACAGGAATGGAGGAATGATGTGTCACAGGAATGGAGTAATGATGTGTCACAGGAATGGAGGAATGATGTGTCACAGGAATGGAGGAATGATGTGTCACAGGAATGGAGGAATGATGTGACACGGAAATGGAGGAATGATGTGTCACAAGAACATCGGAATGATGTATCACAGGAATGGAGGAATGATGTGTCACAGGAATGGAGGAATGATGTGTCACAGGAATGGAGGAATGAAATGTGTCACAGGAATGGAGGAATGATGTGTCACAGGAATGGAGGAATGATGTGTCACAGGAATGGAGGAATGATGTGTCACAGGAATGGAGGAATGAAATGTGTCACAGGAATGGAGGAATGATGTGTCACAAGAACATCGGAATGATGTATCACAGGAATGGAGGAATGATGTGTCACAGGATTGGAGGAATGATGTGTCACAGGAATGGAGGAATGATGTGTCACAGGAATGGAAATATGATGTGTCACAGGAATGGAGGAATAATGTGTCACAGGAATGGAGGAATGATGTGTCACAGGAATGGAGGAATGAAATGTGTCACAGGAATGGAGGAATGATGTGTCACATGAATGGAGGAATGATATGTCACAGGAATAAAATAATGATGTGTCAAAGGATTAGAGGAATGATGTGTCACAGGAATGGAGGAATGATGTGTCACAGGAATGAAGGAGTGATGTGTCACAGGAATGAAATAATGATGTGTCAAAGGATTAGAGGAATGATGTGTCACAGGAATGGAGGAATGATGTGTCACAGGAATGGAGTAATGATGTGTCACAGGAATGGAGGAATGATGTGCCACAGGAATGGAGGAATGATGTGTCACAGGAATGGAGGAATGATGTGACACGGAAATGGAGGAATGATGTGTCACAAGAACATCGGAATGATGTATCACAGGAATGGAGGAATGATGTGTCACAGGAATGGAGGAATGATGTGTCACAGGAATGGAGGAATGATGTGTCACAGGAATGGAGGAATGAAATGTGTCACAGGAATGGAGGAATGATGTGTCACAGGAATGGAGGAATGATGTGTCACAGGAATGGAGGAATGATGTGTCACAGGAATGGAGTAATGATGTGTCAAAGGATTAGAGGAATGATGTGTCACAGGAATGGAGGAATGATGTGTCACATGAATGGAGGAATGATGTGTCACAGGAATGGAGTAATGATGTGTCAAAGTATTAGAGGAATGATGTGTCACAGGAATGGAGGAATGATGTGTCACATGAATGGAGGAATGATGTGTAACAGGAATGGAGGAATGATATGTCACAGGAATGGAGGAATTATGTGTAAAAAATATGGAGGAATGATGTGTCACAGGATTGGAGAAATGATGTCACATGAATAGAGGAATGATGTGTCACAGGAATGGAGAAATGGAGGAATGATGTGTCACAGGAATGGAGGAATGATGTATCACAGGAATGGAGGAATGATGTGTCAAAAGATTAGAGGAATGATGTGTCACAGGATTGGAGGAATTATGTGTCACAGGAATGGAGGAATGATGTGTTACAGGAATGGAGGAATGATGTGTTACAGGAATGGAGGAATATGTCACAGGAGTGGAGGAATGATGTGTCACAGGAACATCGGAAAGATGTGTCACAGGAATGGAGGAATGATGTGTCACAGGAATGGAGGAATGATGTGTAAAAAATATGGAGGAATGATGTGTCACAGGAATGGAGGAATAATATGTCACAGGAATGGAGGAATGATTTGTCACAGGAATGGAGTAATGATGTGTCACAGGAATGGAGGAATGATGTGTCACAGGATTGGAGAAATGATGTCACATGAATAGAGGAATGATGTGTCACAGGAATGGAGGAATGATGTGTCACAGGAATGGAGGAATGATGTGTCACAAGAACATCGGAATGATGTGTCACAGGATTGGAGGAATGATATGTCACAGGAATGGAGGAATGATGTGTCACAGGAATAGAGGAATGATGTGTCACAGGAATAGAGGAATGATGTGTCACAGGAATGGAGGAATGATGTGTCACATGAATGGAGGAATGATGTGTCACAGGAATGGAGGAATGATGTGTCACAAGAACATCGGAATGATGTGTCACAGGATTGGAGGAATGATGTGTCACAGGAATGGAGGAATTATGTGTCACAGGAATGGAGGAATGAAATGTGTCACAGGAATGGAGTAATGATGTGTCACAGGAATGGAGGAATGATGTGTCACAGGAATGGAGGAATGATGTGTCACAAAAACATCGGAATGATGTATCACAGGAATGGAGGAATGATGTGTCACAGGAATGGAGGAATGAAGTGTCACAGGAATGGAGAAATGGAGGAATGATGTGTCACAGGAATGGAGGAATTATGTGTCACAGGAATGGAGGAATGATGTGTCAAAAGATTTGAGGAATGATGTGTCACAGGATTGGAGGAATGATGTGTCACAGGATTGGAGGAATGATGTGTCACAGGAATGGAGGAATGATGTGTTACAGGAATGGAGGAATGATGTGTTACAGGAATGGAGGAATATGTCACAGGAGTGGAGGAATAATGTGTCACAGGAACATCGGAATGATGTGTCACAGGAATGAAGGAATGGTGTGTCACAGGAATGGAGGAATGATGTGTCACAGGAATGGAGGAATGAAATTTGTCACAGGAATGGAGGAATGAAATTTGTCACAGGAATGGAGGAATGTGTCACGATAACAACGGAATAATGTGTCACAGGAATGGAGAAATGCTGTGTAACAATTATGGATGAATGATGTGTCACAGGAATGGAGGAATGATGTGTCACAGGAATGGAGGAATGATTTGTCACAGGAATGGAGGAATGATGTGTCACAGGAATGGAGGAATGATATGTCACAGGAATGGAGGAATGATTTGTCACAGGAATGGAGGGATGATGTGTCACAGGAATGGAGGAATGATGTGACACAGGAATGGAGGAATGATGTGTCACAAGAACATCGGAATGATGTGTCACAGGAATGGAGGAATGATATGTCACAGGAATGGAGGAATGATTTGTCACAAGAACATTGGAATGATGTGTCACAGGAATGGAGGAATGATATGTCACGGGAATGGAGGAATGATGTGTCACAGGAATGGAGGAATGATGTGTCACAGGAATGGAGGAATGATATGTCACAGGAATAAAGGAATGATGTGTCACAAGAACATTGGAATGATGTGTTACAGGAATGGAGGAATGATATGTCACAGGAATGGAGGAATGATGTGTCACAGGAATGGAGGAATGATATGTCACAGGAATGGAGGAATGATTTGTCACAGGAATGGAGGAATGATTTGTCACAGGAATGGAGTAATGATGTGTCACAGGAATGGAGGAATGATATGTCACAGGAATGGAGGAATGATTTGTCACGGGATTGGAGGAATGATGTGTGACAGGAATGGAGGAATGATGTGACACAGGAATGGAGGAATGATGTGTCACAAGAACATTGGAATGATGTGTCAGAGGAATGGATGAATGATGTGTCACAGGAATGGAGGAATGATGTGTCACAAATATGGAGGAATGATATGTCCCAGGATTGGAGGAATGTGTCACAGGAATGGCGGAATGATGTGTCACAGGATTGGAGGAATGATGTGTCACAAGAACATCGGACTGTTGTGTCACAAGTACGGCAAGTGAGCTGTTTTCAACTGCCAATAATGCTGCATCTCTTTCCACAGACATCACCTGCCAGAAGTAAAACTGTCACCATATGATAAATGTTAGAATGTAAATCAGGGAGAGGAGAGATTTTACAATGGGCAAACCCTGTCTAAATAATTTATAAACAATGTTTTTTAAAAATGAAGCACTTTTTTTCCATTACGTTATTTTCACTGGAGTTCCTCTTTAACTGTATGTGATGCAATAACTCTTCTGTTGCATTGTGTTTTTACAGGGAACGCACACCTCCCACTGTGACCCAAGCCTAAATAGTACAATTACCATTCTGTATTTAAACCCAAATTCATTGTTTAAACTCAAATTCTACAGTTTGAATTAAAGATAGAAAAAGAGTAAGAGGCTGCAAGCTATAGAAAATGCTGCACACTGTGTGGGAAATAGACATGTAATGGCATTACCACAGGAAGCGATCTAGTGATGCCATTATGACATATGGTGGGCTCAACAAGGTCAGCCTGACTGATATACTGTAGTGTAGGCTAATAGTAATGATAGTTCAGGAAAAAGTATTTGAACATGAATTCAAAATTGCTAAATTTGATTGTCATTTTCTTCTTCATGCCCTCTGGGAGACAATTACATCGGTGTTCATTCATAAAGCAAAAATGTCTTATTGACTTTGAAATTGTTGTTTTAGTTCCCGAGTTTAAAGGCGGTTGCCCTACTGGTTCTTAATAGGGAAATCTGTCTCCTAACAGATGGCTTATACAGTATCTGAGCAGCATGGGGGCTAATTGCTTAGTATTCTCATACAGTGCTAAAGGCTCAGGGCTGAATCCTGACCAATACACTATCTACATGGAGTTTGTAAGCTCTCCCTTTGTTTGTTCAGATTTCCTTTGGATTATAATCCCAAAAACGAATGGTGGGTTAATTGGCTTCCCCTAGCTGTGGTAGGGGCGTTAAATAATAAGTTCTGTTGACTTATTGTAAATGATATGAATTGTTTAATGAACTGTGTAAAATGTGTCATTACTATACAAATTAATAATTAGTAAAGAACTGTAAAATGCACGTCCAATCAGAATTTGCATGCATCGCATGGGTTTGAGTTTTCACGATCGTCCCAAACCAACATATTTAAATGGCATTGCATGTGACACAAGGCTGAAAAAAATCAGTTTAACTTACCTGGGGCTTCCTGCAGCCCCCTGCAGTCATTCTTTGCCCGTGCCGTCCATCTGTGTTCGTCCAGCAAACAGCGGCTACACCCCTTAAAGCTGGCCAGCTATGCTCATCCTCCTAATTGCGTCTCCACGCACGGCAGTGTTCTGTGCATGTGCAGTACAGGAAAATCGCCACTGCACATGCTCAGAAGTCTGCCAATGACGGGAGAGCAATGAGGGTGCGCACAGCTCAGGGCCGCGCATGCACAGTAGCCTCCGCCTGCCCACGACCAAACAGCTTTGAGGTAGTCACCACTGCTTGCTGGAGGGTCACGGAAGGATGGCCCGGCCACAGGAGGACTCTAGGAGGCTGCTTTTTAGGGGGCTTAAGTATCCCTTTAGCTACTTGAGAAGCACTGGCTTACACCCCCCTAGTGACCAGGTGATCTTTTACAATTCAGCACTCTGCAGCTAGATCTCAGCGCTGTACAAAAGAAAATGACAGTTTTTTTCCCCATAACAGCCTGCCTGCTCTGATTGTGGCTGGCAGGCTGTTCACAGAGCGAAGCTCCGTAACTCAGCGGGGAATGCATGCGCAGACGCATACGCATTCCCCGCTAATCTCTGCCTACAGGACCTGACCCCAATCGGCGTTAGGTGGTCCTGTAGCTGCCACCCTCCTAATGCTGATCATCGTTAGGCGGTCGGTAGGGGGTTAAGTTAATTAGATACATTATAATGTAAATTAAATTCAATGGTATGCACAGAAAAAATTGCAATCAGAAAAATTGCATAAAAACTGCACACAAAAATGCAAATTTGCAGAGCATAAAATCGAAAGACAAATCTAGAAAATCACAAAACTCAGAGTCAGAGGTGTGGAAAAAAATCGCATGTGGAATTCACATGGATGAGGCTTCTCTAAGCGCCTGTTGGGCAGTTCAGCATCCTATCTGCTGCCCACAAGAGCTATTCGGATACAATAAAAATGACATGCGGTAAATACACTGTTTTCAGCTGCCGATATGAAAGAAGTCTTAGTATGAATGCTGCCGTATGTCTGAATATGCAGGTTGCAGATTTGTTTCTTTCCAAAGAAGTCCATTGATTGCAAGTCCTTTTCAGTGCTGCTATTGCAGTGTTAGTAAATCATTACCAGACTATTATTTTTTGTTTCTTGTATATCTGCGCCTCTAGACACCAGAGCAAAGCGTTATTGAAAATCTGATGGTAAATCAGATGACTGAACAATATCTCTACAAAGCAGGGATGGAAATAGAACAGATGTTTTTCCTATTAATTAACCTGACAAAAATTTGGCAGAAACAAAAAACACTGTGAAAGTAATATAGATCACTAAAGCTCTGATGTTGTTAAAAGTTATCATTATTACAGTCATTTTACCTTTCTGCCTATTTATTTCTCTTTACTAACACAGTAGAGCACTTGTTTTCCACCTCAAATAAATATGTCAGCTTTAAAGCAAAATTGATGAAAAAAATGTTCTACATCCAATTCAGCTCTATATTTTAAAAGGGTTATTGTAGAGGTGTAACTACAAATCACTGGGCCGTCGTGCAAAACAAAAAATGGAAAGGCAGGCCAGGCAGGATATTAGAAAAAAAAAAACATACAGTATAGGTAGCCAGGTATAGGTGCCCTTAATCCAGTATAGGTAGCTTGGTATAGGTGCCGCCAGTATAGGTTGCCTGGCTTCGGTGCCTCCTGTATAGGCAGCCTGGTATAGGTGCCAGGAGGGGGCGCAGGAGGGGGAAGCAGGGCGCAGCAGCACGATGAAGGCCTAACTCACCCCTCCTTCAACTAGGGCCCCCTTCAGTGCTCCCCCGACGGATAATAAAACAGCTGGCAGGGAACACAAACTCACCTCTTCCATGCAATGATGGAGCTGTGCGTGCCGCCAGTCTTTTCTGTCTCCAGCACTGCTTACCCTACTTCTGCTAATCAGGACACAACAGATGTGATGGTTTTTCGTCACATGGTAACACCACTGCGTGTCAGTGCTTGACACACGTGGTGTTACAACCGCTGCCATTCAGCTGCATGTTAATTGCAGTGCCAGTCGTGGGCAGCAGACGGGACGCTGTACTTCTCGACAAACTAGCAGTTCAGATGTCCATGGACACAAGGCCTTATTAATACAAATTTAAGATTAGTGAGGTATCAATAGCGGAGTAATTTCTCTTTTAAAAAAAATATATAAAAAGAGCTCAAATATAAACATACAGTATCTGAGGACTAAGAACACAATACTGTTGATGATATTCCAGACAGGGATATCAGTGCACATTTAGTTTAGTCACACACCTAGATCGGGTGACAAACATGGGGGTGGGAATTCTTCTTTCCGAACACTGCTCCTATACACCGCTTGCACCTGCACCTTCTCTGTTTTTTTCTTTTTTCTTCTTTTGAGGCTCACGCTGTCCGCATCTACCCTCCTCACCACTTCCAGACTGCTGTCATCTACCGTCCTCCTGGACCAGCCTCCACCTTCATTGACCACTTTTCCACATGGTTTCTCCACTTTCTATCCACTGACATTCCTTTTATCATCATTGGGGACTTTAACATCCCCATAGACACTAACTGTTCCACTACCACAAAATTCCTCTCACTCACCTCATCCTATGACCTCTCCCACTGGTCCTCAACCTCCACCCACAAAGATGGCCGCACATTGGACCTAGTTTTTACCCAGCTCTGCCCAGTTTCCATATTTAATAACTCTTTAATCTCCCTTTCAGATCACAATCTCATAACTTTTACAATCAGCCCCTCCCTGCCTCCTCCAGCTACTGTAGTGCAGCCATCACGCCTCTGCAGGAATTATCACAATCTCGACCTCTGCTCCCTAGCCGATTCTCTGAAACCCCTGGGCTCCCTGTTGTCCTACACTGACCCCGAGTCAGCATCTATCTTCTACTCTACCACAGTCACCACTGTCATGAACACAGCCACCCCCTCTCACCAACTTCTGCCCCCGCCTCATCAACAGACAGCCCTGGCTGACTGAACCCATCAAACAACTGAAAAGACAGTCCAGGGCAACAGAATGGCAGTGGAGGAAAAGCTCCAATGAAGATGACTTAGCCCCGTATAAAAATACGCTGCTCCAGCTCAGGGATGCTCTCTCACTTGCAAAGCAGTCATACTTCTCTACACTTATTTATTCACAATCCCATATACCTAAACAACTTTTTAACACCTTCAGCTCTCTTCTCCACCCCCCCCCCCCCCCCCCTACGACCACATACTTGTCTGCAGAAGACTTTGCAGCATACTTCGTGAACAAAATTGAAACACTATAGAACAGCTTTCAAAAGCAACCCTCTTCACCAATCCAATCACCTCTTCCTTTTTCCTCTCTGCCTGGCAGCTCCCCAACTATCAACTATCCCTCTCTACATAACCACACACTCACTCAAACCTCCTCCCTGCTAACAACCTTCTCTGCCTTAACTGAACAGCATCTTTCTTCACTAATCTGTAAAGCTCATCTTACTACATGCACCTTGGACTCTATTCCCTCATATCTTATCCCCCAGCTCTCCTCCCCCCTAATTCCTGCTTTAACAACACTGTTTAACCTTTCCATCTCTACTGGCATTTTCCCTTCTTCATTTAAACAAGCTATCATAACACCCCTAATCAAAAAACCCTCTTTAGACTCTACTGCCCTTTCTAATTACCGCACAGTCTCTCTCCTTCCCTTTGCTTCCAAACTGCTGGAACGCCACATTTACTCAGAGTTGTCGAACTTTCTCTCTGCTAATTCTCTGTTGGACCCCTTCCAGTCCGGCTTCCGCCCTCAACACTCTACGGAAACAATTCATATTAAGGTTGCCAATGACCTCCTAGTTGCTAAAGCCAAAGCAGATTTTCGGTACTAATACTCCTAGATCCGTCCTCCGCGTTTAACACTGTTGATCATACCCTACTTCTCCAGACCCTCTCAACACTGGGAATCAAGGGCCTAGCACACTCCTGGATCAACTCTTACCTGTCTGGACGTTCCTTCATGGTCTCCTATGCCAATACCAACTCCTCTCCGCACCCGCTGTCTGTAGGAGTACCACAAGGCTCCGTCCTTGGACCCCTCCTCTTTTCCATTTACACCCACGGCCTAGGACAAATAATAAGCTCTTTTGGGTTTCAATATCACCTCTATGCTGATGACACCCACATTTATTGTTCTGCCCCAGACCTCTCCACACTACTATCAAAAGTCCCCGAATGTCTATCCGCTGTATCTACATTTATGTCATCCCGCTTCCTTAAACTCAATGAGAGCAAAACAGAGATTGTGATATTTCCACCTTCTCTCTCTGTGCCACCTCCCACTGTCACAATCAATGTAGGTAACACCCCAATAGCATCAACCCCCAAAGCTCATTGCCTGGGGGTAACTCTGGACTCTGAGCTCTCATTTATACCACATATCAACACATTAATTACCTCCTGCTACTTCCATCTCAAAAACATTTCCAGAATCCGTCCCTTCCTCTCACAAGAAGAAACTAAAATGCTTGTGCATGCCCTAATCATCTCCCGTCTTGACTACTGTTAACACCCTACTCTGTGGTCTACCAAAAAGCAGACTGGCACCTCTCCAATCCCTACTAAACGCCGCTGCCCGTCTCATCCACCTCTCTTCTAGATCCTCTGAGGCAGCCCCTATCTGCCAATCCCTCCAGTGGTTACCAGTTGCCCAAAGGATCCAGTTTAAACTTCTCACGCTTGCATACAAAGCTCTACACAAGCTATCGCCTCCATACATTTCCTCTTTAATCTCCAGATACCTCCCAGTCCCAGTCTGGACCCTCCGTTCCTCGCAGGAGACCCTTTTGTCCTCCAGCCTAGTCACCTCCTCTCACTCTCGCATCCAAGACTTCTCACGGGCTATCCCTTTGCTTTGGAACTCTCTCCCTCAGCCGCTTCGTCATGCCACGAGTCTGGAAACCTTCAAACGTTGTAAGGAAACGCGGAAATGCCGCCGTCTCTCAAGGTGAGGCGGCTGTTTCCGCGTCCAGCATGGCGTCACAACGCGGAAAAAACGCTGCATGCCGCATAGGCAGTGCGGCGGAATCCGCATCAGAGGCGGCCCCCGCACTAGATACATTGCATGACAGTACTGGTGTGGCTGGGACTGATAGTCCACCAAGATTCAGACTTACACGCGCGCGAGCAGAAAGGCAGAGTTTAAATAGCAGTTAGAAGGGTGTCGGCTGACCAGCTGGGTCAGCTGACAAATTCCACTGCTCTCATTGGACCAGCAATTAGGGAGGTCCTGGAAAGGTCCTAGAGTATATATACTGCTGGTTGTTCACTTGCTCTTTGTCTGGCGTGCGATCACATACGTGGGAGCACCCAGATCCGTAGTCAGATCCTGAAGTGTGCCGGGACCAGCTGGAGCTGTAATCCTACACTTAGCTAGATATTTGATAGCTAAAGTACTAGTTTGATTGTGATTATATGTTATGACTTTTGCCTGCCTCGACTATCCTCCTGAACTCTGACCTTGTACCTCGATATTTCTGATACTCTGTTGCCGAACCTCGGCTCGTTCCTAGACTCTGTTTCTGCCTCCTGATTTTGTACCCCGATATATCTGATACCCCGTTGCCGAACCCTGCCTGTACTTTGACTCCGCCTTTGCCTACTGTATTTGTACTTTATCTGTCCGTGTGTGTACGACCTGGCTTGTCTGACCTCGAGAACCGACCTCACGATTGGAGGCGGTTCCCAGTCCTGTTAGTGACACTTCTTCCTGAGTGTCACTCTCGGACTTTCCTTCCTACTGTCAGTCTGACTCCTCCCGTCTTGGAGAGCTCAGGTCTGCGGAAGGAATCCGTGCAGTTCTCCTTGCTGCACTGAGGCCTAGGCCTCCTAGTGTTACTGTTACACCAAAACACTACACTCTACTCAGGCGAACAGAGGTTAGTTTGTATATCGGATTATCGGTGAGACTGCAGATCACTTATAATCTGGTATATATCTGTATTTCCGGCGATACTGCAGATCACCGGTAATCAGATACTCTCTGCGCCCACCGATCGTTACAGAACGCCAGACCTAAAAAATGCAAATGGACGCACATACTGACCGTCTGGGCGCACTTGCCACTTCGGTGGAAAACATCAACCAAGTGCTGGGTAGCCACAAGACTATGATTGATGTCCTGTCAGGCTCTGTGCAAACCCTCCAGACGTCAGTTGATTCAGTGCGATCCTCTCCTAGTACTGACATACGTATGCCTGTACCTGATAAATTTTCCGGCCACAAGTCTGACTTCCGGAATTTCAGGAGTAGAGTGTTATCGTATTTCGAGTTGAGACCCCGATCCTCGGGGACTGAGACCCAACGGGTCACCTTTATTAAAACTTTGCTGTCTGGTGACTCCCAGTCATGGGCATACAACCTGCCTTCTACCGATACTGCTCTGACCTCGGTAGAGGAATTTTTTAAGGCCATGGCCGTAATCTACGACGACCCTGACCTTGCTGCATCCTCTGAGCGGAAGCTCAAACTTTTACGGCAAGGCAGGGGTCCAGTCGAGGATTACGCGGCCGAATTTCGTAGGTGGTCAGTTACGGCCAGGTTTGGCACTTATGCCCTGTTAGATTACTTCCTGTCTGGGTTGTCAGATGAGGTCTCCGACCTAATGTTAAGTCAACCCGAACCCAAAACAGTCGACGAGGCCATCTCATCGGCCATTCGAATCGACCGTAGGCTACGCCATCAGAGACAGACTAGGGGCAGTCATCGGCTTAGGCCGACCTCTTACACAGTGCCTCCCGCTGCACCCCTAGTAACTCCGTCTCCTTCTGTCTCATCATCTCCGGTCTTGCCTCCACCTGAGCCGATGCAGATCGGTCGGTCTAAATTGACCCAAGCGGAGAGAAGACGGAGATTGTCGGAACAACTATGTTTATACTGTGGTGAAGGGGGGCATAGGGTACGAGACTGTCTCATTAAGCCTAATAAGGATAAGCCGGGAAACGCTACCGCCTAGGAGTGATAAGGGGTGACACCCTAGGCGCCCAGCTCGCACCCCTGAAAGAAAGACGATTGCTCCTCCCCTGTACGATTACATGGGGGGACAAATCTGAAGCCACAGAGGCCTTTATTGATTCAGGCTCCGCGGCTAACTTCATGAGTTCCGAATTTGCAGAGAAGTTGGACATTCCTCTCACCCCAGTAAAACCACCTATCCAGGTTACTGCCGTGGACGACTCCCCGTTACAAAGGGACCGTCCGCTGTCCCAGACACCAGAGGTGGAAGTCATTACTGGGGTACTGCACAGGGAGAGTTTACGTTTTTTTGTGTTACATATGACCACCTCCACCATTGTCCTAGGTATGCCTTGGCTGCAGCTTTATTCGCCACAGATCAATTGGGCGACAGGACAATTAACCAGTTGGTCAGACTTCTGTTCCCAACAGTGCCTAGGAAAAGTGGTATTAGGTCAGACCAAGGTACATGTGGAGGGTGTTCCCGAGCAATACTCCGAGTTCTCGGATGTATTCTGTCCCAGGGCTGCTGATAGGTTACCTCCTCATCGCCCTTTCGATTGTCCCATCGAACTCCGTGCCGGTTGTATGCCCCCTAGGGGTCACCTGTATAATTTGTCTGGACCAGAGAAGGTGGCTATGCAGGAGTACATCCGTGACAATCTGGCCAAGGGGTTCATTCGCCCCTCCCGCTCGCCTGCAGGGGCCGGTTTCTTTTTTGTTAAGAAAAAAGACGGAGGTCTTCGACCTTGCATCGATTATCGGGGCCTAAATAAAATCACGGTGAAGAATCGTTATCCGTTGCCATTAATAGACGATTTATTCACGCAGGTCACAGACGCTAAGATCTTTTCGAAATTGGATCTGAGGGGTGCATACAACCTGATCCGCATTAGAGAGGGCGATGAATGGAAGACGGCCTTCAACACACCCGATGGGCATTACGAGTACTTAGTGATGCCCTTCGGGTTGTGCAATGCGCCAGCCGTCTTCCAGGAATTGATTAACGAGGTATTCAGGGAGGTGTTGGGTAGGTTTGTGCTTGTATACCTTGACGATATACTAATTTACTCCAACAACCTCTCCGAGCACAGGGTCCATGTCAGATTTGTGCTAAACAAGTTGAGACAAAATCTGCTGTACGCCAAGTTGGAAAAATGTATTTTTGAAGTTACATCTGTCGCCTTTCTGGAGTACATAATCTCCACCTCGGGCCTGTCTATGGACCCTGCCAAGGTATCCGCTGTTCTGGAGTGGCCTCAGCCGGTGGGGTTAAATTCGTTGCAACGTTTTCTGGGTTTTGCAAACTATTATAGGAGGTTCATAAAGGGGTACTCCACCGTTATTGCACCTCTCACCAGTCTCACTAGGAAAGGGGCGGATACTACTCACTGGTCGCCTGAGGCCCTACAGGCATTTTCGACCTTGAAGGAGCTGTTCTGCACAGCACCCATACTAAGACATGTAGACACTTCCTTCCCTTTTATTGTTGAGGTAGACGCCTCAGAAGTCGGGGTGGGGGCTGTGCTGTCTCAACGTTCAGGTTTACAGGGTAGATTGCACCCATGTGCCTATTTTTCTCGGAGATTCTCTCCAGCAGAGAGAAACTACGATATAGGCAACAGGGAACTCTTAGCCATTAAACTAGCCTTTGAAGAATGGCGTCATTGGTTAGAAGGAGCGGAGCATACTATCACGGTTTTTACCGACCACAAGAATCTAGAATACATCGAGGGGGCTAAGAGGTTAAGCCCTCGTCAGGCTCGATGGTCCCTGTTTTTTTCAAGGTTCACATTCGTGATTACGTACACCCCGGGCAGTAAGAATACTAAGGCAGATGCGCTATCCAGGTGCTTTGAGCCAGAAACAGCACAGGCCTCCGTCCCTGAGACGATTGTTCCGCGAAAATTGGTGCTGGCTGCAATTGATACTTGGGAAGACTGGAAGGAGACGTTGAGCCCCTTCCAGCAGGACATCCCGGAAGGGAAGCCTGAAGGGGTCATGTTTATTCCCTTGCCCTTTCGTCTTCAGATCCTTGAAATGTTCCACGCACATAAAAATGCTGGACATCCTGGAGTTGCCAGAACACAGGATCTTGTAGCCAGGTGTGCCTGGTGGCCTTCCCTGTCTGTTGATTGCAGGGAATTTGTTAGGGAATGTGCAGTATGTGCTAAGAGTAAACCCTCCCGGCTGGCACCTGTCGGTACCTTACAGCCTTTGCCCGCCCCGAGTGAGCCATGGACCCACTTGTCCATGGATTTCGTGGGTGAGCTCCCCAGGTCTGAAGGCATGTCGGTCATTTGGGTGGTAGTCGACCGCTTCAGCAAGATGGCCCATTTCATGCCCTTAAAAGGACTCCCCTCGGCTCAGGAATTGGCCGACCTGTTCATCATCCACATTTTCCGGCTGCATGGCATTCCGGAAAACATAGTGTCGGATAGGGGAGTCCAATTCATTTCTAGATTCTGGAGGGCATTTTGCCACCAAATGGGCATGAAGCTGTCTTTCTCGTCCGGCTACCACCTACAGACTAATGGCCAGACTGAAAGGATAAATCAGTCTCTAGAACAATTTTTGAGATGTTATGTTGCGGAGGCACAAGACGACTGGGTCAGATTTTTGCCCTTCGCAGAATTTGCTCAAAATAACTTGAGAAATTCCTCCTCCGGATTTTCGCCTTTTCAGGTGGTAACGAGGAGATCGCCCAAGTTTTCCCCCTTGCCAGTTGCCTCCTCTCCGTTTCCAACCCTGGAAGCCTGGCACAGGGCATTTAAAGTCATCTGGGGGAAGGTGAAGAGTAATCTGGAAAGGGCATTCCAGAGTCAAAAGGGTCAGGCTGACAAAAGACGCTCATTGGAGTGGAAGTTCCAGCCAGGAGACTTGGTCTGGGTGTCCACACGTCACTTAACCCTGAGACAGCCCTCAGATAAACTGGGCCCCAGGTTTGTGGGTCCATTTTCAGTGGCCAAGAAGATCAACAACGTTACGTATTCCGTTGATCTTCCCGCCAGCATGCGTGGGGTAAAGTCCTTCCACGTATCCCTGCTTAAACCAGCAGTCCATGTGGGTCCCACTCCTCCTCCTCCTGTGGTGGTGGACGACCAACCTGAGTACGAGGTAGAAAAGATATTGGATTCACGCATGGTACAGAATTCGGTACAGTACCTCGTACATTGGAAAGGGTACGGCATTGAGGAGAGACAGTGGGTACCGGGTTCACGCATGCATGCAGACGAGTTAAGGAGGGAGTTTCATGCCTTACATCCCGAGAAACCTGGTAGGAGTTGTCCGGAGTCCACTCCTCGGGGGGGGGGTACTGTAAGGAAACGCGGAAATGCCGCCGTCTCTCAAGGTGAGGCGGCTGTTTCCGCGTCCAGCATGGCGTCACAACGCGGAAAAAACGCTGCATGCCGCATAGGCAGTGCGGCGGAATCCGCATCAGAGGCGGCCCCCGCACTAGATACATTGCATGACAGTACTGGTGTGGCTGGGACTGATAGTCCACCAAGATTCAGACTTACACGCGCGCGAGCAGAGAGGCAGAGTTTAAATAGCAGTTAGAAGGGTGTCGGCTGACCAGCTGGGTCAGCTGACAAATTCCACTGCTCTCATTGGACCAGCAATTAGGGAGGTCCTGGAAAGGTCCTAGAGTATATATACTGCTGGTTGTTCACTTGCTCTTTGTCTGGCGTGCGATCACATATGTGGGAGCACCCAGATCCGTAGTCAGATCCTTAAGTGTGCCGGGACCAGCTGGAGCTGTAATCCTACACTTAGCTAGATTATTGATAGCTAAAGTACTAGTTTGATTGTGATTTTCTGTTATGACTTTTTGCCTGCCTCGACTATCCTCCTGAACTCTGACCTTGTACCTCGATATTTCTGATACTCTGTTGCCGAACCTCGGCTCGTTCCTAGACTCTGTTTCTGCCTCCTGATTTTGTACCCCGATATATCTGATACCCCGTTGCCGAACCCTGCCTGTACTTTGACTCCGCCTTTGCCTACTGTATTTGTACTTTATCTGTCCGTGTGTGTACGACCTGGCTTGTCTGACCTCGAGAACCGACCTCACGATTGGAGGCGGTTCCCAGTCCTGTTAGTGACACTTCTTCCTGAGTGTCACTCTCGGACTTTCCTTCCTACTGTCAGTCTGACTCCTCCCGTCTTGGAGAGCTCAGGTCTGCGGAAGGAATCCGTGCAGTTCTCCTTGCTGCACTGAGGCCTAGGCCTCCTAGTGTTACTGTTACACCAAAACACTACACTCTACTCAGGCGAACAGAGGTTAGTTTGTATATCGGATTATCGGTGAGACTGCAGATCACTTATAATCTGGTATATATCTGTATTTCCGGCGATACTGCAGATCACCGGTAATCAGATACTCTCTGCGCCCACCGATCGTTACAAACGTACTCTGAAAACACACCTGTTCAGACAAGCCTATAATTTGCTATAGGCAGCACTGAAGGCACACTGTCTCACCCACTAATCCTTGTGTTTTCATCCCTGTTGTTTCCTCCCTACTACCCTCTAGATTGTAAGCTCGCAGGGGCAGGGACCTCCTCCTAGTGTTTCTCGTACTGCTGTAACATATGCACATGTACCAACTACACATCAACTATGTATGTATTTGTATTTATTCTATTCAATGTCATGACTGTACAGTGTCTTGTATTTCTTATGTATATTTGTTCCCCATTATTTGTTTATACTTTGTAAAGCGCTGCGGAAGATGTTGGTGCTATATAAATAAAAAATAATAATAATTCAAAATAATAATAAAAATTCTGTATATTAGAGTTGAAGCATGCATTATTCAGTATGTTTGGGCAGGAGACTACTAAGAAGGCATTCAAAAAACATGTTTTGGCACTGGCCCTTCATCAGATGGGAGATCCACAGACATCAGTGCCCTAACACCCTACACCCTTCCACAGGAAATCCTTCAATTCAGGAGGCCATCTCAATTAGCACTGTCAGCTACAACACAAACTTTACATTATATAA
This sequence comes from Hyperolius riggenbachi, assembly GCF_040937935.1. Classification (NCBI taxonomy): domain Eukaryota; kingdom Metazoa; phylum Chordata; class Amphibia; order Anura; family Hyperoliidae; genus Hyperolius; species Hyperolius riggenbachi. Next base: position 145,922,762 of record NC_090647.1, on the reverse strand, counting down.
GTACATAATAGCTGCAGGGAGACTTCACTAATTGTGCCTTTCTTTGCGGTGAAACGCTTGACAAAAGAGCAAAAGCCTAAACACATGTCATTTACCATGTCATAAAATATAACCTACATACAATAGTCATCAGGTGTGAATGTTCCTAGTCACCACCTCCCAAGTCCATGTTTTAATCTGCAAAAAAAAACAAAAAAACACAGACCAAATTAACCACTTAATGACAAGCTGACTTATAAAAACGTCCTGCTAGAGCCTCTTAATGGCTCCAGAACGTTTTTCTAAGTCAGCCAGTGCTGCTGCCGATGTGCCCCCGCGCATGCACTAGCACGTGAAAATATTGAAAAAAAAACACCAAAGAAAAAAGTCCCCGAATGTCTATCCGCTGTATCTACATTTATGTCATCCCGCTTCCTTAAACTCAATATGAGCAAAACAGAGATTGTGATATTTCCACCTTCACTCTCTGTTCCACCTCCCACTGTCACAATCAATGTAGGTAACACCCCAATAGCATCAACCCCCAAAGCTCATTGCCTGGGGGCAGGGCCGGCCCGCTCATGAGGCGGGGTGAAACATTTGCCTCAGGCGGCAGATCTGGGGGGCAGCACCCGCCTGTCCATGTACGTTGGGGGCCGCCCGCCGAGCTGGAGGGGTAGCGGGCAGAATGGGGGTATTGGGCCTAGCGGCGGGGAGGGGGGTCGGACGCCCCCCCTCCCTCGCCTGGGTCCCCCGATCTTCGCTCCTCCTCCAGCGTTAAGTACAAGCCTGCATATGATGAAGAGGCAACGGGCGGGGGAATCACTCACCTCTTCCACGTTCCATCGCGTGCTCCACTGACGTCACTTTCGGCAACACCGCCCACTGTATTGTAAGTGCCCGCTACCCCTCCAGCTCGGTGCCCCCCCCCCCACCCATGGCTGGGGGGGGGGGGGGGGGCGGTGGCAATTTTCTCTAATTTTGCCTCAGGCGGCAAAAAGTCTAGGGCCGGCCCTGCCTGGGGGTAACTCTGGACTCTGGGCTCTCCTTTATACCACATATCAACACATTAATTACCTCCTGCTACTTCCATCTCAAAAACATTTCCAGAATCCATCCCTTCCTCTCACAAGAAGAAACTAAAATGCTTGTGCATGCCCTAATCATCTCCAGTCTTGACTACTGGTAACTCCCTACTCTGTGGTCTACCAAAAAGCAGACTGGCACCTCTCCAATCCCTACTAAACTCTGTGGCCGTCTCATCCACCTCTCTTCTAGATCCTCTGAGGCAGACCCTCTCTGCCAATCCCTCCAGTGGTTACAAGTTGCCCAAAGGATCCAGTTTAAACTTCTCACGCTTGCATACAAAGCTCTACACAAGCTATCGCCTCCATACATTTCCTCTTTAATCTCCAGATACCTCCCTGCCCGGACCCTCCGTTCCTCACAGGAGACCCGTTTGTCCTCCAGCCTAGTCACCTCCTCTCACTCTCGCATCCAAGACTTCTCACGGGCTATCCCTTTGCTTTGGAACTCTCTCCCTCAGCCGCTTCGTCATGCTACGAGTCTGGAAACCTTCAAACGTACTCTGAAAACACACCTGTTCAGACAAGCCTATAATTTGCTATAGGCAGCACTGAAGGCACACTGTCTCGCCCACTAATCCTTGTGTTTTCATCCCTGTTGTTTCCTCCCCACTACCCTCTAGATTGTAAGCTCGCAGGGGCAGGGACCTCCTCCTAGTGTTTCTCGTACTGCTGTAACATATGCACATGTACCAACTACACATCAACTATGTATGTATTTGTATTTATTCTATTCAATGTCATGACTGTACAGTGTCTTGTATTTCTTATGTATATTTGTTCCCCATTATCTGTTTATACTATGTAAAGCGCTACGGAAGATGTTGGCGCTATATCAATAAAAAATAATAATAATTCTAAATAATAATAAAAATTCTGTATATTAGAGTTGAAGCATGCATTATTCAGTATGTTTGGGCAGGAGACTACTAAGGAGGCATTCAAAAAACATGTTTTGGCACTGGCCCTTCATCAGATGGGAGATCTACAGACATCAGTGCCCTAACACCCTACACCCTTCCACAGGAAATCCTTCAATTCAGGAGGCCATCTCAATTAGCACTGTCAGCTACAACACAAACTTTACATGATATAAGTACATAATAGCTGCAGGGAGACTTCACTAATTGTGCCTTTCTTTGCGGTGAAACGCTTGACAAAAGAGCAAAAGCCTAAACACATGTCATTTACCATGTCATAAAATATAACCTACATACAATAGTCATCAGGTGTAAATGTTCCTAGTCACCACCTCCCAAGTCCATGTTTTAATCTTCAAAAAAAAAAAAAAAAAAAAAGACCAAATTAACCACTTAATGACAAGCTGACTTATAAAAACGTCCTGCTAGAGCCTCTTAATGGCTCCAGAACGTTTTTATAAGTCAGCCAGTGCTGCTGCCGATGTGCCCCCGAGCGTGCACATGCGCGCTCCCGCGCATGCACTAGCACGCTCCTGTGCACAGACGTGCGCGCGCCAGCGTGTGCATTCCTGTGCACGTGCGTGTGAAAATAGTGGAAAAAAAACACCAAAGAAAAAAAGATACACCTTTATTTCCAAACACTATATTGTCACCATACTTTGTACTAGGGACATAATTAAAATCTTTTGATAACCAGGACAAATAGGCAGATACAATGTGTGGGTTTTATGCACAGTAGCAGTGTTTATATTAAAACTATAGGGGATGAAATTGGAGAACTAGTGTATTTGTTCATTTTTTTCCTTGCTTTTCCCTTTAAAATGCATAGAAAATAAAGTAATTACTGAAAACAAATATCAACCTGAAAAAGCCCAATTGGTGGTTAAAAAAACAAGATATAGATCATTTCATTGTGATTAGTAGTGATTAAGTTATTGGCAAATGAAAGGGATGAGCACTGAAAAATGAAAATCGCTCTTGTCCGTTAGGGTAAAAACCGCCTTTGGGGTGAAGTGGTTAAGCATATGTTACAAAACTCCTGACAAGCAGCATACTGTGAGGCTAAGTTCCCAGTGGATGTTATTTTCCCTGTGAAGGCAGGAATGCTACAGAAGGTAAAAGTGGCGCCACACGTTATTCGGGTATTGCATTGCACACAGTGAAGCTTACAGTCAATGAAAAATGCTTCACTGTCGCAGTGTTTTTGCGGAAACACACCACCTGCAGCATGCCACTACAGCACACCGCAACTGCTGCACTGTGAACATGGACGCATAGGTGTTGCATTGCAATGCAATGCTCCGCATTACAGCGCAGCTTGGCAGTGATTGGCCAGGCTGCGCTGAGGGTCTGGGGGGCCCTCATTCGCGGCAGGTAGCGGCGGATCAGCGGGGAGCGGCGGCTATCGGATACAACATGTAGCTAGCAAAGTGCTAGCTACATGTTTTTAAAAAAAAATTGTAAAAATAGACCGCTCCTAGCTGGAGCTATCCACCCCGGCATTTATGGAAGAGCTGAGCTCGTCTGTAACGCTAGGGTGGTTAACTAAGCAATCACACAGTACCATCATTAGTAGCAGATATCCTGGAGCTGTCTGTTAAACATAGATTAATCAATGTATGTAGTGATTTAAATAGTAAAGCTTCCAAATTAGACTATGTTTTGTTTCTAGGTCTCTAGAGATCAAGCTGCTCAAGATTTAGTTTCACGATAAGATAAAATTCATCTCAACTGCTGTAACAAAGTGCATATGCTAAGGCTAAGTTCACAGTGGCCATTGCGTTGCCTTCCCTGTAACAGCAGGAATAAAATGCAATGGATCGGGAAAGCAGAACAGCATGTTATCAACATGTTGTGTCGCATACAGTGAAGCACAGTAAAGCATACAGTCAATGAAAAGTATGCTTAAGCATACCTCCCAACTTTTTGAGATGAGAAAAAGGGACACTTAAGCCACGCCCCTGCCACACCCCTGGCCACGCCCTCACCACGCCTCTAGTCACGCATACCATAAAGATTTCATAAGAAAAATATGTTGTTTTATAATTCAAACCACACTGGTCCTTTCTATCCTGGCTCATTTTCCTTCATATTAACATTTTAAAATTAGTATTCTATCAATTTAAAGGATGGGAATAAAGTTTAGAGTCAATCAAACACATTTTTAGTATAGAAATATATGTATTTACATAGAAAGATGGGGAGGGTGAAAGAGAGACTGTCCCTCCAAAAATGGGACAGTTGGGAGCTATGGTATATGTAGTCAGGTGTATATGTCCCCAGTATATGTAGCCTGAGGTATATGTCCCTAGTATATGTAGCCAGGGGTATAGGTCCCCAGTATATATAGCCAGGGGTATATGTCCCCAGTATATGTAGCCAGGGGTATATGTCCCCAGTATATGTAGCCAGGGGTATATGTGTCCCCAGTATGTGTAGTCAGGGTGTATATGTCCCAGTATATGTAGCCAGGGGTATAGGTCCCCAGTATATGTAGCCAGTGGTTTATGTCCCCAGTATATGTAGTCTCTGTGTATATGTCCCAGTATATGTAGCCAGGGGTATAGGTCTTCAGTATATGTAGGCAGGGGTATAGGTCCCCAGTATATGTAGTCAGGGTGTATATGTCCCAGTATATGTAGCCAGGGGTATAGGTCCCCAGTATATGTAGCCAGGGGGTATATGTCCCAGTATATGTAGGCAGGGGTATATGTCCCAGTATATGTAGGCAGGGGTATATGTCCCCAGTATACGTAGCCAGGGGTATATGTCCCAGTATATGTAGCCAGGGGGTATATGTCCCCAGTATACGTAGCCAGGGGGTATATGCCCCCAGTATACGTAGCTAGGGGTATATGTCCCCAGTATATGTAGCCAGGGGGTATATGTCCCCAGTATATGTAGCCAGAGGTATATGTCCCCAGTATATGTAGCCTGAGGTATATGTCCCCAGTATATGTAGTCAGGGGTATAGGTCCCCAGTATATATAGCCAGGGGTATATGTCCCCAGTATATGTAGCCAGGGTGTAAGAAATGAGGTACACAGTTGATATTAATCAGAGGGATTTTCATATCTGTATGGTTTAGTTACTTACATGTGTTGATAGCCATTTCTCCTCCCAAGCATGTGATAAACAAAGACCTGATTAACAAAGACCAAGTTCCAGATCTTTCTGGAGAAAACCTGACCCTCAAGAGCATATGATGTAAGCAGAGTTTTTCAAATCCTCCAATCAGAGAGACTCTAGGGGAGAGGAAATGATGTAGCTAAAGGGGAGGGGTTTACTGAAATAAATACTGAGGGAAAGCTCTGGAGGGGCTCTTGGCTGGTGACCTGGGTGCTTGGGAGAGGAAGGCTCGAGACGACCTGTGTATTGGGGTAAATGTAAACCATGTTATTTTTCTTATGTGTATTGGGAAACTGTACCCTGTTTTATGGTGCTTATTTGTAGAGCCTTTTTGTGTACTGATTTAGTTTTCATAAGTTTTTATGATCTCTGTATTTCCCTTAATTGTGTGATATCATTTTTGTATCTTTGTTGCAAACCTTTGTGATATATAAAGTTTTTATACCTGAATTGATGTGACTCTCCTTTGCCAACAACCACCTAGGACTTTTGAGAGATAGATATTGTTGGATGTATCAATATCCGATTGTGATTGAATATTTCCAACAATATCGATTTCTTACAGATGGTGAGCCAGGTAGGAGGTGCGTCTTGATTGGTAGGGAGACATTAAAATTTTGGTGTAAAAAAAATTATGTACAAGGGTTGCTGCACAGGTCAGTTTAGGATTTGGGATTGATAAATAGTTCAAACTCATACAGAGGCCAGTTCCTTTAGGGTGAGGGCATTGTATACGGGCCATTGTGTTTTTTTTAATCAGACTAGTTCACATTTGCTGTGTAAACAATAGAGAAGGCAGATACAAGAGGAGCTATGGAGTACCTTAGTAAGAAGCTCCTTAAAGTAAAAGATCAACAAAGCATTGTTCAAATCATGAATGGGTCTACAGACCCTTGGGGGCAAGTTCAATTATATGTAGATGATCAACTAACAAATAAGAAACTCAAAAAGAAGCAGGGTAGAGATGTACTTATTTTTGCTGCTCATTGGATAGCAGAACAACACTGTGAAATTATGAAACAAAACACCAGTTTACAAAAGGAGGTTGAGAAATTGAGAGGCCAAGTGGACTCTCTCACATTTCATACAAACTCTTTATCAATCGCGGCTCAAAATGCAGCTGCCCTAGGGGTAAATAATCAGAAAACGATGGAAGAAAATAAAGAGTTACAAAGGGAAAATGATCGGCTTACTGACCGGCTCAAAGATGCTGAGGCAGCTATCCGATCTTTGGCAATGTCCCAGAGACATACCGATACCGATCACTCTCTGTGCACCGCCCAAATAGATTATTTGAAACAACAGCTAGGAAAACACAGTGCGGTAGTTGCTGCATTTAATATTCCTATGGGGGGAAGTAATGAGAGTGATTGGGAAGATACATGGGAGGATGGTTTAGCTGGTGGGGAGTATTGGCAAGATAAAGAGATGAAAATGGCACCCATAACTACTGAACGCCAGGTAGATTCCTCAGGAGCAGTTATATCAGAAACTGCAGTTTTCCGACCATTATCTAACACAGACATCCAGTCCTTCAGCAAAGAGTTAGGGTGTATTAACTTGAATGATGATCCTATTGAAGTTATGATGAGGATTGAACAATTTGAAAGGGTTCATCAAAACCTGAGCCCAAATACAGATTTGTTTGATGTTGTTGTGGCCAGCCTGGATAACTCCCTCAAAGCCAGCCTTCCTCCTTCTGTGTTTACAGAGCCCAGAATTAAACAAAATTTGGTAGATGAGGTATTAAAATCTCTCGGTATTGAGGAGATTGACCATCATACCCATTTTGGGAATTGTACACAGAGGAAAGGAGAATCGGTACAGGGATTTGCTGATCGGTTATGTACTTTATACAAATATACGTTACCGGCTGGGACACAAGCGACATTAAATGATGAAATTTATAAGCGGGCGCTTCTCAATAGAACCCTCCCTGAGTTACGTAGATTGGTAGGATTGGCAGTTTCAGTTCAAAGCAGCTACACAAGAATTATCAATTGCTTTAAGAGGGCTGAAGCAATGATAAAAGAGCAAAATAAGTCTCAAAAAGGTAGAGTAGCAGCAGTTGAAGGACCTGCTCCGGTCCGCAATGCTTACAGTAACCCCTCACCTCCATTTAAAGGACCCTATGCAAGGGGACAAGCCGTAAATTGCTTCATATGTGGAAAGGGTAATCATTTTGCAAAAAACTGTCCTTTCCGACAAGCAAGAGCTCCTCTGCCTCCTGCTACTCATAATAACGAGGAACTGCAGAGGGACGTGGAGAGACTGAATAGAGAAAATGAGAAACTGAGAGCCTTACAAACTGCTAGTTATATGAGGGGTCTGAATTCATCCCCAGCTGCTAATTGCTCTTCTGGTGTTCCCAATTCTCATTCACTCTCTTCAGCATAGGGAATAGCTGCATCCGTCTCACCTGTAGTGGAGTTCAGGAGAGACGAATGCAATCGCCCTATCATATTTGCTGCTGTACAAGGAGGCTCACAGCAGGAAATGTTGATCGACACGGGAGCCTCCATATCAATTATTCATACCTCTGATCCCCAGTCGCATCCCCTCTCAACAGGAAAGAAGATGAGTCTCAAGGCATTTCAGGGTTCTCATGCTGTGGCTATAGAAGCAAGGGGCACTAATGTGCAGATTGGTAATGCAGAGTTTAAGGTCAATGCGTATCTAATGAATTTGCCTGATCCTGTCTCCATTTTAGGTTCAGATTTTCTTGAACAGCATGGGGTGGTGATTGACTATGCAAATGGAAAGATCTGGTTTCATGGTAAGAAAGGCCATTGTGTTATCTTTGATTCCCTTGCAGTGCATGCAATTAAGAAACCAGAAGTCTTTTCACTCCCAGTTCACAATGATGCAAGGGTGTCACAGATAATACAAGAGTGTGAACATGTGTTTGCTAAGCATAAGCATGACTGTGGCAAAATGGAAGGGGAGGAGATCATTCCAGGACGGGCTCATGATCCTCAAAAACAGTATCCTCTTCCAAAGGACAGTGAACCTTATATACAGCAAACCATTGATTCGTTGTTAGAACAAGGTGTTTTGAGAAAGTGTGAATCTATAACTAATTCTGCTATCTATCCAGTACAGAAACCTGATGGGTCATATAGGCTTTGCCTGGATTTTCGTAAGTTAAATTCAGTTACACCTGCCTGTGCACCAGTTGTCAGAGAGGTTCCTACCCTTTTGTCCCACATCCTGCCTTCTGCAAGGTATTTCAGTACCTTAGATATCTGCAATGGATTCTGGAGTATACAAGTTGCCAAGCAATCACAATATAAACTAGCCTTCACCTGGAAGGATCAACAGTATACCTGGAATAGACTTCCCCAAGGACTGCACAATTCTCCTACGATATTTCACAAGCGCATGGCTACCATACTGTCTAAGTTCTCCAAACCGGAAGCAATCCTGCAATACGTGGATGATTTACTTTTGGCAACCGAGACACAAGAGGAACATCTCTCTCTGCTGAAAGAACTACTTGATTTGCTGGGTACGGCTGGACTTAATGTGAATCCAAAGAAATGTCAGTTCATGCAAACTTCACTGACGTTTCTAGGCGTCCATCTCACTCCTGAGGGTAAAATGCCAGACACACACAAGATGGAGGTTATAGCAAGACTGAACCTACCTGTATCAAAGACTGCATTAGGATCATTCTTAGGTCTTGTACAATACCAGAGAGACTTTATTCCCTGTTTTGCAGAAATCGCGAGGCCTCTTTATGATCTGCTAAAAAAGGAAGTGCCTGATGATGACATCAGAGGCGAATGGACTACAGCTCACACTGATGCCTTCAATGCCCTTAAAAAAGGAGTAATGGATGCAACTGTTTTGATCATGCCAGATCCTACAAAGACATTTCATCTGGAGGTTGCAGCCACAGACAAGGCTTTAGCTGCTGTCCTGTGTCAAGAGAGACATGGAAAACTCTGTCCTATTGCATATGGTTCGCGGGTACTCACCCCAGTAGAAAGCAAATACAGTGCATGTGAAAGACACTTACTAGCCACTTTCTGGGCCTTGCAACACTTCACCTACATTACAGGACTATGCAATGTTACGCTGCACAGTCCCCACACGCCTCTAAATCTGCTGATGAGACCAGGAGACTCTGTCATCTCTTCAACCCGGCTGTCTAAATGGACCCTGATGTTGATGCAGAGAGACTTAGACATCACACCAAAGAAGACAACCCTTTTACCAGCTTTCCTGCTCTACCCAGGAGAACCTCATGAGTGTCCCTTACCCTCAAATTTATCCCTTCCCTCGAACCCTCTCTCTGACACCTCAGTACCAGGCATGGATGTGTATTGTGATGGATCTTCTTACCATGATCAGGGAAAAGCCTATACTGGGTTTGCTGCTGTGTTTCCTGAACAGGTAATCATGCATTCTTGTAAGATTCATTCTTCTCAATATGCCGAGTTAGCTGTAATTGCATGTATATTGGAGCAGTGTCCTGACATGGGTATTAATATTTACAGTGACAGTGCTTATGTGGTGAATACATTGAACATGTCACCTCTGTATGTAACAAATGGGTTCAGATCAACTGATGGAAAATCTTTAGTACATGCAAATTTGTTAAACTACGTGTGGAATTTATTGTGTCAGAGGAAAGCCCCATGTGCACTCATAAAGGTTAAAGGTCATTCTAAGGGTTCAGTGCATTCTGAGAAAAACAGCCTTGCTGATCAGTATGCAAAGAAAGCAGCTAAGGTGTCAGGTGTGTGGGAACCTCCTGAGATGCCAGCAGTGGCTGCCTTGAAAGCAACCACATCTCCTGATCTTGTATCTTTACAAAAGGCATATGAGCCTTATGTAGTAGTTCGAGAATGGCATCTTGCAGGTCAACCGTGTCCTATACCCACAGCATGGGCAGACTCTACTAAGTTATCCCCTTGTGACTCAAGCGAGCTAATCCTGACATATCAACCAGATGGAGGCTCTCCATTAGTTTGTATCCCTCCTGATTGTGCAGATGAGTTTTTCCAGATTTTTCACTCTCACCCCACAGGTGGACATTATGCAGCTGATAAAACAATTGAGAAAATAATGAACTCAGTTTGGTGGCCTACTCTGAAAGAGGATGTTTATTTTAAGTGTTCAAAATGTTTACCATGTTTACAAGTAAATCCCCCATCCTCTACAAACAGAGCCTTTTTAAGAACAGCACCCCCTCCCGAAGGTCCATGGTCGCACATTCAAATTGATTTCATTGGCCCACTTCCCAAAACCCCAGGGGGCTATACTTATTGTTTAGTGGTGATTGATGTGTTTAGTAAATGGGTGGAAGCTTTCCCCACTAAAAATCAAAATGCCCTCCCAGCTGCTAAGATTTTATTGATAGAAGTTTTCTCACGATGGGGCCTTCCTCACACTGTAGCCAGTGACCGAGGACCAGCTTTTACGGGAAAGATATTTCAACAGCTACAGAGACTGTTGGACATCAAGCATGAGCTTCATGTGGCTTATCACCCACAGTCCTCAGGAGCTGTTGAGAGAGGTAACCGAACTATTAAAACTATGTTGACTAAATTTTGCTCGGGAAAGCCTTCTGCCTGGAAAGATATGTTACCTTTATGTCTGATGGCTATGAGGTCTACTCCTCACTCAACTACGGGTATAAGCCCCTTCCAGGTTATGATGGGGAGATTAATGCGTACCCCAGGTCACCTTTTATTACCTCTTGCAGCCCCCATATTACAAGGTGCTGTGTCTGAAAATTGGGTCATGAACATGGCGCAGCATATACAGGACATTAATGTGTTTGTTGCACAAAAGTCTGGTCGCTCAAAAGAGCAGGTTAAAAAGTATTTTGATAAAAAGGTGAGACCCTTTGAGTATAATGTGGGTGAATCTGTGATGGTGCGCGATTTTGGAAAGAAGGCCCACACATTTACTCCTTCATGGAGGGGACCTTTTAACATTATAGACAAAGCCAGTCCATCTGTTTATCTCCTCAAAATGAACACAGCCAAAGGAAAGCCGCTCCTCAAATGGTATCATATAAATCAGCTTAAGAATGTGTAACGTAAACTTACAGGGGAATGCTTCATCTTTTACAGAAATGAAACTCCACAGTCCTGCGAAAAGATGGAGCATGTCGACTTTGGGGAGTCTGAGCTGGAGGCCGAGAATTATGATGTTCCTGGTCGTGATCCTAACACTGCTGACAGAGGTGATGTCCATAAGCCAAACACACAAGTGTGAGGGAATTAATTTTTTTAGTTCAGTGGAGAAAGAGAGCGTTCCCATGGAGAGAAGAGAAAAGAGAAATGCTAATAAGAAACCCATTGCAGAGATTAATCTGGGTGTCAGTTTAAAATCACCTATGGTTAATTTCACCCACAATAAGGTAAGGGGGCCAGAGGGGGCGTGGGTCATTGTGACATGTGAGGTAATTGTCCCTTCTATGGATCTTGAGGATAAATACTTAAGATGGGTCTTCCCTGGAGGTGTCGCTTTACATAAGACTAATGAAATAGAAGAGTTGGGTAGCGGGGAAGAACACAAAGTTAAAATACATATAGAGAGAAATTTTACTTTGTCCCAGAATGGAACTATAACCTGTACACCAGCTAATGACTGGGCTGAAGTTAACTGGGGGGAGGGTATTATTATTGAAACGAGTGAGAAAAAAAAATGCCCCCTTATGACGCCTCTTTCTCCCAGTGGTTTAGTCGCCCAGCCTGTTCCTGGTGTCCTATATTATAATGTGAAGTTTATCCATGCCCCTGTAATCTTGGATTTTTCTAAGTGGACACTTCCTAAAGAGATTTGCAATGATAAAATAAGTGTTATGTATGATACATTTATAAAAGATAAAATTACATCATTTTGGATAAGGAATGGGAGACTCAACAAATTTAGTTTTCATAAGTTTTTATGATCTCTGTATTTCCCTTAATTGTGTGATATCATTTTTGTATCTTTGTTGCAAACCTTGTTGCAAACCTTTGTGATATATAAAGTTTTTATACCTGAATTGATGTGACTCTCCTTTGCCAACAACCACCTAGGACTTTTGAGAGATAGATATTGTTGGATGTATCAATATCCGATTGTGATTGAATATTTCCAACAATATCGATTTCTTACAGATGGTGAGCCAGGTAGGAGGTGCGTCTTGATTGGTAGGGAGACATTAAAATTTTGGTGTAAAAAAAATTATGTACAAGGGTTGCTGCACAGGTCAGTTTAGGATTTGGGATTGATAAATAGTTCAAACTCATACAGAGGCCAGTTCCTTTAGGGTGAGGGCATTGTATACGGGCCATTGTGTTTTTTTTAATCAGACTAGTTCACATTTGCTGTGTAAACAATAGAGAAGGCAGATACAAGAGGAGCTATGGAGTACCTTAGTAAGAAGCTCCTTAAAGTAAAAGATCAACAAAGCATTGTTCAAATCATGAATGGGTCTACAGACCCTTGGGGGCAAGTTCAATTATATGTAGATGATCAACTAACAAATAAGAAACTCAAAAAGAAGCAGGGTAGAGATGTACTTATTTTTGCTGCTCATTGGATAGCAGAACAACACTGTGAAATTATGAAACAAAACACCAGTTTACAAAAGGAGGTTGAGAAATTGAGAGGCCAAGTGGACTCTCTCACATTTCATACAAACTCTTTATCAATCGCGGCTCAAAATGCAGCTGCCCTAGGGGTAAATAATCAGAAAACGATGGAAGAAAATAAAGAGTTACAAAGGGAAAATGATCGGCTTACTGACCGGCTCAAAGATGCTGAGGCAGCTATCCGATCTTTGGCAATGTCCCAGAGACATACCGATACCGATCACTCTCTGTGCACCGCCCAAATAGATTATTTGAAACAACAGCTAGGAAAACACAGTGCGGTAGTTGCTGCATTTAATATTCCTATGGGGGGAAGTAATGAGAGTGATTGGGAAGATACATGGGAGGATGGTTTAGCTGGTGGGGAGTATTGGCAAGATAAAGAGATGAAAATGGCACCCATAACTACTGAACGCCAGGTAGATTCCTCAGGAGCAGTTATATCAGAAACTGCAGTTTTCCGACCATTATCTAACACAGACATCCAGTCCTTCAGCAAAGAGTTAGGGTGTATTAACTTGAATGATGATCCTATTGAAGTTATGATGAGGATTGAACAATTTGAAAGGGTTCATCAAAACCTGAGCCCAAATACAGATTTGTTTGATGTTGTTGTGGCCAGCCTGGATAACTCCCTCAAAGCCAGCCTTCCTCCTTCTGTGTTTACAGAGCCCAGAATTAAACAAAATTTGGTAGATGAGGTATTAAAATCTCTCGGTATTGAGGAGATTGACCATCATACCCATTTTGGGAATTGTACACAGAGGAAAGGAGAATCGGTACAGGGATTTGCTGATCGGTTATGTACTTTATACAAATATACGTTACCGGCTGGGACACAAGCGACATTAAATGATGAAATTTATAAGCGGGCGCTTCTCAATAGAACCCTCCCTGAGTTACGTAGATTGGTAGGATTGGCAGTTTCAGTTCAAAGCAGCTACACAAGAATTATCAATTGCTTTAAGAGGGCTGAAGCAATGATAAAAGAGCAAAATAAGTCTCAAAAAGGTAGAGTAGCAGCAGTTGAAGGACCTGCTCCGGTCCGCAATGCTTACAGTAACCCCTCACCTCCATTTAAAGGACCCTATGCAAGGGGACAAGCCGTAAATTGCTTCATATGTGGAAAGGGTAATCATTTTGCAAAAAACTGTCCTTTCCGACAAGCAAGAGCTCCTCTGCCTCCTGCTACTCATAATAACGAGGAACTGCAGAGGGACGTGGAGAGACTGAATAGAGAAAATGAGAAACTGAGAGCCTTACAAACTGCTAGTTATATGAGGGGTCTGAATTCATCCCCAGCTGCTAATTGCTCTTCTGGTGTTCCCAATTCTCATTCACTCTCTTCAGCATAGGGAATAGCTGCATCCGTCTCACCTGTAGTGGAGTTCAGGAGAGACGAATGCAATCGCCCTATCATATTTGCTGCTGTACAAGGAGGCTCACAGCAGGAAATGTTGATCGACACGGGAGCCTCCATATCAATTATTCATACCTCTGATCCCCAGTCGCATCCCCTCTCAACAGGAAAGAAGATGAGTCTCAAGGCATTTCAGGGTTCTCATGCTGTGGCTATAGAAGCAAGGGGCACTAATGTGCAGATTGGTAATGCAGAGTTTAAGGTCAATGCGTATCTAATGAATTTGCCTGATCCTGTCTCCATTTTAGGTTCAGATTTTCTTGAACAGCATGGGGTGGTGATTGACTATGCAAATGGAAAGATCTGGTTTCATGGTAAGAAAGGCCATTGTGTTATCTTTGATTCCCTTGCAGTGCATGCAATTAAGAAACCAGAAGTCTTTTCACTCCCAGTTCACAATGATGCAAGGGTGTCACAGATAATACAAGAGTGTGAACATGTGTTTGCTAAGCATAAGCATGACTGTGGCAAAATGGAAGGGGAGGAGATCATTCCAGGACGGGCTCATGATCCTCAAAAACAGTATCCTCTTCCAAAGGACAGTGAACCTTATATACAGCAAACCATTGATTCGTTGTTAGAACAAGGTGTTTTGAGAAAGTGTGAATCTATAACTAATTCTGCTATCTATCCAGTACAGAAACCTGATGGGTCATATAGGCTTTGCCTGGATTTTCGTAAGTTAAATTCAGTTACACCTGCCTGTGCACCAGTTGTCAGAGAGGTTCCTACCCTTTTGTCCCACATCCTGCCTTCTGCAAGGTATTTCAGTACCTTAGATATCTGCAATGGATTCTGGAGTATACAAGTTGCCAAGCAATCACAATATAAACTAGCCTTCACCTGGAAGGATCAACAGTATACCTGGAATAGACTTCCCCAAGGACTGCACAATTCTCCTACGATATTTCACAAGCGCATGGCTACCATACTGTCTAAGTTCTCCAAACCGGAAGCAATCCTGCAATACGTGGATGATTTACTTTTGGCAACCGAGACACAAGAGGAACATCTCTCTCTGCTGAAAGAACTACTTGATTTGCTGGGTACGGCTGGACTTAATGTGAATCCAAAGAAATGTCAGTTCATGCAAACTTCACTGACGTTTCTAGGCGTCCATCTCACTCCTGAGGGTAAAATGCCAGACACACACAAGATGGAGGTTATAGCAAGACTGAACCTACCTGTATCAAAGACTGCATTAGGATCATTCTTAGGTCTTGTACAATACCAGAGAGACTTTATTCCCTGTTTTGCAGAAATCGCGAGGCCTCTTTATGATCTGCTAAAAAAGGAAGTGCCTGATGATGACATCAGAGGCGAATGGACTACAGCTCACACTGATGCCTTCAATGCCCTTAAAAAAGGAGTAATGGATGCAACTGTTTTGATCATGCCAGATCCTACAAAGACATTTCATCTGGAGGTTGCAGCCACAGACAAGGCTTTAGCTGCTGTCCTGTGTCAAGAGAGACATGGAAAACTCTGTCCTATTGCATATGGTTCGCGGGTACTCACCCCAGTAGAAAGCAAATACAGTGCATGTGAAAGACACTTACTAGCCACTTTCTGGGCCTTGCAACACTTCACCTACATTACAGGACTATGCAATGTTACGCTGCACAGTCCCCACACGCCTCTAAATCTGCTGATGAGACCAGGAGACTCTGTCATCTCTTCAACCCGGCTGTCTAAATGGACCCTGATGTTGATGCAGAGAGACTTAGACATCACACCAAAGAAGACAACCCTTTTACCAGCTTTCCTGCTCTACCCAGGAGAACCTCATGAGTGTCCCTTACCCTCAAATTTATCCCTTCCCTCGAACCCTCTCTCTGACACCTCAGTACCAGGCATGGATGTGTATTGTGATGGATCTTCTTACCATGATCAGGGAAAAGCCTATACTGGGTTTGCTGCTGTGTTTCCTGAACAGGTAATCATGCATTCTTGTAAGATTCATTCTTCTCAATATGCCGAGTTAGCTGTAATTGCATGTATATTGGAGCAGTGTCCTGACATGGGTATTAATATTTACAGTGACAGTGCTTATGTGGTGAATACATTGAACATGTCACCTCTGTATGTAACAAATGGGTTCAGATCAACTGATGGAAAATCTTTAGTACATGCAAATTTGTTAAACTACGTGTGGAATTTATTGTGTCAGAGGAAAGCCCCATGTGCACTCATAAAGGTTAAAGGTCATTCTAAGGGTTCAGTGCATTCTGAGAAAAACAGCCTTGCTGATCAGTATGCAAAGAAAGCAGCTAAGGTGTCAGGTGTGTGGGAACCTCCTGAGATGCCAGCAGTGGCTGCCTTGAAAGCAACCACATCTCCTGATCTTGTATCTTTACAAAAGGCATATGAGCCTTATGTAGTAGTTCGAGAATGGCATCTTGCAGGTCAACCGTGTCCTATACCCACAGCATGGGCAGACTCTACTAAGTTATCCCCTTGTGACTCAAGCGAGCTAATCCTGACATATCAACCAGATGGAGGCTCTCCATTAGTTTGTATCCCTCCTGATTGTGCAGATGAGTTTTTCCAGATTTTTCACTCTCACCCCACAGGTGGACATTATGCAGCTGATAAAACAATTGAGAAAATAATGAACTCAGTTTGGTGGCCTACTCTGAAAGAGGATGTTTATTTTAAGTGTTCAAAATGTTTACCATGTTTACAAGTAAATCCCCCATCCTCTACAAACAGAGCCTTTTTAAGAACAGCACCCCCTCCCGAAGGTCCATGGTCGCACATTCAAATTGATTTCATTGGCCCACTTCCCAAAACCCCAGGGGGCTATACTTATTGTTTAGTGGTGATTGATGTGTTTAGTAAATGGGTGGAAGCTTTCCCCACTAAAAATCAAAATGCCCTCCCAGCTGCTAAGATTTTATTGATAGAAGTTTTCTCACGATGGGGCCTTCCTCACACTGTAGCCAGTGACCGAGGACCAGCTTTTACGGGAAAGATATTTCAACAGCTACAGAGACTGTTGGACATCAAGCATGAGCTTCATGTGGCTTATCACCCACAGTCCTCAGGAGCTGTTGAGAGAGGTAACCGAACTATTAAAACTATGTTGACTAAATTTTGCTCGGGAAAGCCTTCTGCCTGGAAAGATATGTTACCTTTATGTCTGATGGCTATGAGGTCTACTCCTCACTCAACTACGGGTATAAGCCCCTTCCAGGTTATGATGGGGAGATTAATGCGTACCCCAGGTCACCTTTTATTACCTCTTGCAGCCCCCATATTACAAGGTGCTGTGTCTGAAAATTGGGTCATGAACATGGCGCAGCATATACAGGACATTAATGTGTTTGTTGCACAAAAGTCTGGTCGCTCAAAAGAGCAGGTTAAAAAGTATTTTGATA
Organism: Hyperolius riggenbachi; assembly: GCF_040937935.1. NCBI lineage: Eukaryota > Metazoa > Chordata > Amphibia > Anura > Hyperoliidae > Hyperolius > Hyperolius riggenbachi. Next base: position 145,905,251 of record NC_090647.1, on the reverse strand, counting down.
AAAAGGTGAGACCCTTTGAGTATAATGTGGGTGAATCTGTGATGGTGCGCGATTTTGGAAAGAAGGCCCACACATTTACTCCTTCATGGAGGGGCCCTTTTAACATTATAGACAAAGCCAGTCCATCTGTTTATCTCCTCAAAATGAACACAGCCAAAGGAAAGCCGCTCCTCAAATGGTATCATATAAATCAGCTTAAGAATGTGTAACGTAAACTTACAGGGGAATGCTTCATCTTTTACAGAAATGAAACTCCACAGTCCTGCGAAAAGATGGAGCATGTCGACTTTGGGGAGTCTGAGCTGGAGGCCGAGAATTATGATGTTCCTGGTCGTGATCCTAACACTGCTGACAGAGGTGATGTCCATAAGCCAAACACACAAGTGTGAGGGAATTAATTTTTTTAGTTCAGTGGAGAAAGAGAGCGTTCCCATGGAGAGAAGAGAAAAGAGAAATGCTAATAAGAAACCCATTGCAGAGATTAATCTGGGTGTCAGTTTAAAATCACCTATGGTTAATTTCACCCACAATAAGGTAAGGGGGCCAGAGGGGGCGTGGGTCATTGTGACATGTGAGGTAATTGTCCCTTCTATGGATCTTGAGGATAAATACTTAAGATGGGTCTTCCCTGGAGGTGTCGCTTTACATAAGACTAATGAAATAGAAGAGTTGGGTAGCGGGGAAGAACACAAAGTTAAAATACATATAGAGAGAAATTTTACTTTGTCCCAGAATGGAACTATAACCTGTACACCAGCTAATGACTGGGCTGAAGTTAACTGGGGGGAGGGTATTATTATTGAAACGAGTGAGAAAAAAAAATGCCCCCTTATGACGCCTCTTTCTCCCAGTGGTTTAGTCGCCCAGCCTGTTCCTGGTGTCCTATATTATAATGTGAAGTTTATCCATGCCCCTGTAATCTTGGATTTTTCTAAGTGGACACTTCCTAAAGAGATTTGCAATGATAAAATAAGTGTTATGTATGATACATTTATAAAAGATAAAATTACATCATTTTGGATAAGGAATGGGAGACTCAACAAAAAAGAGGATAGTATTAATAAGAAGCGTAACAAAAGAAGTGCAGAGGGGTGGGTTGGAGCAATTTCTGGACTGTTCGGGTCAGGCATGTCTGTCTGGAACCGAGCAGATCTTGATGCTTTATATGAAAATGAGGAACATCTCAGGAGAACCCTAAAACAAAAGTTACTCACTCCAATGCTAGAAAGCCAGCTGGCCATGGAGAATGAAGAAGTAGTCACTATTTACAATATGCATACAATTGCCTCGATTGTCTCTCAGATTCAGGACAAAATTAATGAGATAATTGCCCTGAATAATCGAGAGGCTAAAGAAAACCAAATAGGGAAAGCGGTAGCATGTTTGGCTTATGGAGATTATCTTCTTAGTAAACTATCAGATATACTGAGGGACATTGAGCTGGAACGAATTTTCGACTTCATCTCAGATGATCAGATAATAAGTTGGTATGGCAACACTGACACTAGAATTAACATGTGTACCATTCGGGACTTAGGCAAAGTAACCCGACACACAGATATGTGTGAGGGCTCCAGCAATCTTCTTATACCTCTAACCATCTCTCTCCCCATTGTTAATGTTGATGAGATTTATTCCAGCCTAGTAGAAGTGCATTCTTTAGGAAATTTGGATGGATTTGTGCTCAAGGAGTTTAAAAGACCCCCCAAGATTATGGTCCAACAAAACACTGGAACATGGATATCTCCCCGTTTATCATGTTGCAATAAGGACGAAGGTATATATATATGTCGATGCAATGTATTTAAAAACATAGATCCAGTGTGTGGATTTTTATCAGAAACAGAGGAGTCTGAGCCTGAGGCAGCAAAGGGAGATAAGGACTTGTTAAAGACCTGCTCAGTGAAACTGACTAAATGGTTTGATGACATGGTGAGAATTGCATATGTGGGGGAGGGTAAATATTGTTTTGTGACTTCTGCCACCACTTTACAGTATGGAGAACATGAGTGCAACATACCAAACCCTAATTTCTGTCTGACTGCCAACCAAATGGTGACAATTAAGGGTCATAAGGTGTTTCCCATACCTGTGTTCCATGATATTGCTTACATACAAATGGACTTACGACTAGAGGAGGTTATACAAAAATCAATTCCGGAATTTACAATCCCTATTCCTCCACTAAGTGTTGATGTACAAATGCTCATGGAACGCACTCCAGAACATATCATCCAGATACAACAAAAAACAAGAAGAGTGAATGAGTCAATGGCGGAACTGGTGAAAACAACATGGTGGAATCAAATGGACGCATATGCTCAACACCCTTTCTTGAGGATTACTTTCAAAGGACTTCTTCTCATGCAAACGGTGATCATCATTCTTGGACTTTACATGTACTGTCGAATGAGAAACACTTTAAAGACTCTCAAATGCATGACATATAAACCATCACGCATATCCAAAGGATGAACAGTAATTTTCATTATTATGTGAGGGCTCGTTTGTGCGGACATTCACTCGCCCTCAAGGGGGGGAATATGTAAGAAATGAGGTACACAGTTGATATTAATCAGAGGGATTTTCATATCTGTATGGTTTAGTTACTTACATGTGTTGTTGATAGCCATTTCTCCTCCCAAGCATGTGATAAACAAAGACCTGATTAACAAAGACCAAGTTCCAGATCTTTCTGGAGAAAACCTGACCCTCAAGAGCATATGATGTAAGCAGAGTTTTTCAAATCCTCCAATCAGAGAGACTCTAGGGGAGAGGAAATGATGTAGCTAAAGGGGAGGGGTTTACTGAAATAAATACTGAGGGAAAGCTCTGGAGGGGCTCTTGGCTGGTGACCTGGGTGCTTGGGAGAGGAAGGCTCGAGACGACCTGTGTATTGGGGTAAATGTAAACCATGTTATTTTTCTTATGTGTATTGGGAAACTGTACCCTGTTTTATGGTGCTTATTTGTAGAGCCTTTTTGTGTACTGATTTAGTTTTCATAAGTTTTTATGATCTCTGTATTTCCCTTAATTGTGTGATATCATTTTTGTATCTTTGTTGCAAACCTTTGTGATATATAAAGTTTTTATACCTGAATTGATGTGACTCTCCTTTGCCAACAACCACCTAGGACTTTTGAGAGATAGATATTGTTGGATGTATCAATATCCGATTGTGATTGAATATTTCCAACAATATCGATTTCTTACAAGGGGTATAGGTCCCCAGTATATGTAGCCAGGGGTATATGTGTCCCCAGTATATGTAGCCAGGGGGTATATGTAGCCAGGGGTTTATGTCCCCAGTATATGTAGCCAGGGGTATGGGGCAGAAGAGGAAAGAAAAGATCGAGGCACCAGCCGCAAAACAGTGTACTAATGCGGCGGGGAGCAGAGCGGACATCACTCCTTCCTCCCTTCCTCCCTCTCTCTCCATCATGCCCCCCTCGTGAGTCCCCATCATAAAATGCAGAGATCGTGCGCAGCGGCCAGCGGGTGTTCAGTTTACATACCGTTCCAGCGGCCGGCTTCCTAGTACTTCCTGTTTCGCGGAAACAGGAAGTAGGAAGCCGGTCACCGAACAGTATGTAAACTAAACACCCGCTGGCCGCTGCGCACGATCTCTGCATTTTATGATGGGGACTCACGAGGGGGGCATGATGGAGAGAGAGGGAGGAAGGAAGGAGTGATGTCCGCTCTGCTCCCCGCCGCATTAGTACACTGTTTTGCGGCTGGTGCCTCGATCTTTTCTTTCATCACGCCTCACCTCTGCCTACCGGGACACAAGGGGGGGTATCCCGGGACAGCGGGACCCCTCCCCCAACCCGTGACCGTCCCGACGAATCCGGGACGGTTGGAGACCCTGCTTGAGGCATGAAACCCTCTAGAAGTCTTTTCGATGCGCTAGTAATTTGTGAAGCTCTTGCTAATGCAATGCTATGGGGGATTTTTATAAAATCACATGACTCAAGTGGGATCACATTTATAGCATTACTTTAGCAAGAGCTTTTCAAATCACAAAGTGCTCAGAAAAGCGCTCCTAGTGGGCTCCAGGCCCTACTGTCACTACACAAGCAACTCCCCATAGGTAACCAATGGCGCTCCCCCTAATCCTCAGCCCACCTACAGTATACAGTGTTACGAACTTCCCTTAAAAGTTCAATGTATAGTCATTTGGTTTTTTTTGAGGGGGGGGGGGGGGAGGGGGGTGCTCAGTTGCCTTTAAAAAATATCTGGCAATCTTATACACAGCTTGCTTAAATGACAACTGAAACGAGAGGAATATGGCGGCTGCCATATTTATTTCCTTTTATGCAATACCAGTTGCCCGGCTATCCTGCTGATCTTCTGCCTCTGATCCCTTTAGCCACAGACCCTGAACGAGCATATGCAGATCAGGTGTTTCTGACACTATTGTCAGATCTGACAAGATTAGCTGCATGCTTGTTTTTGGTGTTATTCAGACACTACTGCAGCTAAATGGAACAGCAGGGCTGCCAGGCAGCTAGTATTGTTTAAAAGGTAATAAATATGGCAGCCTCCATATCCCTCTTACTTCACTTATCCTTCAACCCCCCTGGTGGTAACCCCGAGCTGAGCTCGGGGTAGGAAAATATAGCCCAGAGCAGTAATCCTGAGCTCGGCTTGGGCTATTGAATGCCCTGCTTTAATTGATGTTTTGGAGTCCTGCGCCCAATCGGCGTTGCGGGACTCCAGCCTCTCACCCCAGCAGACTGTATTTATTTGGCCGCCGGGATCGCCATATCCGCGCTCTTCTTCCAGGGACCCGGTCAATCAGTGCGGCTATGTCGGCGGTGTGGCATGACGTCATTCGGCGGGGGTAGGGGGTGGGGCGATTACAATTTCAGATAAGCTCATTTGAAAGCGCAGGATGACAATATAGCCATTTGGTTCCCAACTGTTTCTGTGCTAAGTGCTTCTGCCTTACTGTTACCGACAGTTTTTGACTACTCTCTGCCTTCCACCTGCAACGACCTCTGCCTGGATTTTGACTACACTCTGCCTGCTGCCTGCACCGACCTCTGCCTGGATTTTGACTACGCTCTGTCTGCCTCCTGAACCGACCTCTGCCTGGATTTTGACTACACTCTGGCTGCCTCCTGAACCGACCTCTGCCTGGATTTTGACTACACTCTGCCTGCTGCCTGCACCAACCTCTGCCTGGATTTTGACTACACTCTGCCTGCTGCCTGCACCGACCTCTGCCTGGATTTTGACTACTTTCTGCCTGTCCCCTGCACGACCTCTGCCTGGATTTTTAAGTTTATTCATAAATGTAATAATTCAACAAATTTGTGTTTTAGTCTTTCATTTATATGCAGAATGTCTACCAGGCTTTTAATCTGACATTTTTTGGTGCATTATGACTTAAGAATTGGTGGCCTAAAATTCTTGAAAAAAAATGTACCGCTTTTGACTCATAATTCCAGACAGAAATGCACTGCCAGGGAGGTTAACTAACAATCGTCTGCAGATCAGATCCACTGGGATGGATATGAAAGATTGAGAGACAAACGTCCTTCGTTGCTACCTGTAAGGATTGGTGTCAGCACACAGAGAGAATCTGATTACTGGTGATCTGCAGTATCGCCAATAATACAGATGTCACCTGATTATTGGTGATCTGCAGAATCACCAATAATACAAGTGAAACTAACCTCCGGACACCTAGTACAGGAATAAACAATAACGGCAATAAATATTCACACGATCGTGGAAAAAATCCACCACACGGCGATTCCTCAGAGGTGTGGTTACCTCTGAATGGGAACCCCGTGTGTGAGATCCTCAACCCAGGCAAAGAGAGGAATCTCGGCTCCTGGCAGTAATCGTCTGCTAGGGCATGCGTCTCGGAGAGGCAAGCCTCAGAGATAACCCTACAGTGGGAGACGTTCCACTGAAGGGAGAAAGGTCAGACAAGCAACAGAGAGGGCGGCAGCAGTACAGAAACGGAAGGCTGATTCAGAGTCGGTAAACAGGCAGGGTCGGCAACTTGAATCAGATAGGCAGAAGTACAAGAAACGGAAGGCTGATTCAGAGTCGGTAAACAGGCCGGGTCGGCAACTTGAATGAGATAGGCAAAAGTACAAGAACGATTAGAGAAAAGAGTAGTCAGGGATAGCCGGAGTCAAAACACAGGTAAATATATAAGTACAATCCTAATGTAAGGTGTGACGTCCTTGGTATCAACACCTAGGCAACTGGACTAAGGTCTGAGCGCTAACACGAATGTATTCACGACAGCAGACGAGGAGCAAGTGATTTCTGGCTCCTTATATGCTGGGAGCGCATCTGTAGCGCCACCCAGCCGCCCAGCCAATCCCATGTCTAGTTGGAGTCAGCTGACCGGCAAGTCAGCTGACTCCCCGTCTTGCTGCATAAATGTTTTGCCGCCGGGCGCGTGCACGCGTAATGCGTGCCCTGTTTGCGGCCGAAGGACCTGTGTGTAGCAGCGAGGCGGGGACCGCCGCCGGCTGACTCGTGGAGACGACGTCCATGCCGCTCTCTCCGCCGCGGCGGTATCCCCGCCGGCTGTTAAACTACCTTTGGAGGTCTTTTGCAAACTATTTTATAACAATTATCGGAAGGTTGATCAGTAATTTCTTATTTTCCAAATACTTTTATCTCGTGTGTACACGGGCAGACTCCTCATGTTTGGTGATATCACCTTTAATATAGTAATCATGGACGTAACAATCACCCCTGCCACCCCTGTCATTGCAGGGGGGCCCACAGGCTTTGGGGCCCCTCCTCCTCCCTCTCCCCAACCACAAGTGCAGCCAATTAGCAAAAAAAAAACCGTCTTGTTCACTCACAAAAAAACATGTGCAGGAGCATGAGTCATTTTTTCCTGCTTCCAGACGCTGCTTCACAGCAGAACACTCTGTGCTACCATTCGCCATGTTGGGGGCACGTTCCCCCCTAAAATAGGGCTAGCGGCGCCCATGCTATCATTTTTGCAGGGGGGACCTATTAAGTCTAGTTACGCCCCTGAATATAATAGAGTTATTATGAGTTTGTACAGTGCTAGCATATTCTGTGCCACTTTATAATAACAATGGTACAAACTAGTAATACGTAGAGATGGTCAGTGAGATACAAATAATTCTGCCCTGCAAGAAAATGTAATGCTGATTGCATACAGATTGATATTTGGGTGAATCAAATTTAGCAGGGCATCTAATGGGTTTAATTCCAAACTGTATAGTTTGTATTCAAAATGCATGCAAGCTGGAGTTATTTCATAGCTGCTCTAGACTAAAATGTAAAAAAACATTTCAAACTGGAACTATCAAAATATCCCATCTGCTATGATAGATTAGCCATAGCATAAGAACTTCTAGAAACAAACAAGTATTTGTAGATAGTCGGGATAGTCAAGTATATGTAAATAATTAATACACATGTTTATTCTAATTTTATGTAAATGTATGCTTATGTAAATGTAAGCTTGAAAATGGACAAATCCAATGCTACTCCCCGGTGGCATGTGGTTTGTACATTTTCAAGCTGCATACATTTAAATGACCCTGGAAGCAGCCTGTTGCTTCCATGGTCACCTCAGACGACAGCAAAAATAGGGTTCAAAATGCAGCGTTTGCGCAAACGATGGGAAATGGCGGTAAATTAATAAATATGGCAGCCTCCATATCCCTCTCACTTCGGGTTCACTTTAATGCCCGTGTGAACCGAACCTAACTGTAATGCCTGGCAGATCTCTTGTTTTCCTTCAGCCCCTATACCCCAATCTAGTGTGGTAGCTCTGAGCTCGGCACACGGTCTTCACCTATAGACAAACCTCTGCTTGAACAGGACACTGAATATGTCTCCTGACTTCGGTTGCCCCAGGTTTTAACGTGCAAGATATAGCGGCTGAGGCCAGGAAAACCAGAGTACCACCAGAGCAAGCAAGACTATGCAGCTGGGTGATATTAGGTAATAGAGCGGAATGCTCTTGTGGAAGAGTATACACAGATCACACCAGGAGCTATGAACAAGGGAGCAAGATTGCTCAGAGCGACCGCAGCTCTGAGCTTCTGATAAATGCCACGATAAACAGGACACAGTGATTGCTCAGTGCAGCTGCAGCACTGAGCATCTGATGTCCACCACATTGTGTAACAAGGAGGACAGACAACAGACAGATAGAAGGAATGCTTGCCAATTTAATTGCTGCCCCAGTGATAGCAAGCATCCATGCAGGCACGGACAAGACAAACAAGTAGGAGCATAATCAATAGCAACCGCAGCTATAGTTACGTATACAGGGACAAGACCAGCAGGAACAGACAGACAGAAGGATTGTTTGCCAATCTAATTGCTTCCCCAGCAATAGCAAACATCCACACAAGTTCAGACAAGACAAACAGGAAGGAACGCAACTAATAGCAACCACAGCTATAGTTACGTCCACAGGAACAGAACTATCAGGAATACTACCAGTCACCAACGTGGTGAAGGCAGTCTCCAAGCTATCAGGATAGGAAGACTTCACTGTACCTCCGCGGATGCAGTGAACGTCCAAGCAAGCAAAGCAAGGTAGTGCAATGCAATTCAAACTTCACACAAGGAACCCTGCAGTCAACTAAAGAAAAGTGGAATGCTATGACGGGCAGGGTGTGAGAGGAGGAGCATGCTTTTCTATGGACATCAGCCAATGAGAGCAGACATGCAAATTCCCACACAGCTGAATGGTAATCAATCAATCCTGTGTAATGCTGGGCATACACGGCTCGTTTCTTCTTATAAATCGAGCCACTGATGGCTCGATGGATAATTTCCGACAGGTCCGATTGCCCGCCGGATCGATTCCACGCTCGATACCGGCGGGCAGAACAATAGAAAAAACGAAGCGCTGATTAGTGCTGATTAAAAGCGCTCGCAATAATGAGCGGGAATCGATCCGCGCGGACGAGCAGTGACGCGCCGGCATCGAGTCGCTGACTCCATACCGGCGCACTATCTAGCCGTGTATGCCCAGCATGCGGCTGATTGAAGGCTACAAGCTGACTGCATGGAAAGGACTCTCATTACAAATGCATGCCAAAATATGCAACAACATGCATGTAAGAAATCCAGAGCTGTCTGGCTGCAGTTCAACTGCAGCAAGCCATAGGTGGATTCATGACAACATCCTGAGTTGCTCTGAGCTGCAGAGTGATTGCAGATGGGAATGAGACGTATTGCGAATGCAATCAAAACTAAGCAATCAAATGCAAGCAGAGAAATCAAAACTGCGCGGTTGCAGCTCCACTGCAACTGACAGGACATGCTACAGGAGGGATCCTTACACTAACACAATGGCCTCAATTCACTAAGCTTTATCAAACACTTTACCGAATGTTTGATAATTTACCTCATGGGTAAAATCTAATTTTGAATTCACTAAGATGTATATATTTATCAAATGTTTTATCGATAAAACGTTCAATAAATTTATAACACCTCAGTGAATTCAAAATTGGATTTTACCCATGAGATAAATTATCAAACATTCGGTAAAGTGTTTGATAAAGCTTAGTAAATTGAGGCCAATGTGTCGACTCTGTCGAGGCATAATAACTTTTCTCCATTAGCATACCTTATACAGTAGTTTTTTCAATTAACTAAAGGTGCACTTTAATTGCCTGAAACAGATTCTTATACAGTAGTTTGTCACCTGTAAATCTCCATTTGTGACATGTACTGTATATTCTGGTGTATAAGACTACTTTTAACCCTTGAAAATCTTCTGAAAAGTCAGGGGCCATCTTATACACCAGGCGTCATTGATGCCAGGTGATATGCCCTATCCTGTTACCGCCTCTCAGATCTCGCTGCTGAGGACTGTAGTGAAGTGACGTAGGCGCACATGTGTGAGATCTGAGAGGCGGAGAAGGAGGTAAATTGGATACAAGGGCGGACCAGAAGGGTGAAAGAGGCGTGTTTTATGGGCACAGCGCGATCTATTCTTCCAAACCGCTCTGATAAACCGGTAGACAAGGAGAGCTGACCAATCCACTTAGGGAGAGGGAGAGTTGACCAATCCAACCAGTCAATATCCTATATACTGTTACAGTGGGATGTGAACGTTTGGGCAACCTTGTTAATCGTCATAATTTTCCTTTATAAATCGTTGCAAAAATGTCAGTTAAATATATCATATAGGAGACACACACAGTGATATTTGAGAAGTGAAATTAAGTTTATTGGATTTACAGGAAGTGTGCAATAATTGCTTATACAAAATTAGACAGGTGCATAAATTTGGGAACCACAAAAAAGAAATGAAATCAATATTTAGTAGATCCTTCTTTTGCAGAAAATACAGCCTCTAAATCCTTCCTGTAGGTTCCAATGAGAGTCTGGATTCTGCTTGAAGGTATTTTGGACCATTCCTCTTTCCAAAACATCTCTAGTTCATTCAGGTTTGATGGCTTCCGAGCATGGACAGCTCTCTTTAACTCACACCACAGATTTTCAATTCCATTCAGGTCTGGGGACTGAGATGGCCATTCCAGAATGTTGTACTCGTTCCTCTGCATGAATGCCTTAGTGGATTTTGAGCAGTGTTTAGGGTCGTTGTCTTGTGGAAAGATCCAGCTCCGGCCTGTGAGAAAACGCGGAAAAGCAGCCGCAAGTACTCAGAGTAAGGCGGCTGATTCCGCGTTCAACATGGCAGCTTGCGCGCAGGGACATGCATTCACTGGCCTGATGGAACGCGGAGAAACCGCCGCATGCCCAGAGAACAGGGCGGCGGATTCCGCGTCCGACGCGACGGTTTGCATGCATAGGCCTACCTCTCTTAGTACTGCTGAATGTGGAGAAAATGCCGCACGCTCTGACAGCAGTGCGGCGGATTCCGCATCCAATACAGCAGAGGCATTACAACACATGTCTGGTGTGGCTGGGACTGATAGTCCACACTGGTTCAGAAGGACGCGTGCGCGCGCGGAGAGGCAGAGCATTTATGACAGCCAGAGGGGTGTCAGCTGACCAGGCCGGTCAGCTGACAATTCTTCCAGTTCTCATTGGTCCAGCACTTAGGGGAGGCGCAGGAGAGCGCTGGTGTATATATACTGGGTGCTGGTCATTTCTCTGGTGTCTGGCGTTGCGATCACTACGTGGTAGCACTCAGACCCTGTCAGAATCTGTGTTACTTTAGACCAGTTTCCAAGGTGTTGATGATCAAGGAGCTCACACCTTACTCTAGGAATTCTGTATTATTGTGTTATTATCTAGACCAGTTTCCTAGGTGTTGATGATCAAGGAACTCACACCTTAGTCTAGGAATTGTTGATTATTTGTTATGACCTTCTGCTTCCCTGACCATTCTTCTGATCTCTGATTTTGTACCTTTGTCATTCTGATACTCTGTTGCTGAACTCGGCTAGTCTCTAGATTCTGCATCTGCCTCCTGTCTCTGTACCTGATCTGTCTGTCTGTTGCCGACCTGGCCTGTCCGACCTCGAGAACTATCTTCCCTGTTTGGAGATAGTTCACAGACCTGTCAGTGACACTTCACCATTGGTGTCACTCACTCTCTGGTCCTTCCCACTCTCAGCTTGGCTCCGCCCCTTGGGGAGCATCAGGCCATTGGAAGGAATCTGTTCTCAGAGCAGTATCTCTTACTGTACTGTACCCCTTTACTGGGATCCTCCTCTAAGTATTACTGTTGCATCAAACACTCATATTACTCAGGTGTCCAGAGGTTAGAGATATATCTGATTATTGGTGATACAGCAGATCATCAATAATCGGGTATATATCTGCATTCTCGGTGATACTGCAGATCACCGGTAATCAGATCCTCTCTGTGTTACACCGATCGTTACACGGCCCAGCTTCAGCTTTGTCACTGATTCCTGGACATTGGTCTCCAGAATCTGCTGATACTGAGTGGAATCCATGCATCCCTCAACTTTGACAAGATTCCCAGTCCCTGCACTGGCCACACAGTACCACAGCATGATGGAACTGCCACCATATTTTACTGTAAGTAGCAGGTGTTCTTCTTGGAATGCTGTGTTCTTTTTCCTCCATGTGTAATGCCCCTTGTTATGCCCACATAACTCAATTTTTGTTTCATCAGTCCACAGCACCTAATTCCAAAATGAAGCTGGCTAGTCCAAATGTGCTTTAACATACCTCAAACGTCTCTGTTTCTGCTGTGGGTGGAGAAAAGGCTTCCTCTGCATCACTCTCCCATACAGCATCTCCTTGTGTAAAGTGCGCCGAATGGTTAAATGATGTCCAGTGACTCCATCTGCAGCAAGATGATGTTGTAGGTCTTTGGTGCTGGTCTGTGGGTTGACTCTGACTGCTCTCACCATTTCTCGCTTCTATCTATGCGAGATTTTTCTTGGTCTGCCACTTGGAGCCTTAACTTGAACTGAGCCTGTGGTCTTCCATTTCCTCAATATGTTCCTAACTGTGGAAACAGACAGCTGGAATCTGTGAGACAGCTTTCTGTATCCTTCCCCTAAACCATGATGGTGAACAATCTTTGTCTTCAGGTACTTTGAGAGTTGTTTTGAGACCCCCATGTTGCTACTTTTCAGAAAAAAAATAAAAGAGGAGGGAAACTTACAGTACAATTGACCCCCTTAAATACTCTCTCTGATAATTGTATTCACCCGTGTATGTAGGTCAGGGATCACTAAGCTTACCAAGCCAATTTGAGTTCATATAATTAGTTCTAAAGGTTTTGGAATCAATAAAATGACAACAGTGCCCAAATTTATGCACCTGTCTAATCTTATTTAAACAATTATTGCACACTTTCTGTAAATCCAATAAACTTCATTTCACTTCTCAAATATCACTGTGTGTGTCTCCTATATCAGAGTTCTCCAACCCTGTCCTCAAGGCCAACCAACAGTACATGTTTGGCAGAAAACCACAAACATGCACAGGTGATGTAATTAGTGTCTCAGCAGAGCTGATTCACTACCTCTGTGGATTTCCACAAAACATGTACTGTTGGTGGGCCTTGAGGACAGGGTTGGGGAACTCTGTCCTATATGATATATTTAACTGACATTTTCTATCATAACAACCAACGATTTATACAGGAAAATCATGACAATTAACAAGGTTGCCCAAACTTTAACATCCCACTGTATATACTGTGTACCACTTACAGTACAGCACCAGCATCTGTTCATACTTGCACCAGTATATGATTTTTTTTACATTTTTATTTCTTTTAAAACAAACTGCGCCAGCCACAATACATAAGTCACAGTGATGATGTCTATGCTTAGTTCAAAGTTTCGCTCAATACAATTGTGAAAAATTATTCGTTGTGATAAATAAATAAAAAGTCTTTATCCTGAGTGTTCGTTTATCACAAAGCCTCAATGTCAATAAGTATGTATAAGTGACAGCGCTCCTCTTCATAACCTATAGACAAAACATAGATAAAAATTGCACATAGTGCATTACTGCTTTTTCAGATCATAAACACACATGCCCCCAAAGCCGTGCAAAAGTGACAACGCTGTGCTCCACTCGTGATGAACGGCAACCCCCTCACACCAGCAGCTCACCAGATGGACACCACCTCAAATCCAGGTGGGTCTAGCGCAGAGCCTTAGAGCGGCCAACTTCAAATACCAGCCTCCACAATAGATGTATCCACAGTAGAAAACCGATCCTCTTTAATGAACAGTTCCACTTGTAAAATACATAAAAACATACATAGCGTAATACAGTTGAGATAATCAGCAACGTCTGCGCAGTGTCAGCGCACTCACGTGATTTAAGAAGTTATCAGGCATCTCGGGCCTCATAGCCCAACAGTATTCAGCTGCTTATGGCGGTGCCGGCGTCCCGATCCTCCGCTCCCCGTAGCTGCTAACTTGCTTGGTCTGCGCGCCTCTTCCCTGCTGCCCAGTGACGTCAGTGCTCCTGGTCACGCCCTACGCGTTTCGTCCAATGGACTCATCAGGGGCTCCATTGGACGAAACGCGTAGGGCGTGACCAGGAGCACTGACGTCACTGGGCAGCAGGGAAGAGGCGCGCAGACCAAGCAAGTTAGCAGCTACGGGGAGCGGAGGATCGGGACGCCGGCACCGCCATAAGCAGCTGAATACTGTTGGGCTATGAGGCCCGAGATGCCTGATAACTTCTTAAATCACGTGAGTGCGCTGACACTGCGCAGACGTTGCTGATTATCTCAACTGTATTACGCTATGTATGTTTTTATGTATTTTACAAGTGGAACTGTTCATTAAAGAGGATCTGTTTTCTACTGTGGATACATCTATTGTGGAGGCTGGTATTTGAAGTTGGCCGCTCTAAGGCTCTGCGCTAGACCCACCTGGATTTGAGGTGGTGTCCATCTGGTGAGCTGCTGGTGTGAGGGGGTTGCCGTTCATCACGAGTGGAGCACAGCGTTGTCACTTTTGCACGGCTTTGGGGGCATGTGTGTTTATGATCTGAAAAAGCAGTAATGCACTATGTGCAATTTTTATCTATGTTTTGTCTATAGGTTACATTTTTATTTGGTGTGCTTTGGAAGAGGGGTAGTCTTATACGGCGAGTATACCCCAAACTCTATATTTTAACTGGAAAAGTTGGGGGGTCGTTTTATATTCCAGAATATACGGTATACTGAAATAGTCTTTTGGAAATATACTTTAAATCCCTCATTTGTTATTGATAAATAAAGGGTACACACATTATTTTTCATGTTATTATGCTGAAATACAATTCACATTCCTCTGCTGTAAAATACTGCACAATTCTGTCATAATAAGATTCAGCATGCTATGTGTTGAACACTACACAAATGACATTTTTAAAACTAACTTTAAAAAAATTGATCAACATTATCATATTAAATAAAAACAAAGTGTGATTCCACCTATATCTGGAACACCCAGTGCCTGTGTTATGAAGATGTGTGGTAATGTTTCCATTTTTTCCCCTTACCTAGCTTCTAGGACTAAAAACACAATCTATTTTATATTATTAGTATACAGTGTGCCCCTTGTACAGCCCTTTCTGCTCCAGTTGTAACCGTGTGCTATTTGTTGCATTAAGTCACTCCTCTCCTCAGCAGCTTCTAAACGACAGTCCAATTCCCCACCTCCTCCTCTCCCCTCACACTGGGCAATTTCGCTGAGAGTCAGGGCTTTTTTTTTAATGCTGTCTTTCTGATTAATTCTCCTGGTCAATACAAGATTGGCTTTCTCTAGCTGCGTGAGACTACACTGACTTGTGCTGAGACATCCCCATTCCCTGCGCTGCTGCTGAGGGAGAGGAGACACTACTACTATACTGTAACTCCACAACAGAACAAACCACCTCTTCCCTGCCACAATGCTGGTCAGCGCTCATCAGAATCTGGGGACAGACCTGGTCAGTATCTGGAAAGGTTCATTGTATTTTGATGTAGTGAGAGAGTAGGTGAACTTCTGTATATTAGCAAATGTGTGGGAAAGTCTGGCTGCAGAATTGGGCTGGAGCAGCAGACTGTGGAATGGATGGTATTCCCCCATCAATGTGTAAGGTGTCTGCTACTGCATGAGCAGAAAGGACTGGGGGCTCCTGTGTGTGGAAAACTTGTACTGATCTGCTGTAGCCTTGGCTTACTGAGCCTCTCATCATATGCTGTTACTATTATAGGTTTAGAAAATATTAATAATTGGTAGTCAGAATCTAAGTGGATGCTTGTGAGTCTACATGTGTACTTAGCTTACTAGTGTTTTCATCATTCAAACAGACCTGTATTTTCACTGTTTGTATCATCACTACATCAGCTGGTTGTTAGTTTGGACTCATCTACAACTCTTTTGGTAAAATGATAGACTGTAACTGTAAAGTGTCTGTTCTGTACTTCATTGATTTCAAAATACACCAGAGCTATCATTTCAGATTGACAGCAGTTACATTTGGGACAATAATTTCTTGTTTTACAACAGCCTCACCCTGTGTTACAGGGAGAACTGTCCTATGCATGCATATATTTGTACTTTTGACTGCAAGGTGGGGCATGGCCATCTGACATTATTCCTTCCTATTTCTTGTAATCTACTTTAATGGGGCTCTGCCCTGTTGCAGCATGCTGTACAAGGCTATGAGACACAGTGATGTCACTGGTCTATGAGTTCCCAGTGTCAGATAAGAGGATGTACTGTATAAGATGCAGGGTATTATTGACTGTCTGCCTACAGCGCACACTGCATGCATAAAGGAGGAGAGGGCTAGCAACATGACCATTTATTTTATGGTGTGATGGGGAAAGTGAATTTATCACCCAATTTATTTCAGCATCGGCAGATGTAGCCAGAAAAGTGCAGAGCTGAAGATAGATGAATCACTCACAGCGCTTGATTCAATGTTCAGGACAAGCTTGGGGTGATTTACATCAGCCTTTAATGCAATGTGCATGCTACAGATCACTGAGCGCACCGCTGGCTGTAGCACGCTGTGCTTCCTGCAACACACATGAATAGGATGAGGAGGCTTACAGTGTATTGTTTTATGAGTCAGGGGCATCCCTTTTTTAGGAAGCAGAATGCATAGAGTTCCAACAATCCTGAAATTATGGTTGGACGTTGTCTATAAAATCATTAATATTTGATACCAGCTAACTTGAGCCCTTTTATGCATAACTGTGAAGTCGTAGTGCAGTACTAGTTATCAGTTGTATTCACTACAAATATTAATATGCTAATTCAGTCTACAGCATCAGAAGCAGGAAATGTAGGCACCCAGTGGCTATTAGATTATTTGGATGCCCCATAGATGCTAATGCAAATACCGTCTATTAGGCGCCCAAAGCAGAAATGTGGGCGCGTTTTGTAAATTACAACAAAGTTTTTTTAAATTGTTATCATTTTGAAAATGAAAACGTTATAGTTTTTGAAATTTGTAATGTTTTGTATTTACAAATTATTCATTTTTTAAAATTATCATTTTTAGCATTTGGTTAGGAAGAAGAGTTTTAGGGTTAGGCCTCAAGAAGGGGGGTTTTAGGGTTTGGCGTCAGGAAGGGGGGTTTTAGGGTAAGGAGTTAGGAAGTGGGGTTTTAGGGTTAGGAGTCAGGAAGGGGGGTTTTAGTGTTAGGTGTCAGGAAGGGGGGTTGTAGGGATAGGTATCAGGAAGGGAGGGTTTAGGGATAGGTATCAGGAAGGGGGGGTTTAGGGTTAGGAATCAGGAAGGGGGGTTTTAGGGTTAGGTGTCAAGAAGGGGGGTTTTAGGGTTAGGCCTCAAGAAGGGGGGTTTAGGGTTAGGTCTCAAGAAGGGGGGTTTTAGGGTTAGGTCTCGAGAAGGGGGGTTTAGGGTTAGGTGTCAGAAAGGGGGAGTTTAGGGTTCAGTGTCTGGAAGGGGGGTTTTAGGGCTAGGCGTCAGGAAGAGTTGCATCAGGGAGGGGGGGGTTGGGTTAGAAGTCAGGAAGGTGGGTTTTAGGATTAGGTGTCAGGAAGTAGAGTTTTAGGGTTAGGCATCAGGAAGGGGAGTTTTAGGGTTAGGAGACAGGAAGAGGTGTTGTGGGGCTAGGCATCAAGAAGGAGGGTTTTAGTGTTTAGCAACAGAAGGAGAAGGGTGGCTTTAGGGTTAGGTGTCAGGAAGGGGGAGTTTTAGGATTAGGTGTCAGGAAGGAAGATTTTAGGGTTAGGCCTCAGAAAAAGGAGGTTTTAGGGTTAGGCATCAGAGGTTGAGGGTTCTGTGTCAGAGTAGGGTTAGGTTAAGTTGTAGTAAAATATTGTTAATATATAACGATATTTTATTATGATAATTTACACTATTTACACTTCAAAATGAAGAATATTTGTAGATATTAACAATAGTTTTATGAACGAAAATGAGCGCCCATTTTTCCTCATGCCCCTTTTGCATGCATGCCTGTAATCAGCGTTGGCAGTCTAAAGACTGATACACACCTTTCATTTTGATTGGCCAATCACTGACCAATTTAACCACCTCCATATAGTATGAGCGCTTACCTACACATTCTGTTCATCATATTCAAAATCTGTTAACCCCAAAACTACATGGAGGTGGTAAAATTGGTTGTGTGTACAAGGCATAAGCTATATGTGATACTGTTTGTAAAATATGTTCAGCTATTCACAAAAAATTCTGCAAGAGCCCTTTCACATGTCATTGGTTTTTATGTGCACCATTTTACAATATAGCGGTGTACATTTTCCCAGACAGGTATGTCTTCTGAACCCGAGAATGTGTTGTGCTGAACTCAAGTGTGATATGTGAACTAGAATGTAAACTAGAATGTAAAATAAAAGAAACTCTTTATTTAAATGTAAACCAGTCCAAGTAACGATAGAGTGACGTAACAATACAGAGTTGCTTATATAAGGAACGCTCAGCTTCGGACGACTTAGTTATCATGGAAGTCAAAATGTAAAAATGGGTAAGACGAAGATTTAAATGGCTTAGAAATAGGGATGATCATCGTTGCAAGAAGAGTTGGTGCTAGCATCTCTGAAACAACAACTCTGTTTGGATTTTATCACCCAACAGTATCTTGGGTGTTTGGAGAGTGGCAGTCCAGAAAAAAACTTTAATCAATAAAGACTGTTCTGGTCAAAACAGTCTGTTAAATGAGAGAGGTGAAAGTTGAGTAGCACGCATAGTCCATAGCAACAGAAGGGCAACAACAGGACAAATTACAGCTGGATTCAAAGCAGGTGGATAACAAAGCATATCGCAATGCAAAACAAGATGGACTTTGCAAAGGATGGGCTTTAGTAGCAGGAGATCATCAAGGGTGCTTTTTGTATCACAGGAAAATAGGAAAAGATGCATTTTGTGGGCCCTTTCCTCTATGCTTGATCAATCTCAAATTGGTTTGAAGAACATCAATCAGAGTTTAATCTGCTTTCATGGCCAGCTCGGTCCCCTGACCTCAATCCTATTGAGCATTTGTGGAACAAAGTCAAAAGATCACTTCAGAGCTTGGAAATGGCACCATCCAATCTGACCCAACTTAGAGCTGCCATTATGTCAGCATGGGCCAACATTCCCCAGCAACGGTATCAGCATCTTTTTGAGTCTATACCAAGAAGAATATTGGCTGTAATCAGAACTAAAGGTGGACTAACTCGTTATTAGAGGACGTCTGTAATGATCGGTGTAACACAGAGAGGGTCTGATTATTGGTGATCTGCAGTATCACCAAGAATACAGATATATACCCGATTATTGATGATCTGCAGTATCACCGATAATCAGATATATCGCTAACCTCTGGACACCAGAGAGATATGAGTTTTTTGGTGCAACAGTAAATACTTTGAGAGCAATACCTGGAGAACAGGTATCAGAGCAGTAGGCTATACTGCAAAAGAGAACAAGTGCCTTCCAGTAACCTGAGAATCTCCCGAAGGGATGGGCCAGGCCAGGAGATTGAAGGACCAGAGCGTTAGTGACACCAATAGGAGAGTGTCACTAATGATCTGTGAACTATCTCTAACTTAGGGAGATAGCTCTCGAGGTCGGGCAAGCCAGGTCGGCAACACACGGACAGATAAGTACAAAGACAGGAGACAGATTCAGTAATCCTAAGACATGCAGAGTTTGGCAACAGAATATCAGATATAGCGAAGTACCAAATCAGTAATCAGAAGAGTGGTCAGGAAAGCAGAAGGTCATAACAGATAATAAACAATGCCTAGTCTTGGTGTGAGCTCCGTGATCATCAACACCCTGGAACTAGTCTGAAGTATAACAGAATGATACTACAATTCCCTAGTCTGGGTGTGAGGTCCGTGATCATCAACACCCTGGAACTAGTCTGAAGTATAACAGATTGGTAACACAAGTCCCTAATCTGGGTGTGAGGTCCGTGATCATCAACACCCTGGAACTAGTCTGAAGTATAACAGAATGGTAATACAAGTCCCTAATCTGGGTGTGAGGTCCTTGATCATCAACACCCTGGAACTAGTCTGAATATAACAACTGGTAACACAGAATCTAACAAAAGGTCTGAGTGCTTCCACGTAGTGATCGCAACGGCAGACAACCAGCGAATGACCAGCACCCAGTATATATATCACAGCGCTCTCCAGCGCCTCCCCTAAGTGCTGGACCAATGGGAACTGGTTGAATCGTCAGCTGACCGGCATGGTCAGCTGACTCCCTTCTGGCTGTCATAAAAGTTCTGCCTCTCAGCGCGCGCGTGCGTCCTTCTGAACCTGTGTGGACTATCAGTCCCAGCCACACCAGCCATGTGTTGTGTACCACCCGCCGCGCTGGACGCGGAACCAGCCGCACCGCTATCAGGGCATGCGGCGGTTTCTCCGCGTTCCGCCATATTAGTAGATGTAGGCCTACGTGTGCAAACCGCCGCGTTGGACGCGGAATCAGCCGCCTTGTTCTGAACACACGTCGCGGCTTTTCCGCGTTTTCTCACAACGTCACAAATTTTTTGGTTGCTCAGTGTACTGCATTTTAAAAGTGTGGGAAAATTCAGTTTATGTTCCAATTTTTTCTTCACTGTTCAAAATCTAGTGACCCATTTTTTTCACCTGATTTATGAAAGGGACAACTGAAGTTTTTCATTGGTGAACTAGCCTGGAAAAGCAGAGAAAAGAAATGCTACACATAATCTAAAGTAGAGGAAAGAATCTCCATTGAAGTCAAATGAGCAAAAAAAAATGGTGAACAAGTAGTGTAGAAAAAAAATGAACAGAGGCCGTACTGACTTGTAATGAAGTGACCGAAGAGTGCAAATAAATAATACAAGTGGAGAACAAGCATTAGGCTTAGTTCACACTGGATGGAAAATCCTACTGTTTTCTGGAACAAACCACAATGGACACACAGATATGTTGATGGATTCTATATTACTTTAGACATTTTCTGATGGGAATGTTTTTTTCTATTGTGTTTGTTGTGGTGATGGAATACAAAGTCGTATCCTGCACAACTTTTGTGGACACCGGATGGAAGTCGTATAAGTCATAGATAGCAGTGTTATGTATATCCATTACAATGTACACCAGTGGACATATGAGAACAACGGGACAGTCACAGCATATTGGCTGCACTCTAGAGTGAACCCTGCCTTAGAGAAATTCTCCTTCTAGTACTTATCCACTATCAAAGTGGTGAAAAGGAGTTCTACAGTTTCACACTATTTTAGTCTGCTCTGTTCACCTTTTTATAAATATGGAGATATTCTCAAAATTGTTTTTCCGTTGAGCAGATTTATCAAAACCAGTGCAAGGAAAATTGGTGCAAAAGTGGTGCTGTTGTTCAGAGCGACCAATCATGATCCTTACTCTCGGCATCTGCTCCACTTTTATAGCAGTTTTGCTCCAATTTTCCTTGAATTATTTGTGAAACATCTGTGGTACTGAATAAAAAATGAAAAGTGGACATCACAGGATAAATATTGTGATATTTACACTTTTTCCATTTTTTATAAATTCCACAAAAATCTCATCTCCAGTGGGCAATGCACCTTCCAAAGGGGCAAAATACTCGCTCTCGTTTATATCTGTTTCTGCCCTCCTCCGTTTGCCCAAACAAGGGTTCGTTTTCCACCACAGATATAATATACAGTACACCTTAAAGAACAAGCAACACCCATGTTAACCTAGAAATAAAAAACACATATATAAGTAGATAAATACTACTTCTACTTACATAACAGATGTATTGTGCTATCCACTTAATGATTCCTGTGAATTTTACAAAGGAAAAGCAGAAAATCCTATTCTGGGCAGTGGCCATTTTGCCAAGCTAATGCTGACATCATATCCTCCCTGACTCGTGTTCCCTCCCTCCCTTCTCTTGCCCATTGTGTATTCATTAGCTGCCCTCCTCCCGGAGTCTTTTTTTTATTTACACATTCAATCACTGAGTCACCTCAGCCTTGCTTGTAAACAGAAGTGATCAGCTAGGCAGGGAAATAGATGGAAGAGGAGGAATATATTATAGATAAAAAGAACTCCCAGCATTCAAAAGAACTCCCAGCATTCAACTTTTTGGCACTGTTTGGCACTAGGGCCAGTGCTCCTAAAGTATGTGATAACTCCAAACCATAACAGCAGAAAAAGTTTTGAATGCAGGAATAGCATCTTTATCACTTAACCTCCTTCGCGGTAACCCCGTGTGTGACACGGGGTAAGCCGCCGGAGGGTGGCGCTCAGGCCCTGCTGGGCCGATTTCCATAATTTTTTTTTGCTACACGCAGCTAGCACTTTGCTAGCTGCGTGTGCATAACGATCGCTGCCGCTACCTGCCGATTCGCCACTATCCGCCGCGCCGCCCCCCCCCAGACCCCGCGCGCTGCCTGGCCAATCAGTGCCAGGCAGCGCTGAGGGGTGGATCGGGACTCCCAATGACGTCACGACGTTGATGACGTGGGTGACGACATCCCGACCCATCGCCAAGGCGACGGGGGAAGCCCTCCAGGAAATCCCGTTCTTTGAACGGGATTTCCTGATCGCCGGAGGCGATCGAAGAGGGTAGGGGGATGCCGCTGCAGAGAGGCTATCATGTAGCGAGCCCTAGGCTCGCTACATGATTTAAAAAAAATAATCACCAAAAAACGCTGCGCTGCCCCTGGTGGTTTTTAATAGACCGCCAGGGGGGTTAATACACTCAGACCAGTTGCTGTTGAAATTTGATTTTTATGGTGACAATACCGCTTTAAGAAAGCACACCTGTCCACATAATCAGTTCCTCCAATTACAACCTCTCCAACACCATGGGCAAGAACAGCGAGCTGTTGAAGGACATACAAGACAAGATTGTAGACCTGCACAGTGTTGGAATGGGCTTCAAGACCATTAGCCAGAAGCTTGGATGTATGGTGACAATTGTTGGTGCAACTATTCAAAAATGGAAGAAATATAAAATTACCATCATTCCCCTTCAGTCTGGAGCTCCATGCAAGATCTTACATGATGGGGTGTGGATGATCACGAGAACGGTAGGTGAACTGAGCACAACTACATGGAAGGAACTTGTTTATGATCTAAAGGCAGTTGGGACCACAGTCACCAAGAACGCCATTGGTAACACATTATGCCATAATAAATTGAAATCTTCCACCACCCAGAATGTCCCCCTGCTCACAAAGGCACATGCCTGTCTTTACTTTGGGAAGGAAAAGTGATTTAGAGAAGGCTTGGGAGAAAGTGCTGTGGTCAGATGATACCAAAAAAGAACTCTGTACAATTAACTTGAACAGCCATTTTTGGAGGAATAAAAATATGGTGTATAAATAAAGAACATCCCCAAAGTCAAGCATGGAAGTGGAAGCATTTTGCTTTGTAGCTGTTTTTCTTCTAAGGGTACAAGACAACTGCAGGACACCACATATAGTGACCAATGAACCTTAAAGTTTTGGGTGAGAACCTACATGCCTCTGGTAGAACAGTTAAGATGGTCCATGTATGAGCTGTCTTCCAGCATAACAATGACCCAAAACACAGAAGGTCCTGCAGTGGCCTAGCTGGTCTCCAGACCTTAATCCAATAGAAAATCTGTGGAGATAGCTGAATATTTGAGTTCTCAAACATCAGACTCCAAACCTTACTGACATGGAGAGGTTCTGCAAAGATGAGTGGGACAAAATCCCTTCTAAGATGTGTGTAAATCTGGTTGTAAATGATAAGAATCTGTCTGACCTCTGTGATCACCAACAAGGGCTTTGCCACCAGGTAGTAAGTCATCTTTTGATAGGGGATCAAAACTGATTTGACTCATTACAGTGCACATCAACCTCTGACTTTGGGGTACTGAGTTTTTTTTTAAGGTTCTTTTGTTGTTTTTCTGACGCTAACAGCTACAGTAAACCTACTTAACAAGTAAAATCATCAGGGGATCAAAAACTTCTTTCCCTCACTGTAATTACTGAATATGAGCAACAAGCAGCAAAACCTTAATAACCTCCATTTGAATTTAAAAGGTTTTTACCAATACTTGTTTTTCAAAAGAGACTGATTCAGAACCTGAGCCTTAAAGCGCAGAACATCACTATAGATGGAATCTAGCACAGTAGCCATCTAATAAAATGATAACATTGCCCTGTGATAACTGGTAAGCGGAATAATCCACTGACTCCTCCTTACCCATATTGGGCTTGATTCATTAAACCGTGTTAACTCATAATCATGGCCGTTTTCGCATTGCAAATTTACTCGCATAATCGCGAATTTTCACGTGAAAACGTGTGTGAAAACAGCCGTGATATGCGTTGTCATGGTTTAGTGAAGCAAGCCCATAGAGTGCAGCAGTATAATGTGCTGCTTCAGGGAGCACTCGGAAATGAGAGTTTTTAAAAGGATGAAGGGTCCTTTAACTTGGGAATGGAACAGTAGTTTACAGCACTATAAAGTGATAGAAGAAACATTGGAACCCGCTACAGTTCAGCCAAATAACAGCGATTGGAATATCGATTCCTCCTTTAATTAAATGAATCTGTTAACTCTTGTTCTGAAACCAGCAGTTGTTTTTTTCCTCACTTAATTATGTATTATAAGGGCTATTTTCCACTGAGTGCGTTTTCGCTAGGTAAACTTTGAACTAATGAAAACTGTGCAGAGATGTTTGCAACATCATTTTTCCCAGGAGTACAGCAAAATGGCACAGCAATCGCACTGCTATACGATTTTTCTGAGATTTGGCAATTTAGAATATTTTACCACCATTATTTTTCCTTCCGTCGTGCATACGCAGCGCTATCGCTGCAGGGGAAATGTTGAACTATGATGTCCACATAGAACAGTACATTATGACTGAATGTACTGTACTATGTGGACAGCTTTTAAACCTTGTACACAGGCAAGACGCTTTTGGCAGAGGCAGCCATTTGGTCCCACCTCTGTTGAGACTCGAACGTATGCATGGCAGCCCTGATGCTAAGCCAAAAGATCAGAAGTATCGTATCAACTCGGCAAAGTGCAGACTGAGCCCATTGTTCTTCTCCTCACCCCTCCCAATCTGTTGTGCACCACACATCACCTCTCCTTCTCACTCCATAGCAACAGATGTATCGCTATCCTCGCTAGAATAGTAATGCTTCTGTACAGCACTCAGCTCCAAACTGTCACCCCATGAATTGTACCCTGTCAATCACAGTCCTCTTACGTGTGCATAAGTCTTCCTTAAAGGACACCTGAATTGAGCAGGACATGGAAGCTGCCCTATTTATTTCCTTTAAAAACAATACCAGTTACCTGGCAGTCCTACTAATCATTCTGGTCAGTAGCATCTGAATCACACACCTGAAACAAGCATGCAGCCAGACGCGTATCTTGCAGGGTGCACATAGGGCACCTGTTAGAGGCATCCCTTGTCACTCCTCCCCAGGGGGGCGCATTATTGTGGAGTGAATGGGAGAGTTTGTGCAGCCGGTGACTCTTCTTTACTCCCAGCCAGGTCTGTGTGTCTGCCCGCTGCGCGAGTCCCAGCCATTCACCTCTCCATACACATACTTTGTCTGGTTAGGCACAGCTACCCATGGAGCATCAGCCAGTATAGTGCCGCTCGCTTAATGGCTGCCAGCCGGTCATCCCCTCCTGTGATTGGCCAATCGCAGCATGGAGCGGTGCTGGCATGCCACTGGGGCTGATGGGATGGGAGGACTGTCTGCCGAGTGAGAGGCAGAGTAGATCGTGCGCCCATCAGGGCTGGATTTCTGGAAAGGCCAGTAAGGCCACAGCCTAGGGCGATAAAATTAGATAAGATAAGAAGGGCGGCATGACTTGGAGAGAGAAGAGGTCATATGTCAAAGTAAATCATCTCTTCTGGTCCCGCAGCGCAGCCATCCAGCGCCCTGCTCTGCACTAATAGCTGAATTCCAGAGTTCCCCAATCCCTGCTTCTCTCTCTCTCTCTCTCTCACTTCTTGATGTTTTATAACAATCATTCTTCTGTATGATGGACATACAAGTGGATGTGAGAAATAAAAGGGATTTACATTACAAAGCAGATAGAACTGATAGATAGATAGATAGTTCTGCTGAGTTTTAATGCAGGCATTCACAAACATCACTGAGCTCTGCTAGTTTCTTTTACAGCTTTGACACTGACCCCAGCAGACAGTTGTTAATTAATGTATCTAATCCTAATTCATGACTATTTTTCTTAGCTAGCAGTGGTCTCTTCTCTTCCTTAGTTAACTCTTTCCTGACTCATTTTCTGTCCTCCAGCTCCTACCATCTATGAGACCTGCAAGAATAAAAATGCTGTTTTTTTCCCTTTCATTGCTAAACTGTTATTTTAAAGGACACCTGAGCAGTGGTGCTCATCCAATATTCGGGTATCCGAACTACCCAGATAATCCGAACTTTTTCCACTATCCAAACTTTGAATAGCTATTCGGATATTTTTAAAAATCCGAATAGCACTATCCGAGCAAACTCGTATTTCCCATCTGAGAGAGAGAATTTTTTTTTTGAGGGAGGATTTTAAGTCCCCACATCATTAAAAAAACATGATGCTACATGCCTCATTTACCCTAAAAAAAACGTTTTAAAGGCAATTTAAAACCCACTTCCGGTTTTCTACCCAGATATCCGAATCTGGGCAGATATCTGGGATACTGGGATATCCGATTCGGGTTCCAAAATTTCAAACTCTGATATCCGATTCGGATCGGATATCTAGGTATCCGGATCCGAATTCAATCCGGATTTTGAAAAGGGGTATCCGAGCAGCACTGCACCTGAACTGTTACTACCTCTATGCTAGTGTGTATGGTTTGGCATCCTTCTGCTTTCCTGTAGTAGTAAAGCATTGTACCATTTTAGCCATCAGCGAAAGCAGAGAGTTTTGAATCAGGGTGATACCATTTATTGGCTTAAAAGAAAAAGAGTAAGTTTTCTGCTAATAAGCCTTCTTCAGACTTTGTTCCAGTATACTGTCAATATGTTAGAGCACGCTACCATATGTACATTCAGCATTCAAAAGAGATTCATAGATTTTTCAGCAAATATAAATAAATGTCATTCAGATGCTTTAAAGTGGAGCTGAACTCTTGCACAGGACTGAAGGACAACAGAGAACTGTACCATGTATGTATTTCGAGAGCCTGTCTAATTCCCCCTCCTCTGTGTCACAAGTTGTAATTTGATCTCTACACTGTGTCACCTGACTGCCACAACATCTAAGTTTATTTGAAAGCACAGGATGTTAAAAATATGTCTGCTTCCATAAAAGCAGGAAGTAGACACACTGCAGATTTATTGCAGGATTTGTATCAGCTGTAACAAAGAAATGTTTTTATTTAAAGGTTATGTTGTTGCGTATCTTTTAGAGCAGAGAGGAAGTTCTGAGTTCAGGTCCACTATAATTACAACAGAACATCCAAAGTGGGTCTTGACAGGATGTTTGCTACTTACCTGTTCTCTGTTTTGGATGGGCTTCTCTCTATTGCACTGCCCTGCCACCTGTTTGTGGCTCCGACTGCAGCCAGTCGCACAGAGGACAAAGAAGCAGCGCATGCTCTGGCCACTCGCACTCCCTACCACCTGTTTGTGGCTCCGACTGCAGCCTGTCGCACAGAGGTCAAAGAAGCTGTGCATGCTCTGTCCACTCGCGCTTCCTGTAATTTCTCGCTCCTGCCCAGATGTGCACAGCAACCGAGGCCGGTACAGTGTTACGCATTCTTGACAAGTACCGGTCATACATCAGCATCATTTCTCAAGTATGCATACCCAGAACACTATCGGCCGCTGTGAACATTCGGGCAGGAGCGCAAATTACAGGAATTATTTGCTGAATGGGGGGCAGGGCAGCACAACTGAAAAGAGCCCATTCAAACCAATGATCGCTAGTCAGAGTGTTGGACAAAATATTTTTTTGGGGGGGGGGGCACTTGGAGACAGCAGGCCTAGGGCACTGGAAAGTACAAATCCGGCCCTGGCGCCCATACACTTGCT
This sequence comes from Hyperolius riggenbachi, assembly GCF_040937935.1. Classification (NCBI taxonomy): domain Eukaryota; kingdom Metazoa; phylum Chordata; class Amphibia; order Anura; family Hyperoliidae; genus Hyperolius; species Hyperolius riggenbachi. Next base: position 145,877,377 of record NC_090647.1, on the reverse strand, counting down.
GTGCTGGACAATGTGCACAGAGATGCACTCAGAGCTGAGACTAGAGGCAGCTCTCAGCCAAGTTAAGGAGAGGTACTTTATTATACCAACCAGTTTAACTGTTTTCCAGAACATGCATGTGTGTGTGTGTGTGTGTGTGTGTGTGTCCATCATGACATTAGCATCATCATCAAACATTCATTGCTTGCCATAGGCACTGATTTCCCTAAATATGCCTCTGCATGCAGCTAATCTAGTCAGATTTTTGTTAGAAAACTCTGATCTGCATGCTTGTTCAGGATCTATGGCAAAAAAAATATCAGGATCAGCTGGAAATAAATATAGCAGCCTTTTTATCCCTCTTACTTTAGTTGTCCTTTAGGATTTTGACTGCAAGTGTATATGGCCAAATCTAACAGGTGTAAAGCCAGCAATATATAGTCCAAATGCAGGGACTTATTTTCATCAGATCAGATCAGTTTAATGGGTCTGAAATCTCTTCACTGTCATGCTTTTGTTTGGTAACATTCAGTTCAGTTTGTGCAGTATATCAATCAATAGAGCTACTGGTGTTACAGTAAATCAGCATCAATCAGGCAGGAACTTGACTGGCAGGTGTATAGTTTTATAATGCAAACAGTAAAAAACTGTGTTGAGCAGTGGTTCAGTCAGATGACCTTTGAGCAGATCTCTGATGAAATCTGATTAAGATTAGAACATCCTCTACAGTTCATTGATCGCTGCACCACAAATTATATTCTGTCAGTTGTTTTCTCTGACAGGGCTGCTCAGCCCATTTATAGTCTCATTAAGCTGAATAATCAGACTGGTTGTCAGAAGTGCAAGATTCTAGACTTATATTTTCTTCAAATGGTCCTAAACTGAAACAAAAGCTGTACCACCCCACTTACTAAGTCTTGGTGTCTCCTTGCTAGAATGGTCAGTAGATGAGACAAGGCAGGTCCCCCTCTAAAGCAGGAAGCCAAAGATTTTAGTAATGCAGTATTGCCCATGTGTGTGATCATGTTCTGACATCTATAATGGTGCATAAGCTAATAGATAACATCAGATGTGGGCATGCCACACTTCTGTTAGCCAGATGTATAGGAATTAATGAGACTCATCCGAGTTCTGCAGGGCTTACTTTGACAATTCAAACAGACACCTTGGGATGGTAATAAGTACCTGTAAGTCTACATCTCAACCTTTCTGTTCATTTAATTATTTTAGTATAAGTTCAGGTCTGTTTAAATTGAAATCCACGTATTAAAGGTAGTAATAGTCAGTTACAACTATATGTAGTAATAGTCAGTTACAACTCTATGAACTACTGGAAGAGACTCTATTGTTATGCAGCTTGGTCACCTCCTCTCCCTCTCACATTCAGGACTTCTCATGAGTGTCACCGCTACTTTGGAACTCCCTACCACAGCCTATCCATCATGCTCCAAGCCTAAAAATTTCAAGCGTACCCTCAAAACACACCTTTTCAGAAAAGCTTATAATTTTCTATAGCTAGAATTTAAAGCTTACAGCCTCATCTGCCAACCACTTTGTCTCTATCTACTCCCTCCGTGTCTCAACCACACTACATTCTAGATCGATCATTCTCAACCTTTTTACAGGAGGAATCCTGTAAATAATTTTTGGATCTCAAGGATCTCAAGGAACCCCTGCAAATCCTTTTTGGATCTCAAGGTACCCCTGCATTTATTTTGCAGGAGGCATGGTCTTTTAAAGTAGGTGTGGTTGTTTATTTCACTACCCCCTATTACAGTGTCTCCTTATTCTAGTGCTTTTTATTAATGTGCTTCTCTTTACAATACCCCCTATTATAAGGTGGTCTATCATATTTCTCCCACCACCACGATGGTGGGAAAAGCCAAGGAGCCCCTGCAGAGTACTCAAGGAATCCTGGGGTTCTAGGGAACCCTGGTTGAGAAAGCCTCTTCTAGATTGTAAGCTTGCAAGAGCAGGGGCCTTCCCATTTTGTTTCCTGTTGATGTGCAATTTATCAAATGATCACCCATAAGTATTGAAAACTACACATCAGTTGTAAGTATCTGTACTTGTATCACTAATTGTACAGTATGTTGAACTGCTCATCTATCTATGCTCCCCATTGTTATACTGTATGTTTTGCACGTTCTACAGAATATGTTGGCGCTCTATAAATAAAAAAATAATAATAATTTAACCAACTCCAGCTTCACCATTTGTTCAGCAATCCAACACAGTCTAAATACTTATTCACATGAAGCCAGTGGAACACCTTTAGAAAAAGATCCAGCCAGCAGCATTTTAAAGAAATAGGCAAGCAGCCCCTTTCACGTGTATTGAATGTGACTGTAGCACACTCCATGCCATTGCTGGCAATGAGTGGTGTAAACTGCTCAGCACTAATTTTACTGTGTATGGCCTCAGAGGGAGCGTGGGCTTGAGTTAGTTTAAAAGTCATCCTGGGCATTATAGATAATGGGTTCACCAATGGCAAACATGACCAAAGATTTAGATTAGCACACTTGCAAATACCCATTGTTTGTGAAAAAGATCATGCAAGCAATCTTCCTACACTATTCCTGGCAGCATAACTACTAGGGATGTTCAATAAGACACTAATTATTTCAAGTAGATGGACATTTTATGCAAATTTTGGACAAAGGTATGCTCCTTGGAACTGGGCCTATTTGATTGTTCAAATTCCAAATGCATAACATTTGCATCAACTCAACATTTTTTAGCATTTCAATCATTCCTAATAACTGCTAATGAACTTGTTCAAAAATACTTTTTTTATTCAATTTTACAACCCAGAGGGCAGCAGTGGACATGTGCTCCTTGATGATCAGGCTGATCGAATGTCAATTCTACAGGGTGGGCCATTTATATGGATACGCCTTAATAAAATGGGAATGGTTGGTGATATTAACTTCCTGTTTGTGGCACATTAGTATATGTGAGGGGGGAAACTTTTCAAAATTGGTGGTGACCATGGTGGCCATTTTGAAGTTGGCCATTTTGAATCCAACTTTTGTTTTTTCAATAAGAAGAGGGTCATGTGACACATCAAACGCATTGGGAATTTCCCAAGAAAAACAATGGTGTGCTTGGTTTTAATGTAACTTTATTCTTCCATGAGTTAATTACTTGTTTCTGACCACTTATAACATGTGCTGAATGTGCTGCCCATTGTTTTGGATTGTCAATGCAACCCTCTTCTCCCACTCTTCACACACTGATAGCAACACCGGAAGAGAAATGCTAGCACAGGCTTACAGTATCTGTAGTTTCAGGTGCTGCACATCTCGTATCTTCACAGCATAGACAATTGCCTTCAGATGATGGTGTGGTATATGGGGTACAAAGATAGTGGGGCCATTCTTCATCAATGGAAACCTCAAGGTCACTCGATATGTGAAATTGCTACATGATGATGTGTTTCCCTCTTTATGCACTGAAGCTGGCATGTTCCCTGAGTTTTTCCAGCAAGATGGTGCACCACCACAGTATGGGTGTCAGGTCCGAGCATTCCTAAATGAACAGTTTCCTGAAAAGTGGATTGGTCATCGTGGCCAAGTTGAATGGCCCCAAGGTCTCCCGATCTGACCCCCTTAGACTTTTATCTTTGGGGTCATCTGAAGGCAATTGTCTGTGCTGTGAAGATACGAGATTAATAAAGAGGGAAACACATCATCATGTAGCAATTTCGCATATCCAGTGGCCTTGAGGAAGAATGGCCCCACTATCTTTGTACCCCATATACCACACCATCATCTGAAGGCAATTGTCTATGCTGTGAAGATACGAGATGTGCAGCACCTGAAACTACGGATACTGGAAGCCTGTGCTAGCATTTCTCCTGTGGTGTTGCTATCAGTGGGAGAAGAGGGTTGCATTGACAATCCAACACAATGGGCAGCACATTGAACACATTTTATAAGTGGTCAGAAACTTGTAAATAACTCATGAAAGAATAAAGTTACGTTAAAACCAAGCACACCATTGTTTTTATTTTGAAATTCTCAATAAGTTTGCTGTGTCACATGAATCTCTTCCTATTGAAAAAAACAAAAGTTGAATTCAAAATGGCTGACTTCAAAATGGCCGCCATAGTCACCACCCATCTTGAAAAGTTTCCCCCCTCACATATACTAATGTACCACAAACAGGAAGTTAATATTATTAACCATTGCCATTTTATTAAGGTGTATCGATATAAATTGCCCACCCTGTAGTTCAAACACAGGAAAGAGGACCGGCACCGCTCAGATGTACCAATAGCTCTTTATTGAAATTAAAAAGGCAGCATTTCAATAAAGAGCTATTGATACATCTGAGCGGTGCCAGTCCTCTTTCCTGTGTTTCTACTTGGCACTCCCCAGGAGGCACTGGGGTGTTTTGGACCAGGGCACGCTCCAACTGTCGGCATATCGGTGCTGCCTTCCCTCTACAAGCACCCTGTAGTTTAAAGCAGTATAAAACCTTGACATAATATTCAATAAAAACATGTTTTCCTACTTTTTATATGCCATACGGTTAGCATATTTGCTTTTGTGCATAAGTATTATTATTTATTTAGAAATTATATGTTCCTAAAGTACACTTATTTTACTCTGAGAGCTGACTTTGCATTTTATTTATAACTGCTTTATTCATCCTCTAACTTAATCATAAAGCATCAGAAAGCATTTATGTTTGTCTGACTTTGTTCAGGGGACCTGGCAGTGTGAGAGAAGGCTTTGTTTACATTTCTCACTTGATACAATTAAACACAAGATAACATTATGTAAAGTTCGGAAGCGGCCAGCTCTGCTGGAAGGGAAGCTTTTAAAGCCTGTGTTAACCCTTTGAATGCAGTTCTAGTAAAATAAATGCTGGTTGTGTATAATATACAGTAAATAATCGGTTAGAGCAAAGTAGAAATGCTGGGTTTCATTCTGCTTTATGAGAAACAATTTGCTAAAACAAATGTTGGGTTATCATGAAAGTTCATTTATCTTTTCTATCCTGATCAGTGGGTGCTTAGAAAGTCTAACAGCCCTGCCCATGTGTACATCACCCTAGTTACTTTGCTACATACTGGTGGTACAGTGGAGTTTTTAATTAGACATGCTAATCAGTAATAAAAAGCATAACTATAAAGCAAACGCAATCTGGTTCAGGGATCCTTGAGTTTATCACATTGCATCTTTTTCTCACATCAAGTTATATAAGTACACACTCAAAGTAAGGTGTTTATGTGGGCTTGGAAAAAAGGCTGCTTGAATGGAGGCACAAGGGGAGCCCCACCACATAGCCAGCTAATTACTCCCCAAAAATATCTACCAGCCACTCAATAACTACCACCAGATGTCCTGTGGCGGAACCTGTCAGTAGACTTGGTTGCCAACCTGTTGCCCATCAGCTACTTCCAGGACAGTCAGTGGGCTGTACGTCAGTGGTACAGCCTTGTGAGATATATGTGCCCGCATTTGAGCCTTTGAGCCTATGGCATGGGAATATGAAGAAATAATACATTATTGCTGAAAGATCAGATGCAACAGTGTACTTGTGTACAAGTGGAAGAAGAGTTTTACTTACCTGAGGCTTCTGCTAGCCTCCTGAACTCTCTCAGCAATCTCTGCTTCCTTCTCAGGGTGTTCCATTGTGCCGATGTCAGCCCCGATACAGTCAGCAACTGGCCACTGAGCTTGCTCAGCCTTCTCGATCATGCTCCTGAGCAATCTGCGCATGTGCAGTTCACACAAACTTGTAACTGTGCATGTGCAGAATGCTCCTGGCCACGGGAGTACAATGGAGGGGGCACGCGGCCTGGAGCAGCACATGCGCAATAGGTCACAAACTTTAATTTGGCTGCAGCAGCACATTGGATTGAACCAGGAGGACACCAAAAGAGCGCGCAGACAACATGGGGCTGGAAGAAGCCCAGATAAGTAAAAATCCTCTTGTCCCCTCTGTCTCAGGTTTACTTTAAAAATCAATGTACTAGTCATGCCAGATGGTAGGATAACTACATCCTGATAAAGGACAAGTGGGTCTGCAACATGTAATACACAATCCTGCTCTATAAAGTCACGATTGAAGGCAGTAGTGTGCTGCCTCTGTGTTGCTGCTGAATGTGTGAAATGAAGGCAGTGTAGAATTATATATATAAAAAAGAAAGGGAAGAAAGGAACCCATCATCTGTGTTATAGGTGTTATTGCATCCAACGCAAGTAGAATATGCCTAAGTTTGTCACAATGATTGTGTTTTTTTCAGTGACATCTGTTGCAGTCATTGTGATATGTATTTTGACTTAAACACTATTTTTTAAAAATATATATGGAAAAAGAGGAGGAGGAGAGGATCGGAAGTGCAAGTGAGTTTATTTCCAAACGTAGGCACTGTGCAAATGTATAGATCAAATGCAATCAAGAATAAACATACCGGTGCATAGAAGTTGTGCTCTGACGGTGGGTGCTGGGCACTTTAAAGCCTGGCGGCCGTTTCGTGCAAATATGCGCTTCTACAGAGGCTGGTCATTTGCGGTATGTTTATTCTTGCCGATCCTCTCCTCCTCCTCTTTTTCCATTCAGTATATCTACATGGATCGGAGCACGCTGATGTGGCGTCCAAGGGGGTGAAGTTTGTGTACCCTGCCTACCTCCCTCACAACAGTCTGTCTCATGCAGTAGTGCCAACTGTCTTTTTCTCTACACAAGTTCAAAATAAATATGCAGAGTGTACTTATATTTGCCATGGTACGGGTCTGATAGCGGTCCTTTAAGAATCAGGTTTTGTATAGAAGTAAAATGATGTGGGCAAAAGGAACGGCTGAGTAATGTGGTGAAGAGAGTGGTAAATGAATAGTGATCAGTATCTCTCACACACAGTGACAGGTTGTCAATGTGCAGCACATTTGTCTAAACAACAGCAGCATCAGACCTCCATTGGTTGATAAGACTGAAGCTTTCAATCACTGGCACACTTCCTAGGCAGCCAAGCATGCATAGATATGGGCTAATGCAGGTCTGGCGGGTGTGCTTGGCTCAGTCGTTTCATGCATCATTGCAATGTGAGGGATTCAAATAAAGCAGATGCGTTTTTTTACAGTTGCTGATGTTCCAGAGTTATCTGTATAGTCAGTCTTCTGTAAACTCTGTGACTGCTGTCTGTTCATGAAATAGCAATCTTTCTGTTGTATTCCTTTTCCCCCCTGGCTTTTCTTAATAACTATTCACAGTACTACCCCTGGTGAAAACTACAGGCGATTTCTATAAAAATGTCAGCCCCTTACTCAGAAAGTCTGCCACTGATATGCCTGTCTGATTGTGATGATGATCACTATTGTTATTTAAGTAGTAACTACTAAAATAACTAGTAATAGTAATTTCTGCAGATGCCAAATACTGCAAAATTCCAACGGATTTCCAATTCCGATTTTCTCAGAAAGTTTGGGGGGTTTTGGCAATTTTGTTAATAAAGTTAGGTAAAGGGTTGTTTTTTACACAATCCGCATTATAGTCTGACTTAAAAAAACTCGGTAGTATTGGACCAATCAGGAAATGTAAAACTTTACTGCGGAAATTGGAAAACCACAGAAATTTTAAACAAATCACAAGACTTAGAAAAACTAACATTTGAGTCTTTTGATTGGTCTAAAATCACAGCAGAATCCGATATCCGTGGAAATATTCAGCATTCTCTGATTGGTCCAATGCTTCCGAGTTCTGTTATTGGCCTAAAATTTCCCAGTTGTGGTAATGCAGCATTCTGTCCGATTTCCAATTAATGCTGTGTGAAGCCAGTTTCCAATCGGAAACTGGGAAATAAGCATTACCATCCCTAGTAAAAATAGAAGAAAGTAGAAAGGTTTGGAGTGGCACACCTTGCCGTATTAGGTGGGTGCAAAACCTCTGGTGCAAAGCAGACACCCAGTAGCTATTAGCAAGTCCAAAAGTCGGTTAGCACACCGGGCTAACAATATGTACTGTATATGTTGCATCGCTGAATTCAGTGATGCAACATATACAGTTACCTATTGTTATGCTGATTGCAAACCTACTGTGCTATATTACATTTAATGAGCGTATTGTTTACATGCATATGGAACAGGAGTTGGTACCTAATTATCATGGGTGGTACTGCAGTACTTGTTTGCCGGCATGGGCTCACAAGTTGTTACGAGTTCCTAAGGACTCGAATTTGTGATTTAAATGAGTCTTAATTGCCTCAGGTGTGCGGCTGGATCTGAAGTGGTTAGTTACCCATAAGTCCGTGGTCCTCCCTGCGCTCCAAACAGCTTGCACGTGTCCTATTGGACGCGTTGCAAGCCTCACCACCGCGCACTTCTTCCTTATGGCTTGAAGGAGGAAGTGCGCATAGTGAGGTTTGCAACACGTCCAATAGGACGCGTGCAAGCTGTTTGGAGCGCAGGGAGGCCCACTGAACTTAAGGGTAACCAACCCCTTCAGATCCAGCCGCACACCTGAGGCAATTAAGCCTCATTTGAATCACGCATTTGAGTCCTTTGGGACTTGTAACAACTCGTGAGACCATGCCTGCTTGTTTGTTTATATTCAGGGGTGAAAAAACTGTTAAATGTCTGCACTATTCTGAGGAAGGGGATTCTGCGTGGCCCCGAAACAACTGTCAACCAATGGTGTTTTGACACATACTTTGAAAAAATAAAACCTTTACTTTTTTGCTCATAAGAAGCCTGGTGTGCTAACCAACTTTTGGACTTGCTGCTAGTAAAAATAGAAGGTTCTCTTATTTCTTATAACAGGTTATGGTACAGCAGCATTATCTGGATATCTGACACACATTATCTATTAGCCTTCAGAAAAACCCCAGCTTCATATTTCTGAAAGGTTGAATCAAATATCTGCCAGCAAGACTTGCTGTTACATAGATATAACTGTAGCTCAGTCGTATTTCTCCTTACAAAAGGTTGCTGTGAACAGATTATTGCACCGTACAGATACAGAGTGATAAAGGTGGAGTAGTGGAAATAGAGTGAGATCCGGAAGAGAGAAGAAGGGAGAAAAAGGGAGAAAAAGAACATTGGCTCCAATAAATCCTTTCCCTCATACCTTTTGCAGCCTCACATCAACTACCTTCTGTCATCTCCAACTGAAAACTAATTATTACATTCAGATCGTACTCAAGACACAGCTGGAATGCTAATGTATGCCTTCATGATATCACAACTTCTCAGTTGTAACACCTTTATCACTGTAAATGTATGCTATTTTGTAAATGTATGCTAAAATGTTGGAACACCGGTTCACAGGGACGCTTGCACATGGTTTACTTCCGGCCCATTCAAGTGAATGCACGGCAACGGTACTGACGTTTTCCGCTGATACCGTCATTTGCACAAAAGTGTGCAAATGAGGTATGAGGTTAGTTAAAAAAAATATATCCCATGAATTAGCTCACTCTATCTCATGGATTATTTATCTTTATCTTCCTTCCTTAAAGGAATACTATCGATTCACATATTTTTTTGTTAATTGACACAGGAATTGTTTGGGAAGTGCTGCTAAGTACTGGTGTATACATTTTAGTAGCAACTTCTTTGTTTACTGTTATCAAAATACATTCAAACTTTACTGACGCCAAAACTGACGGCTGACTGAGCCATGAGGAGAGGGGAAATTCCCCTCACACTTGATCATTTAACTCTATGTGTAGCTCTGTGTGTGACAGAGAGAGAGAGAGCTCCCAACAGCTGCAGCTCCTGTGTCCTGTGTTTCTGACTGACCTGTCTGAAGAGAGCAGAGGATATGTAACTAATTGTCACAGCTTTTTCATACTGTTTTTGCTTTCAGAGTTTGATATGTTTAATATTTGCTTTCTGTAGTCTGATATGCAACTCTGGCTGTGCATTGAAGCAGACACCCCTTCTGCAATTGATTTGTCCCAATATAGCTAAATCGTACCCTCAATAAATTACAGCTTTTGCCTCTGATATTTAACATTAAAAGTAGGAAAATGTTTACACAGCTACTTAGACATTATTTGCACACTGTCATTTTAGAACACTTGGGTATTGATAGTATTCCTTTAATATCTCTCTTTATTTTTCTTATCTCGTGGATGATTTCTCTTTATTTTTCTATCTCAAGAATCATCTATCCTTATCTCTCCTTATCATTTTTATCCCATCAATTATCTCTCCTTGGGGGTTGATACACAAAACGTATTATTTTGGCATAACTCACGATTGGGTGCTGTGTGGATAGTTGCATTTTGTTACTTGTCCTCTTCCTCCCCTTGCTATTATGAATAGCAGTCATAGCATCAATTAGGCACACATCCAGGAAGCTACAGCAATCATAGGGCAACAAGCAAAAAGAGAAACTGTGCTATCATTTTCTGCTCCTGGACTCTAACATATTCCACTTAGAATGTTGAGTTACATTACATTTCTGGCAAGCTGTGCTTCCACTGGGATGAAATATTCTCTTCCCCATGTTGCTCTTAGCACGCTGATCCACATTAAATGTTCAGGAATCAACACACTGTGATTGTGGGAGGTAATTGTTGTTATTCATGGCTGTGCGACTCTGGCCTCTTCCTAACATATTTCTATTCCTATGGGTTTCTATGCAGACATATTTCACATTGAGTCTACATGTTTAATATCTGTTTATTTGCAAACATCTGCTCTTTGAAGTAATTGTTTCAGCAAATTAGCCAGTTGCCATTTCTGCTTGCTATATGCAATATCTGTAGCCACAGGCTCTCATGCGACACCAATCTCCCAGCCTACGCTTTACATTTTACTGAGATTGTTTTCCATTTATAAACCATGACTATTGAAACATCTGTTTACTGTAGCCTATAAGAGGGACCTTTGCTGTAGTGATTAGTGAAGACTTGCATTTCTGCTTTGCAAGAACATCAACAAAACTGTCCTGTTTTCAGTGGATGTAATGTTGTTATGGCAAAATGCATTGAGATCTCTGCAAACAAATGTCAAAGGGGTCTTGAGAAACTCTGGGGTGTGCACTTAAGTCTCCATCTTACCTGTGACCTAAACACATAGCTTTTCATGCCAATGTCTGGGTCCAGATCACATTAAGTGCATTGGATGGCTGCTAAAAAGAGCATAAATAAAGTTGAGGCTTAAAGAGAACTTGTAATATGAAAAAGGGCCCCTGGGAAGTACTCACCTCGGGAGGAGGAAGCCTCTAGATCCGATTGACGATTCCCCCCGTCCTCCTCTGTTACACGGTGGTCTCGATGGGCCGCTCCGGAAAGCAGCCATGTAAATATTCACCTTCCGCGGCTCCAGCGCAGGTGCAGTAGTGGCTCTCGGCTCGGATCAGGTGAAACTAGCCGATCCCAGTTAGGTCCTCTCTACTGCACAGGCGCAAGCGGCTATTTCCACCTGATCCAAGCCGAGAGCCCCTACTGCTCTTGCGCTGGGGAAAGTAAATATTGCAGGCGCTACTGCATCTGTGTGTACAGCCAGCCAAAGCCTGACAAATTATTGGCTGTGGTTTACAAGGGGCACAACAAGACCACCGTGGGACTGGGTAGGATGGAGGAAGCCTCAATTGGATCCAGAGGCTTCCCCCTCTGGAGGTAAGTACCCCCCAGGGGCCCTTTTTTCAGTACAGGTTCTTTTTAAAGTGTACCTGTAAGGAAAAAAGTGTCCTTTTTTGGTGGAGTTCCAACTTCTCCTCATTCATTTAGTCTACTCCGACTATCTGTGGCTTTATGTACTTTTGCACACCAGATGGGTCTGTCAATCACTGCTTCTTTCAGCTGTTGCATCACTATGTTCATAGCTTCACATATGCTGTCTAACCATCTTAGCTTCTGCCATCTTCTTTTGCCCCCTGGATCATCACCTTGCTGTGTTGAAGGTGCTTGTGTGTCTTAATGAAGCAATGAGCTATATCGTGTAAGGCCACCCAAGGTGAGCAGGTCATCGCAGAGTCATCAGACTAAATACGATGGGCTGGAGAAGGTACTGGCAGCCCACTCCAGTTACCTTTTGCCAAGAAAACCAGTTGAACAGAAGCAATGAGTTCTACCACTGTGCAATAATGTACAGAGCATACATAAAGTATGTGTTCCTATAGACTTTCTTGTGCATTGCGGTGGACAAAGCAAGCAAACGGGTGAAAGGACCCATTGGAGAGCATGGAGAGCTTCTGCACATCCATTGTGTTATAATTTAAGTAGGCCTCAGTTATTTGGACTGAGTTAGTCAAAAAGGCTTGGGGAGCAGACCTGCCCTTTAAGGGGATTTTCTCTTAGAGAGAAAATCTTCAGTTCTGTCAGAACTAGAACATACCAAGAAGCTGTTCTATGGACAAGGCCACAGGTCTCCCTGACCTGTGCATGTACACCACTAGAACAATAAACATCAGCCATATTTACTAAATACCGAAATTCTTGTATGTATGTCAAAAGCCGCATTGAATATTAATTGAGTATTAATTGAGTAGGTGTGTATGATGACACCACGAGTAGGTCCACCAATAGTCTGATCTAGGGGATGGCGAAGATGATGTCATATTTAACTCTTTTCTAGTCGGTATTAAAGCCCGAGTGAGTGATGGGAGCTCACTCTGCTTCTTACTTTCACACTAGCTCTCAATGCTGACTGGAACCTCTAAGTATTTTTCATTCTATATGTAATCTGATATAATGTATGCTGTACATAGGTAGTCTAGTGTAACGTAGATTAGAAAGAAGGTACCTGATTGACTTCAGCAGGAAGTTTAATCAAGAAGCTTGTAACGCAACATAAAGACTAGCATGGTCACGGATAGGAATTGTTTCCCAGCTAGGTGCAGGGAGACACGGAGCAGCGCAGATCAGGAAAGGGTCTGTACTGAGTTGCTTATGGGATTATTCCTTTAAGTGAGGCACCTTACCGGGTGGTGCAGCATGAGTTCCCAATAGAGAAAAGGGGGGACAGTGCATCAGGGGGTGCCGGAGTTGGAAAAAAAAGGGAGTTGACCAATCCAGGTATCCGTCGCCGCTGCTGCAGAGCGGTAACATATTTTTTCTGGTTTTTGTCGTGGACAGGTCCAGAGTTTGACTAAGATGTCTATGCTGGGCTGGGGCTGTTTTAGTTCTCTGCTGCATTTTAATATCTGAAAGGGCCTAGAAGAGTGCACCACCTTGATTAACATGAGAGACCCAAAGACTATACCACTGTAAATCAGGGGCTTAACTAGAGGGGAGCAGCCCCTGTGATTGAAGGGGAGCCCGGAGCTGTGGGAGTCCCTAATTATTGAAATTCCCTTACTCCAATACAGGGTACTATACTTCAGATCAGGGTGTTTTTGTGGCTACACTTGTTATGATGTGTGAAGATCATGATGGCCACACTTGTTTTATAAGCCTTGTGAGATGGACCCGAGACCATGAAGGGCACCAAGGGGAGGCAAGGGACGGGGTATGGACATGGGGGGGGGGTCAAAGTTTCACTAGGGGGCCCCATGAATTGTCTTTTAATTGAGGATTTGCTCTATTATGGCAATAATTTATAAGTAAATAATGATTCACATATTACACAGATTACGGCTAGTATTTAGCCATTTAAAACCACATGGCATTGTTTGCAAAACATAACAAAGCAAAGGAACCTGACAAAATATGATTAGCACCTGAGCAAACATGGCAAACACATATTTTAATATAAAATAGAGAAAGTCCATTGTAAGGATACTCTCCATTCTTTACAGTGGTTGTAAAATGGGGCTCTGACTAGATACTTATGTATAAAATGATGAATTAAAATTGGGAATTTCTCTGGTGCTTTTGCATTAGCATGCTGTCCTTTTCAGAGCTATGCATAAAAGAGCAGAGGAAAAGGAAAAATCCTGTAACCAACGGAACATTAATTCTGTCCGCCAGCACCAGTGCACATTAAAGGACTGCATCATTCTACACATGGCGCTCCCTGGGAAATGCTCCAATACATTTTATCATGGAACGTGTGCAGCTTGCAGTACATTTCCATTGTCATTTCATGAGTCCCCAGAGACAGCCATCTGCAGCATGTGTGCCAGAATTGTTTCTAGAAATTATGAAAACAGGAATGCATTTCCATCTTGTGTTTATGTGTAACCTCGGGAGACCCATTGCTTCCTTCAGCACCGGGACCATATTCTCATTCATGATTAGTCTATATCAACTAGGTCCATTTTAAAGCTGAGGGCAGTCTGGAGACAGAGCTGTGTGGCATGAAATAGCCGCCTGTAGCACATCATGCTCTTTTAGTTTGTTTAAGGAACCATCAGCTTACATTATTATTTCTTCATACACCCTTAAGTGAAACACAGATTTCAACAAAAAATGGTCAGATATAAAAAAAACTCTTAAAGGGAGTCTGAAGTGTTATTTAAAAAAAAAACAGATACTCACCTAAGGAGAGGGAAGGCTTTGGGTCCTATAGAGCCTTCCCGTTCCTCCTACGCCCCCCCAATTCCCCCCACCCCGCGTTCCAGCGCTAGTTCCTCTGTTAGCAGTTTCCAACCGATGGGTTGGAGACTGCTCACTTCCGCCACTGCAAGAGGCTTTGGCAATCTTTGGGAGCCCGAGTGCTCCAAAAACCGGGTCACTCCATACTGCGAGTGCACGAGAATGGGTGCTACGGAGCGGCGTGTCTTTGGGAGCACTCAGGCTCCCGAAGATTGCTGAAGCCTCCCGCAGCAGCAGGCAGGGCAGTCCTATCACTGGAATGCATGGACTGTAGGAGGAACGGGAAGGCTCTATAGGACCCAGAGCCTTCTTTCTCCTAAGGTGAGTACCTGTTTTTTCTTTTAATTACACTTCAGAAGGTGGCCATTAACCATATGATTCTTTGGACGATTGATCAGAAATAATCATTTGGGCCCTCTAGGAGAAGGATAGCTGCTATCCAATTTGATCAGATTAATGGAATTGATCCGTAAAAAGACAAATTGATGTGGACGATATTACAATCAAATTGGAGAATCGATCATCTGAAAAATCATATTGTTAATGGCCACCTTAAGATATGAAATCAAGTTATATCATCAGATGGGATTCCTCAGAATTTCTTCAGACTATCTGTTATGAAATCTTCCTGCAGCAGCAGACTGTGGCTCATCCTATTGTTGTTGTGGCCAGTCATTTACTGACAATAGTTGTTCCCATTATTACTCAACCTTTGCCATTACTGTCACTGGTATTGCTCACTTTATTGGCCGCCTCTGCAAACTGTTACGTCAATGTCATACCTTCAGCTCAGGAATGGTGCAGAACAGATATCCTTTTTAACACAAACATGCTATAATACGTGAAGCCTATAATTTTCAGTATAGGTTATTGGAACTCTAATACAGTGCTTTTCCTATGGTGGGGAGGGTTATACAGTGATGTCAAATTGATGTGGAGTTTTTTGAGATACAGGTGGTCGTGGGTGGGGACATGGTTGTGACTGTGTTGCTATTGTTATAATGACTCTGAGGATCATGGCTGTCTGCTCAGATGGATGGTTCACTTGACCCAGAAGTTGAGGATCTCTGTAGGTGAGGGTTGGGGGATGGTCCCAGGAGTGGGGGTACAGGTTAGTTAGGGTGGTTTAAGAATCAGTTATATTCTTGCAATGAGTCCTACTCTAAGGAAGAACCAATATCACAAGAAAATTTGTAATCCATGATCCTTTTGTGAGATTTAGCCAGTTACTTAGACTAGGTCCTGCTAGGTCCTGCTCAGTTAGCAGAATCTGTATAGTTCAAGTAGAATTTGACCCTCCATGCAGTCGGCCTTAACTGCATGATCTCATAGTTTTGGGGTGACTAGTTGGATTACTAAGTAAACAAGCTAATAAATTAATATGATAATTTACAATGGTTTAAATGTAACTGTCAGGCATAAAATCTAAAATCAATTTTCTATTTCGATCTGTTAAATAAGTAAAAATTATGCTAAACAAGCAATCAAAAAGTTTTATCATATCATATCATCCCCATGCCTCCTGTCACTTGTCACTGTCACATCTGCCGCATAAAGGAAGTTGCAGTACATGTCAGTTTTTTTTTCTTTACTCTCCTCCCCTTCATTACTTATTCCCCCCAGATACAGCTAATTTGGCCTAATTGGCTAAAACCTCTGTCCTCTACGTTTTCCTCTCCCATACCGCTGTCCCTCTCTGATTGGCCACCACACTATGCGGGTGTTATGTCAGATCATGCTGACACAACACCAGTCGGATCCTCTTGTGTAGGCTGCTAGGGTGCAGGGAGGGGGGCTGGCACCAGGGCCGGCCCTAGACTTTTTGCCGCCTGAGGCAAATTTTTAAAAAAATTATTGCTGCCGCCGCCCCCGAGCTGGAGGGGTAGTGGGCAGGGCGGGGGTATTGGGCCTAGCGGCGGGGAGGGGGGTCGGACCCCCCCCCCCCCCGCCTCCCTCGCCTGGGTCCTCGTCCTCCGCTCCCCTCCAGCCTTAAATACATCAGAACTAGCGCAACTCGTAAGAGGCAGTGGGCGGGGAGGACTCACCTCTTCCTCGCTCGATCCAGCGTGCGCTCCACTGACGTCCCTTCCAGCAGCGCCGTCCATTTACAATACAGTGGGCGGCGTTGCAGGAAGTGACGTCAGTGGAGCGCACGCTGGATCGAGGAAGAGGTGAGTCCTCCCCGCCCACTGCCTCTTACGAGTTGCGCTAGTTCTGATGTATTTAAGGCTGGAGGGGAGCGGAGGACGGGGACCCAGGCGAGGGAGGGGGGGGTCCGACCCCCCTCCCCGCCGCTAGGCCCAATACCCCCGTCCTGCCCGCTACCCCTCTAGCTGGGCGGCCGGCTCTCCGCACCCTCCGACGGGCGGATGCCGCCCCTAGAAATTTGCCGCCTGAGGCAAAAGTTTCACCCCGCCTCATGAGCGGGCCGGCCCTGGCTGGCACCTGTCCTTTGACCCAGTCCTTGGTCTCCCTCCTGTAGTGTACCACCATTTGCATCCGCCCCACACTCCTGCTGCATTCCCCGGCGTCCCCCTCCTCCCTGTAGTGCAGTGCAGTGTGGAGGAATAAAGGCAGCGCACACAGACTCAACTCCTGCTGGTTCTAGGTGCTGGAGTTTCTGTCTATACTCTTTGTACTACCACCACACTGTAAGGAATTATAGTGCGGCAATGTGTCAAATGAGCCAAACCAATCAGGATTCTTCAAAGTAATGTCTCCATAAGTGTTATATATATTCTATAAATACGTAATTCAAGTATGGTATGTAAAATTAATGCTTTATAAACCTGTACACAAAAGGGAACATTGTTCAAACCTCCATTAGATCACTATCAAAGGTATGGCCGCTTTGCTGCTAAGAATAAAATAAGGATAATTAAACTTTACTTCAAGGCTTTCTGTTCCATGGCTATTCAGCTATTCATCTGAATATTCTGATCCAACACTATGAACTTTCCTTACATACTGTATACTAGAAACAATTTGTTATAGGTGGGTCAACATGATTAGTTAAATAACAATTTCTCCTGAAATTGGGTTTTAAGCACATTTTCTTGTAAATTAAACTTGTGTAAAATAGGACTTCTGATGTTGAATGCATTTCGCAATTTCGTTACTTTTTGCAGCAGTGAATAAAGAAGCACTGTCTAAGCTGAATGCATGCATAACGTGATTTTAATAATATGATTCTCATAATAACACAGAAACTTGCCTTCTTAACCACTTGAGGACCACAGTCTTTTCGCCCCTTAAAGAGAACCTGTACTGAGTAAAAATATTTAAAATAAACACATGAGGTAACTTCAAATGAACATTACATAGTTACCTTGCCATCAGTTCCTCTCAGAAGCGCACCATTTTCTTCTGGCAATAATCCCCTCTAGTTCTGACAATATTTTGTCAGATATGAAATATATCAGTTGCTGTCAGTAAAATATCAGTTGCTGTCAGTTACAGCTGAGAGGAGAACTAATGTGTCCATGTTTCCCTATGGCTCAAGTGGGCGATGTTACAGTTTAACTGTGTGCTGATCAGAAAGCTGTTATGGTGTAATGGCCGGAAATTGATTTTAATTGGTTTTTTTTTCACAAAGTGTCATTTTCCGCTAACTTGTGACAAAAAATAAAATCTTCTATGAACTCACCATACTCCTAACGGAATACCTTGGGGTGTCTTCTTTCTAAAATGGGGTCATTTGTGGGGTTCCTATACTGCCCTGGCATTTTAGGGGCCCTAAACCGTGAGGAGTAGTCTTGAAACCAAATGTCGCAAAATGACCTGTGAAATCCTAAAGGTACTCATTGGACTTTGGGCCCCTTAGCGCACTTAGGGTGCAAAAAAGTGCCACACATGTGGTACCGCCGTACTCAGGAGAAGTAGTATAATGTGTTTTGTGGTGTATTTTTACACATACAGATGCTGGGTGGGAGAAATAGCTCTGTAAATGACAATTATTTGATTTTTTTTACACACAATTGTCCATTTACAGAGATATTTCTCCCACCCAGCATGGGTATGTATAAAAATACACCCCAAAAAACATTGTACTACTTCTTCTGAGTACGGCGATACCACATGTGTGACACTTTTTTGCAACCTAGGTGCGCTAAGGGGCCTAACGTCCTATTCACAGGTCATTTTGAGGCATTTGGATTCTAGACTACTCCTCACGGTTTAGGGCCCCTAAAATGCCAGGGCAGTATAGGAACCCCACAAGTGACCCCATTTTAGAAAGAAGACACCCCAAGGTATTCTGTTAGGAGTATGGTGAGTTCATAGAAGATTTTTTTTTGTCACAAGTTAGCGGAAAATGACACTTTGTGAAAAAAAAAACAATACAAATCAATTTCCGCTAACTTGTGACAAAAAATAAAATCTTCTATGAACTCATCATACACCTAACAGAATACCTTGGGGTGTCTTCTTTCTAAAATAGGGTCACTTGTGGAGTTCCTATACTGCCCTGGCATTTTAGGGGCCCTAAACCGTGAGGAGTAGTCTTGAACCCAAATGTCTCAAAATGACCTGTGAAATCCTAAAGGTACTCATTGGACTTTGGGCCCCTTAGCACAGTTAGGCTGCAAAAAAGTGTCACACATGTGGTATCGACGTACTCAGGAGAAGTAGTATAATGTGTTTTGTGGTGTATTTTTACATATAACCATGCTGGGTGGGAGAAATATCTCTGTAAATGACACATTTTAGATTTTTTTTACACACAATTGTCCATTTACAGAGAGATTTCTCCCACCCAGCATGGGTATGTGTAAAAATACACCACAAAACACATTATACTACTTCTCCTGAGTACGGCGATACCACATGTGTGACTTTTTTTGCAGCCTAGGTGCGCTAAGGGGCCCAACGTCCTATTCACAGGTCATTCTGAGGCATTTGTTTTCTAGACTACTCCTCACGGTTTAGGGTCCCTAAAATGCCAGGGCAGTATAGGAACCCCACAAGTGACCCCATTTTAGAAAGAAGACACCCCAAGGTATTCTGTTAGGTGTATGGTAAGTTCATAGAAGATTTTATTTTTGGTCACAAGTTAGTGAAAAATGACACTTTGTGAAAAAAATAATAAAAATCAATTCCCGCTAACTTTTGACAAAAAATAAAATCTTCTATGAACTCGTCATACACCTAACAGAATACCTTGGGGTGTCTTTTTTCTAAAATGGGGTCACTTGTGGGGTTCCTATACTGCCCTGGCTTTTTACGGGCCCAAAACCGTGAGTAGTCTGGAAACCAAATTTCTCAAAATGATTGTTCAGGGGTATAAGCATCTGCAAATTTTGATGACAGGTGGTCTATGAGGGGGCAAATTTTGTGGAACCAGTCATAAGCAGGGTGGCCTCTTAGATGACAGGTTGTATTGGGCCTAATCTGATGGATAGGAGTGCTAGGGGGGTGACAGGAGGTGATTGATGGGTGTCTCAGGGGGTGGTTAGAGGGGAAAATAGATGCAATCAATGCACTGGGGAGGTGATCGGAGGGGGGTCTGAGGGGGATCTGAGGGTTTGGCCGAGTGATCAGGAGCCCACACGGGGTAAATTAGGGCCTGATCTGATGGGTAGGTGTGCTAGGGGGTGACAGGTGGTGATTGATGGGTGTCTCAAGGTGTGATTAGAGGGGGGAAATAGATTCAAGCAATGCACTGGCGAGGTGATCAGGGCTGGGGTCTGAGGGCGTTCTGAGGGTGTGGGCGGGTGATTGGGTGCCCCAGGGGCAGATTAGGGTCTAATCTGATGGGTAACAGTGACAGGTGGTGATAGGGGGTGATTGATGGGTGATTGATGGGCAATTAGTGGGTGTTTAGGGTAGAGAACAGATGTAAACACTGCATTTGGGAGGTGATCTGACGTCGGATCTGCGGGCGATCTATTGGTGTGGGTGGGCGATCAGATTGCCCGCAAGGGGCAGGTTAGGGGCTGATTGATGGGTGGCAGTGATAGGGGATGATTGATGGGTGGCAGTGACAGGGGGTGATTGATGGGTGATTGATAGGTGATTGACAGGTGATCAGTGGGTTATTACAGGGAAGAACAGATGTAAATAATGCACTGGCGAATTGATAAGGGGGGGTCTGAGGGCAATCTGAGCGTGTGGGCGGGTGATTGGGTGCCCGCAAGGGGCAGATTAGGGTCTAATCTGATGGGTAACAGTGACAGGTGGTGATAGGGGGTGATTGATGGGTGATTGATGGGTAATTAGTGCGTGTTTAGAGGAGAGAACAGATGTAAACACTGCACTTGGGAGGTGATCTGATGTCGGATCTGCGGGCGATCTATTGGTGTGGGTGGGTGATCAGATTGCCCGCAAGGGGCAGGTTAGGGGCTGATTGATGGGTGGCAGTGACGGGGTGATTGATGGGTGGCAGTGACAGGGGGTAATTGATGGGTGATTGATAGGTGATTGACAGGTGATCAGTGGGTTATTACAGGGAAGAACAGATGTAAATAATGCACTGGCGAATTGATAAGGGGGGTCTGAGGGCAATCTGAGCGTGTGGGCGGGTGATTGGGTGTCCGCAAGGGGCAGATTAGGGTCTAATCTGATGGGTAACAGTGACAGGTGGTGATAGGGGGTGATTGATGGGTGATTGATGGGTAATTAGTGGGTATTTAGAGGAGAGAACAGATGTAAACACTGCACTTGGGAGGTGATCTGATGTCGGATCTGCGGGCGATCTATTGGTGTGGGTGGGTGATCAGATTGTCCGCAAGGGGCAGGTTAGGGGCTGATTGATGGGTGGCAGTGACGGGGTGATTGATGGGTGATTGACAGGTAATTGACAGGTGATCCGTGGGTTATTACAGGGGGGATAGAGGCATACAGTACATGGGGGGGGGGTCTGGGGGGGGGGGTCTGGGGAGAATCTGAGGGGTGGGGGGGTGATCAGGAGTCCCTAGGGGGCAGTTTAGGGTTAAAAAAAATAGCTTTGACAGATAGTGACAGGGAGTGATTGATGGGTGATTAGGGGGGTGACTGGGTGCAGACAGTGGTCTGGGGGGTGGGCAGGGGGGGGGGTCTGAGGGGTGCTGTGGGCGATCAGGGGGCAGGGGGGGGGAAATCAGTGTGCTTGGGTGCGACATATGGTGGCTGCAGCCTGCTCTGGTGGTCCCTCGGACACTGGGACCACCAGGGCAGGAGGCAGCCTGTATAATAGGCTTTGTATACATTACAAAGCCTATTATACGTAATCCATGCGGCGATCCGGGTGCTAGTAACCCGCCGGCGCTTCCGAACGGCCGGCGGGTTACAGCGCGAGGGGGGCGGAGCCAGTCGCCGGCGGCTGATCGCGTCACGAATGACGCGATCGCCGCATAACCACGCCTGCCGCCGCCCCCGCCAATGGGCGTATTGCGGTCGTTTAGGCCCGGTCTTTGCCGCCGCCCATCGGCTGGGGGCGGTCCTTAAGTGGTTAAAACAGAAGGTATTTGCAGTTATTAAGGTTGGAGTGAGCATGTAGTTGTCCCACAATGCATCTCCGTTGCAGCTGCAAATCGTCCCTATGTTGTCATACTAAGAAGGTGACACATAATTGCATTCCAGTGGTTCTGGAGGTGTGTTTAGCTTCAGGGACAACAAAGGAATGATTTGCATAATCAGCAGTGATGCGTTGTGGGACACCTCATATACTCACTCCAACCTGAATAATTGCAAATACCTTCTGTTTTAAGAAGGCACATTTCTGTTTTGCATAGCATTTTTGGTAAGAGGGCCTTTTGGTCCTTTTTAGCCTTTTACATACTCCTAGGAGTTCTGGTTCACCATGAGGTTGCTGGGCAATCTGTAACACATAATAAACAATGAATCTGGTGATGTTATTTTCAGCTGTTATTATATATCATTTTACTTTAAAGCTTGTCAAAACTCAAGCTGTAAACAGCAACACAGCCGGCACCACCATAAGAGTAAACAGTAAGCTCTTTTATTGCATCACCTCAATGGCTCCAACAATGACAAACGTTGTTTCGGGTATAGCCCTTTCTCAAATTGCAATCGCCATATGTTTACTCTTATGGTGGTGCCGGCTGTGTTGCTGTTTACTGATACGAAGCACCCCGGTGGACACAGGGGTGAAGGCCGAGGCACACCTTAGACTTATACCTTTGTGGAGCTCCTCCTACGTTTGGTGTACACAAAACTCAAGTTGTATACAGGAATTAAACTGCAGATCATGGGCCCCCATCAAACTTTGATGTGGAATAATGCCATACAAGTGCCAAGTACAACTGTCTGCCTCAAAGCTTTTATTCAGTTACATATACAGAATTGGGGGTAGTGCTTGATCACGGTTATTTTACTTTTGACCACTTGGTAACCACGCAGTTGAATTTTTAAAATCATTCATGTGAAGCAAGTCTTAGTAAGCAACGATAATTGTGAACATATCAACCAGCAGTCATAGGTGGCCATAATTTCTGTCCGGGGTGATCAGTGCCTCTGCTAGTGGTTAG
This sequence comes from Hyperolius riggenbachi, assembly GCF_040937935.1. NCBI lineage: Eukaryota > Metazoa > Chordata > Amphibia > Anura > Hyperoliidae > Hyperolius > Hyperolius riggenbachi. The sequence goes on along the minus strand of NC_090647.1, from coordinate 145,854,496 downwards.
CAATTGCCACAAACCCCCATAATGTGGAGTAAACTAGAAAGCTTTACAAACATTCTGGGGTAGTTTACACCATCAGTATAATCCAGTGTTTCTCAAACCTGTCCTCGTGGCTCCTCAATAGTGCATGTTTTGCAGACAACCTCAGCTATGCACAGGTGTGGTAATTAGTGTCTTAACTAGGTGGATTCCATGTAGCTGAGACACTAATTGCCCCACCTGTGCATAGATGAGGTTGCCTGCAAAACATGCACCGTTGGGGAGTCATGAGGACAGGTTTGAGAAACACTGGTATAATCAAAGGATATCAATCATACTCAGAAAATCGACTTTTGGAAAATATTATATCCAATCTTTATTGATACAAAAGGTTTTTTCAATACAATAGTTCATTTTGGTAAAAAAATTGTCATATACGTATTCATAGTGACGCCTATGAATATGTACAGTATATGAAATTTTTTTTCTGAAATTAACTTTTGTATTGTTAAAAAAACTTTTGTATCAATACAAGATTGGATATAGTATTTTCCAAAAGTCGGTTTTCTGAGTATGATGAGAGACCGGTATTCTTTGGTTATAATGATGATTTCAGAAGGTGTAGTGGAACACCATTAATTATATTTTTGATAGTCTTAATTTTTGTAATTCTTGGTAGTTTAGACACAACAGGGTGCTGAACAGCAAGATACACACACTGAAAAGCTGGCGCACAAGAACTTTGTCAAGCTATTTTTGACACATGGCACCACCCACTTTTCTGGCACACCTTCCACATCATCCTCCTCCAAGGAGTTGGTTGTATTTGCCTCACAAGCCAAATGGTCCCAATCCTCCTCTGTTAGATTTGCACAGTCTCATGTTCGACCAATGCATATGAGGGAGAGGGGATGTTAGTGATAGGGATAGTTCAGAGATTACAGTTATTGTAAGGCAAGCAATGAGAGGTTGTACATTAGTGCTGAGGATAGGTATAGGATGAAGGTTACTAACAGCCTAATTTGTGTGTGTGTGTGTGTGTGTGTTGGGGAGGTGTGATGTAATAGAGATTGTCACCGTAATGTTTAGGTGAAGGGTGATTGTTAGCACTAGATGTAGGTTACGGTGTGGAATAACTGAGGTGGGAAAGCTAGGGATTGGTCAGGAATAATGTTTTATATAGGGCATAGGTTAGAGGGTGCCAACTGTCGGCATTAACATCAGGGCTGGTGAAGCAGGGAGTTCAGGTTAGGGTTATTGGGGATAGTTTTTTGGTGCTGACATCTTGGTGTTGAGTTATCAGCAACAGAAACCAGTTGTCCATGCTAAAGAAACAGTCAAATAGCAACATTTCAATGTAATAACTTTTAGTTTGAAGTACATGTTCCAGGAAAATCACGTGAAAAAGACGATCTGTAGAAATGGCCAGTGAGATGCTAATAATTCCAGCTGACATGCTAATTCAAATTGAAAAAATTGGTGCAACGTATAAAGTGCAAACCACAATTTTACAAACACATGCCAAAGATCCCCAACCCAGTATCCAGAATAATCAAGTTAACAACCACTTCAAGTATGTCAAGTTTGCATGCAAATTTATTGTCAGAAATCCAAAGGAAATCTAATGAGTGCAAAATGTCTGAAAACTGCTTGGCAGTAGATGTTTGCGTTTAGGACAAATCGGCTGCCAGGGAAAGGGTTAATTGGCCTGGTTTACTTTTAACCTACATACAATTTGCATTAAATTTGCGTCACATTGACCATCTTTACTAATCTGGAAAATTGTTCTTTGTAATGTCACCATGCCATTCCTGTGATGACACCAGGCTCAATTAATCCACACTTAACCAAGAAATGTAAAAACTGTTATGTGTGTGTGTACCAGGCATTAGATCCATAACGGAACTGTTTGGGCTGGTCAGCATTAGCTTAGCAAGGCAAAAGACATGAAATTTAGCAGCCCTAGAAAGAAGACATAAACGTAAAATGTGACATTCAGCAACAGGAAATGCAAGATTATGTTTCTGGGAGGCTATCCAAATACCAAAAGAACATTATATGGATGTCCCTGTGCTGGCGAAGTGTCAGAGGAATTAAGCATTAAATGTGGCCATGGAATAGAGAGATGTAAAACTGTGTGTGTTTTATTGCAGCAAGGCTCTGTGCATACCAAAGATTATAATCACAGAATGTTGTTATTTACAGCTAAACCTTACAGTAATTTCAATGCTGAACCTACGGTCTTGCCAAGCTCTTGGTTAACCCATCTTGTGGGAAAAAGCTCCACAAGATTGAGATTACTAGATAAACTAGTAGAAATGAGTTTTGAAATTCAGCAGGACAACATTTAAATCCTATTAAACCAAGTTAGATTTTGCTTTAGAAAGAAAAATTATATTTTTTGCATTAAAGATTATGGGCAGCATTTTATGGATTACAGGTGAAACTCGAAAATTAGAATATCGTGCAAAAGTATTTCAGTAATTCAACTTAAAATGTGAAACTAATATAGGAAATTAGACCCCTAGGCTGGTGTTTTGGATTCATTAGCTGACTTGACTCTAACACTTTGAGCCTAGAATATTGAACATTTTCACAATATTCTAATGATCTGAGATTCGGATTTTTGGGGTTTCAAAAGCTGTAAGCCATAATTATCAAATTATAACAAATAAAGGCTTCAAATATCTTGCTTTGCATGTAATGAGTTTATTTCATATATTAGTTTTACTTTTTAAGTTGCATTACTGAAATAAATGGACCTTTGCATGATTTTATAATTTTTCGAGTTTCGCCTGTATGTGTGTCAATGAGGCAGAAAGTCTACTGTAGTAAGCCGACTTTATTGGTCCAGTGTGATTGCAAGTGAAGCTGAGTGCATCCAACAGAGCAACCGATTGGTAGTAGGTGCAAGGTGAAGACAGAGCTCATCACTATGATGCAAACCCTCACTAACAACTTGTGAGGGTAGGTGTGATGATCCGCTCGGCTGCCTGCGCAGGCAGGCAGCTTTTTGACCACTGTTCAGGTCTGCATTCTGCAGGTCTCTGGAAAAGAGACCTTTTGTCAGTTTTGCAGCTTGCTGCTGCTGAGGAATTTGCATACGTTTGTCATGCAAATTTCCTTGCCACATCCTTTGTAGGCTTGCTCTATAAATACCATGTGATTCCACAGTACTTCGCTGGTCATTCCTTCAGGGTTTGTAGTAAACACTCCTAGAGTGTCAGCCATGCTACTTCTTGGTAAAGTTAGCTTAGAATAATTCATGGGACTGCACTAGGCAGTTTCCCTAGTGCAGTTAGGATTGCATATCTGTTTGTTTGTCTGTTGCGATTGTCCTGTCCCAGCGGTGGTCGACAGGAAATCGTTCTGTGTGTCTGGGTGCTAACCGGAACAGCAGTTGTTACTGGTAGCCCCTTGTGATCTGTCTTGCCTGGATCGCACTCGCCTTGCGCTAGTGCTGTGGATCCTTCTGTTCTGTCTTCCTGGATCGCACTCACCTTGCGCTAGTGCTGTGGATCCTTCTGTTCTGTCTTCCTGGATCGCACTCGCCTTGCGCTAGTGCTGTGGATCCTTCTGATCTGTCTTACCTGGATCGCACTCGCCTTGCGGTAGTGCTGTGGATCCTTTTGTTCTGTCTTCCTGGATCACACTAGCCTCTAGCGCTAGCGCTGTGGATCCTTCTGATCTGTTTTCTTGTTCCTGAGTTTAGATCGCACTAGCCGCTAGCTTTAGCGGCTGTGGATCTTTCTGATCTGTGTTACTGCTTGGCTCACACTTGCTCTGGCGGAAGAGTGGTGGATCCTTTCTGCCTAGTTCTTGTTTCTCGTTTGTCTGTCTTGTCTGATACGGGCGCTTGCTGTAGGCTCGGTGAGGTAACCGTTAAGCAAGCGTTCACGTTCTTTGTTTTGTGTTTGTCTGTCGGTGGTTAGTTAGGCGTGCTTGTCTCTCTTGTGCTTAACACGCGGAGACCTCGCGATAAACGCGTTCGCTGTTGCGAATGAGTGCGGTGTTCGCGTTTAGTTAGCGTTTGTTATTTTCTTTATCATTCTCATTGTATTATTTGCTGTGCCTTTGCTCCTCTTGTGTTCTGTTCTAGTCTGTCTTGTGTCACTTCTGGCGATCGCCTTTCTCGCGATCGCGTTCCTACTTTTGTTTCTGCTGATGTGTGTTCACCGTCGCAGGGTCACGACTAGATTGGTGAACACACATTCGTCCTGTCCCTGTGCTCTTCCTCTTTATGGGCTGTTCAGCCCCACATTGTCTTGATCTGTACAATCCCCATCTGGCATCTGTGGCCGTGCAGCAATTGTACTCGTCTGCACTTCACAGCGCCATCTGCCGGTGGGAATTGCCCTCTGCTGGTGCATTGCACCTAGCCTGGGTTCACCCAATTATACGCTTGTGGAAGGTTTTCGCTGTGTCAGTGCGCATCTCGTGCGCTGACCATGAAAACGATTCCGCAATCGTTACAGTAGGTACACTTTCCATGGGGAAAAAACTTTCCTAAGCGTGACTTTGAGTCATGCCACATAGCAGTGTGTCCTGACCTCAGTCCTACTGAAATGTAGTCATATTCAAAGAGAAAAGCCATCTGTGGTGGTGCTAATCATCAGAACTGCAAACTGACTTTGAATGTAAACATTCTTTATTAGGCGCAAAACAATCTAAAAACAATTAAAATCACATAGCTGCATGGGTGACTGGGCAGACAGCATGTAGGGCAGTAAAAGGTTTTTTGTTTTTTTAAATTACAGTTTGAAATAAGTCTACAAAAATGTAAACATAATCAAAATAACAATATAAACCATTTGCTCAAGACACCAATGTATCAATGAAAAACCTCTGACATGTATGAATAAATAACACACTCACAAGACTGCACTGTCCTAACGCAAAGCTATACCTGGAACTTGTAGTCTGCCGCTCTAGCAGACTAGCACCAGCATGGATGTCTTTTCTCTTTCAATATGAATATTGCGGTGCTTATCATTTTAGTTTGGCTTTTGTTTTTGAGTTTACTCTACTGAAATGTTGTTACATGATGTTAAGCTAAGTCTTCAAGCAATATACAATATAGTAAAAATGTACTTGAAGAGAAAAATAGTCACAGAAATACTGTTGTTGCCGTTCCAATGTAATTTTGCAATTGTGTTTTTTTATTAGGACATGAGTGGTTCGGGGGCTCCACCTCGTAACTGGCGTGGAATTGGTCTGGCAATGTTGGTGATCTCCATAGTTATGTCACTAGTTCTGCTTTCTATATTTCTGCTATCACCAGGTAATGGCGTCATATAAAGTTTGTGTACAAAATAATTTGTATCATAATAGCAATCAAAAATATTAGTAATAATGTCAATGTGTTTAAGGTCACATTCACAGTGGGACGTTATGGTCGAACGTTATAAAGACTTATTACGCAGCTTACCGCACCGCAATGCTAATCCTATCTGCCGTTCACAGTGTGACGTTAACCAGTTCAGCCTATCTGGATGAGGATGTTCGTCCAGATAGGCTCTGCTGCTGCTGCGTGGTGCACACGATCGGGTGCGCTCCCGTGCGCGCTCCCGACACCTGCCGCTAGCCCCCGTTCAGTGAATGGGAATATAGTTCCCATTCACCGATCTAAGTCTTCCGCAGAAAAACCGACAATCTCTTATCAGAGACCGCCGTCTTTCTGCCAAAACAAAGTTCCCCGTCCTCTTTCTAGTTCCTGGATGCGAGATCATTCGCATCCAGGACTTTTTTTTAACTCTTGTGGCCAAATAGTAAACTACACCCACATACATTTTTTAATTAAACAATTACATTATTTTACATTTAAAATTAGCTTTTTCCCTCCTACACCAAAAATTACCCAAATACATTTAAAAAAAAAAAAAAAAATAACAAAAATTACAATTAAAAAAAACAAAAACAACATAAATAGTTACCTAAGGGTCTGAACTTTTTAAATATGCATGTCAAGATAGTATATTATTATATTATTTTAAATTATAAGCTTGTTAATAGTGATGGACGCAAATTGAAAAAATGCACCTTTATTTCTAAATAAAATATCGGAGCCATAAATTGTGATAGGGAATCATCATTTAAACGGTGTAATAACTGGGACAAATGGGCAAATAAAATACATGAGTTTTAATTACGGTAGCGTATATTAATTTCAAACTATAATGGCCAAAAACTGAGAAATAATGATTTTTTCCAATTTTTTCTTAATCTTCCTGTTAAAATGGATTTACAAAAAAATAATTCTTAGCAAAATGTACTATTTCGCGCCGTATAAGACGCTCCGGAATATAAGACGCACCTAGGTTTAGGGGGCAAAAACAAGGGGAGAAAAATATACTAAACCTGGTGCGTCCATGTTCCAGGAGCGTCTTGTAGATGTTCTCCCTTAATTGGTGTCCTCCTGTGTCCCCTTCTGTCCCCAGTGTGTGTACTACTGTCCCCAGTATGTCACTAGTGTGTGTCCTGCTGTCCCCAGGTGTCCCCTGCTGCTCCCAGTATGTCTCTAATGTGTGTCCTGCTGTCCCCAGTATGTCCCCTGCTGCTCCCATTATGTCCCTAATGTGTCTCCTGCTGTCCCCAGTATGTCCCCTGCTGCTCCCATTATGTCCCTAATGTATCGCCTGCTGTCCCCTGTATGTCCCCTGCTGCTCCCATTATGTCCCTAATATGTCTCCTGCTGCTCCCAGTATGTCCCTAATGTGTGTCCTGCTGTCCCTAGTATGTCCCCTGCTGCTCCCAGTATGTCCCTAATGTGTGTCCTGCTGTCCCTAGTATGTCCCCTGCTGCTCCCATGATGTCCCTAATGTGTGTCCTGCTGCCCCCAGCATGTCCCCTGCTGCTCCCAGTATGTCCCTAATGTGTCCCTAAGGTGTGTCCTGCTGTCCCCTGTAAGTGTGCCTCTGGTACGTCCCCTGCTGTCCTGTGTGTCCTGTTGTCCCAAGTATGTACCCTGCTGTCCCCAGTATATCCCCTGTATGTCCCGGGTATGTCCCCTGCTGTCCCCAGTATGTTCCCAAGTGTCTCTGTTCTCCCTGGGTGGTCCACATCTGCCGTTGTGTATGACCGCAAACACCGCCTTATGCATACGTTGCCCCTGTGTGGTCCGCAACTGCCCGCTTGTGCCCCCGCTTGAGTCGATGCTTTCCCCCCGGTGTAAATAGCTAGACCGCGCTCATCTTACCTAAGTCAGTGCCTTCTGCGTGGATCGGAGACCTGTCATTTCCCCAGTGGCTACCCCTAGTGATGGCATCTGCTGATGACGCAGAAGAAGCAATTACTAGAGTGGAAGTGCGGAAGTGAAGACAGGTCTCCAATCCCCGCAGAAGGCACTGACTTAGGTAAGATGAGCGCGGTCTAGCTATTTACTCAGGGGGGAAAGCGTCAACTCAAGCTGGGGCACAAGCGGGCAGTTGCGAACCACACGGGGAACGTATGCACAAGCAGCGGCGGCGGTGTTTGCGGTCATACGCAACAGTTTGTTGGCAGAAAGCGGACCACATGAGGGAGCCATGGACACACGCAGAACAGAGCAGCACATAAGGGGCAGTGCAGGGTTTACCCGACGTGGCGGCGGGTCGCGGTTCCTATTGGCGGGCGTTCGTAAGTCTGGGATTCCCTGCCTTTGCCGTATAAGACGCAGGGACTTTTTCTTCCCATTTTTGGGGGAGAAAAAGTGCGTCTTATATGGCGGAAAATACGGTACTACCCAAAGAAAGCCTAATTGGTGGTGGAAAAATCGAGATATAGATCAATTCATTGTGTTAAGTAGTTATAAAGTTAATGGCGAATTAATGGGAGGTGAACGTTGCTCGGATGCATGAGGTTTTCGACACTGTGGGGCTGAACCGGTTAAAGTTGCGTTAAAAAAATGTTGCGTTATGGTAACTCACTGCTTGCAGTGCGTTACCTCTTAATGCAGACACGTTGCGACTTAAAAGTTGTATTAAAATGCAGCGTCCCACTGTGAATGTGACTTTAAACTTGATCAGTTTAACACAAAATAGTGCTGCGAATTGGTTACATAGTTACATAGTTACATAGTTATTTTGGCTGAAAAAAGACATACGTCCATCGAGTTCAACCAGTACAAAGTACAACTCCAGCCCGTCCCCCACATACCCCTGTTGATCCAGAGGAAGGCGAAAAAAACCCCACCAGGCATGGTCCAATTAGCCCCAAATGGGAAAAATTCCTTCCTGACTCCAGATGGCAATCAGATAAAATCCCTGGATCAACATCATTAGGCATAACCTAGTAATTGTAGCCATGGATGTCTTTCAACGCAAGGAAAGCATCTAAGCCCCCTTTAAATGCAGGTATAGAGTTTGCCATAACGACTTCCTGTGGCAATGCATTCCACATCTTAACCACTCTTACTGTAAAGAACCCTTTCCTAAATAAATGGCTAAAACGTTTTTCCTCCATGCGCAGCTCATGTCCTCTAGTCCTTTGAGAAGGCCTAGGGACAAAAAGCTCATCCGCCAAGCTATTATATTGCCCTCTAATGTATTTATACATGTTAATTAGATCTCCTCTAAGGCGTCTTTTCTCTAGACTAAATAAACCCAGTTTATCTAACCTTTCTTGGTAAGCGAGACCTTCCATCCCACGAATCAATTTTGTAGCTCGTCTCTGCACCTGCTCTAAAACTGCAATATCTTTTTTGTAATGTGGTGCCCAGAACTGAATTCCATATTCCAGATGTGGCCTTACTAGATAGTTAAACAGGGGCAATATTATGCTAGCATCTCGAGTTTTTATTTCCCTTTTAATGCATCCCAAAATTTTGTTCGCTTTAGCTGCAGCGGCTTGGCATTGCGTACGATTATTTAACTTGTTGTCGATGAGTACTCCTAAGTCCTTCTCCAAGTTTGATGTTCCCAACTGTATCCCATTTATTTTGTATGGTGCTAGACCATTGGTACGACCAAAATGCATGACTTTACATTTGTCAACATTGAATTTCATCTGCCATGTATGTGCCCATATAGCCATCCTATCCAGATCCTGTTGCAATATGACACTATCTTCCTGAGAGTTGATGATTCTGCACAATTTTGTATCATCTGCAAAAATAGCAACATTGCTCACTACTGCATCTACTAGGTCATTAATAAATAAATTGAAGAGCACTGGACCCAGTACAGACCCCTGTGGGACCCCACTGCTAACAGTCTCCCATTTTGAGTACGATCCATTGACCACAACTCTTTGTTTTCTGTCCATTAGCCAGTTCCCTATCCATGCACACAAACTCTTCCCCAGTCCTTGCATCCTCAACTTTTGCACCAGACTTCTGTGGGGAACAGTGTCGAAGGCCTTTGCAAAGTCCAAGTATATCACATCTACAGCATTCCCAATATCCATATTAGCATTCACTACCTCATAAAAGCTGAGCATGTTAGTCAAACAGGACCTGTCTTTAGTAAACCCATGTTGATGCTGAGAAATAAGATTATTTTCTACTATGAAGTCATGTATAGTATCTCTTAGTAACCCCTCAAATAGTTTGCATACAACTGATGTTAAGCTTACAGGTCTATAATTTCCTGGATCAGATTTTTTGCCCTTCTTAAATAATGGGAAAACGTGGGCTGTACGCCAATCCACTGGGACTCTGCTAGTTGCAAGAGAGTCACAAAAGATAAGATAAAGGGGCTTAGCTATAACTGAACTTAATTCTCTTAGGACCCGAGGATGCATGCCATCCGGGCCAGGTGCCTTGTCTATTTTTAATTTATTTAGTCTTGCCTTTACTTCTTCCTGCGTTAAGTATTTAATATTACAGTTAGAAGATTGAGACTCTTCTGCCTCTGTAATTTGCAACAGTGCTGTTTCCTTTGTGAAGACAGAAGCAAAGAAAGCATTTAATAACTCTGCCTTACCTTGGTCGTCCACCATTGAGTTCCCACCCTCATCCTTTAGGATTCCTATACAGTCAACCTTTCTTTTTTTAGAGTTGATGTACTTGTAAAACTTTTTTGGGTTAGATTTGATATCCCTAGCGATTTGATTTTCAGCTTCGATCTTTGCCAGCCTAATTTCTTTTTTACAATTTTTATTGCACTCCTTATAATTGCTTAGTGCAGCCTCAGTCCCCTCCTGTTTTAGGACCTTATAGGCATTCTTTTCCCTCTTCATTTTATCCCTAACCTTTCTATTCATCCATAGAGGCCTTTTTTTATTCCTAGACATTTTGTTTCCATATGGGATATACATACTACAATATTGATTGAGAATACGTTTAAAAGCTTGCCATTTCCCTTCAGTGTCGTCCCCTTGTAGTACATTATCCCAGTTCACCAAACTTAGTGCCTGCCTAATTTGATTGAACTTTGCTTTTCTAAAATTCATAGTTTTAGTGGTCCCGCTGCCCCGTGGCCTATCAGTCACCAGATCAAACGTTATCATGTTGTGATCACTATTTCCCAAATGTTCTTGAACCTGCACATTTGATACATTATCTGGTCTATTAGAAATGATCAGATCCAGTAACGCATTCCCCCTAGTTGGTTCCGTTACCATTTGAGTCAAGTAATTGTCCTGTAGTGCTGCCAGAAATCTGCTGCTTTTACCAGAATGGGTAGCCTCAATACCCCAGTCAATGTCTGGAAAGTTGAAGTCACCCATAATTATGACCTCGTTTTTACTTGCAGCTTTTTCAATCTGCTGTAGTAATCGCAGTTCTGCAGCTTCATTAATAAGAGGTGGTCTGTAGCATACCCCAATAAGCAATTGGCAACTTTTATTTCCACCATGAATATTTACCCAAACGGACTCCACATCTTCGCAATCTTCCTCCATCTCATCGTTGAGGACAGCTGTAAAAGAATTCTTAACAAAGAGACAAACCCCTCCACCTTTTTTCCCTGTTCTATCCCTCCTAAACACATTGTATCCTTTTAAATTAGCTATCCAGTCATGGCTTTCATCCATCCATGTCTCGGTTATTCCCACAATGTCATAGCCTTTGTCATTCAGAATGAACTCTAGTTCGTCTATTTTATTTGCAAGGCTCCGAGCATTGGTTACCATGCACTTTATATTTTTACCAACACATTTACCAATTTTGTTTACACGAAATGGGCTACTTGAAGTTTTACCAACCTCCTTAATCTTTACACTGTCTCCACCCCCCCTCTCCACCCCCCATAATGTTAGGCTCCCACTGTCTTTTTACCTTATCTTGTCTACATATTGAGACTTTATCCTCCCGCCTCCCCCCAGATTTTTGGTATAAAATATTGACTTTATATAACATTACTGATATGTTTCATTATGTTATAATATTTTTGTTTTTCATTTTGATTTGAAAAAATACTGGACATTTATAGTGTACTTGAGTTGAAGAACCTTGTAGGAGTGAGTTCACAATGCTTACATGGGCCAAAAGCTAAAATGTTCTTAGCTGAATTCTAGGCCCAGTATTACAATAAGAAAGCCTATTGCATCTTTAAATGCCATTTATGCTATTAATTTGCAGAGGTAAAGGGAAGTCTGACAAAGCTGTTACTTATGCAGTAATATGCATCATAACAGAGCAAGGCATACTAGAACCAAGTGTTTCCTCTTGTAGGGTTAGCCAGCCTTGATTATGATGACCCTGAATTCATGTAATGGCATCCAGCATTTAAACATTTTCTACCCATAGGCCCACTTTCTTGTTGCTCCCCTTCCATGTACAGCGGGCCCCTCCCCATCTATGGGCAGCACCCTCTTCCATGTGTAACATTCATTTAAAGCAATCCCTCTGTTTCATGTACTGCTGTCCTGGGCAGCAGTTCCCCTCTTCCATGTCTTGTTCCCCAAGTGTATCCTCCTTATTCCATGCTCAGCCTTTATTTCCATAAGGAGTAACCCCTTTTTTTAGCATGCCCAAGGCCCCGACTTTGTGGCCTTTACAGAAATCAAGCTTTGATGTCATCCCAGTATTCAAGTGATTATACAACAGGGAATCCCAAACGCCAATCTTGCTGCATTTCATACATCTGGTACAGTAAATAACTCTGTATTCTGTATGATCAGCTGTTGATCTTCTATTTCTAATGGTTTAGTATTGTTAGATTCCCACTAGTTATTTTCCATAAGAAAGTGGGTAGGATAATTTTGGGGAAAAGTGGCAGATTTTTTGAAAGATTTTAAAAAAAGTTTTCTGTAAAAATGATATAATATTGTGATAGACGATGTCTCTTAAAGTGGACCTGAATTCTTGCACTGGACAGAAGGAAAACATATAGAAATGCACCCTGTATGTACTTAGAGAGTTTAGCCTGTCTAATTACCCCTCATCTGTGACTAAGCACTAGTAGTAATTTATATGTAAAGAGAAAGAACCGAGAGCCAAATATAGTGTAGTAGGTTGTGGCAATGGGTTTGATGAAAACGAGTACCATATACTCACAAACCAGGGTTACCTCCAGGCAACCACTGTATAGGCAGGTGAGGAGATTGTCCTGTCCTCACTCAGGATTAAGAATCGCTCTCTGTAGATAGGAAGAAAATGGGGTATCCCCCTCCACCAGGGGTGGATATTATGTATAACGTAAAAGAGAACAGAGGCGCCAAAAGAGTAAAATCAGTTATTAAAAGGTCTAAAAATGCTTAGGAGGCAGTGGTGGACTTACCGGCTCCTGCAAGCAGACACAACAAGCTGTGCATTCAAAACAAGGTAGGTTTATTAGTACACTCCGGGTTAGTCGCAACGCGTTTCCCAGGCCTAAACCCGATTCATCAGGCAATAGTAAAAGGAGTACACGACAGCAGTATGTCCGGGTAACACCTGGCGCCTCGTACAAGTAGTAATTTGATCCCTTAGCTGTGTCAGCTGACTGACAGGGCAGAGAGGTCATTTGTAAACACAGGATGTTAACAATATGTCTGCTTCCTTGAAAGCAGAAAGTAGATACACTGCAGATTTATTGCAGGACTTGTATCAGCTGTAACAAAGAAATGTTTTTCTTTAAATGTTATTATGCTTCTGCTTATCTTTTAGAGCTGAGATGAAGTTCTGAGTTCAGGTCCGCTTTAAGGCAAAGGAAAAAAAAAGTTTTGTAATATTTTGCTATTTATCTGAACAGAAAACTCAAAGGTGCCCGAGAAGTTTCCCCTGACACTGTCTGATCTGGAAAATGTGGAAAACCAGCTTCTTTTACCCCAGATATCCTGGGCAAGTGGTAAGTGCATGAATAAAGCATATCTGCTAATTCAGATGTGCATCTAAACAACACTTGTCAAACCGTAATGGTGCGGGATGCTGAATTTTACAGTGTACCTGAGGCAGATATTATTTAACAAACGAGACAAAGAGGCATGTTCCTGCACAATTACACATCTCTGTGTCTCTGCGCCACTCTCTGTCCCCTCCCCCCTTCTGTTCCTGCAGTCCTTTCCCCGCCTCTGTGCTCGCTCCTGAGGCTCTCAAAAGCAGAGAGCTGAGAACTGCGGGATGCACAGAGCGACATAGGATGGTGGGAAGCGGAGAGTAATACGGTGTTTGTTTGTTTTTTGTTGAAGTTCCACCTCATGTTCTCTTTATGGAGCAAAATGTTTTATATTGCAGGACATATATACCCAATTGCAAAAAATATAGTAGTGTTTAAAGGGGCCCTGAGCAGTAGATAACATAGAAATAGACTTACCTAGGGCTACCGCCAACCCCCCCCCCCCCCCCCCCCAAGACCCCCTGGCTTCTTATCCCAGTCCCGATGGCGGCACCGGTAATTTGGCGACTTCAGCTGAATTTGCCTGTGCGCTCTCCCACAGTGCACTTTGCGTGTCATCGCGGCGGCCGCCGTAAGAGTCCTGCGCTTGCTTGTTTCAGTCTTAGAGAACCGCGCATGTGCAGGACTCTTACAGCAGCCGGCGTGGTGACGCTCAGAATGCTCGGCGGGAGCACGCACGGACGACTTCAGCCAAAGTTGCTGAATTACCAGAGCAGCCAGTGGGACCAGGAGAAAAAGCAGGAGGACCCCAGGGGGACCTCACAGGCTATGGCGGGGGGGGGGGGGGCTGGAGGAAGGCCCAGGTAAGTCCCGATTTCTATTTTTTCTACTGCTCAGGGTCCCTTTCACTGTTGACTTTGTAATGCTTTTGCTATTTTTTCAGTATTAAATTTAATATCGAACGCATCATATTTTAATTACAGGACCACAACAGCCAGGACAGAGCAATTAGCTTTTTAGTTCTCAACCCTTACCAAACGGTCTTCCTAAGCTTATCGGCACCCTGCTTTTAAAAGAGTAATGAAGACTAGTCACTGAAATCATACTTCAAGTCAGTTAATAGGGCACATCACAGAGAATTCAACCAATGGATCGTTAAAACCCTAGTTCAGCCTCTCGGTTTTTTTTTAATGCACTTAATAGTAAATTTGCCCTGAATAGCAATACATAAAGTTATGTACAGGTAGTCCCCGGTTAACGAAAGAGATAGGGACTGTAGGTTCGTTCTTAACCTGAATCTGTTCTTAAGTCGGAACATTGTGCCATCTCTGTGCTCTGTGTCCCACTGCGCCTCCAGTGTCCCCCTCTGTGTCACCTCTGCCCTCTGTAACTGCTTATACAAGTCTAAAAGCCATTTTTTCTTTGAATTTTTTAAAATCGATTTTCTCAAAAACTACAAGTCCAATTTAAGAAATTTTTTTTTAAAATGTTCCCATGGAAACACAGAATCCATGCCATTCGTAAGTCGGGCGTTCGTAAGTCAGGGACTACCTGTACATCAAACATCGATACTTTTTGCAGTAAATATATTGAAAGTACTTGTTTGGCTTCTGGCAGGCTACATTCATTAGCTTCTTACTACAAGGAGAGATGGAGTTCTTCCTAGCACACAGAAGATCAACCATTCCCAGATCACTTTTTTCCACTGCTTACACAGATGAACTGTTCATGGCCAGCACAATAATTATATGCAAGCCATGTGTACATCTCATAATCCTGGCTTATGTGCAATAAGAAACTTTTTTTTTACTGCTCATTTACCTAAAGCCCCATCTACACCATACAATTTTTTGTCTGATTCAATTCATTGATTCAATTCAATCCGGCATGTCCGATCGGGATTCAATTTGATTCGATTTGCCATTGTTTTGCAATGGCAAATTGAATTGAATCGAATCCCGATCAGACATGTCGCATTAAATCGAATTACTGAATCGAATCGGACAAAAAATTGTATGGTGTAGAAGGGACTTAATGTTAAACAGGGGAGGTTGTAGGAAGGGTAAATGCATTATTACACACTGCATAGGGAGGAGCTAAATTGTACCTAATATTGAAGTGCTGGCCACAAATAATTAATCTCTATTAGCAGAACAGAAGAGGTGGGCAGGGTCAGCTTTGTGTTCACAGTGAAAGATTAGCTGATGGGCCCATTTTTTGTTTCTCCATGACCATCTTGCATGGGTAATGATGGAATGAGAGGAGTTTGGACATTAAATATGTTGCTATTGATGTTTACCAAGCCACATCTGATATTCCATTTGAAAGGCAATTTCACAAGCCCAGCAAGCCAGGTAATAAGACATTAATAATGCAAAATGGTTAAAAAGCAATACACAAAAAGAAGAGACTTTATTATTATAATTATTATTATTATTATTATTAATAATCATTTATAAAGTGCCAACATATTCTATGGAGTTGTACATAGTAAGAACTAAGCATGGAGTTCAATTCAATTCAATTCACTGTATTGTCATTGTGTAACACAACGAAATTACTTTTCATGACAACCCCACGGTGCATATAGGGAACATAGTGATAGTAACAAGGAAGAGAAGAAATTATACAAGTATGCCAGGTATTACAGATATTTAAACAATTTGTACACAGTGTTAATTATTTCAGAGAGGATTCAGAGTTCATAAAGTTTATGGCGGATGGGAAAAAGCTGTCTTTCAGTCTGTTTGTGTGTGTACGGATTGATCTAAAACGTTTACCTGATGGAAGGAGCTCAAACAAGGCATTTCCAGGGTGAGTGTTGTCCTTGATAATGTTTTTGGCCCTTCTCACGCTGCGAGTATTATACAAAAGTTCCAGTGATGGTAGTTCAGTGCCAATAATGGCTTCTGCTGTTTTAACAACTCGCTGCAGGGCTTCTCTAGTAGCCTTCGTGCAGCTGTTGTACCAGGCCGTCATGCAACTGGTCAGAACGCTTTCTATAGTGCATCTGTAGAAATTAACCAGCAGCTTCTGTGGGAGGTTAGCGCTCCTTAGTTTTCTCAGAAAGTAGAGGCGTTGTTGTGCTTTGCCAGTTAGAGCTAAAGCATTGTCAGCCCAGGACAGGTTCTCTGCGATGGTGACTCCCAAAAATTTGAAGCTGGAAACTCTCTCCACAGCCTCTGCAGTGATAATTAGCGGTAGGTGAGTGGTCTTTTTGGTGGTCCTAAAGTCCAGAATAATTTCTTTGGTCTTCTTTGTATTTAATAACAGGTTGTTAATGTCGCACCATGCAGTCAGGTTCCTTACTTCTTCTCTGTATGCAGCTTCCTCATTGTCTGATATAAGCCCAATGACAGTCGTATCATCTGCAAACTTAACAATTATGTTTGAGGTATGGATAGGCTGGCAGTCATGGGTGAAAAGTGCATAGAGGAGAGGGCTTAATACACAGCCCTGTGGCACGCCAGTGCTCAGGGTAAGGGTGAAGGATGTCTGTTTTCCTAGTCTGACAGTTTGAGGGCGATTAGTAAGGAAGTCCAATAACCAAGTACATATGGAGGGAGCAAGACCTAGTGCATGACCTATATTAATACAGACAATGGTATACAAAAATATAGACACTGGTACATAATACAGAATTGATAGACATAGTAATTACGGTGACAAATATAATATGATGAACAAAATCTATAGCAATCTCCAAGACACAAATAGATGAGAGAGCCCTGGCCCTGTGAGCTTACAATCTAAAGGAATAGTGAGGAAACAGGATGCGATATAGTATACAATATGTATAGCTATAGACATAGTGTTTTTAGGTTATATTTAGTAAGGAGTACAACTTGGCCAGAGGTTGTTAATAGTAATCTACCGGAATTCTTGTTTCAGTTTCTTATCAGAAGATACATTTGATTTGATTGGTTGCTATGGTGGCTTATCATGTTGCCATGGTAATGCCTCAACTTTACTCTTTAAAACACCACACTGTGTAATATGTCAGTGAAATGTAAACACAGGAAATTAATCAAATGTATTTTTCCATTATTTTTTTACATATATTTTCTTGCAATGACTAGGCATGGGTGAATTTACCTAAAATGTATCTAACTATACCTAAAGTGCATTCACATCATTGAGAAAAGCAAGCATTAGGTGTTTTACAGAAAATTTAGAGGGAAAATCTTTTCTGTACTCTAAGCTTTAAAGAACTTTGATTACTTTTTTTACCCAAGAACAAACATAATATTAAATGAAAAAAAAAATGATTTTTACTTTTGAAATGCTGATCTGACTACCCAGATGTCTTTATAATTGTTATGTTTAGAACATACAAGATTAGGTTTCATTCTTTTTGTGACAAATTTTAAAGAAACTGCCCATCCATATCCGATCGCTTTTCCATGCCAAAAAATGTTAAAGAGAACCTGTACTGAGTAAAAATATTTAAAATAAACACATGAGGTAACTTCAAATGAACATTGCAGAGTTACCTTGCCATCAGTTCCTCTCAGAAGCTCACCATTTTCTTCTGACAATAATCACATCCAGTTCTGACAATATTTTGTCAGATCTGAAATATATCAGTTGCTGTCAGTAAAATATCAGTTGCTGTCAGTTATAGCTGAGAGGAAAACGGATGTACCAGGTAATGTCCATGTTTCCCTATGGCTCAATTGGGCGATGTTACAGTTTAACAGTGTGCTGATCAGAAAGCTGTTATGGGTAATGGCTATTTTCAAAATGGAGGACGGAAAATTCCCTTGATCATAGTGAACAAATAGGACGCGGGACAGGAAAAAGACACTGAGGAGTAGACTACATGGAAGGTAAGTATGACTTGTGTATGCTTATTTTGACTTTTATTTTCAGTACAGGTTTTCTTTAAAGATACTGCTTGCAACAGAAGGAACATATTAGTGTTTGCCTTGTATTCTTCCAATGCCACCTGGCTTTGACTTGTGTTGCTGTGGAGTTCGAAGCATCTTGACAAAAACATGAGATGTTGCCTGTATCTTTCTTTACGCAGATTCTGAAATTATTCTGGAGACCAAAGATGGAAATCTAATTCGACAGAACTTGGAGACAAAGAAGTCCAGTCTTTTACTTAATAATGTCACCTTTGTAAGTATCTTAGTGGCCTGTAAAATGAATGAAGTATGACTGTGAACAAATCGGACCTGCGGGAAATCATTGATTTGACCCGTCGGTCTGATGGGAAAGGAAATTGTATGGTGTGTACCAGGCATTAGGGATGGCAATGCTTAGGAGAACTCATGGAAAAGTATAAAAAGCATGTGATCAGTTTTATTAGCTGATAGATTTGTAAGGCTCTGATTTGCTGGTCATGATCATGTGTTAAACCAGGAAGTCATCACAGCTGAGCAAATCAGAACCTTACAAATCTATCAATTCATCAGACTGATCACATGCCTCTCCATGAGTTCTCCTAAGCATTGCCACCCCTACCAGCATAGTATCTACAGGACACTAAAGATAGATCAATTAGACAAATTAAATCAGTTTCCCAAACATTTCCTTGACCATTTTAAACAGTTTATGCTTTGCAGGTAACCTGACATAAACACAACTAGAATTATAAGTGTCTCAGCAAGTTAGCTTAACTAGCTAAGCGGATAAGAAAATATGGACTTTTGGTAATACTTGAGGACAAGTTTTAGAAACCCTGTATCAAGGTACTCATAGATATGATCGTTTACCCAGTCAACTAAGATATCAAAATTTGCTGCTGCACTGGCACACCACATGCCCATCTGCAACATGATTAACAGAAGACTTTGTTCTGAAGTGCATGTGGGCTAGTCTGCAGATGTTATGCTAAATACACCATACAATTTTCTGGCAGATTTATCTGCCAGATCAATTATTTCCAACATGTCCGATTTTCTGATTGATTTTCTGATCGATTTCCATAAAAGTGAATGAAAATCGTTTGAAAAATTGATCAAAATTCAGATTGGACATGTTGGAAATAATTGATCTGGCAGGTAAATCTGCCATAAAATGGTATGGTGTGTACCTAGCTTTAGGCCAGTTATTAGCCTATAATTGGCAATTTAAACTTTCAGGCTTCCATTAGTGTCATCTCTGAAACTATCAAAGTTTTTATTCAACAATGACCTCCTTCTCTCAAGAACTAATACTTTGAGGGAGGCCGGGCAGCGGGCGGTTCAGCAGTAGTACCGTACTACTGCTGAACCGCCCGCTGCCCGGCCTCCCTCAACGCGTCACTCTCCGGACTCCTCCTCCTCAGTCACTCACTAAACAGTGCCGCCCACTGCCAGCCACCCAGCCACTACCACCGCACCGGACCGGTACTGTTTTACTTCATTAAACTTTTGTATGGGGAAGCGGGCAGAGGGGGGAGCGCTAGCGGAGGGGGTGGGGGGAATTTCCGACCCCCCCCCCGCGATCGGGGCATGCTCCCCCCTTATGCCTGCGACCCCATAGGGGGGCAGTATTCGGCCGAACAGGGCCCTGTTCGCGGCCATTTAGTAGTTCGGGGCGAACCCGAACTTAAAAGGCCGAACACCATCAGGTGTTCGGCCGAACTCGAACATCACCCGAACAGGGTGATGTTCTGCAGAACCCGAACAGTGGCGAACACTGTTCGCCCAACACTAGTCACTACTGGGATAACCTCAGCTAGTGGTTGGGAGAACAGTGATGCTAGTATGTGAGGAGAACAGGAGAAAAAGTAGTCAGACAGTTAGCCAGAGGCAGCGATCAACGAAGTCAGGTCACAAGCCAGGGGTCGGGGCAGACGGCAATCAATGGAGGTCTGGGTGACAAGCTAGGGGTCAAAACGGGAATCAATCAGAATAATAACAGGAAGCAATAGAATCACCACGGGGATTACGCCAAGCTGTCAGTGCGAGCAGCACTGTCACTGAGGGCAGTGCTGCTTAAATACTGTGGGGAACCAATCAGAACGCCAGAAATGTGCACTAATTTCTTGCGCATGCGTGAATGCAACCTTTTCAGCGCATGCACTGGTGCAACCTTTTCGGCGCATGTGCCTGCAGCGTGACGACAGATGCCACCGGCCAGGAAGTAAACCAAGGAGTCCCAGGGAACCCCGGCGCTTGCATACAAGGGAACAGGTTCGGGAACGCCGCAGGAGCCTGGTACGGTGAGTGTGACAGTGCCGCTAGCTTTTCCTTATTTCACTTATCTTTTTAATCCAACTGAATTTGTAACCACTGAACTACTGGCTTTACAGGGGACAGAACTACAACTGTCTAATTTGTTTTTGTAAATTAATACTTTAGAAACATGAACTGAACACAATGTAAAAACAGGAAAGTTATTCATACATTTCTTATGACAGGAGGAACAAACACTGCAAAATATTTTAGAATGTGTATTTTCCCTAAACCTTATCAGGCTGATAATAATGGCAATGAAACAAAAACGCTTAAAGGTTAAATTGAGAAATATCTGATTTCAAAGCGACAATGGAGTAAGGCAGAGAGATGTATTCTCAACATTGTTATATAACTTAGTGTTAGAGAAAAGCTGTCAGAAATATAGATATAAGCCCTGGAAGGGTTTAACCATTCACTGCTGATGGATGCATATGCAGATGATGCTGTCATTGCCTCTCAGTCAGAAAATGTGCTGCAAGAGCGTTATGTCAGCCCTAAGCTGGCAGCAGAAGAGCTATGCTAAAAAATGATGTTCAGAAAGCTAAGTGTATGCCATTATTAGAGAAGGAAAATGGAAATGAATGTATGATTGATAATCAGAAAGAACTTCAAACAAGTGGATGCCTTCAAGTATTTATACTCTGCTGTTGACAGTATAGAAAGTATGGATGCCAAAGTTCAAGCAAGACTCTGAGCAGCAAGTCATTGTTATTATACTTTACAAAATATATTAAAATCAGCAGTTGTAAGTAGAAAGGCAAAGATTAAAATCTATTAGACCGTACCAGTAAATCCTGACATAGTGGCCAATGTTATATCACCTTGGATAAGATGGATAGGGTATCTTGGAAGGATGAAACAGCAGAGAAGTGATGAGAACATTTTTGTAGGAGTTCCAAATGGAACAAGAAAAAGGGGTCAGCCAAAGAGGAGACTCAGGGATGAAGTTATGAAGGATTTGTAAAGACTCAGCTATCCAGACCAGAAAAGGAAATTAGAGGACAGACTGGAATGATGGACTATTACAAGGGAGGAAGGCCAATGTTCATCAAGATCTGTAGAGCAAAGAGGTAAGGAAAGTAATGGAAGTGGATCTAACGCTAAAACTTTACAATGTCATAAATGCCGACTGCCAAACATTTATCCACATGTTTCCTAACAAATGGATGCTTTGCTTGCATTGAAGGGCATCCACGGCTATAATTACTAGGTAATTCCTGGGAGAGTTGATCCAGGGATTTATCTGACTGCCACCTGGAGTCGGGAAGGAATTTTTCCCTTTTAAGGCTAATTGGCCTAGGCCTTGTAAGGTTTTTCGCCTTCCCCTGGATCAACTGAGATATGTGCGTTCCGAGTTCAGGATGGTGTTTTTTTTTTTTTCTTTTTCTGGTGAACTTGAAGGATTGATATATTTTTTCAACAAAACTGACTATGTAACAAAGAGTGTGCTTATCGGGCTACAAGGCTGTCTCTAGCTGGCCATATGACTGTACACTCCACCAGAAGTGTAGCATCATTTTGGGCTGTTCATGCTGGAGCCTCTGTCGTCATTATAGGTAAGTCAGCAACATGGTGTAATGCTTGGGGGGGTATACTTTCCGAGTCAGCGTGTATGCTCAAGACTATGTAGCTGGGTAATGGAAGAGGCTACACAGATGAACACAGGAGTAATGAACAAGGGAGCAAGATTGCCCAGGGCAATTGCAGCTCTGGGCTTCCGATACCACCTACCACGCTAGATGCTATGTGAGGCCTGGTGCACACTGAGTGGTTTTTGAAGGGTTCCGCAAACCGCTGCCGCCTGTGAAAACGCTTGGCTAATGTATCTCAATGGGCTGGTGCACACCAGCGGTTTGAGTTTTTTAGCAAACTGCAAACGTAGGTCTTGCAGCACTTTTGCAGTTTTGCAGAAGCGTTTCTGCTTCAATGTAAAGTATAGGAAAAGTGCAAACCACTCTGAAAAACGCTAGATCAGAGCGGTTTTCCAGGCGTTTTTGTTACAGTAGTTGTTCAGTAACAGCTTTGCTGTAACAATATATGAAATCTGCTACACAAAAACGCTCCAGAAAACGCTAGGCATGTTTAGAAAACCTCTCTGAACATGCCTAGAATCGCTCTGAAAATCTGCTTCAAAAACCTCTAGCGTTTTGAGGATCTGCTAGCGGTTTTGGTGGTCACTGGGCCTGATACAATACACAACGGACGTAGTCGGTAACAGGCTAGGGTCACACACGTTAAATCAGATGGCAGTGGTACAGTGGACTAGACAGAATCAGAGTCGTTAACAGGCTAAGGTCATACACATTAGATCAGATGGCTGTGGTAGAATGGACTAGGCGAAATTAGAGTCGGTAACAGGCTAAGGTCATACACGTTAGATCAGATGGCTGCAGTACAAAGGACTAGGCGAGAGAATGGTCACTAAAGCTAAGGTTGTATCTAAGTCAGTCTGGTAGTCGCATTGAAATACATTAATTGAGTAATGAAAGTCGCATTAAGATACAATGGCTACTTTAGTGCGACGCCGCACTAATCCTCCTCAGGCTGAGTAACAAGACAAACAACAGACAGACTATATAACTATAGTTTACTATAACTATAGTTACTAGGATTGCCTCTGAGTGCAAAGCCAAAATCTTTTATAGTAAAGTCCAAAATCGAGTCAGCACCGCCTTCAGTAGAAAAATAGCTCTTTTATTAATTAAAAAGCATGATGTCAAAGTAGCGGCGACAGCTCCGCTGTTTCGGGCGTGCAGCCCTTTTTCAAGCCAAAAGCAAGGATCATCACACTAACAAACATTACAAATCACCTTATATAGCATACAAACTTATGAGCTCACCTGTGATCGACCAATCAGAGGGAGGCAGGGGCTGGCGGACCTGATGGGGAACTAATCCCTTAGTATGCAAAGCGGAGTGTTCAGTACCCTCCCCCAGACGTCAGCAATAACCCACCCAATCAGTGGGAAATATGGTTGCCATACGAGGAGACGCTTGAGGACGCCAGAGCCCAGCCGCCCCTTCCACCGGCATCCGCAGCGTCATACATGACGCAGTACCAGTCACATGGGATCAATCCTCCAATCAAACGAGCGCTCCGCTCTCCAATGCGGAGAACAGCTCGTCGTGGATAGAAGGGACGTCACTGATTACGTCTGGGCGATCCGCCCTCGCTGTCATGTGACTCCCAAAACATAAACATTATCCCCATGGCAATCCCCAAACAAAGGGCAATACCTATATTGTCGTTAAGGCAGCCTGGCCATGAAGTCCCCAGTCTCCCCCCGCACAGCAATCCATTGCGCACCCTGGATAATTTAAACTTGCCAGTCTCAGCCTCACTCCTCCTCGCCGATCCAATAAATCTGTAATAGATAAAAATAAACATATATACAAGATTAATATGTATCAATCACCTACACAAAAAAAGATACACTGCAGATCTAGATACACCCCGATAATTCATATTCCTTATTAAGCCCCCCTCTGCCAAAAGTACCCAATCTTCTAATCCACATCGCCTCTTTTCTCAATAACAATTTATGGCGGTCTCCCCTCTTTATACTAAACGGGACATTATCAATAACTTGAACTCTCAATTGCGAAACAGTGTGTCTGCAATCTTTAAAATGGCATGCAACTGCATGATCAGAGCTCTCACCTCTGATCGCAGATTTGTGCGATGAAATCCGGTCTCGAAGCGGTTGTGTGGTTTTGCCCACGTAACCTAGGCCACATGGGCACTTAATCAAGTAAACTACAAATGTTGACTCACAATTAAAGTATCCCCTGATGTAAAATCTCTTACCACTAGATGGATGCGTAAACATATCTCCCTTTGTCACACAGCCACACATGTGGCAGTGCAAGCAAGGGAATGTCCCATTCCTGGGCACACCTACCCTCTCAACCGCAGACGTGTGTACCACCTTGTCTCTAATCCTGGGCGGCCGTCGGAAGGACATCAGTGGCGGATACCTGAATTCCTGTACAGTAGGGAAGGATTCTTTAAGTATCTTCCAGTGTCTATTAATCACCCTAGCTATCTGTTGGCTCTGGCTATTGTAGGTACTAACAAAAGCAATTCTTGGCTCCTTAGATCTACTCCTGGTTCTGGTTCTACTTTTACTATCCAATAGAGTATTAGGATACCCTCTCTTTTTAAATTTATCCCTCATCTGTTTCAGTCTGTTCTCCCGTTTCTCTGGATCCGCCACCAATCTCTCAACCCGCATTAACTGTCCAGTCGGGATATTATTCCTAATATGTTGCGGATGAAAACTCTGAAACTCTAATATAGAGTTTCGATCAGTGGGTTTAGTGTACAGGTCAGTGAGCAATCTGTCACCCACCCTGTACACCCAAGTATCAAGGAAAGAGACACCCGTGGCATCCACATGTGCGGTCAAGATTATCTGGGGACACTTGTCTCTAAGTTGGACAATAAATTGTTCCAGGGACGAACGTGGCCCCGCCCATACGCAAAATATATCATCAATAAATCTCCACCAGCATTTAGCATGCTGGTGGAATAAGGGACTAGTATACACGAAACTTTCCTCGTATTGTCCCATAAACAGGTTTGCATAGGACGGGGCCACGTTCGAACCCATCGCAGTTCCTCTACGCTGCGCATAGAAATCCCCATCAAAATAAAAATAGTTTTCTCGCAATACTATCTGCAGCAGAGAGACAACAAACTTCCTCTGTTCATCTGTCAAATCCGTATGTAGCATTAAGAACCACTCTACAGCCTCTACACCCCCATCATGTGGGATGGAGGTGTAGAGGCTTTCAACATCCAGAGTAACCAAAACACACTCAGCGTCTAATGCACTTAGGCCATTTAATTTGTCTATAAACATTTTAGTATCTCGCAAGTAAGAGTCCAATGAAAGGACCAACGGTTGCAAAATCTTATCAACAAATTGTGCCAAAGGTACAAATACTGAATTTACACCCGACACTATGGGCCTACCAGGTGGTGCCTCCAAACTCTTGTGTATCTTTGGAAGGGTGCGATCAGAGGTGAGAGCTCTGATCATGCAGTTGCATGCCATTTTAAAGATTGCAGACACACTGTTTCGCAATTGAGAGTTCAAGTTATTGATAATGTCCCGTTTAGTATAAAGAGGGGAGACCGCCATAAATTGTTATTGAGAAAAGAGGCGATGTGGATTAGAAGATTGGGTACTTTTGGCAGAGGGGGGCTTAATAAGGAATATGAATTATCGGGGTGTATCTAGATCTGCAGTGTATCTTTTTTTGTGTAGGTGATTGATACATATTAATCTTGTATATATGTTTATTTTTATCTATTACAGATTTATTGGATCGGCGAGGAGGAGTGAGGCTGAGACTGGCAAGTTTAAATTATCCAGGGTGCGCAATGGATTGCTGTGCGGGGGGAGACTGGGGACTTCATGGCCAGGCTGCCTTAACGACAATATAGGTATTGCCCTTTGTTTGGGGATTGCCATGGGGATAATGTTTATGTTTTGGGAGTCACATGACAGCGAGGGCGGATCGCCCAGACGTAATCAGTGACGTCCCTTCTATCCACGACGAGCTGTTCTCCGCATTGGAGAGCGGAGCGCTCGTTTGATTGGAGGATTGATCCCATGTGACTGGTACTGCGTCATGTATGACGCTGCGGATGCCGGTGGAAGGGGCGGCTGGGCTCTGGCGTCCTCAAGCGTCTCCTCGTATGGCAACCATATTTCCCACTGATTGGGTGGGTTATTGCTGACGTCTGGGGGAGGGTACTGAACACTCCGCTTTGCATACTAAGGGATTAGTTCCCCATCAGGTCCGCCAGCCCCTGCCTCCCTCTGATTGGTCGATCACAGGTGAGCTCATAAGTTTGTATGCTATATAAGGTGATTTGTAATGTTTGTTAGTGTGATGATCCTTGCTTTTGGCTTGAAAAAGGGCTGCACGCCCGAAACAGCGGAGCTGTCGCCGCTACTTTGACATCATGCTTTTTAATTAATAAAAGAGCTATTTTTCTACTGAAGGCGGTGCTGACTCGATTTTGGACTTTGATATACGTTTGGTCTGAGGTGCACAGACCATAGGAGGTACAGCACGCCTGTTTTTTGATTCCCCCATTGGTGCTTGCCATACACAGTGGATTTTAAAATCTTTTATAGTTACAATGTCCAATTGCATTAAGGGTGGAGTTAACCCATCTGTATGCTGCCACAGGTGCACCAGGGAAGGAAAATTGAGGTAGGTGAGTATAAAATTTTCTATTGCTTGCACATGATATTTCTTTGATTATGTTTCAGTCCTATGTTATTCTGCCCAAATGTTGTGAAATATCTGGAATATATCTGATAAAGAATAAATAATAACAGAATAACAGCTCAACATCAGAGCGGAGGAAGTGAAAGCTCTCAGTTATGCTGATCTTGATTAGCGTGATGTCAGGATTATACTGATGTACAAATCATTATGCTGAACCAATTATCTTCCTTTATTCTGATCGATAAACTCATTATTAAAGTAAACCTGGCAGCAGTTTGTTGTGATGGAATGGATTAGTGGTAGCTCTTGCTTAATAAACAATTATGTGTCTAAACTCTTAACTGAGTTAGAATAGCCTGCCAGCGCTCTGTTGTTCAGCATGCCTGCTTGGATCTGTGTTCACTGCTGTATGAGGTCAATGCGGCAATCACAGACAGAAATAAAGGCTAAAAAAGTGTAAAAAGAAACAGAGGAAAATATAAAGGAAAAATAAAAGAAAGAGAAAGACACTGACATAAAAAAGTCTATTGGTTTTATAGAGAAGTATGGCAAAATATGCTATCACTAATACATGTTTTCCATCTACTGTGTGTGAAAGTTGTGCAACCTTCATGTCTTTTATTATTTTTGATGACAAAATCTTGTAACGCCAACTTCAAGGGCCCTTCCAGACCGACTCAAAGCAACAGACAATATCACTGCATCACAATACGATGCAATAATATTCTTATGGGGCTTACACATTGTGTGCGTTGCAGCGGGTTCCAACACAGAAATGCATAGTATGCTGGGCATTAACCAGGTAACGTGTTTACAGCGGCAGTGAGGCATACTTTAATTGTACTGTATGCTTCAATGTATGGTTGGTGTGACAACGGCAATGCACAACTTTCTAGCTAGTTTGAAATCTAATTGCAATGGGACTGACTCGGTGTAAAAGGGCCCTAATTATTGAATTAAAGGAAACCTGAAGGGACTTAAAAAAAGAAGTTTCACTTACCTGGGTCTTCTGCCAGCTACCTGCAACCACCCTATGCCTGCGCCGTCACTCAATGATAATCCGGTCCCCCGTCGTGGCTAAGTTTCGATATCACTGACTTGCAAGTCGACGGCCACTGCACCTGCGTGGCCCTGGTGGCACACATCCCCGTTCACACTCCTGTAGCTGGGAACGTCCTGCACAGGTGCAGTACAAGGTTTTCTTGTACTGTGCTTGCTCAGGACACTCCTGGCAAAGGGAGTGTGAACGAGGATGCAAGTGGCCAGGGCTGTGCAGGCGCAGTGGTCATCGACTTGCAAGTCAGTGATACCAAAAGTTAGCCACGGGGTGGGGACTGGAGGATCGTTGAGCAATGGCGCATGCACAGGGCGGCTGCAGGGGGCTGGCAGAAGCCTCAGGAAAGTGAAACTCTTCTTTGTTTAAGTCTCCTCAGGTTTCCTTTAATACAAGTGTAACTGAAGGTTAATTTTCATATGGATATCTGTTTGGAGCATGCTGTATCTCCATAGCAATGTATATTAAACATGCAGCTTTCTACCACAATGATTAGCAGTACACACATACTTCAGTACTGAAGGGGTGCTTTAAATGGAGTGTTTTGACTATCAGGACACACTTAGGAAAGTACTAGCGTCTAATACTGACAGGAATTGGACCATTTGGCACCACTGGCAACTTAAAGGAACACTAACAATAACCAAGTGTTCTAAAATGATAATGTACAAATAATGTCTAAGTAGCTGTGTAAATATTTTACTACTTTTCATGTTAAATATCAGAGGCAAAAGCTTTAATTCATTGTGTGTAGATTTTAGCTGTATTGTAATGATTAATTTGGTGAGTTTCTGCTTCAACATTACACTGTTCTTTGCTTGTGAAATTACAGAGTTATATGAAGAGCCTTGAGTGTCAGGTTTCACACACAATTACAAACCATATACAATTTCCTCTACTCTCAGTGCAGACAGCACATTCAGAGATACACAGGCAGCTACAGTTAAGCTAGTGAGACTTATCTCACACACAGGGTTAACAGATGTGTGTGAGGGTATCCCCCCTCTCTCATGGTTCACTGGTCCGTCAGATTTGGCATCAGTGAAGTGTGAAAGGAATTTCATAACAGTAAACAAAGAGATTAGCAGTCAAATGTATAGACCACTACTTAGCAGCACTTCCCAAACTATTCTGATCTAAATTTAAAAAAAAACATGCTAATTGATAATGTTCCTTTAAGGAGGAGGTGCAAGCATTGATAGGGGGGTTATTAACTATCCAGCTAGCAAATTTCAATATATGTGCAAGTAGATGGTCACCCCCTCCCTTATGGGTGCAGAAAGGTTTCTTTGTAGCCCTTTACCGGATTACGAACAACACCAGTGAAACATAAAAAAACACACAAATTCAAGACAATTGGTAATTTAACCACTTGCCGACCGCACGCTTATACCGTGCGTCGGCAAAGTGGCAGCTGCAGCCGGCTGCAGGCTAATTAATCAGGAAGCAGCCGCTCGCGCGAGCGGCTGCTTCCTGTCAATTCACGGCGGGGGGCTCCGTGAATAGCCTGCGGGCTGCCGATCGCGGCTCGCAGGCTAAATGTAAACACAAGCGGAAATAATCCGCTTTGTTTACATTGTACGGCGCTGCGGCGCAGCAGCGCCGTAAGGCAGATCGGCGATCCCCGGCCAATCAGCGGCCGGGGATCGCCGCCATGTGACAGGGGATAGCCTGTCACTGGCTGCACAGGACGGATAGCGTCCTGTGCAGCCCCGATCACCGGGGATGAGCAGGTAGGAGAGGGAGGGGGAAATTTCGCCGCGGAGGGGGGCTTTGAGGTGCCCCCCCCCCCGCAACAAGCCTGCCCACCAGAGCGATCAGACCCCCCCTGCACACCATCTCCATAGGGGGGGAAAAAGGGGGGCGATCTGATCGCTCTGCATGAAACATGATCTGTGCTGGGGGCTGCAGAGCCCACCCAGCACAGATCACAAAAAATAACGCTGGTCCTTAAGGGGGGGTAAAGGGTGGGTCCTCAAGTGGTTAAGAAACAAAATGTCATGGAAAAAAGTTCATTATCCAGCAATATTTTCTTCAGTCTGTTTGCTTTCCAGCAGATTTTACTCTTGCCAGGGATCTCTTCAGAGCAATTCTGTACACTGCACTGAAATTATAGTAAATACTTTCACAAGCAATTTCCTCACTGATTCCATCTGTGTAGCATAATCACTCATTTGTAGCACACCTGTACCTTTTCTGCTCATTGAAATCTGACATTTTTGGCAGTTGTCTCTCCAGATGTCCGATCACAAGCTGTCTCCAGATCTCCAGAACTTACTCCTTGTTTCTAAAAGCCAGAAGGTAAGAGGACATATGTTACTTCCAATGTATGGACTGTTAGCTAATAAGGAATAATCTCAAGTGTGATTGACATTCACAAACATCTTTGAACTCCAGAAACATCAGAATAAATGCTGTTCCTGGACTGATTTTAAAGTATACTGTATCCTTAAAGAGAACCTGTACTGAGTAAAATTATTTAAAAAAAAACCACATGAGGTAACTTCAAATGAACATTACATAGTTACCTTGCCATCAGTTCCTCTCAGAAGCTCACAATTTTCTTCTTACAGTGATCCCTTCCAGTTCTGACAACATTTTGTCAGAACTGAAATATATCAGTTGCTGTCAGTTATATATCAGTTGCTGTCAGTTACAGCTGAGAGGAGAACGGATGTGTCCATGTTTCTCTATGGCTCAAGTGGGCGATGTTACAGTTTAACAATGTGCTGACCAGGAAGCTGTTATGGGGTAATAGCCATTTTCAAAATGGAGGACGGAGAATTCCATTGATCACAGTGGACAAACAGGATGCAGGAGAGGAAAAATAGATTGAGGAGTAGACTAAACAGGAGGTAAGTATAACTTGTGTATGTTTATTTTGACTTTTAATGTTCAGTTCAGGTTTTCTTTAAATCAGAGGCTACCTTCATGTCATGACTTTCTCTTGTCTGAACTCTGAAGAGCAATCTGCCTTAGCGAGCCAGGCAAGCATCTAGCACATTTACACTTCTTAGCAGAGGCATGGCTAGGATCCTAAAGGTTCCGGGGCACTTTTGTCCACGCAAGACGAAAAATGGGTGTGACCATGCACTGGAATGTGGGTGTGGTCACAGGTGGAGCCAAATTTACATAAACAACAAAATGTTGGATGAAACCCTCTTCTTCATTAATACAAAAAAATGCAGCATATCACATAAATAGGCAGTGTCACTTAAAGAGGAACCATCGCGAAAATCTTAAAATTTAAAACACATACAAATAAGAAGTACATTTCTCCCAGAGTAAAATGAATAAATTACTTTTCTCCTATATTGCTGTCACTTACAGTAGGTAGTAGAAATCTGACATGACCGACAGATTTTGGGCTAGTCCATCTCTCTATAGGGAATTCTCAGCATGGCCTTTATTCTTTATAAAGTCATTCCCTGAAAATGATTTCTACAAAGATGCTGGCCAGCCTCCCTGCTCGCTGCACACTATTTTGGCAGCAACTGCCATTCACTAAGTGCTTTTAAAAATAAAGAAAGCCCTGAGAACCCCCTATGAGAAGATGGGCTAGTCCAAAATCTGTCGGTAATGTCAGATTTCTACTACTTACTGTGACAGCAACATAGGAGAAAAGTAATTTATGGCACATTTTACGCTAGGAGAAATGTACTTCTTATTTGTATGTGTTTACATTTTAAGATTTTCGTGAACGTTCCTCTTTAAACATACAGTAACTATGCAGATTTGCCTGGCTTTTGTGCTGGCTGGTCTGGCTTGTTGCTGGGCAAGCTGCCCTGCTGCCAGGTGACTCCATAGCATTCCCTGACTTTCTAGTGGGCTCTCTCCCATGTTCTCATGGGCCTCCCATTGAGGCACCACAACTCCCAGCATGCCCCCCTAGAAGAACGACAGCTTCCTGCATGCTATCATAAAGTCATCAAAGCACCCAGCATGGCATCACAGTACCCAATATGCCCACATAGAGGCACCATAGCACCCAACATACCCCCATTGATGCACCACAGCTCTCAGCATGCCCGCTTTTGAAGAACCACAGTTCCCAGCATACCCCATAGAGGCTCAACAGCTCTCTGGGGGTATGCTGGGAGTTGTTGCTTCTATAGTGGTATCCTGGGAGCTGTGGTGCCTCAATGGGGGCATGCTGGGATCTGTAGTGCTTCAATGGGGGCATGCTTGGTATTGTGGTGCCTCTATGGGGGCATGCTGGCTGCATTGGTTCCTGTATGGTGGCATGATGGGTGCTGTGGTGCCATGCTGGTGCCTCTATGGGGCATGCTATGTGCTGTGGTGCCATGCTGGATGCTATCGTGCCTCTATGGGGCATGTTGGTTGCTGTGGTGCCATGCTGGGCACTGTATAGTACCATGCTGAGTGCTGTGGTGCCTCTATGGGGCATGATGCGTATTGTCTGTGGTGTCTGTATTCTGCATGGGCACATCCAGGGCACCTCAGAATAGATCCGGGGCACATGCCACTGATCTTTGGGGCTAGCAACGCCCCTGCTTCTTAGGGCCTTAGGGCAGCACACAGCAATTTTTCTGTTTCTATCACGGGGAGCACCACCTGTTAACCCATTAGTGCCACTTGTGTTACTGGATGGTTAACGCGTGCATTGCTGTGGTAACATACGTTACCATAGCAACATACACATTGGTGCTAATGGGTTAACAGGTGATGCTCCCCAGTATTAGTTGCTGTAAAATTGCAATGCACTGCCTGCGCATGTCAGTCTTATCACTAGTCGGTGCATCAGGCCCTTAGTCACACAGAGCCATTTATCCATCTTAAATACAACTATTCCATAGTATGTGCTAGGCATTCATTAGTATGACTTTATGCATGTAAACTATTACAGGAGTAAATTAACATGAACAGATCCATGTGTAACAGCATAATGCTTCTTCAGGAATCAACTAAAATGTGAGAGACCCCGTTAAGCTATCAAGACCTGGAACCACCTGGATTTATTAACAGACAAAACATATGCACAAAGTGACTAAGTAGATTCCGCTCTCAACTTGCAGTGATAAAGTTTCTCAAAATTGGTCATTCACTACAAAGGGACATCAGATTGTGAGTGCCTCTTATGGACAGTTAAGGTGGCCATACATCTAGCGATGATGAGCAGATTCGACCAAGAGACAAATCTCTCTCTAATCGAATCTGATAAGGGAGAGATCTGTCAGCTGCCCATACACCACAGGCCGATTCCCGATCAATTTCAGCATGAGATCTCTCGGGAATCGGCCTTGTGCGCCACATACGTCCGCCTCACCACCCCAATGCTGTGCGTCCCTAATGTCTATGTCCCCCTGTGCCCCATGTAAAGTGTATACATTACCTCTCCGCGGCCTCCGCTTGTCCCCCGCTGGCTTCCAGGATTCCTCCTCTGCATACAAGCGCGCCCCACATGGTTTCCTAGTAAGGGCGCACGTGTGTGACGTTACTAGGAAACCACGTGGGGCACGCGTGTATGCAGAAGGGAATGCAACCGGAGCAGCGGAGGGACAAGTGGAGGCTGCAGACAGGTAATGTATACACTTTACACAGGCACTGGGGGGACATTGACATTAGGGGGAACAGTGCTGGGGGTTTCAACGCGTTAATTGATCGTCGGGAAATTGCACATCGTTACGGCCACGCACCCGATCGAGCAACATCTTGCAGCATGTGTGATCGAGAATGCGAACCAATTTTCATCCCGAAATCGGTCGCATTGTCGGTCAGGCATGCACTTAGCGGCACCGATTTTCATCCAATTCGATTATAGTAATCAAATTGGATGGTCGATCGGCCGCCAAGTCGCCTGATGTATGGCCACCTTTAGTGAGATGAATTATTCATTGTACTCTAAACCCTAGGTGCTTCATGCATGGTAGGGATACTTTAGTTGCACTCAGCAGGTACTTAAGCCGTCATATTCAATACATTATAGTATGGTTTGAGAAGAAAAAAAGTGAAATAATCAAATACAGTATAAATAAACCTGAATAAGTGTAGTTCATGTATGCACAATAGTGCTGGAGTCTCTCTCTCTCTCTCTCTCTCTCCCTCTCTCTCTCTCCCCCCCCTTTCTCTCTCTCTCTCCCCCTCCCTCTCCCTCCCCCCTCTCTCTCTCTCTCTCACCCCCTCCCTCTCTTCCCCCCCCCCCCTCTTCCCCCCCCCCTCTCTCTCTCTCTCTCTCTCTCTCTCTCTCTCTCTCTCTCTCTCTATATATATATATATATATATATATATATATTATATATATTCATGTGGAAAAATTAGGAACACTATGAAAGCCAGAGTGCTCTTTCTTGGATGTACTGATATTTTTTTTTTGTATTTAAATTTTTTTTTTTTCCTTTGCATAGTAGAATACAATACAATCCACACTGGATATTATAAAAAGTCAGAACAGAATGTTTAGTCGTATTGTGTTAGCAGCTATATCAATGATCTCGATACATTAGCCATGTGGAGGTATGTTATAACATATATCTAATATCCATATATGTTGTTTCAGTAATCAACAAAGAGTCCTCCATCTCGCTGTGAAAGACCCTTATGGGTTTAAATCTGTTATCTTTTTCAAAGAGATGGAGTAACCCTATCAGATCAGTATCCTAAGAGGGGTGAAGAACCCTCCTTTGGAATAAGAGAAGAGTAGAAAAGAGAGAGAAAGAGCAGAAATGAATTTTAGATCAGGAGAGAAAGAGGAAGGGAGAAAAGAGTGATCTGCCAGCCCACCAGACTATATAATCCTGATTTAGCGCAATAGGAACTATACCTTAATATACAGTCTACCTAATACAGCTTAAAGGTCAATATCTTTCCATACCTTTTGAAAGATGTGGATCCTATCTTGTAAAATAGCCGTAAGATATTCTAGCTTGTAAATGTATTTCACCCTATTTAACACTTCAGAAATGGTAGGTGGGGAAGTGTCTCTCCAATGTTTGGAGATAACACATCTTATTGCAGTCAGGATGTACTGATATTTTAATCTCAAATTTAACAAGAGAGAGTCAATTAATAAAATACAACTGAGGAATTT
The DNA here is from genome assembly GCF_040937935.1 of Hyperolius riggenbachi. Classification (NCBI taxonomy): domain Eukaryota; kingdom Metazoa; phylum Chordata; class Amphibia; order Anura; family Hyperoliidae; genus Hyperolius; species Hyperolius riggenbachi. The sequence goes on along the minus strand of NC_090647.1, from coordinate 145,819,825 downwards.
AAGCTGCAGAAAACACTTTTCAAAATCTGTAATTGTACAAAAATGCAATTTCTGGTTGAGAAGAAATCAGGTTACGTTCATATTTATTCCCACTTAAAATGGCTCAAATCACAGTTAGCTTTTTGAAGGAGATTTGTCCTTTCATGTACTTTTTTACTTTATAAACGGTATTACGCTATAAAGCTATTTCAACCAAAGAGGGTAACACTAGCTATTAGGGGGTAGGTTTTCCTCAGGTATAATACACATTTGTGTTGATATGTTTTGTTTAACCACTTGAGGACCTAGGGCTTTCTACCCCTTAAGGACCGGCCACTTTTTTTCCATTTAGACCACTGCAGCTTTCACGGTTTATTGCTCGCTCATACAACCTACCACCTAAATGAATTTTGGCTCCTTTTCTTGTCACTAATAAAGCTTTCTTTTGGTGCTATTTGATTGCTCCTGCGATTTTTACTTTTTATTATATTCAGCAAAAAAGACATGAATTTTGGCAAAAAAATGATTTTTTTAACTTTCTGTGCTGACAGTTTTCAAATAAAGTAAAATTTCTGTATACATGCAGCGCGAAAAATGTGGACAAACATGTTTTTGATTAAAAAAACCCCATTCAGCATATATTTATTAGTTTGGGTAAAAGTTATAGCGTTTACAAACTATGGTGCAAAAAGTGAATTTTCCCATTTTCAAGCATCTATGACTTTTCTGACCCCCTGTCATGTTTCATGAGGGACTAGAATTCCAGGATAGTATAAATACCCCCCAAATGACCCCATTGTGGAAAGAAGACATCCCAAAGTATTCACTGAGAGGCATAGTGAGTTCATAGAAGATATTATTTTTTGTCACAAGTAAGCGGAAAATGACACTTTGTGAGAAAAAAAAAAGTTTCCATTTCTTCTAACTTGCGACAAAAAAAAAAATGAAATCTGCCACGGACTCACCATGCCCCTCTCTGAATACCTTGAAGGGTCTACTTTCCAAAATGGGGTCATTTGTGGGGTGTGTTTACTGTCCTGACATTTTGGGGGGTGCTAAATTGTAAGCACCCCTGTAAAGCCTAAAGGTGCTCATTGGACTTTGGACCCCTTACCACAGTTAGGCTGCAAAAAAGTGCCACACATGTGGTATTGCCGTACTCAGGAGAAGTAGTATAATGTGTTTTGGGGTGTATTTTTACACATACCCATGCTGGGTGGGAGAAATATCTCTGTAAATGACAATTTTTTAATTTTTTTTACACACAATTGTCCATTTACAGAGTTATTTCTCCCACCCACCATGGGTATGTGTAAAAATACACCCCAAAACACATTATACTACTTCTCCCGAGTACGGCGGTACCACATGTGTGGCACTTTTTTACACCCCAAGTACGCTAAGGGGCCCAAAGTCCAATGAGTACCTTTAGGATTTCACAGGTCATTTTGCGGAATTTGATTTCCAGACTACTCCTCACGGTTTAGGGCCCCTAAAATGCCAGGGCAGTATAGGAACCCCACAAATGACCCCATTTTAGAAAGAAGACACCCCAAGGTATTCCGTTAGTAGCATAGCGAGTTCATAGAAGATTTTATTTTTTGTCAAAAGTTAGCGGAAAATTGATTTTTATTGTTTTTTTCACAAAGTGTCATTTTCCACTAACTTTTGACAAAAAATAAAATCTTCTATGAACTCGCTATGCTACTAACGGAATACCTTGGGGTGTCTTCTTTCTAAAATGGGGTCATTTGTGGGGTTCCTATACTGCCCTGGCATTTTAGGGGCCCTAAACCGTGAGGAGTAGTCTGGAAATCAAATTCCGCAAAATGACCTGTGAAAGCCTAAAGGTGCTAATTGGACTTTGGGCCCTTTAGCGCAGTTAGGGTGCAAAAAAGTGCCACACATGTGGTATCGCCGTACTCGGGAGAAGTAGTACAATGTATTTTGGGGTGTATTTTTACACATACCCATGCTGGGTGGGAGAAATACCTCTGTAAATGACAATCTTTTGATTTTTTTACACACAATTGTCCATTTACAGAGATATTTCTCCCACCCAGCATGGGTATGTGTAAAAATTCACCCCAAAACACATTATACTACTTCTCCCGAGTACGGTGATACCACATGTGTGGCACTTTTTTGCACCCTAACTGCGCTAAAGGGCCCAAAGTCCAATGAGCACCTTTAGGCTTTCACAGGTCATTTTGCGGAATTTGATTTCCAGACTACTCCTCACGGTTTAGGGCCCCTAAAATGCCAGGGCAGTATAGGAACCCCACAAATGACCCTATTTTAGAAAGAAGACACCCCAAGGTATTCCGTTAGGAGTATGGTGAGTTCATAGAAGATTTTATTTTTTGTCAAAAGTTAGTGGAAAATGACACTTTGTGGAAAAAAACAATAAAAATCAATTTTCCGCTAACTTTTGACAAAAAATAAAATCTTCTATGAACTCACCATACTCCTAACGGAATACCTTGGGGTGTCTTCTTTCTAAAATGGGGTAATTTGTGGGGTTCCTATACTGCCCTGGCATTTTAGGGGCCCTAAGCCGTGAGGAGGAGTCTGGAAATCAAATTCCGCAAAATGACCTGTGAAATCCTAAAGGTACTCATTGGACTTTGGGCCCTTTAGCGCAGTTAGGGTGCAAAAAAGTGCCACACATGTGGTATCGCCGTACTCGGGAGAAGTAGTACAATGTGTTTTGGGGTGTATTTTTACACTTACCCATGCTGGGTGGGAGAAATAACTCTGTAAATGGACAATTGTGTGTAAAAAAATCAAAAGATTGTCATTTACAGAGGTATTTCTCCCACCCAGCATGGGTATGTGTAAAAATACACCCCAAAACACATTGTACTACTTCTCCCGAGTACGGCAATACCACATGTGTGGCACTTTTTTGCACCCTAACTGCTCTAAGGGGCCCAGAGTCCAATGAGTACCTTTAGGCTTTACAAGGGTGCTCACAATTTAGCACCCCGCCCACTTGCCAGGACAGTTAACACACCCCACAAATGACCCCATTTTGGAAAGAATACACAACAAGGTATCCCATGAGGGTAATGGTGAGGTCATTGAAAATTTTATTTTTTGTCACAAGTAAACGGAAAATGACACTTTGTTAAAAAAAAAATAAAAAAAAAATTCTGCTAACTTGTGACAAAAACTAAAATCTTTTATGAACTCACCGTGCACCTCACATAATACTTTAGGGTGTCCTCTTTCCAAAATGGGGTCATTTGTGGAGTCTGTCCTGGCATTTTAGGGTCTCTGCAATCATTACATGTATGGCCAGTATTAGGAGTTTCTGATTTACTCCTTATATTGGGTATACAAGTAATGCACTCTGGGCTGAAAGGAAAATGAACGGCAAACATACCTTGCTCCACATCAATGGCAGTGATAACCTCAGGAGAGAGACACCCCGTGCCACCCTGCACTCAGGGTGAGCCACCAACTTATGTGACTGGGCCTCGGAACTTTAGTATACAGCATTATGCCTGTAGGATACAGCAATATGCCTGCCAATAGAGATGACTCTGTGTGGCATTAAAGCATCATCATAGGCCCAAATCACATATAAACCGGGGGTGTCCACACTCAAGGGAAATTCAAACATGCCGTCTTATATCGCCAACCCAGGACAGATCAGCAATATCAAGCATGTAAACCGATCCTTCTTCCCACTTTTATGCTTACCCGTTTTTTTTGGTTTTCAAGCTCACCTCTCCTCCACCTGGGACATTGTGCGAAAGACCAGTGAGTGTGTGCCTACTCCTGTGTCTGGAGTTCCCTAGGTTCTAATAGTGTACCTGCTCGTGGTACCTCTCAAAGCACTCCCCTATGCATAGGCCAGGCTGGTCAGGACAGCGGGGACAATAAAAACTGGTGTCATTCCTTCTTCCAGTCCTGCTGCAGACACGACAACGTTTTCTTCGGATGCGTTGACCTGGGGCACACGGAATCTGATAGGCGTAATGCCTACCATGCAGTTGGCTAGTTGCATCTGGGGGGGGGGGGGGCCTGGCACCTCCTGGATACAGGATGTCCAGAATGATCTGTTCCTGAAATTGGAGGAAAGATCCAGTTCTCCCAGCCTTACTGTAGAGAACAAAGCTGTTGTAAACTGCCAATTGAATCAGATAAAAAGACACTTTCTTATACCAGCGTCTTGTTTTCCGGGTAACTAAATAGGGCGCTAACCTCTGGTCATTGAAGTCCACCCCTCCCATGTTGACATTATATTCGTGGACGACAAGGGGCTTTTCAATGACCTTAGTTGCCCGTTGAATTTGGACTGTCGTGTCTGTGTGAATGGTGGACAGAAAGTACCGTATTTTTCGGACTATAAGACGCTCCGCACTATAAGACGCACCCAGGTTTAGAGGACAAAAATCAGGGAAAAAAAAAATCTACTAAACCTGTTGCCTCCATGGTCCAGGGGTGTCTTATGTTAGCCCTGGGAAACGTGCATAGTGTGTGGAAGCAGGGGAAGAGGGAGAAGGGAGCTCAGTGACAGGGGAGCCAGTTATTACTCCAGGGTTTGAGCTGACTGGGATGGAAATGGGAAAGTAGGAAAGGGAGATCCACAGCACACATGGATTCGTTGAAAAGCTAGTGCACACACAGAGTCAGTGCAGCATATAGTGTGTCTGAGTAATCAAATACTTGCATATTGCAAAGCCCTACAAATCATGTTCAAAGATGCTTCAGTATAACAAATGAAAATACAGTGCACATTTTATTAGTGCCATGTACAGAGGGTGAAAGTATCCAGTAGAAGTGGTAGGGTGTAATGTGCAGTGTGAGAGCCACCCTGCCAGTCCTAATTACACGTAACAGTAAGTGTAACAAGGGTGAACTGGGGAAAGAGGACAGGATCCTACTTACAGCTTCCCGGATTATTGCGGCGGTGGAGTGCGCTGCGGATCACGTGGGTCCATGAAGGAACAAGCATGACCATCAGCTTATTTCCTTTATCCCCGTGTCCTCCTCCCGGTGTCTCTGGGTCCCCCTTCGCCTGCCGCGCTGCTCTCAGTTCACATGTCCGCGTGTATGCAGCTTACGGCACTTCCTTCATCCCCCTGTGTCCTCCTCCCGGTGTCTATGGGTCCCCCTTTGCCACTCTGCTCTCAGTCCCGGTGTCCGCGCGTATATACAGTATACGAGTTGCAGCCACGCCGTCATCGATAGCAAGAAGCCACGCAGGTTTGGTTGCCATCTTCCAATCAGGTGAGAGGGCGCTGCCCCAGACCGCCAATCACACAGCTCATTCCTCCCTTCTTCCGGGCCCGCTGGTCTCGAAGGCGGGACCACAGGTCCTTCATTGCGGCCAATCACTACACAGTGAAGGGAGGAATGAGCTGTGTGATTGGCGGTCTGGGGCAGCGCCCCCTTGCCTGATTGGAAGATGGCTTCTTGCTATCGATGACGGCGTGGCTGCAACTCGTATACTGTATATACGCGGACACCGGGACTGAGAGCAGCGTGGCAAAGGGGGACCCAGAGACACCGGGAGGAGGACACAGGGGGATGAAGGAATTACCGTAAGCCGCATACACGCGGACATGGGAACTGAGAGCAGCGCGGCAGGCGAAGGGGGACCCAGAGACACCGGGAGGAGGACACAGGGGTATAAAGGAAGTAAGCTGATGGTCATGCTCATTCCTTCACGGACCCACGTGATCCGCAGCGCACTCCACCGCCGCAATAATCCGGGAAGCTGTAAGTAGGATCCTGTCCTCTTTCCCCAGTTAACCCTTGTTACACTTACAGAGGCACAGAGAGGAGGACACGGGAATGGAGGGGAGACGGGGACAACATTTTTAAAATACATGGTGCAGGTCCAAATAATACATTCGGACTATAGGACGCACTGACTTTTTCCCCCCACTTTTGGGGGAGAAAAAGTGCGTCTTATAGTCCGAAAAATACGGTAAACGTCCCTCTTGTCCCTCCATTTCACCGCGAGCAGGTCTTCAGTACGCAAGGCGGCCCTCTGCCCCCGTTGAAGTCTGGTGTTAATGAGCCGTTGGGGGAAGCCCTGGCGACTAGGCCGCACAGTGCCACAGCATCGGATTCCTTCTAACTTTAAGTGCTGAAAGAGGGCCACACTTGTGTAATAATTGTCCACAAAAAGATGGTACCCCTTCTGGAACAAGGGTGACACCAAGTCCCACACAACCTTTCCACTGCTCCCCAGGTAGTCAGGGCATCCGACCGGCTCCAATTTTGAGTCTTTTCCCTCATAGACCCTAAAACGACATGTATAGCCTGTGGCCCTTTCACAGAGCTTATACAGTTTCACCCCATACCGGGCGCGCTTGCTTGGGATGTACTGTTTGATGCCAAGGCGCCCGGTAAAGCGTAAGAGGGACTCGTCTACGCAGATGTTCTGTTCAGGGATATAAGCATCTGCAAATGTTGAGGACAGGTGGTCTATGAGGGGCCGAATTTTGTGGAGCCGGTCATGAGCAGGGTCTCCCCTTTCATGACAGGTTTCGTCGTCGTTGAAGTGCAGGAAGCGCAGGATGGACTCAAATCGTGTCCTGGACATGGCAGCAGGGTACAAGGGAACATGATGTACTGGGTTCGTAGACCAATACGACCGCAATACATTTTGTTTCATTAGTCCCAAGTGAAGGATAAGGGCCAAAAAGATTTTAATGTCGGAAACTTGGACTGGTTTCCACCCGAAAGGCTGGGCATACATGCTCTCCGGGTGCTCGGTGATGAATTGTGTGGCTTTACGGTTGGTCTCAACCACAATTAAGTCCAAGAGAACCTGGGTGATGAACAGCTGCAAAAATTCTAGGGCCGTTCCTAGATGAGCTGTCGCCACCTGGACTCCAGACTGGGCGGTGAAAGGGGGCACTACGGGTGCGGCGGAATCAGGGGATTGCCAATCTGGTTGTGCCAGCACCTCTGGGAGTCTATGGGTACTACGGGCCCGTCTTCTTCTTTGTGGCTGCGACGGGGGTACTACTGCACTTGCCACCGTACCAGTTTCAACTTCCATGCTAACGCTCACCACTTCGCCAGGGTCTACGGAAGCACTGGCACTAAGTCCAGGAGATGCTGCGCTGCTGGTGCCTGCCTCACCAAGAAAACTATCAACAGCGCTAGCACCACCCTGCTGCCCTTGAGGCGGATCCTGCGCCACCTGCGGTCTAACGACTTGGGGTCTGGTACGCCTGGCTCTAGCCGGGACCATAGCCTCGTCATCACTATCGGTCAGGGAACCACTGCTTTCTACAGGTTCAAATTCGGACCCGGAAGATTCGACGGATAATTCTTCCCAAAAGAACTCATCCGACTGGTCCATGTACCTGTATACCTCGTCATCGGAAAGCCCCCTTCTTGCCATTTTGGATTGCTAAATTTATGGGGTTTTCCTCCGAGACTACCCAGAAAAAAAGAGCACCTACCTAGCAAAAAGGGAGTATTTGAGAGGTATTGGGGTTGGTGGGAAGTGGGGTCTCAGAGGACAATCAAATACAATTACAGCACAATCGACTCCAATCACAGCACAATCAAATCTGATGCACTCGGAAGGTGATGGGGGGAGGGTGGGATTGGGTGTGGCGGGAAGTGGGGTCTCAGGCAATCAAACAATCACGGGGCAATCGAAGCCGATCACGGGACAATCAAATACAATTACAGCACAATCGAATCCAATCACAGCCCAATCAAATCTGATGCACTCGGAAGGTGATGGGGGGAGGGTGGGATTGGGTGTGGCGGGAAGTGGGGTCTCAGGCAATCAAACAATCACGGGGCAATCGAAGCCGATCACTGGACAATCAAATACAATTACAGCACAATCGACTCCAATCACAGCACAAGCAAATCTGATGCACTCGGAAGGTGGTGGTTGGAGGTGGTGGGGGGGAGGGTGGGGTTGGGTGTGGTGGGGGGGGGGGGGTTGGGTGTGGTGGGAAGTGGGGTCTCAGGCAATCAAACAATCACGGGACAATCGAAGCAGATCACGGGACAATCAAATACAATCGCAGCACAATCAAATACAAGCGCAGCACAATCGAATACAAGCGCAGCACAGTCAAATACAATGCACTTGGACGGTGATTAGGGGGGGGGGGGTCTGAGGGCGATTTGAGGGGGTGGGGGGTTGATCAGGAGCCTGCACGGGGCAGACTGAGTCCTGATCTGATGAGAGGCAGACACAGGGGGTTACTGATCAAAGATCAGTTAGTGATTGCTGGGGAGGACAGATGTAAACAAAGAGCAGGGGATGTAATCAGAAGGGGGGTATGAGGGCAATCGAGGGCCTGGGCAGGTGATCGGTTACCCCCGCGGGGCAGTTAGGGTCTGCTCTGATGGGTGGGGGTGCCGAGGGGTGATGGACAGGTGATAGACAGGTGATCAGAGGGGGATCAGAGGGGGATCAGAGGGGGATCAGAGGGTAAGGTAGCTGTATACAGATGTATACAGTATACAGGGGGGTAGTCTGGGATGGGGTCTGGGGGTGATCTAAAGGTAGGGGGGGGGATCAGGGGTGACTAGGAGGCAGTTAGGGACCTAAACTAAGGGGCAGCGTCGCTAGTTAGTGGCAGGTGGGGGGGGTGGGGGTTTTGTAGGGGTGCAAGGGTGCTAGGCAGGGGTCTGCTGGGGTGATCAGGGGGGGTATGAGGCCTGGGGTGGGTGATCAGGGAGGCTGAGGGCAAAAAAAGCAGTGTTGGTGAATACTCACAATGTGCTTCCTCCTCGCTGGTGGTCTCTGCAACAATGAGACCACGAGGCGAGGAGGAAGCACGTATAAGGCACTTTGTTTACCTAACAAAGTGCCTTATACTTTTTGATTGGTGGATCCCCGAGATCCCTCCGCTCGCCGGCGCTGCTAAGTGGCCGGCGAGCAGAGGCAAAGTGCCGGGCTTCCGACTCCCGGCGGAGGATCGCGTCACTGATGATGCGATCGCTCCGCCCATGCCCATACAAGGACCGCCGCATTTTGTCAATACGGCGGTCCTTGCGGCGTCAGCTTCCCGGCCGCCATTTGTCTATACGGCGGTCGGGAAGCAGTTAATGTGTAAATCATTTTTGCTGATTACCTGCAAATAAATGACTCTTCTTTTCAAGATTTAAAGATAGCAGCAAAAAAGGGCACCGGCTAAGGGTGGACGAAATGAGCGCCGCCATAGACTTAAATGCAATTATCGTTAATACAGCGAAAAAAGCAGAAAAAAAGGCGCCGGGATAAATATCATTAATAACATTAGAACATTATAGTTTTTGAAGTATGTTATCATTTTAGAAGCTTGCAACATTATAGTTTTTGTCATATTATTTCGTTTATATGTACAGATTTTACGTTATCAAAGATATTATCATTACTATGTGTAAAAGGGTGTTTCTGCAGAGGGAGTGGTTAGGGTTAGGCACCACCAGGGGGAGTGGTTAGAGTTAGGCACCACCCAAGCAGCGGTTAGTTTTAGGCAACACCAAGGGGGGTGGTTAGGCACCACCAGGAGGGTGGTTAGGGTTAGGCACTGTATTGCTATGTTTTTGGCGTTGCTAAGGCCTCACACTCGACTCACACTAGCACACAGACTAGGTAAATACATAGCTTACAACTTCACACTGTATTAGGATATTTATTCAATTATTTACATTATTTACAGGTATAGCAGTGATTCATGGATAAGTAATAGAGTAAAGAATCAATACATTACCGGATATTGCATCATCACTCCGTATCGGGGGACCAGCGATCGTCAGGAGGCAGCGCATACACAACATCACAGAACTCGTCAGTAGTGGAGAGTCCCATGAGAGCAAGGGAATCCTCTCTGTCTTATACTCATAGCTCCACCCATTTTCCCTATTGCATCCTGGGGATGCTCAGGCATGAGCTTCACTATGGTTGGATGACTTATAGTCAATATTTTCATGAACAGAACTAGTTCTAGTTAAGTCGTGCAATCCCTGAAACAGTTAATTCAGGGTTACGCGCTTATTGCAACACAATGTTATATAACCATATCACGTGCCACGCATGCTCAGTACTTGTTTGCAGAGGGTTTAGTCGACCATCAGCCTATCCACAACTTGGAAATATGATTCATCCCTCGTGATCACTGCGTGGTCGCAGCGCACAGCAGTATGTTTTTATAACTTGCAGTAACCTTTTGTTCTTGCCAATGATTTTCTATGGAGAATGGCCTCATCACTACTAAAAAGATACAAGATATCCTCTCTGCCTATGAACTAGCTAGCTAATGTGTTCCTCTCCTAACAACCAGTCATACACACAGGCTTTTCAGACTTGTATCACAGGCACCACCGGGGGGTGGTTAGGGTTAGGCACCACCGGGGGGTGGATAGGGTTAGGCGCCACCAGGGGAGTGATTCGTTTTAGGCACCCCCAGGGGAGGGTTCTGTGTGAGGGTAAGGTTCGGTTAAGCTGTATTTTGAATTACTTAACTATACTTAACGTTAATATCTTTTCATTATTATTTCTCGTCTGTTTTAACAATGGTATTTATCATTAACAAACTTGACAACAATATTTATCGTTATCAGATTTCGTTAATAACCGGCGCCATTTCGTTATCAAGTCGGGCCCTTTTTTCATGGTGCCCTTTTTTCATGCAAGCGATTCAAAAGTATAATAGCTAAACTATTAATCCCAAGCACAGCAACGCACAGCACAGTCAACAGAAAATAAGTGAATGTAATTACTTTTCCCTTTGTGAGACAAGCATGTATAGCCATTCCAAGCACAGCAGCTGATTGAAGCGTGACAAAAATAGGCATGCGCCAAATAGCGGTGCTGGGGCCGCCCACCATGTGAACTGTGGCTGCTACCAAAAGCGGTAGCCGCAGTTTGCATAGCAGGTGGCCCGGCACCCGCCATGTAAAGGGCAACCATCTTCTGTCACGAGGGGGGGGGGGTGTTACCGATATTTCACTATGTTAATTAAGCTGTAGAATATCGGTAAATTTACGGATGTTCTACTAGTACTACTACTATAAAATGCTCACTTAAAGAGAAACAGATAATTACCTAAGGAGAAGGAAGACAATGGGTCCTAATGAGCTTTCCCATTCCTTTCAAGGTACCTGCTTTCCAGGACTGGCTCCCTCGTTCAAATCTCCCACCGTGGGAAGCTTCAGAAGTCTTTGGGGATCCGAGTGCTTCCGAAGTCGGACGGTTCCGTACTGCGCATAGGTGAGTGCTCAAGAGACCGTGCTCGCATATGCGCAGTGCGAAGTGGCCCGTCTTTGGGAGCACTCAGGCAACCAAAGACTTTCGAAGCCTCCCGCTGCGGCAGAGAGCACTCTCCCATCCATCGGTAGGAGACTGCTAGCCAAAACTGTAGGACCCAGAGCCTTCCCTCGCCCTAGGTAAGTATTTTTTAATGATTTTTTAATTGGCTTCAGACTCACTTTCACTGGGTTTTTCTTTTTGTTTATGTTGTGCCCAAATTAACGCACAGCATTTTGAAATATATCTATTCCAAGATGAAAAAAGTATTGAACAATAGTGCAGTGCTACATTACTGCAGACACCACGTGTCGCTCCTATGCATCCCATTGCTCACTCTTCCTTGTGAAGTGCTTATGAATATACTTTCTGTAAGTCTGTATTTGTATAGGCACTGAGTGTCTTTGCATATAAATGGTACATAAATGAAGTACAAGACTGGTTCTCTGTTCCTCACTGAACAAGTAAGAAGTAATTTTTCATTTGCTGTCACATTGTTGTCACATCTGCAGTCAATGTTGTACTTTCATGTGAGCTGGTACACGATCCACCCACAGAGTAAATAAATGACCATAACTATGCCTAGACACTTTGCTATAATAGCTATTATTGACATTACAAGAACTGAGTCACTGTAAACAGTAATAACTTTCTATGACATCTCTCCATTAGTGTTCAGAGCTTTACAATAAATCTTCAAATGCAATGAATTAACAACAGCAAGAAGATTATTTCTCACCCACGATTTTGCCTCATCTGCTAAACTGAAATGAAATGTACTGCTAGATGGCACAGCAGCTTTTATGATTTATGAACTGGGGCTGAATCTACAAGAGCGTTTGCACTGAACAAACTGCAGTGTGAAATTATATCTCCTCTCTGTGGCAGGATATGGCAGCTCTGAGCCTTGGAAGGAAGAGTCCTGTTCCAGGGACAACATAACAAGCTCTTTTTCACTTATGGTATATTATAGTATTTATATTATGAAGTTACACTTAATATCAAAGAGTACCCGGACTCTTGCACAGCACACAATGAAAAGTCTTTATTCCACTTATCGTTTCTGAAGAAATTCACTTCTCTGTGTTCGGTATTTGTTTAGGCAGAACAACCTGGTATATTAGTTCTTATCAGCAACTGTGAATAAACTGCAGGAGAGTTCTGCCAAGACAGTTCTTCATATAGTAAACACTGGGGCTCATTCTTTCAGTGCCTTCTGCAAAAGTGAAGCTAAGTTAAAACTTCAGGGTTTTTTCAAATTCACTGATGGTGCAAAGGACAGCCCCTGCACACCTCTATTACCTATTGTATAGGAGTTTTATAAATAGAATATAATGGGCTTGATTCACAAAGCGGTGCTAACCTACTTAGCACGTCTAAAGTCTTTAGATGCGCTAACCAGGGTGCTAAGTAGGTTAGCACCGGATTTCTCAATCAGATCGTGCGCTAACTTTGCGCGCATAAAGTTTTACGCGCGCAAAGCTTTACGCGCGCTAAGTCCCATAGGCTTTAATGGGCACTTCGCGCAGTGCGCCCTGCGCTCTGTGCAGTACGCGCGTAAAGTTTTATGCGCATAAAGTTTTGCGCGCGTAAAGTTTTATGCGCGAAAAGCTTGTTTAGACGTGCTAAGGGGGTTTTCACGGGAGTGCTAACAGTTAGCACCGCTTTGTGAATCAAGCCCAATGTCTAATAGCATCCCAGAATATACAGGTAAGCCTCTACACTGAATACTTCTACACTCGTAATGCACATGAGAGCATTTACACTGGATAAACATACTTATATGCTAGTAATACACTTAAAATACACTTAAAAGCTTTTATTTTGGGAATACACATGAAAGCTCTAAACTGGATATATACAAAGTTACACTTCTACACTTGAAATGCACAGGATTTACTCTATACTGAGTACACACAAACTGTCACAGTCAGGGCCAATCAAAGTGTAGTAATATCATAAGCTACTGGACCCGCTCACGTAGCGTGCACAGGAGATTATAACACTCGATGCTGTCATCAACCCCAAACATGCACTTTTGCACTGGCAATTGTGCAGAAAAGGCTCTACACACTACACAGAGGCAATTCTATACCGTCCTTTACAGATGCACACCTCATACAACACCTGTGTATAGGCACAAACCAATATCAGAAGTCCTTACTTCAAAACCAAGGCAATATTATGCTTTACATATCCTGGTCAAGTCATTTGTTGAAGCAGATTTGCCCAATAGGTCGATCGCAATCTACCAGTAGATCGCGATCACCCTCTGAGTAGATCGCGGCCAGTCAACTTTAGCTGCCACGTGGATGCGGCTGTGAAATTATGTGTAGCCGCGGCTGTCATTTTCTCGTACCAGGAGTGGTGGCTGAAGGGGAGAGGCACGGCTGAAGGGGAGAGGCGTGGCTAAAGGGGAGGGGAGCAAGTCCCACGGGTCTTCAGTGGCTAACAGTCGTCCTCCCTCTTGTGAGGCGAGCAAAGGCGACCGAATGGAGGATTTGCTGCGCACAGAAAGGGGGCTGAAGAGACTGCTTTGCAAGGTGGGCATATGGAATTTTGGATTTTGGTGCTAGTGGTGGGTCGGGGAGGGGAAGATGGGGATTTTTTGATTGAGCCTAATTCTTTGTGGTGATTGTGAGGGGGCGTGGGGTTTATAGATGTGATTTATAATGTGATTATAGGAGCCATGTGCTGTGGGGGGAGAACGATTGTGAAAGGGGGGGGGGTGTTGAAGAGAAGGGATCTGTGACCATTTTCTGACAACTATGTTGTGATGGGGTGGGGGGTCATGACAATGTGTGCGGGAGGGGGGAAATATTCTTTGACCAACCTTGCGTTGCCTTACCACGCTGGGATTCGGGGGGGGGGGGGGGAGTGCGTATGTTGGTAGATCTCCTAGACTTGGTAATTTTTAAAGTAGCTCGCGACCCAAAAAAGTGTGAGCACCCCTGATGTAAACAGAAGATAACAAGGGCCGAGACACAGTGATGAGGGGTCACAAACTAACAAAAAAAAAAACATCTTCAATCCCTTAAGAAAACCAGATCTTATGTTGATCTCTTGGTTCAGGTGGTCTCTGAGTCACATGTCTGACAAGCAGCCAGCAGTGGCATAACTACTATTCAGTGAAACTTTGATTCCCCCCATCCCCATCCCCCCCCCCCCCCAATGTTCACACTCCTTCCCTTTGTCCCCTTGGTGTCCTTCACGGCCAGGAGGCCCATCTCACATAGGATCATAAAACAAGTGTGTCCATCATGATCTTCTTCATACCCATAACAAATGTAGCCACAAAAACACCTGATCTGGAGTATTGTACCCTGTATCGGAGGAAGGGAAGGTTATTAGTTGGGGCCCTCACAGCTCTGGCCCCCCTCCAATCACAGGCGCTACTCCCCTCTAGTTACACCCCTGGCAGCCAATAGAGCCAGAACACCTGATCTGCACATGGTAACCCAGAAAGTCAGACCAAAAACAGACGTGCAACTTTTGTTTTTCTTAATCATTCCCACTAACACAATACAGCTAAGTTGCATGCATTGTCCAATGGAGGGGGGAGCCGTACATTGCGTCCTGGTGCCAGGGCTTTTTGGCATAGGGTGAGTGGAATGATGGCTCATCCTGCCACCGCACAGATTTGGGGGAAGGTGGGGAATGGAGGATAGTTTAAATACTATTCCCCCTCTGAGTCATTGCAACTCGGAGGGAGATGTAATTTGTGGTCCAGCAATCGGCAGATCCCTGAAGTGGGGCACGGTCTATAGCATTACTGCTGTAGACTCGCCAGGCTTTGGCACTGCATGACCTCTCATCAAGCACCAAAAAGCCCTGCTTCAGGGGAAGGGGGAGGGGTGAATGGCAGGAGGCTCCCTAGCGCTAGCTACATGATTTCCCCCTCCCTGCGGCGTCCCTCTCTGCCCTCCGATCGCCGCCGGTGTAATGACCCGTCCGGAAATCCCGTTCTGAACGGGATTTCCTTGAGGGCTTCCCCTGTCGCCATGGTGACGAACGTCGTGACGTCATCAACGTCATCGACGTCGTGACGTCACAGGGAGACCCGATCCACCCCTCAGCTCTGCCTGGCACTGATTGGCCAGGCAACGCACGGGGTCTCGGCTGGGGGGGCCCTGTATCGCGGTGGCGGATCGGCGGTGAGCTGCAGTGATCGGGTAAGACACGCAGCAAGCAAAGTGCTTGCTGCGTGTTTAAAAAAATAAATATTCAAGTCGGCCCAGCGGGGCCTGAGCGGTGACCTCCGGCGTCTCTGGACGATCCTAGCTCGTCCAGAACGCTAGGGAGGTTAATTAGTAATAATCTGAATAATCTGAACATTTGTATAGCGCTTTTCTCCTGTCGGACTCAAAGCGCTCAAGAGCTGCAGCCACTGGGACGCGCTCAAGAGGCCACCCTGCAATGTTAGGGAGTCTTGCCTTGAACTCCTTACTGAATAGGTACTTGACCTAGCCAGGATTCGAACCCTGGTCTCCCATGTCAAAGGCAGAGCCCTTAACCAGTACTCTATCCAGCCACAATTAAAACTATCTGCCACTGCCAACTGCTTATGACAGTACACAACAGCCAAGCAAGTAGCAATAAGCTTCCAAAGTTCTCTCACTTAAGATTTCCTTTCAAGGAAATGGCATGTGTGATTAGAACGCACTATATTTTACATGTGATTGTTATTTTAATTGATCAGGCAAAACATAGTACACTGAACAGCAAAATAAAGCAAGAAATGCCCACTTATGGATTTATTGTTTACTTGACCAGACCCAAATCTCCCTTTAATCGTACATAATAAATTAGAGTAACCTATATTTTTTATTTTTTTTTGCAGAGTTTTATGACAGCAGATTTAGAACACGGCAATATGATGACATTTAGTTCTGCCTCATTGAAGTTCCCCCAGTTAATTTAGTTAAGTCACCGATTGCACAGCGCATTTCAGCTTCAGCAGTATCATACAGTGAGCCATCTATATAATTGAACTGAAGCTTGTGTGCGCTCGGAAAACTCATGAAACATAAATGAGCTTTTTAAGTGTGTTACTGTGGCAAACGATCTGAGTGATCAAACTAAAGAATATCTATCTGTGGAAAAACAGTAAAATTTAAAATGCCTAGCTTTGGCTTAATGCATACATGCATTTATAATGTTCCTAATCATAACCCAACCCCCTCAGATCCCCTATTACTATCCTAAAGGCTTCTGCTGTCAGTTTCCACCCATCTGCATTTACAGTTGCCTGGACTGTTGTCTCTAACAGGAAAAGGCACCGTTTGTTTACTATTCCTGCCTTCCCTCCCAGCCACAAGTTGCTCTTGTAGAATTATCCAACATCCATTTCAGTGGAAAAGCCCTTTGTTGTCTATAGTGCAGAATGGAGTAGGAAATACTGTAACCATATACTATTTCTAAAGGTATATGTGGGAGCAGTTACCAGAGGTCATTAAGGAAGTGATGTGGGGCTGCGGGGGGTACATATGGATTCAGCGCCATTTGGTTTGGTCCAACTCCTAATAAGCATGGTATCAGTAATGCGATTGCCAATACAATGCACAGGCGCAATGACCTCCTGCGCTTGCACAGTAGCAGGCAGCTGCCTGCTCTGTGGAACTTCACAGGTATGGGCCATCCTAGTGCCAGTGTAGTGCGGCAGCGGCAGCGCTCATACACGGACGGGATCACAGCTGCACAAACTTGTCAAATATGTGCATAGTCCCAACGCTGAGTTGATGGGCTGAAGGAGGATGGGGTAAACCTCTGGACTATACAGAGGCTTCCCTCTACTGAGGTAATAATCTGTCTTTTGCATTTTTTTTTCTCAGAGGTACATTTTAAGTATTACACCTTTCCTACATCAAACTGGCTGCTCCTGGCATTCTATGCTGTCCAAGGAAGAGTGCACAAAATTCTTGCCAATCTTCCACTGGTACTAGAGGCACTTTTGCATCCAGCCCCCATATGAACGAGATCTGTACCGAAGCAGGTGGATTCGGTGCACAGGGCACAGCGCAAGGCACTGAAACTAGGCGCCACCATAGCAGTAATGTTATACTGCGCAGGGCACGTTAGGGTAATTCAGGGTTCCAGCAATCGCCGGACCCCGAATTACATCTCCCTCTGAGTTGCAAGACTTGGGGGGGGGATAGTATTGTACGCTGCCGGGGACTTGAGCAGCAGCAGGGTGAGCCATCACTCACCAGCAGAATACCTAAACATAAGCGACTTTACAGCTGTGTACTGCATCAGGTACTAGCACCTCCTAGTGTACCGTCAAGTTTGGCTTTCAATATAATACGTTGTTAAACATAAATATTACATTTTATTTAAAAAAGCGCAACACAAAAAAAACTACTAAAAACTAGGGCTCGTTTCATTGATATTTGATTGACACATTAAATAAATATTGGTAAGACGGACCCTCCGCTCCTCACAGGAGACCCTTTTATCCTTCAGCCTAGTCACCTCCTCTCACTCTCGCATCCAAGACTTCTCACGGGCTGTCCCTTTCCTTTGGAATGCTCTCCCTCAGCCGGTTCGCCATGCCACGAGTCTGGAAACCTTCAAACGTTCTCTGAAAACACACCTGTTCAGACAAGCCTATAATTTGCTATAGGCAGCTCTGAAGGCACACTGGCTCACCCACTAACCCCTTTGTTTCCTTCCCTGTTGTTTCCTCCCCACTACCCTCTAGATTGTAAGCTCACTAGGGCAGGGACCTCCTCCTAGTGTTTCTCATACCGCTGTAATTTTAACATATGCACATGTACCAACTACACAATAACTATGTATGTATTTATATTTATTCTATTCAATGCCATGACTGTACAGTGTCTTTTACTTCTCATGTATATTTTTTCCCCATTATTTGGTTGTACTATGTACAGCGCTACGGAAGATGTTGGCGCTATATAAATAAAAAAAATAATAATAAGACATGCCTGTTATTGGTTCACAGCAATGCGAGAAAGTGGGGCATGGGTGGCACTGGCGACAGTACACGATCTACAATATCATTGATTTGTATTGCATCATGCAGCAGTGCTGCTATCTTGTCTACCAATATTGACTGTGTACCTGATCTACCACTAATCTAATAGTATACGGCTTGCTAGCACTTCTGCATTGGTTATTTCACTCAGGCAGGATGTAGCTGGATAGAATTAACAAGTCAGCTAGTTTTGCTTGCAGCTACTGATGACTTCTAACAAGCAAACCTCTTGAGTCACACTTGCTTCATCATTTAGCTTTATCTTGAGGCTATGGTCCATCAGGAATTACACACTTCTGCTATTGCTTTATGTGAAGTGTCATTTCAGTGGTAAGTCCACTTTAATCTCCTGTGTCTTCGTTTAATAGCACTGCAATCTTCCATCCCTCTGAAGCTATAAGACTACAGTAGCAGTGTTCCCTCATTACCCCAGGGTCAGGAATAGACGTATTGCTAACGCAGCCTGAGCTGCTGCAGTGAAGCACTGTAAGGCAAGTAATGTCCTCAGTGGTATCATTAACATGGAAATTAGATTAAGAAAAAGGCAGTCTTCTAATAAAGCTAGCTGGAACTTACTTGTTTTGTTGTTACAGCATGGATAAAGAAAGAAAACTTCAAAGTTACATTAGCAATAGGTTGTGAAAAGTGCAGGAAGATAAGAGGACCACGAGCGTCCCTAACCAATAACCCTAACCTTTAACCCTAACCAATAACCATCCTGTTTTCTCACACTGACTGTGTAAAAATGACATTATTCATAAACTGCATAATTATTAAAATACAACATGTATTAAAAGAAACATGAGGTGAAAATAAAGTGATGAGATAAACAACAACATTTGTAAAGCGCTTTTCTCCCATAGGACTCTGTAAGGAAACGCGGAAGAGCCGCCACCATGAGTCGGCGGGAGGCGGCTCTTTCCGCATACGGCATGGCGGAGCACGGAGAGGCAGCCGCCTCCACTCAGTGTGAGGCGGCTGTCTCCATACGGGGCATGGCGGAGCGCGGAGAAACCGCCGCGTTGGAAGCGGCGGTTAGCGCGCATGCCCCCATTGCTGAGGCACCGCAGAGCGGTGCTGGTGTGGCTGGGACACGTAGTCCCTCTAGGCTTAGAGTGACGCGCGCGCACTGGGGCAGGGATTATATGACAGCCAGAAGTGAGTCAGTTGACCAGGCTGGTCAGCTGACACTGGCTCCACAGCTCATTGGTCCAGCACTTAGGGAGGTGCTGGAGAGATGCCTGTGTATATATACTGCCGGCTGTTCAGTTGCTGGTTGTCTGGCATTGCGAACACAACGTGCTAGCACTCAGACCCTAGTCAGATCCTAAAGTGTGCCGGGACCAGCTGGAGCTGTAATCCTACACTTAGCTAGATTCTGTTGATAGCTTAAAGTACTAGTTTGATTGTGATATCTGTTATGACCTTTTGGCTTGCCTGACTATCTCCTGAACTCTGATTCTGTACCTCGATATTTCTGATACTCTGTTGTCGAACCCCGGCTTGCCCTAAGACTCTGCTTCTGTCTCCTGATTCTGTACCTCGATATTTCTGATACCTTGTTGCCGATCCCTGCCTGTTTATCAGACTCCGCATCTGCCTTCTGAATCTGTACTTTATCTGTCTGTGTGTTTACGACCTGGCTTGCCCGACCACGAGAATCGACCTTACTGTTAGAGGCGGTTCCCAGTCCTGTTAGTGACACCTCCCCCTGGGTGTCACTATCCGAAAGTCCTTCCTATCTTAGCTTGACTCCTCCCTCCTTAGGAGGGTTCAGGCCTTCGGAAGGAATCCGTGCAGTACTCCTTACTGCCTCGAGGCCTAGGCCTCTTAGTGTTACAGTTACACCAATCACTACACTCTACTCAGGTGTCCAGAGGTTAGCTTGTATATCGGATTATCGGTGATACTGCAGATCATCTATAATCTGGCATATATCTGTATTCCCAGTGATACTGCAGATCACCGGTAATCAGATCCTCTCTGTGCTACACCGTTCATTACAGAACGCCAGACCAAAAGACCGATGGACGCACGCGCTGACCCTCTGGGTGTGCTTGCCACTTCGGTGGATAACATCCATCAAGCACTGGGCCATCACAAAGCTTTAATTGATGCCCTATCAGGGTCTGTACAAACCCTCCAGACGTCAGTCGATGAGGTGCGATCCCCTCTCAGTGGTGATATCCGTATGCCCATACCTGAAAAATTTTCCGGCCACAAATCTGACTTCCGGAATTTTAAGAGTAGAGTGTTATCTTATTTCGAGTTGAGACCCCGATCCTCAGGGACTGAGACCCAACGGGTCATCTTTATTAAAACTTTGTTAACTGGTGACTCCCAGACCTGGGCGTACAATTTGCCCGCCGGTGACTTAGCCCTTACCTCTGTGGAGGAATTCTCTAAAGCTATGGCAGTAATTTACGACGACCCCGACCTTGCCTCGACTTCTGAGCGGAAGCTCAAACTTTTACGTCAGGGAAAAGGTCCGGTCGAAGATTATGCGGCTGAATTTAGGAGGTGGTCAGTTACAGCCAGGTGGGACACCTATGCCCTGTTGGATTGTTTCCTGACAGGGTTGTCTGATGAAGTCTCTGACCTGATGTTAAGTCAGCCCGAGCCCAGAACGGTCGATGAGGCCATATCTGCGGCCATCCGAATTGACTGAAGGCTGCGCTACCAAAGACAGACCAGGGGTAGTCATCGTGTCAGAGTAGTGTCCTACACTGCACCTCAAGTAGCATCATCTCCCTCAGTCTCATCCGCTCCAGTCTTGCCTCCACCCGAGCCTATGCAGATAGGTCGATCAAAATTGTCCCAGGTAGAGCGAAGACGGAGGATGACGGAACAACTATGTCTGTACTGCGCTGAAGGAGGGCATAGGGTACGGAACTGTCCTAATAAGCCGGGAAACGCTACCGCCTAGGAGTTGTAGGGGGTAACACCCTAGGCGCCCGACTCGTACCCCTAAAAGAAAAACGTTTGCTCCTTCCATGTACGATTACGTGGGGGGACAAATCTGAAGCCACAGAGGCCTTTGTTGATTCAGGCTCAGCGGCTAATTTTATGAGTTCCGAGTTTGCAGAGAAGTTGGGCATTCCACTCACCCCAGTAAAACCACCTATCCAGGTTACTGCCGTGGACGACTCCCCGCTACAAAGGGACCGTCTGCTGTCACAGACACCAGAGGTGGAAGTCACTATTGGGGTACTGCATAAGGAGAGTTTAAGTTTTTTTGTATTACATATGACTACCTCCACAATTGTCTTAGGTATGCCCTGGCTGCAGCTCCATTCGCCACAGATTAGTTGGGCTACGGGACAATTAACCAGTTGGTCAGACTTCTGTTCCCAGCAGTGTCTAGGGGAAGTGACTTTAGGTCAGACCAAGATCCATGTGGAGGGGGTTCCCGAGCAATACTCTGAATTCTCGGATGTGTTCTGTCCCAAGACTGCTGATAGGTTGCCTCCTCATCGCCCTTTCAATTGCCCCATCGATCTCCGTGTGTTACGATACCAATGCACTGGTAACATAAAACATCACATGCAGTGCATAGGAATTGCAGGTTAGTCACTAATGTGGAAATACACCAAGACTCAGGCCAGGAATAGGGAAAAATAACAAGGTTTATTGCAACATAAATTAAGCACATAGCATTAAACGTACATTAGCTTCATGCACGGAAACCAGGCAAAAATAAGAAGATATGCAACTGCAAAAAGGAAACCATACACAGGACTAGTAATAGTCAGGGATATATATGCACTAAGTGCTCCTTGCATATAGTGAATATGCAAGGCAGCCTTAAGCATATATCACTAGTGTGCACACTAAACCCTGGAACCTGGTTAATATATATACACACAAACTATATACAATCAGGGCCGGCCCGCCCATGAGGCGGGGTGAGGCGGGTTCCTCAGGCGGCAGGAAGTGGAGGGGCGGCACCAGATGAATGGCTGTGACTGAGCGGGGGGGGGGGGAGCCAGAGCCGCGGTGAGGGCAGCCCGACCTCTCCCTCCCTCTCCCCGGGCCGCCCTCCATGCTCCCCCCTCGGACTTTAGGCAGCAGAGTTAGCGCGCAGGGAAGCGCTGCTGTACACAGTCACAGCCTGTTACTCACCTCCCTGGATCCGATCGCCGCTCCCGCCCTGCTGGTCTCCTCTCTGCAATGTAGCCGCTGATACATTACACACGCGGCTGCTTCCTGTTTACACAGGAAGCAGCCGCGTGTGTATCAGCCGGCTAGGCAGAGAGGAGACCAGCAGGGCGGGAGCGGCGATCGGATCCAGGGAGGTGAGTAACAGGCTGTGACTGTGTACAGCAGCGCTTCCCTGCGCGCTAACTCTGCTGCCTAAAGTCCGAGGGCGGGGGGAGCATGGAGGGCGGCCCGGGGAGAGGGAGGGAGAGGTCGGGCTGCCCTCACCTCGGCTCCGGCTCCCCCCTCCGCCATTATGAGGGGGCACCTACCTGGGCAAGCTACCTATCTATCCTATACTGGGGGGCACCTACCTAATCTAACCTGTTTTGGGGGCAGCTACCTATCTATCCTATACTGGGGGGCACCTATCTAATCTAACCTGTACTGGGGCAGCTACCTATCTATCCTATACTGGGGGGCACCTACCTAATCTAACCTATACTGGGGGCCAGCTACCTATCTATCCTATACTGGGGGGCAGCTACCTATCTAACCTATACTGGGGGGGCAGCTACCTATCTATCCTATACTGGGGGGCACCTACCTAATCTAACCTATACTGGGGGCCAGCTACCTATCTAACCTATACTGGGGGGCAGCTACCTATCTAACCTATGCTGGGGGGCAGCTACCTATCTAACCTATGCTGGGGGGCAGCTACCTGTCTAACCTATGCTGGGGGGCAGCTACCTGTCTAACCTATGCTGGGGGCAGCTACCTATCTAATCTATACTGGGGGCACCTACCTAATCTAACCTGTACTGGGGGCACCTACCTAATCTAACCTATACTGAAGGGCAGCGACCTAATCTAACCTATACTGGGGGGAAGCTACCTATCTAACCTATACTGGGGGCACTTATCTAACCTGTATTGGGGGCACCTACCTACCTAGCTAGCCTATACAGGTGGCAACTATACTGGCTACCTATACTGGGGGCACCTACCTAACTAACCTATACTGGGGGTACCTACCTATCTAACCTATGCTGGGGGCAACTATACTGGCTACCTATATTGGAGGCACCTACCTAGCTAACCTGTACTGGGGGCACCTACTTATCTAACTTATACCGGGGGGGGGTGCCTGCCTATCTAACATACTGGGGGCAACTATACTGGCTACCTATACTGGAGGCAACTACCTGGCTAACCTATACTGGGGGCAACTTTACTGGCTCACCCATGCCTGGCCACCTATACTCTGGGGGGACCTATAGCTGGTTACCTATACCGGGGGGGGGGCGCAATTTTTACACCCTCGCCCTGGGTGCATTTTAGCCTAGAAACTGCACTGTTGCCGCCGGCCTCCGAGTCCGATGACTCTGAGCTCTGCGGCCTCTCCTGTCTCCTCCAAGGCTGCATGCTGGTGACGCTGCCTAGTGCCTAAGCCTGCTGATTTGATGGCGGCGGCTGCCGCCCGCTCTGCTGCCCTGGCTGCGGCTGATTGTCACGGTCAGTCACTGAGCAGCGAGCGCCGCCGACGTGTCGATAATGATGATAAGGCTGACTGGCTGCCGCCGGCCGCCGCTCATGTTTTGTCGAAATATTGGGGGGGGGGGGCGCCTTTACGATCTTTGCCTCAGGCAGCAGAAAGTCCAGGACCGGCCCTGTATACAATATATACATAAACAAGGCGGCTAAAGCAGATATCGACAGGCAATGGATAGTCATACAAGCAGAGTCAAACCAGGAAATCATACAGAGATATAATCGCTTAGGCAAAAGATTAGTCGAGGAAATAGCAAAAGGTCATACACGGCAGGTAACAAGACTGAATCAGGGAAGGCTAGAACTCGGGGATCAGGTCCAGGAAACAGGTTTGAAGAACTAGCACTGAACTGGTCTGCTGAAGCTGGTTAAATGGTGTGCTGGGAGGTCAGGTGACAATGTCCATGTGATCCCAGACCTGCCTTCATTAGCAGTCTGTAACAGAAATGTTTCTGGAAATAGAGACCTCTGCTGGTGGGCAGAGAGCAGTTCAGGCTGCACAATCCCTGAAGAGATTGGTGACATCTGCTGGTGAGACATAGGAAGTCAATCCATAGAGTTCATGATGTTACCAGCAGATGCAGATCGTGACACCGTGCCGGTTGTATGCCCCCTAGGGGTCACCTGTATAATTTGTCTGGACCAGAGAAAGTGGCTATGCAGGAGTACATCCGTGACAATCTAGCCAAAGGGTTCAATCATCCCTCCCGGTCGCCTTCGGGGGCCGGTTTCTTTTTTGTTAAGAAAAAAGACAGAGGTCTTCGACCTTGCATCGATTACCGTGGCCTGAATAAAATCACGGTGAAGAATCGTTATCCGTTACCATTGATAGACGATTTATTCACGCAGGTCACAAACACTAAGATCTTCTCAATGTTAGATCTGAGGGGTGCATACAACCCGATCCGCATTAGAAAGGGCGATGAATGGAAGACGGCCTTCAACACACCCGACGGGCATTACGAGTACTTAGTGATGCCCTTCGGGTTGTGCAATGCACCAGCCGTCTTCCAAGAATTAATCAACGAGGTATTCAGGGAGGTGTTGGGTAGATTTGTGCTGGTATACCTCGACGATATACTAATCTATTCCAACAACCTCTCCGAGCACAGGATCCACGTTAAATTTGTGTTGGACAAATTGCGGCAGAATATGCTTTATGCCAAGGTGGAGAAGTGTATTTTTGAGGTGACCACTGTCACGTTTTTAGGGTATGTGATTTCCACCTCAGGCCTGTCAATGGATCCTGCCAAGGTCACAGCTGTTTTGGAATGGCCACAGCCAGTGGGGTTGAAGCCCTTGCAGAGATTTTTGGGTTTTGCGAACTACTATAGGAGGTTCATAAAGGGGTACTCCACGATAATTGCCCCCCTTACCAGTCTCACAAAAGAGGGGGCGGATACCAACCACTGGTCCCCTGAGGCTGTGGCAGCCTTTTCTCACTTGAAAAAATTGTTTTGCTCAGCGCCTATTTTGAGACATGTGGACACGTCCTTTCCCTTTATTGTGGAGGTTGATGCCTCGGAGGTTGGGGTGGGGGCGGTGCTGTCTCAACGGTCAGGGTTGCAGGGCAGATTACATCCATGCGCTTATTTTTCCCGTAGGTTTTCACCGGCAGAAAGAAACTACGATATAGGCAACCGGGAACTTCTGGCCATTAAATTGGTGTTTGAAGAATGGCGCCATTGGTTAGAAGGGGCAGAACATACGATCACGGTTTACACTGATCACAAGAATTTAGAATACATCGAGGGGGCTAAGAGACTGAGGGCCATATGCAATTCACCTTTTCACCTGAGTTTTCTCCTAGGAGATAATTTTTCATCTTCAATTTAAAATAATTTTCCAGCACTTTTCAACTAAAAAAAGTACCAAAAAGTAGGCGAGAAAGTACTATTAAAATTATTTTGAGTATTTTCTTGCTTGCTGGTGGCTTAAAATGCATTTTATTGACAAGTTTAAAATTATCACCTAGGAGAAAACTCAGGTGAAAAAGAGAATTGCATATGGGCCTAAGGCCCATATGCAATTCATTTTTTTCACCTGAGTTATCTCCTAGGAGATCATTTTTATCTTCTCTGTAAACTACATTTTCAGCATTTTACAATTGAAAATGTAAACAAAAGATGGTCAATAAGTACTACCAAATTTATTTTGAGTATTTTCTTGTTTGCTGGTGGGTTAAAAAGCATTTTATGACAAGTTGTGATAATATCACCTAGGAGAAAACTCAGAAGAGAAAGTGAATTGCATATGGCCTCAAGTCCCCGTCAGGCCCGTTGGTCTTTATTTTTTACGAGGTTCAGATTTATAATCACGTACACTCCAGGCAGCAAAAACATCAAGGCAGATGCCCTGTCCAGATGTTTCGAACCAGAGACAGCACAGCTCCTGAGTCCACCATCCCGCAGAGGTTGGTGTTAGCAGCCACAGAGACCTGGGAAGATTAGGCAGAGGTTCTGGGTCCCTTTCAGCAGGATGTCCCTGAGGGAAAACCAGAGGGGGTTATGTTTATCCCACTACCGTTTCGTCTACAGGTGCTACAAATGTTTCACACCCATAAGAATGCTGGTCACCCTGGAGCTGCCAGAACGCAGGATCTGATTGCCAGGTGTGCTTGGTGGCCTTCTATGGCAACAGACTGCAAGGAGTATGTCAAGGAATGTGCGGTATGTGCTAAAAGTTAGCCCTCCCGGCTGGCACCTGTGGGAAGGTTACAGCCTTTGCCCACCCCGAGTGAGCCATGGACCCACCTGTCCATGGATTGTGTGGGGGAATTGCCCAGGTCTGAAGGCATGTCGATCATTTGGGTGGTAGTTGACCGCTTTAGCAAAATGGCCCATTTTGTGCCCCTGAAAGGACTCCCCTCGGCTCAGGAACTGGCCGAATTGTTCATCATTCACGTTTTCCGGCTGCATGGCATTCCGGAAAACATCGTGTCAGATAGGGGAGTCCAATTTTGTGTCTGGATTTTGGAGGGCATTTTGTCATCAAATGGGCATGGAGCTGTCATTCTCGTCAGGCTACCACCCACAGACCAATGGGCAAACGGAGAGGGTCAATCAGTCAATGGAAACATTTTTGAGATGTTATGTGGCTGAAGCACAGAACGATTGGGTCAAGTTTTTACCATTCGCTGAATTTGCGCACAATAATTTGAGAAGCTCCTCCTCGGGATTCTCTCCGTTTTAGGTGGTGACCGGGAGATTGCCTAAATTTTCCCCATTGCCAGTGGCCTCCACTCCGTTCCCGGCACTGGAGGCTTGGCAGAAGTCACTCAGAGACAATTGGGGGATTGTTAAGAGT
Source organism: Hyperolius riggenbachi (assembly GCF_040937935.1). Taxonomy (NCBI): domain Eukaryota; kingdom Metazoa; phylum Chordata; class Amphibia; order Anura; family Hyperoliidae; genus Hyperolius; species Hyperolius riggenbachi. The sequence goes on along the minus strand of NC_090647.1, from coordinate 145,792,619 downwards.
AATTTGGAGAAGGCGTTTCTAAGTCAAAAGGGTCAAGCTGACAAGAAACGTTCTCTGGAATGGAAGTTGCAACCAGGGGACTTAGTCTGGGTTTCCACACGTCATTTGACCCTGAAACAGCCGTCAGCCAAATTGGATCCCAGGTTTGTGGGTCCATTTTCTGTGACCAAGAAGATCAACAATGTCACTTATGCTGTAGATCTTCCGGCCAGTATGCGGGGCGTAAGATCTTTTCACGTGTCCCTCCTTAAACCTGCGGTCCATGTGGGTCCCACTCCTCCTCCTCCTGTGATGATAGATGACCAACCTGAATACGAGGTGGAGAAAATATTAGACTCACGCATTGTACAGAACTCGGTACAATATTTGGTGCATTGGAGAGGGTATGGCATTGAGGAGAGAGAATGGGTACCGAGGAGTCGTATGCATGCGGACGAATTAAGGAAGGAGTTTCATGCCTTACATCCCGAGAAACCTGGTAGGAGCTGTCCGGAGTCCACTCCTCGGGGGGGGGGGTGGTACTGTAAGGAAACGCGGAAGAGCCGCCGCCATGAGTCGGCTCTTTCCGCACACGGCATGGCGGAGCACGGAGAGGCAGCCGCCTCCACTCAGTGTGAGGCGGCTGTCTCCATACGGGGCATGGCGGAGCGCGGAGAAACCGCCGCGTTGGAAGCGGCGGTTAGCGCGCATGGCCCCATTGCTGAGGCACCGCAGAGCGGTGCTGGTGTGGCTGGGACACGTAGTCCCTCTAGGCTTAGAGTGACGCACGCACGCGCACTGGGGCAGGGATTATATGACAGCCAGAAGTGAGTCAGCTGACCAGGCTGGTCAGCTGACACTGGCTCCACAGCTCATTGGTCCAGCACTTAGGGAGGTGCTGGAGAGATGCCTGTGCTGTGTATATATACTGCCGGCTGTTCAGTTGCTGGTTGTCTGGCGTTGCGAACACAACGTGCTAGCACTCAGACCCTAGTCAGATCCTAAAGTGTGCCGGGACCAGCTGGAGCTGTAATCCTACACTTAGCTAGATTCTGTTGATAGCTTAAAGTACTAGTTTGATTGTGATTATCTGTTATGACCTTTTGGCTTGCCTGACTATCTCCTGAACTCTGATTCTGTACCTCGATATTTTAGATACTCTGTTGCCGAACCCCGGCTTGCCCTAAGACTCTGCTTCTGTCTCCTGATTCTGTACCTCGATATTTCTGATACCCTGTTGCCGAGCCCTGCCTGTTTATCAGACTCCGCATCTGCCTTCTGAATCTGTACTTTATCTGTCTGTGTGTTTACGACCTGGCTTGCCCGACCACCAGAATCGACCTTACTGTTAGAGGCAGTTCCCAGTCCTGTTAGTGACACTTCCCCCTGGGTGTCACTATCCGAGAGTCCTTCCTATCTTAGCTTGACTCCTCCCTCTTTAGGAGAGTTCAGGCCTTCGGAAGGAATCTGTGCAGTACTCCTTACTGCCTCGAGGCCTAGGCCTCTTAGTGTTACAGTTACATCAATCACTACACTCTACTCAGGTTTCCAGAGGTTAGCTTGTATATTGGATTATCGGTGATACTGCAGATCATCTATAATCTGGTATATATCTGTATTCCCAGTGATACTGCAGATCACCGGTAATCAGATCCTCTCTGTGCTACACCGTTCGTTACAGACTCAAAGCGCGTAAGCATGGCTGTACCGCTTTTTAGGTATCCCACAGTTTTGTTTTATATCTAAATCTACTTTTTCGGTTTCTACCATTTTATTGTCTCTGCACATTCACTGATGTATGCCACAGCTAAAATCTATGAACCATTGACCATTTTTATATCCTTTCTGCTCTCAGAAGCCATGTTCTGCATTGACAGTGTTTTATGACTGTAATTCCTTATCACTGAGGCTTATGATATACAGTAGTTTAACAAAATAATAATGGAGAGCCTCCCCCTATTGACTTATTGTACCACTTGACGAGCAAGGAGCCAGCCGCTTAAATTCTATACAGTCACATACACTTTAAACAAGGCTGCTGTCTCTCTGTACCTTCATATTGGTTTTAATTTCAGCCTTGGCTGCATGAAGATCACATGACATGATTAAAAACTTTTAACTTTAAAAACAACTGTACCTGGCCAGGATATGCGCGCTTTTATCTATATAGGGACCAGATCTGGTTACCTGCAAGGTGTAATCGCCCAGCCGCAGCCTAATGCAGAAAACACAGAGCAAACCAAGATCTATTTGTCCTCTCCACCACCTGAACACCAAACACACCGTGTTATAATAACATCAACTGGCTTCCCTGGGAGCACTGTGTCGATTAACTGCAGTTTCTGATGGCCAGTATCTTCCACAGACAATTGAGGCTACTATTGCGAGCAACTTGCAGACAGACAGTTCAAACATAAGCATTAGCGTGCAGGGGCTAACAGCTTGGAGCAGACGTTTTTCAACTGCTTTAGGACCTCTTACAGCTTGTCAGCATATTATACTTGCGTAGATTGGATGGTAAGCTCCTGCTTACAAGACCCTCCATTACCGCAGTGCACTGGGTTTTTAGGAACTCTCTCTGCTGCTTGAGTTGGTCATATCCTCCGTCCGTGTGAGCCTCAGCGCTGTCAGCACAATGTTTCCCATAGGAGCCAGGTCAGTGTATCCAGCGTTGCATGTGGTGACACCGCCCGAGCACTCCGGCGGTAGCCACGCCCACCGACGCGTTTCGCCCCGCCCACGGGGCTTTCTCAAGGTGTTTGAGTGGCAGCGGCTTCAGTTCTTCCTCTTTTGTATTAGGACATCCCAGCTCACGCCCACACAGCTTTTAGGCTGCATTCACTTCACGTATTATCCACACTTATGAAGGTGGGGGGCTGTATATCTTTCAAAAACACATCGCTGTATTTTGATCTTGTTGTATCAGATACTTGAGTAGAACTGCAGAGCATAGAAAATATGACAGATTGAGATCTGTATTGAGACCTTTTGGAGTGATTGTCCCCAGACGGTAGATCCAGGTTTGCTCAATCTTATACAATTCTCTTTCTATGTCTCCGCCTCGAAAAGGGATGTGCTGTTTTATAATTCCTTTAAACATCAGACCATCAGGTTTGCCATCATGATACTCCAAGAAATGCTTCCCCAGCGGGCTATCGAGGTCTCCATTCCGAATATTGCCGATATGGTCACCGATTCGTCTGCTCAATCGATTTTTCGTCTTCCCTATGTACAATAGGTTGCAGGGACATTTTATTGCATATACAACACGTGTCGAATTACAGTTTATGTCAGCTCTGATGTCAAAGACCTTGGAACCATCGAAGTTTGTAAATGTTCTACTTCTGTCCACATACCTGCAATTGACACACGATCCACAGGGAAACATACCCTCCCTTCTAGGATATCTATCCAACCATGTGGAAGGTTGTGTGGACTGGAATTCGGACCTCACTAGATGGTCCTTTAAATTTTTCGCCCTGCGGGCCGTCATAAACGGTCTTTCACCAATGTCTTGTTTGATTTTTTTCGTCTAGCATCAATACGTGCCAATGTTTTTGGAGAATTTTTTGCAAATCATTCCAATGCGGGCCATATTCAGTCACAAATCTTATTACTTCTTTTTTATTTTGCTTGGGTACTCTCCTCTTATCCTTCACTGTCAGCAGAGACCCTCTGTCTTTTTCGCTCAGCTTTCCTACTGCCTCCTCAACAATTCGTGAGGGATATCCTCGCATTTTAAACCTCCGTCTTAAATCACCAACTTCTCTGTGAAAGTCATTGTCACTTGAGCAATTGCGCCTTATTCGTGTGAACTGGCCATTTGGAATGGCCTTCTTCTGTGTTGGGAGGTGAAAACTCGAGTAATGCAATAAAGTGTTGCCAGCTGTGGGCTTACGGTAGGTACTTGTGACTAGTTTCCTGTCTTCTTTTTTAATCATTAAGTCCAAAAAGGACAACACCTCTCTATCATGCTGATATGTTAACCTTATGTTCCTCGAATTACATTGCAAACCCTCAACAAATAAGGACAGCTGTTCTTCAGTTCCCCGCCAGACCAGGAGCACGTCATCTATGAACCTCAACCAGAGCGCCACCCTGCTCCGGAAGACGTCCAATGGGTACACATCATGCCGCTCCCACAAGCTAAGATGGAGACAGGCATAGGCCGGAGCGCAGGATGCCCCCATTGACGTACCCCTAGTCTGGCGGTAGAATCGACCATGAAAGGCAAAGCAATTGTATGTCAAAACCAATTCAAGGTTTTGACATACACATCACAGATGAACTGATTATGTTCTGGGGCCTGAGGGAAGTGCTCACTCAGGAAAAAGGACACTGCGGCTATTCCTACGTCGTTGGGGATTGAAGTATAGAGTGATTCCACATCTATACTTACAATTATGTCTTCCTCAGAAATCCTAACAGTATCCAGTACCTGTAGGGCATCACCTGTGTCCCTCACATATGATGGCAGCTTTTCCACTATGCCCTTCAGCTTGAGGTCCAGATACCTACCAAGTCTCTCTAGAGGGCCCTCATTGCCGGAGACAATTGGACGGCCGGGGTAAAGGAATTATAAAACAGCACATCCCTTTTCGAGGTGGAGACATAGAAAGAGAATTGTATAAGATTGAGCAAACCTGGATCTACCGTCTGGGGACAATCGCTCCAAAAGGTCTCAATACAGATCTCAATCTGTCATATTTTCTATGCTCTGCAGTTCACGCTTTAAGAGATTGTGTCCTAAAATGCCCTTGGTATGCGTGTATATACGTGCAATAACTGCTGTATGCCTATGCAAAAAGATTCGTCATCTCATAACAGAGAAACGATTCTATAGTTCTACTCAAGTATCTGATACAACAAGATCAAAATACAGCGATGTGTTTTTGAAAGATATACAGCCCCCCACCTTCATAAGTGTGGATAATACGTGAAGTGAATGCAGCCTAAAAGCTGTGTGGGCGTGAGCTGGGATGTCCTAATACAAAAGAGGAAGAACTGAAGCCGCTGCCACTCAAACACCTTGAGAAAGCCCCGTGGGCGGGGCGAAACGCGTCGGTGGGCGTGGCTACCGCCGGAGTGCTTGCGCGGTGTCACCACATGCAACGCTGGATACACTGACCTGGCTCCTATGGGAAACATTGTGCTGACAGCGCTGAGGCCCACACGGACGGAGGATATGACCAACTCAAGCAGCAGAGAGAGTTCCTAAAAACCCAGTGCACTGCGGTAATGGAGGGTCTTGTAAGCAGGAGCTTACCATCCAATCTACGCAAGTATAATATGCTGACAAGCTGTAAGAGGTTCTAAAGCAGTTGAAAAACGTCTGCTCCAAGCTGTTAGCCCCTGCACGCTAATGCTTATGTTTGAACTGTCTGTCTGCAAGTTGCTCGCAATAGTAGCCTCAATTGTCTGTGGAAGATACTGGCCATCAGAAACTGCAGTTAATCGACACAGTGCTCCCAGGGAAGCCAGTTGATGTTATTATAACACGGTGTGTTTGGTGTTCAGGTGGTGGAGAGGACAAATAGATCTTGGTTTGCTCTGTGTTTTCTGCATTAGGCTGCGGCTGGGCGATTACACCTTGCAGGTAACCAGATCTGGTCCCTATATAGATAAAAGCGCGCATATCCTGGCCAGGTACAGTTGTTTTTAAAGTTAACAGTTTTTAATCATGTCATGTGATCTTCATGCAGCCAAGGCTGATATACAGTAGTCCGACCCAGTCCCGCCCCAGACAGACACTGTCATTTGCATACCTGATGTTTAACTCTTTCAGGCAGACAAAGAAAAAAAGGAACACAGCATAGTTATTTGTGTAATAATAATATCATCATGTCACATGTCACCTCTTGTGTCCTTTAAGAGAACAATAACAACTAGTTATAATCATGGCTAAATGTCAAATGTCTTTGGCATTTATAACTGTACTAGTCAATTTACAATACCAAAAGTTATTATCATTATAAATGTATATATCTGTAACATTTTCTGCAGCATTTTAAAGTATATCACAACATTTATGTCAACAACTTTCTCTCAAGGATTTCACAATCTAATCCTTAGCGAATTCACTAGCATCCCTGCCATAATCTAAAGTCTGCATGACAAGCAGTAGACAGAGATAAATGTGTGTATGCAGTATAAGTACCAATCAAAATGTGCTTGCATTATTTTTATAACCTCCTTGTACCCAATTCAATAAATCACAGTATCTGATAAAACAAATCTGAAGCAAATGAACTTGCTTCAGGTTAGATACTAACCTATGAAAAGGGAAGGATCTGGATCTCATAGAGCTTTCCTGGTCCTCGCTCCATCCCTTAATTTCACAGCTGTCCCCTGTTGAAGTTACACTCCTTTAGGAACCCTTGGTAGTATTGAGAAGCACTTGCACCTCTGAGTACTTCTGAAAATAGGTGCTTCCGTACTGCACATGCACGGGCCCAGACTCGCACATGCGCAGTATGGATTTGCTCAGCTTTGAAAGTACTAAGGGATCCGAGTGGTTCTGAAGACTGCCCAGAAGGGCCAAATACTTATTCGACCAAGATGGTAAAAGTACTCCATTGGAGTCAGGCAGAACAATGGGGCGGAGAGAGAGAGAACTGTGAAGGCTGTATGGGATCCAAAGCCTCCCCTCTCAATAGGTAAGTATCTGTTTTTTTTTTTCTTATACGCTTCAGGTTTACTCTAAAGTGGTTGAATTTGGACTGCAGTGATAAGTAATAAATTCTGTTTGAGTCTTTTGACAGCTGGGAAGATAAAGGATGTTCAGTAGGTTATTATTAATCTGGAGAGAGCGTAATCTTCAGATTTGTAATCCTTGAAACCAAAATAAGAATATGGGACTCTGGGAAAGTCCTTTTTAGAAATAGTTCTACAGATACAACTGCTTGCCTTATCAATCTATTTTTACTTCAGATGACACCACTAAACTCCTCATCCATGCCCTTGTCATCTCCCTCCTAGACTATTGCAATTCTCTTTTGTCTGGCCTCGTCTCTAACTGCATTACCCCCCTTCAATCGGTAATGAATGCGGCAACCAGACTGGTAAACTCTTCTCATCGCAGCGGCTCTACGACTCTCCTCTTTAAAGCCCTCCACTGGCTATTCATCCGCTTTAGGATCAATTTCAAAATTCTCTGTTTTGACCAGACACTACATTACTGTTATCAAAGACATTTGCATGATCTTGTTTTGTTGTGAGTTCCTTGTATGCCTCACCTTGTATGTTAGCCCATTTATCTATTGTGCAGCGCTGCGTAATATGTTGGCACTTTATAAATGCAATAAATAATAATAATACTTCATGCTCATTATAAGGCAAAGTGCCCAGGTAAAACAGACACAAACAGAAGGAGAACGTTCTGCTTGATCCTCGAACATGGATCCTTAGCATTGCAGGGCAAATGTGCTAGACACCATGCAAGCCCACAGTATTATTTCATGTCAGTTGACTGCATCTGTGTTGAAGCACTGTTCAGAAATGATTGGCCTGTACTTCTGGCCAATCAAAGCCAAACTTTGTAGGTCATAATGCTGATTGGAAGGCCTCTTGTCCCCTTCCATCTTTAAAAAGAGCAGCCACTAATGAAATGGTGCAAGGATCACCAAACCTGATCTCAGAAAGTGAGAGGCTTATAAGTTATGCTTAAAGTGGATCCGAGATAATAAAACTAAGTATAACAAGTAACTTGTCTATATATTTTATCTAAAGTTTACACAGCAAATCTAGCTGCAAACAGCTTTGACAGGATATGATTATTTATTCCTGTGATACAATGAGAGCAGCCATGTTCTGCTTGTGATCATTACACACGGGCTAGCTGCTCTGCATCTCCAGCCCTCAGCCTGTGAAAACTTTACTCCCCTCTCCTCCTCCCCTCTGCCTCTGAAACCTCTGGCTAGTAACACCACCTCCTCCTCCTGCCCAGACTGAGCTCCCATAAGCCCGTGCTACATGAATCTCAGAGTGTCTAGGCCCTGGAGGAGCTGTGGGTGAGGCTTGTTTAGTTTATAGGTAATTAGGGATTAAAAAAAAGTATTTGGCTTGAGGAATGCCCTATAAACTATATGTAAGGAACACAATTGTGCAATGAGTAAAAGTTTATCTCGGATCCACTTTAATGGTAGCACATAGTCAGTGCATTCTGGGACACTAAAGTCTGTCAGTAACCCATCTATTGGTATACTACAGCAAAGAAAGATAAAACATTTTCATTTAATTTAATAAATTAATCATAGAAGCTGGAATAATCCTGAACTTTCTTAGCTCTATCTTTTGGGTAAGGAGATATTTCCGACTTGCTAAAATTATGATGGGAGAAGTCTAAAAAATGAGTATGTGCAAGTATTGCTATTATTAGTAGCTAGAGCCAACATAAATGATGAAACAGAAACAGCATGACTAAAATTTAAACATAATACTTTTGTATTAATTTCTTATGTGATGGGAGCAGCCTTGTTTTTAATGCATAGTTCTGCTCAGTTTTTATAGCTTAGTCATTGCAGCACTTCTCATAGATTCACATGTGCTCCTGGTGGTTATTCCTGGGATTCTTGGTTTCTTCTATCCACCACTGTGATGTGTGAAGAATCGTGGGTTCATTTGAATGACCTGGAATCTAAACAACAGCCGAGTGTAGTTTGGGGTTGATTTTAGATATATTTCTAGGGAGGAAGAAACCCACATAAACCCAAAGGAGAACTCAAATACTCCATGCAGGCAGGGCTGTAAAGCTGCAGGATTTAATATGGAAGATAATTTAGGAGATCCAGATTTAGAATCACTATAAACTTCAATTCTTGAGAGTCTTCCAAGTTGACACCCTTCGTTCACATCAGGGCCGTTTCTGTGCGATTTTCACAGCGCACTGCCCTGCGCGTTCAGCAAGGTATTAATTTTCCCATGTAATTAAATGTAGCTGGTTCACATCTATGCGCTGCGCTGAGCAGCGTTACAAAAACATAGGGTTGCTATGCATTTCTGTGCGTTGAGCTGTAAAGCGCACATCAATGCAAGTGAATGGGTGTGCTTTTTAAGCGCATAGAAGCGCGTACAAGCGCATAGAAGCGCATGCGTTTTTTACCCCTACATTTACATAGAAAAAAAAAAGCTTTATTGACAACTGCTACTGCTACATTAAGCAAGACGTGCCTTAAAGAAGCGCAGCACAACGCACAGAAGTGTGCACTACAGCGCGTACAAGTGCATGCGTTTTCACACGTTTCTCAGCGCAGCAGATGTGAACGTGGCACAATGCATTACCTATTATATCATCTTTTGTTCCTTTAAACAGCGTAATTGTTTGATTTATTTGAAAACACTTCATTGGTTCGTTTAGGTGAGCTTTTCTAAGCCATCTTTATTTTTGGTGTTTTAAGTAGACGAAATCTTTCTTTGAGGTAAAGAAGTGAATTTATAGCAAAATTAAAGTGGACCTGAACTCAGAATGTCCTCTCAGCACTAAAAGATAAGCAACAGCATAATAACCTTTAAACAAAAAAATGTCACAAATCCTAAAATAAATCTGCACTGTTTCTACTTCCTGATTCGTGGAATCAGACATATTGTTAACATCTTGAGCTTTCAAATGAGCTTAACTGCCATCTCTGCCACGGCACGGCAGTCATGTGAGACAGGAGAGATCAAATTACAACTTGTGATTAGACACACATGAGTGGAAATTAAACAGGCTAAACTCTCTAAATACATACAGGGTGCATGTTTTCCTTCTGTCCTGTGTAAGAGTTCAGGTCCACTTTAAAACTGGGTACAAGGGTATGATGCATATAGACAGCTCTCAGAAAAAGCAAAAATGATCATAGAATGATTCTCTCTAGCCGTTTGCTGACAGATGGTCAGTCAAATCATAAATGCCTGGGCTAAGTCTACGTACCATCTGATATCTGTATAAAACTTAAAGAGGATCTCTAAAGACATTAAAGAAGTCACTCCTGCAGTCCCTAAGTTGTCCTATGAAACATAACAAAAATAGTAATATGCCATGAAATAGTTTTATACCTATTTATTATTATTTTTATAGCACTGACATCTTCCACAGAGCTGTACAGAGTATATTGTCTTGTCACTTAACTGTCCCCCAGAGGGGCTCACAATCTAATCCTTACCATAGTCATATGTCTATATCGTAGTCTGGGGCCAATTTATGAGGAAGCCAATTAACTTATTTGTATGTTTTTGGGAAGAAACCTGAGTACCCGAAGGAAACCCACACAGACACAGGGAGACCATACATACTCCTACTGCTTGCAGTTGTTGACCCAGCGGGGATTTGAACTGGGGATCCAGCATTGCAAGGCAAGAGCACTAACCACTACGCCACCGTGCTGCCCTGTTATTTTAAATTTGATGTTGGGGACACCTGTACACCGGTAGATTCTCAAGTGAGATTCTCTGTCCGGAATGACCACCTTGGCGAAGTCTAATCAAGCATGTGGTACATAGCTTAGAGATAATTCAGTCACTGCTACAGTAATGACATTAATGTTAATGTTATTAGGAATACTACTGTATACTGACTGTTCCTTTCGGGAACAGTAAATTCGGGCGCCTGAGGCTAGTGGACAAATCGGGCGCCGCCATTCACTCCTATAATAAATATCGTTTAATGGGCGCCCGATAGGAAAAAAGGGCGCCGGAGAAAAATAACGTTTTAAAAGCGGCGCCCGGAGACTTAATGTTTTATTACTGCTTCTCATGATTACACATTATTTAATGATTTATACATTTTTAAATATTATTTTTAAACGAAAAACAGTACAATATTTTTTTTCAAACATTATTATTAAACGAAAAACAGTACATTTTTTTTTACATTATTTTTAAACGAAAAAACCAACAGGGGGGTCTTAGGTTTAGGCACCAACAGGGGGGTCTTAGGTTTAGGCACTAACAGGGGGGTCTTAGGTTTAGGCACCAACAGGGGGTCTTAGGTTTAGGCACCAAAAGGGGGGTCTTAGGTTTAGGCACCAACAGGGGGGTCTTAGGTTTAGGCACCAACAGGGGGTCTTAGGTTTAGGCACCAACAGGGGGGTCTTAGGTTTAGGCACCAACAGGGGGGTCTTAGGTTTAGGCACCAACAGGGGGGTCTTAGGTTTAGGCACTAACAGGGGGGTCTAGGGGTTAGGGGTAGGTACAGGGAGGGTTACTTAGGCACCAACAGGGGAGGTCTTAGGTTTAGGCATCAACAGGGGGGTCTAGGGGTTAGGGGTAGGTACAGGGAGGGTTACTTAGTAATTTTTTTTTTTAAACGTTATTATACGTTTCAGTATTTAAACGAAAGATTAACGTTTTTACAATTGCCGATTTAATGCACATTATTTAATGATTTATAACTTTAAAAAACATTAATTTTAAACGAAATACAGTACAATACATTTTTAAACGTTATCCATGCTTATCGTTAAAAACACGGCGCCCTTTTTTTCCCAGCGCCCCTTTTTAACGTACGCGTTCATTTCTTTTTGTCTGGTGTTCTTTTGTATCTGACTTGAACATCTATGTACAGAGTCAGAGACGGATCCAGCTGTATATGAATGATATGGAAACTTGTGTACACATAAAGGATAACTGCAGTAAAGTACTGTGCCATAATGTACAAGGTAATGGTGAAATTCTAGCAATACTAACATGCCTTTTGTACTTCATGCTACTACAGGTTGCTGGAGTTTCCTTCACCGCTTCTTATAGCCTTTATAACATCAGAAGTAGGTAAGTTTAGTATAACAGTTATATAATTGTATCTTTCTTCCAATTTCCTGTGGTTCAGTATATGGAATATGCTAGTCAAGAACTTCAGAATGTGATAAATAAAAGTGTTCCCCTTAAGTAGTTATATCCATTGGTGTAATAATCCTTTCAGCACCATTTTCCGCTACCTGAAAGTGTGTGCCCCTCGGCCCATGCACATGATACGACAGTTGGAACAATCATCCTTTAGAATGCCTGTGACAAAAACGTGCCCTTTCAGCACATTGACCAAGGAGTACTTACACACATCCGCGACTTTGGCCTAATGTCAGTGAACAGGTGTGACTGACTGGGAAAATCCAACTTAGCCTACTATAACTCACTCTATTACTCTACTCTCTATTCAGGTAAGGGCTATCTGTAGATTCTGACCAGTGTTTATAGACCATTCAAGCAATTCATGATGCATGGTGATAATAACTTCATGTTTATAGACATCTTTGGCTCTGGTTCAGGAATAACATGTAATCAGAATCTAACCATCATCAATATGTAATGACATTTTTATTACTTTATCCCAGCAATTTTATGACAGCTCATACCATAAATCACATGTCTTGAGCAACTGACGTCCTGATAATGGGCTTCAAGGAAGTACGATAAAAGAATGATGCTTATGGAGAATGTGGACTATTTTTCATACCTTCACTCAAAACATAGCTTAGACTGTGCCTGCAGTAAAGGACTAAATCATTCTTATGTACTTAAATATTGGAACTTTCCCTCATCTTATCAGGGTCGGTTCTAGCTGACAAGGGGCCTGGGCAAAAATAGACATGGGGACCCCCAACCCCCCAAATAAAGCAGTATAAGGGGTGCTGAGCATCTCCCACTTTCCACTATCCCGAATGTAGCATTAGGGAGCCCCTATGCCCCTTATCCTCCTCCCCAAATAGTATTGTCCCCCCAGGGCCCGCTGGTGGGCCCCCCAGGTCTAAGCTAGTAGTGCTCCCCCAATGCCCCTGCAGAATACTCGCAGCAGAGTGAACGTTACTGTCTGGCCAGTGCACTCCCCCGTGTACAGTCTTTATCCTTGCCGGCGCCTATTCGCCGTGACACGGTGGCATGTACATACACGTGTAACATGCTGCCAAGTCACAGAGAAGAACACCGTAGTTGCATCTGAACCAATGGAACTGACGACGTGCTGTGATCAACCCTGGAGTCACAGGGATAGTCCGTATCAATTGTCAGGATCCGCACAGTCTAAAGTGTGTACTGGAACCATTCTGAGGAAGGAGTATATCCGAAACGCTGTGCGTCAATGGTGACCCGGCACACTTTTTTTACATTTTTGTGATGTTTTAAAGAGCTTTAAATAAATACCTGTTTTTAGACGGTGCGGATCCTGACAATTAATAAAGTCACAGAGAAGAGGCACTGGCGAGGACGGAGATGCTCACAGACTAAAGGAGGGAGTGCACTGACTGGACAGGTGAGTTTGCTGCACTGCGAACGCTTTGCACGGGCCCTGGGGAGTACTATTAGTTGGGGGGAAGACTGGGGGGCCCATCCTCTGGCTCTGACGCCCTGGGCTATTGCCCAGTTTTCCCCCATGTAAGCATCAGGCATGCAGTTTATATTAATAAAGTAGGCCACTAGGATTAGTGGTGAAAGGTTTTATATAATACAAAAAAAGAAAAATACAGCCGAAATGTAATTTTTTTTTTCTTTGGATTAATCCAGACATATACGGTATTCTAATAAGACAATGTTTTAATGTTTGTCACTGGTAAAGAAATGTGGACACTTAATCCAAAATATACCTGTTGGGAAACATAGGGGTACTGTCCTCCCCATTGTTCATCCGGTCCCTTGTCCCCCAACAACAATGGCACCAAGGTGAAGATTCCAACATTCCCCTTCCATGGTGAACTCCAATCCCACATCTTTCAATACTTAACATCATTGTAAGATATGTAGGTGAGTTTGACAGGTCCAGTTCACATTTACCATTCTTGGACTGGAAATAGCGGGGTAGACAGACATCATTAGAGGGAGAACCTTGACGTGGACTTCACTGCTGTGTAAGGGTACAAGGGACCTGGACACAAAGCAGAAGGGGTCTGGGGACCAGTGGGAGTCATCATGGGCAAGTGTCATCAGCTTTTCTAAGAAATATTTTGTGGCTTACACCCAAGGAATGTCTGTGCACAAATTCACCTGATATATGTATGTAGTTTTCTGGACATCAAGAGCTGGCACAACCGTGGATGACCATAAATAGAATAGATGTAGGTACGGAGGTATAACGCACCACGTCTAATTATGTCCAAAACACTTATTTATTGCACAGATAGTAGGACACACATGCACACTGGCAACAATGAGTAAATAACATGCACAACTTTACAATTATTCTGTACAGAACATAATTAAAGAGGAACTGTCGCGAAAATCTTAAAATGTAAAACACATACAAATAAGAAGTACATTTCTCCCAGAGTAAAATGAGCCATAAATTACTTCTCTCCTATGTTCCTGTCACTTACAATAAGAAGTAGAAATCTGTCATTATAGACAGATTTTGGACTAGCCCATCTTCTCATGGAAGGTTCTCAGGGTTTTCTTTATTTTGAAAAGCACTTAGTGAATGGCAGTTGCTCCGTCCAACTGCCAAAATAGTCTACAGCGAGTAGGGAGGCTGGCCAGCATCTTTGTATAAATCTTATTCAGGGAATGTCTTTATAAAGAATAAAAGCCATGCTGAGAATCCCCTATGGAGAGATGGACTAGCCCATGTCCGATTTCTACTACCTACTGTAAGTGACAGCAACATAGGAGAAGAGTAATTTATGGCTCATTGTACTCTGGGCGAAAAGTACTTCTTATTTGTATGCGTTTTAAATTTTAAGATTTTCACGACAGTTCCTCTTTAAATCAGCTTTTCTCCCCACAGGGGGAGCCTGGAGATAGGCTTTGAATTGGGTATAATTAACTAAGCATTCTTATAAGTTAAATTCTGTTTTGTATGTGTACAGAATGTATCCACTGTGGTATGCTAGCAGCGTACGTTAAAAAAGGGCGTCGGGAAAAAAGGCCGCAGGGTTTTAAACGATAAGCATGAATAGCGTTTAAAAAAAATTGTGCTATATTTCGTTTAAAAATAATGTTTTATAAAGTTATAAATCATTAAATAATGTGTATGAAATCGGCAATTGTAAAAACGTTAATCTTCCCTGTTTAAAAAGTGAAATGTATAATAACGTTTTATAAAAGATTAATAAGAATTTTACTATAGCTATACGTAACCCTACTCTCATACAGAACCCTTCCTGTACCTACCCCTAACCCCTAGACCCCCCTGGTGGTGCCTAACCCTAAGACCCCCCTGGTGGTGCCTAACCCTAAGACCCCCCTGGTGGTGCCTAACCCTAAGACCCCCCTGGTGGCGCCTAACCCTAAGACCCCCCTGTGATAAGCATTAATAACGTTTGAAAAAAAGATTGTACTGTTTTTCGTTTAAAAATAATGTTTAAAAAATTATAAATCATAAAATAATGTGTAATCATGAGAAGCAGTTATAAAACAGTAAAAGTCTCTGGGCGCCGTTTGTAAAACGTTATTTTTCTCTGGCGCCCTTTTTTCCTGTCGGGCGCCAATCAAACAATATTTATTATGGGAGTGAATGGCGGCGCCCTTTTTTGTCCACCTGCCTCAGGCGCCCGAATTTACTGTTTCCATGCTAGCATGTTAGTAGCTTGGTGGCTATATGTAAATCCTGGTGGCATGTGTTTATATGTTTGTTATCTACAGGGATCTGTGGAGTCTCACGCCACCTGGAAAAAATGAAAGTGTGCTTCAGTATGCTGGTTGGGGATGTCAAGGAAGTCAGCTGGTGAGTGATGAAAATAGCAGAGATTTCAAAGCCAGCAAAATGTTGAACTTCACCTCCAAGAGTACCCATGTGTGGCTATTTTCTGTACGTTGGCTGTGCCTCTCCAGAGTGCTTCAAGGCAGTTATCCACTTCATTATCCGCTATGGATTTAAGATTAGTCTGTGTAGTGCAAAGCCAAGCTTCCTTGTTACTAAGCATAAAGAGAGCAAGCTGCATTTGGGCTCAATCTGCTGGCTTTTCAATCATGGCCTGAGTGGAACAACTATTCAAAGCTGCCCTCCCTCAAAACACACACACACACACACTATTAAGGGACCACTATCGCGAAAAAAGTATGCTGTTAAAATCTGACAGAACCAACAGGTTTTGGGCCAGTCCATGTCTTCATGGAGGATTCTCAGGGTTTTCTTTGTTTTCAACAGCATTTCCTGAACAACAGTTTAACTGCCAAAATAGTAAAATACCATCCAGCCTCCCTAATCACTTGCACACAATTTTGTCAGTTACTTTGCAACAGCCATTCTGGAAATGCTGCAATGAACAGTAATTCATTGTTCTGACAGCACATTTTCCAGCTGGTGGGTGAATGCAAAGGGGTCGGGCAGAGTTAGCAGGCATGTGCTGCATTGAACAGTACAAAGCTATCACTAGCAGAGGTAGATCAACATTCTATCAGGGGTCTGCTAATAACTGAGAAAATATCATTATTGCAGATTTTCTTCTGTTAAGGCAAATACACCAAACTTTGTTTTTTTTTAGTAGGAGGGCTTTTTGGTCCATTTTATCCCCCTATACATTCCTAGTAGTTTGGGTCACCCTGAGCTGCTTGGTTACTCTGTTGTACTGGTCCAAGCCCTATCTCATACAGCCCTATCAATCCCTGCCATGTACTGATGAGGACCAAAAGTCCGAAACAGGCTGTCTACATGTGGGTTTGATATGGCTGTGTAAAATTTAAAGCTATAGGCTTGCTACAGACCAGTGGTTCTGGATGCTTGCTTGGCTTACCAAGGGTGAAAAGGGATAATTTGCATATTCAGTAGTAGTGCATTGTGGTTGAATTATTGCAGATTTCCTTCTGTTTTAAGAAGGCAAATACACCAAGCTTTGCTTTTTTTAGTAGGAGGGCTTTTTGGTCCCTTTTACCCCCCTATACATTCCTAGTAGTTTGGGTCACCCTGAGCTGCTTGGTTACTCTCTTGTGTAATGCGTGCTACACTAATAGCACAACATGTGTCATACAAGCAATGCACACATACTTGTGCTACGCAAACTAAACAACAAGTGTCACACACTTTGCTTTACCCAGTAAAATTATGTGCGCTATCTGATCCCCGTATATGTTACTACTCATTAGTGAATATACTCCCCCCAAAATGTGATAAAGGGATTCAGAATATGTCATTTTTCTTGGATACCAATAATAGACTATACTAGTTCTGTGCTGTGCATTAACGTCTGATGATGGTCTGTTTTGCAGGCATTTATCTTCAATAATGATATATACTATCAAGAATCAGCTTCAAGTCCAGCACTAAGACTGACTTCATCAGGGGATCCAGATAATATCAGGAATGGCATCACCGACTGGACTTACCAAGGTCAGCGTGAGCAAAGTGCACCTTCCACTAAAAGAAATATATTTAGTGTAGTTTTTGTACATCAGTTAAAACCATGTATGCTTATAAATGCATTTTAAACTTGACGTTGACAACCAAAATCCTGCTGTAAATAATCTTTCTTCCAGACATCACCACTTGTTGCTATTGGCAACTTACAAAACTGCCACTTCAGGCTCACATTGTGATAAAATTCTACTTAAAGGGTCCTCTAGAGGCTTCCCACTCTGTCCTCCACTGCTCCCCATGACCCTCCTTATTATCATTGGACACTATCTGTTCTCCCTGTGTTACACACAGAAATGAACACCTTGTCCACAGTGGAGTTCACTTGGGCCCTACTGCGCAAGTTCGGGATAAAAGAGCACAAATATGTAGCTGTTCTTCGGTTGGGTACCACCAAATGGCAAAGGAACTGTGTAAAAAAAAAAAGGAAAACAAGTGCTTCTTGTGTTTACAAGTAAAATAGAGTGTTCTCCCCTTAAGCAGAGAGCAGCTCACCTTATTAAGTTGCTGGCAATTTCAATATTGATCAGTCTGCTTTCATGCATGTCAGTAAATGGATTCACTGGGTCGTACCATTGTGACTGTCACTTCTGGGAGTGGGTCATCATCCAACGATCAGATGAGGAAGCGGTCCAAGCTCTCCAGATGACTCCAAGGTTGAATGTCCTTATATATAAATCACAGACTGGTTGCGCCCAAAGGTATGTAAAAGAAATGATTTTAAGGGAATAAAACATTCAGTGCCTAACATGTTACCCTTGCTTCTTCAGAGGTAATTGACAATGGTTCATTTACCTCTGAAGAAGTGACATCGACACTGTCACCAGCTTGATAAGGTGAACCACTCTCTACTTAAAAGCGGTTTTAAACTCTGACAAAATATTCAATAAAGATGTGTTTTCCTACTTTTTATAACCCATACAATTCTCATATTTGCTTTTGTGCACAAGAATTATTATTCATTTAGAAATTATAGGTTCCCAAAGTTCAGTTTATTTACTTTGAAAGCACCCAATAATGATTTCTGAGCAATGTTTCAGTTCAGGACTCATTAGCAGAAGTGTCTGCACAGTTAGAGAATGTTTACTTAATTGTATCAAGTGAAGAATGTAAACACAAGATAAGGTTATCACCAGTTGGGATGCGGCTGCCCCTGCAGGAGTAAAAAGTCAGTCCTGTGATTTAACCCTTTGAATGCTGTTTTTACTGGAAAAAAAATTGTGTTAATATATTATATGCTGTAAATAATGTTTTAGAGCACAGAAGAAATGCTGGGTTTCATTCCACCTTAAAGTGACTCTGTAACAAAAATTACAACGTTTTTTCTACCATCCTACAAGTTCCTAAACCTATTCTAATGTGATCTGGCTTACTGCAGCTCTTTCTACTATAACCATCTCTGTAATAAATCAATGTATCTTTCCCCTGTCAGACTTGTCGGCCTGTGTCTGGAAGGCTGCCAAGTTCTTCAGTGTTGAACTGTTCCTCTATGCACACTCCAGTGTGTGTTTTATTTACATAAGCCAGCAGCTTCTCTGTTATCTTATCAGTGATAGAAGAGAGCTGGATAAAAATCCTCCTCTGGAGGCTGTGAAAGGAGCTGGTCTGTCACATACTGAGGAATTAACGACATAGGCAGAGCTGTCTGCAGGAAGCCTGTAATGTTCAGTGCATGAGAGAAGCTGGGGACAGAAGGTAAACACACACAAGTGATCTCTTGAGATTCAGAAGTAAGGCTGTATACAGCCTGCTTGTGTATGGATGTATTTTCTATGTGTGGACATACTGTACATCAACCTACTTCCTGTTTTGGTGGCCATTTTGTTTGTTTATAAACAAACTTTTTAAAACAGTTTTTGACTACTTTTAATGCGGCGGGGAGCGGTGAAATTGTGACAGAGGGTAATAGGAGATGTCCCCTAACGCACTGGTATGTTTACTTTTGTGCGATTTTAACAATACAGATTCTCTTTAAGAGGAAAACACTCTATTTTACTTTTAAACACAAGGAGCATTTGTTTTCTCTGTTTCTTTTTTTACACTTCTCTCTTTGTTGATTGGGTTTCCTCTCAACTGTAATGCTTGGGCACTAGGTACTTAGCAGATATAAAGAAATCGAGTAGTCGGGGATAGCCAAAGGTCATACACCTATCAGAAACAGAGGTACCACTAGTCAGACAAAATCAGAGTCGTTAACAGGCCGGGGTCTAAAACGAGCATCAGATGACGGCAGTACAGGAAGGATAAGACAGAGACAGAGTCGTAAACAGGCCGAGGTTAAAACCGAGTATCAGATGTCTGTAGTACAGGACAGATAAGAGTAATCAAAGTGAAGGGCACGCCGCCGCCGGGTCATACACAGGACAACAATCAGGAGACTATACAATATACAAGACTGATCTAACTAGACTACATATATATCGGCAGTGTCTGCATATATATATAGCTCTGAAAACTAGCTGACTTAGGCACAGAATTGAACTTTATCCCAATCATTAGCTGATACCCCCTTTTACTTGAGAAATCTATTCCTTTTTACAAACAGACCATCAGGGGGTGCTGTATGACTGATATTGTGATGAAACCCCTCCCACAAGAAACTCTTGAGTACGTACTCCTGGCAGTTTCCTGTCTGTGAACCTTGCCGCATTGTGGGAAATAGCTGTTTCCAGCTGTTTCCAACTGCCAAAAAAGCATGCAGCAGCTACATCACCTGCCAACAGTAAAAATGTCACCATGTAATAAATGTCAGAATGTAAATCAGGGATTTAAAAGATTTTACACAGGCAAACACTGACTAAATCATGTATACATAATTATTGTAAAAATCAAGCACTTTTTTTTATTACATTATTTTCACTGGAGTTCCTCTTTAAGTACTGAGGTGAAGTAGCAAACCATGCCCCCTGGAACTTCCAGCCATTCAGCAACGCTCCTGCATGAACCAGTGTCAGCTGACTCTATATCAGCTGACACACCTCACACCCACCTCCTCAGCCTCAGGGGAGCCGGGGATGCCGCCAGAGGAGGATGCAGTAACCAGCTTCCGCCGCTGCCCGGAACCGCTAGAAGGAGCCGCCAGCAGCAGCGTTGCTCCATTTTGCTCCCACATCTCAAAAACATAACGTTCTCCCTGAGAAACTAAACATAGATTTGGTAGCAGACTGGTATAAACACATACGATATATCCAGTACACACGCATGTAGACACATGACCAGGATAACTTACACAGAGTGCTCTAATTTGTCTCTGCACTCCTAAGCTGAATATAATTTTGCGCCTTCAAGAGAAAAGTGCATTACAAATGTTTTGCCATGCTTTCGTCATTCATACAGATTCCAATCATGCAACATCTTTGGCTTTACCTGGGGCGCTAATGGAGTTTAGCTTTAAAGCCAAGACAAAAAAGTAAACATTCAAAATAATGGTGTGCTTAGTGCTTTGTTATGATAGCAATCACCTGGACTTTCAGATTTTATCCACAAAAAATATGTTTATGTCTATGGTTTCAAATGCCAAACCTATCAAAACACATGGAATGCGGATCTTTGTTTAGTGCTGTTCATAAATAATCTTACAATAAGAATCATCGATTTACAATAATCCAGTATAACTTATGATGTTTGTGTTTCAGAAGAAGTGCTGCATAGATATGCTGCTCACTGGTGGTCTCCTGATGGTGCGAGGCTAGCTTACCTTTCAATCAACACCACCCTTGTTCCAAAGATGGAGTTACCACAGTTTGTTGGTGCTGACTACCCCACCAGTACACGTTATGCATACCCTAAGGTAATTGTATTATGTTTTTCCTATCGAACTTTCATAGAAAGTGCATATTTGAATTTGCTGAAAACCCCCTGCAACTGTACAGACTTCCAGTGTCTCGTTCACAGAAAGTGCATGTTCTTCCTCAGAATGAATCTGAACGTTTTTCTGTGGAACACTGCAGCTCTTATTCACTGAAATTACTTTCTTTTGAACAAGTATCTATACAGTCTTGATGGCATTTTATGGACCCATCACATGCATCATGAATTAGAATGGAACATCAGCAATATTTATAAATACATCATTATTTTAAGGCACAATAAAAAAACACATTGCTTCAGACTTAGGCATAATGAAAAATTCCACCCAGTGCAGTTCGGTACCATGAGTCAAAAGGAGTACAGGTTTATGTGTCATACTCATTTATTATTGGTTCCACCATCTTGAAATAATCCTGATATCCTCATCATTGGATTCAGCAGCTCCATTCATCAGAATGGAGCTGCTGACTTAAGGAAAAAGTCACCCTGTGTAATACAATGTAACTATGGAAAGATGGATATCATTTTAAAGCTCTCTTTCTCCTCTTTCTGACGACCCCTAAATCGTCACCCTACGCCTTTTAGTTTTCTCTATTTTCGCGATCGCTGCAATTTCAATCGCGAAAATAGCGAAAACTAAAAGGCGTAGGGCGGCGATGTATATATCATTGGAAAGAGGAGAAAGAGAGCTTTAAAATGATATGCATCTTTCCATAGTTTCTGCACTGCTCGGAGTCCCTTTAACTATATACTGTATTTGCTCACTTACTTGCCAGATGAGTGTAGTAAACAATCCAAGAATGCCCTACTGCTCTTCCAATTAGGCTGTGTTTACACTGTGCCAGAGGATTATTTTGTCTAGATGCGTTATAATTCATTTGTTTCCATTGTGGTCCATTCCCATCCATTGATATGTGTTGCAGTATATTTTCTTTCCATTTTAATGGACTGGAGATAACAGTTTCATAGAAAACATCCTGTACAAGATGCGCTTCTTCCTGTTGAGGTGGAGTTCCTTTGTGGGTTTCAAAGGACCAGTAGTGTGTTGTAGGACCTGGTGATTTTTGTGAGGGATATATGGTGAGTACAGTTGGTGTTTTCATAATTGTGGTGGGCCTTGTCATATGACTCTAGGATCTCCTGCACCCTAATTATTATATAAAGAATTTCCTGGTGGATTGCTTTATATAAGTCAGCCTGCTATTCTGCAGAAATATAGTCTGGTATACCGCTACTAATAATAAGATAACCAAAAGGAGAATGAGAGTTTGTTTACCTGTGTGACAAGTTGCCTTTACAATAAAAGTTATGTTTTACAGTTTTGTAACAAAACCTAGGCCTATAAACCCTCATTCTCTTTTTGGTTATTTGATGATTATTATTATCTTAACGTATGGGTTGCCATTTCCCCTGAATTGTTAATAGATATTGCTTTTATACTTATCCCTTTTTAAAGACATCTGCCTATCTATGGCCTGCTTTTCTAATTCCCAAAAGATTTTTTGGGGGGAATATCTGCTGTGCCTACACAGAAAGATGATTTTCCCACCCTTGTAGACCCAGTAATAGGTATCTGATGCATATGGGTATCTTTACATAATTCAATCATACAGGGTCATTGCCAGTGCCACATACTGTATCTGCCGACACTCAAAGTCCACATTATAGGGAATTAATATTCTGCTCATATCAGCTGTAAATTCTTATTTGTTCACTAATATCCCTCAACGCCTTGTCCTTGGAGAGGGGATTGTATATCTTCTTCAGTGAGGTTAAAGCAGTGTGAGCTGTGGAGAGCATGTTAATGAATCTGCCACTGAATGTTAATTCAGTCATTAGCATATAGATTTGCAAATAAACTTTATTATGGGCTTCTGGCAATTTCTTCTCCAGCCATTTTAAATGTCACTTTCATGTATTGACTTATGTAAAATACTTCCCTAGCTGTTAGTTAAACACAAAATGATGTAATTGTTGCAATGCCTCCAATTCATCATTTTGTATGTCTGTGACTGTCTAGACAAAGTTACAGTATTAAAGAATCCTATATATAACAACTGTGATGTTTAAACTAGATTAGCCAACATTCTATTACAGATAATAGAAAGACAATTCCTTTTTTTAATTGTGCTGCATCTCATAGCGAGAAAATAAAATGTGTGATGGAAGTGAAATGAGCAAATATAGTATTTTATCAGTAAGTATATAGTTTATTGGGCTGTTTTGTTTGTAATGACATGTTTTGTTGAATGGTGTATAGTAACATGTATTTCACAGTGGGTGATACAGCCCATGTAGTATGTGATACAAGCTAGACACAAAAATCCTTTTGTTTTTGTTGCCTTTTTACCTGGAAAATGTAATTAAGGTTCAACTGTTACCATGGTCACATCGAATGGTTATGGTCCACAGTAGTGCAATTTATATAAACTCGAGTCAAACTTTGCATTTGTATGATATATAACATATAAAAGAAAGATACCAAGCTGTAAGGCTTCTAGGCATCAGTCTGAAATTCTATTTCTACATTGCCTCTGAGTGTCATCCTTATACATAGCAATTATTAATTGTCTACTGTTTATAATGGCCTTTTCTTCATGCTGCCACTCTTTCATATTTTACTCAACATTTCCTGTGGTGTTATTTACAGCCTGGGCTTATCAAGGATGGCTAGTTTACATCCCTCCCTTTAGGAATCAGCTAAGCTTGGTATGTACCTGGGAGATCTGGCCTAGCTATGAGTAAGACCAAACAGTAAAATGGTGAATTAGAAAAAGAACGTGATGGAGAAGGCATTAGCAGAAGGCAACAAATAAATAATTAGAATATGGTGGGGGAGAAGGTGCAGGGCCAGGAAAACAGCTCTAATAGAAATGGTCATCAGACATACAGTACATTATAATTGAGCTTCAATTTAGCATGTCCCATTAGACTTGGACCTCTTCTCTAGTGGGACTCAAGACTTCTCAAATTTGATTCAGGTGGTGTTGAACAAAAGGCAGCACAAAAATATTTATGGCTTACCTCAATGGAGGACACAATTGGGAAAAATAGTTTAAAAGATGCTCCAAGCTTAATTTTGCTCATCTAAACACACTGTATTGGCCGGAAGAAGCGAGGTGCACCCATGAAACACGTATTTATTTTAAGTGTGCAATAAACAATTTTCCCTGAATTTTTGTCCTTCATTGAGGTAAGCCACACAACATAATGAACAGTTTTCAGCTTTTTTTATATTTTTGGGGTGCCTTTATCCGTTTGCTATATTATCCCTCTCCCATACATATCCCAATTTTTGCTTTTTGGAGAGCAACCACCTGGAATCTTGAAGCCACCACAACCCACGAGTGATCACGGGTTTTCTCCATGCACACTCTACCTTGGTTGCTCGGCTATCAACCCAGGTTTGTGAATATCTCTCTTTTCTTATATTATTCTGATATCACACCTACTACACTACAATGGTGCTTTGAGTTGTCTCTCTGTGTTTTTTATCTTGGAAGCCTTGCCTCCTACACCTAAGTCAGTGTCATTTAGTGATGATCGTAATCTGCTGCTTTTTGTATTTACAGCCATACGTAATTCCAATATAGACATTTAATTGATTTTGCCTAATCCATTTGTAATTTTGCATAATTACACGAAATTTTGCATAATTTCATGCCAACTTTCTTAACCTCCTTGCCGGTTATCCCGAACACAGTTCGGGGTAACCTGCGCAGGAGGATTTCTCAGGCCCCGCTGGGCCGATTTGCATAATTTTTTTTTTGTTACAAGCAGCTAGCACTTTGCTAGCTGCTTGTAACTTGCGATCGCCGCCGCTCGCCGCCGATTCGCCGCTACCCGCCGCGCCGAGCCGCCCCCCCCGCCCCAGACCCCTGCGCAGCCTGGCCAATCAGTGCCAGGCAGCGCTAAGGGGCGGATCGGGGTTCCCTCTGACGTCACGACGTCTATGACGTCGGTGACGTCATCCCGCCCGGTCGCCATGGCGACCGGGGAAGCCCTGCAAGAAATCCCGTTCTCAACGGGATTTCTTGCATACTCTGATCGCCGAAGGCGATCGGAGTAGGTAGGGGGATGCCGCCGCTCAGCGGCTATCATGTAGCGAGCCCTTGGCTCGCTACATGATTTAAAAAAAAAAAAAAAAAAAAGTGCGGCGCTGCCTCCTTGCCGGATTTTTTAGACCGGCAAGGAGGTTAAGGTGGCCATACATTAGAAGATTATGGGCAGATTCGACCAAGAGACAAATTTATCTCTAATCAAATCTGATTAGAGATAAATTTGTCTCTTGGTCAAATCTGCCCATACACTACAGGCCGATTCCCGTCCGATTTCAGCATGAAATCGTCAGGGAATTGGCTGAGCCCGCCACGTCCACCCCAAAATGTATAAATGTATGTAGTGTGTCTGCATTTATACATTACTTTTCCTGTAGCAGCTTCTGCACGGTGTCCGTCCATCTCGCCGGGTAACAGCCACATACACGCTAGCGGCGGAAAACCACTGTGCCTGCGCGGCCGAGTCCTCGCTCTCACTGATGTCACCAGGAGTGTACTGTGCAGGTGCAGACCCTTCTGGGCCTGCGCAATACACTCCTGATGACGTCAGCGGGAGGGAGGGTGCGGCTGCGCAGGCGCAGTGGTTTTCCGTCTTTAATGGTTCAAATTCCAGAAGTGAACCGAAGGCAGGGACCGGAACATCGGTGAGTGGCTGCACGGGCACAGGACGTCTTTGGGGGACCATTAGAAGCCCCAGGTAAGTTCAACTCTTTTTTTCCCCGACCCCCCTACAGTACTCCTTTAAGGGGAATAGTGGAAACAAACCAAAAAAAAGAAAACCATGTAGTTTTTGAGAAAATCGATTATAGGAAAAATGGGTTTTAAACTCAGAAAAATGATAGTTTAAAAATAATTTTTTTCTTTGCATTTTCAAAATCGATTATCTCAAAAACGACAAGGTCTTTTTGACTTGTTTCCACTATTCCCTGTTAGGGATAGCGGAGACAACGCCGCCACGCCGGGCAGCACGGCGGCGGTCTCCGCTTCCCAGCTGGCAGTCTCCGCCGATCACGCGGAGATGCCGGCGCAGACTGACGAGAACGCCGCCGCCACGTCTGGTAACACGGCGGCGGGTCCTGCATTGCGACAGGCGGATTTTAGGCCGCGTGCGGACGCAGACCCTGGGCCCGGCCTCTCCAACATCCAGAGGCAAAGGGTCTCGCGTGCGCGCGCAAGGAGGCAGGAGTTTTACCTCCTACGTAGGAGGGTCAGCTGACTCTCCAGTCAGCTGACCTTCAGAGGTCTCCTGATTGGCTGGGGCTCTGGGGCGGTGCTGAGCTGTCCTCCAGCTACAAAAGGACTTGCTCGGCAGTAGCAAGTTGTCTGCTCTCGTGAATACATTCTGTGTTAGCGCTCAGACCCTAGTGCAGTGCCCTGGTGTTGATACTAAGGATTTCACACCTTAGCTTAGGAATATTATTGTATATTGATCTGTGTTTTGACTCTGGCTATCCCTGACTATTCTATCTCTTGCTGATCTTGTACCTTTGCCTTTCTGATCCTTGTTGCCGACCTCTGCCTGATTACCGATTACTCTTCTGCCTTCCGTTCCTGTACTGCTGCCGTCATCTCTGTTGCTGAACCTTTGCCTGTCTGACCCTTCTCCCTTCAGTGGAACGTCTCCCACTGGAGGGTTATCGCTGAGGTTCGCCTCTCCGAGACGCTGGCCCCAAGCAGACGATTACTGCTAGGGGTCGAGATTCCTCACTTTTCCTGGATAGAGGATCTCGCTCACGGGGTTCCCATTCAGAGGTAGCCACACCTCTGAGGAATTGCCATGTGGTGGATATTTCCACACTTCCGTGATATTACTGTCTTTATTGTGTTCTTTTGCTGGTCTCCAGAGGTTAGCAATATATCGGATTATCGGTGATACTGCAGATCATCAATAATCGGGTATATATCTGCATTCTTGGTGATACTGCAGATCGCCAATAATCAGATTCTCTCTGCGTGCTGACACCGTCCATTACAGAACAGCAGACCAACATTATGGAAGCATTACGCGAACAGATTGAGACTTTAGCCACCACACTTAATAACCTTATTGAGGTGGTTAATACGCAACAGACCCAGATCGCTCAATTGTCTGGATCTGTGCGGACCTTACAAACCACTGTCGCGACAATGCAATCCCCTCCGGTCACAGATCTTCGCATGTCAGTTCCTGAGAAATTTTCAGGGCAGAGATCTGACTTCCAGAACTTCCGTAACCGGGTCTTGTTCTATTTTGAGCTGCGGCCAACCCAATCTGGTTCTGAGCAGCAAAGGGTGACCTTTATCAAGACCTTATTGTCCAGGGACTCCCAAACCAGGGCATACGGTCTCCCTCCCGAAGACACGGCTTTAAAGCCATGGCAATAATTTATGATGATCCTGATGCTTCTATCACTGCAGAGAGGAAGCTTAAGACTCTCTGGCAGGGTAGAGATTCGGTTGAGGTTTATGCTGCGAAGTTTAGGAGGTGGGCTGTGTCATCTAGGTGGGGGTCCTACGCGTTATTAGACTGTTTTCTTTCAGGCCTATCAGATGCAGATCTCTGAACTAATGCTAGGGCACCCAGAACCAAAATCGGTGGATGACGCCATTTCATTGGCAGTGCGAGTGGACCGCCGCTTGCGTTACCAGCGTCAATCCAGAGGAAGGAATGCCGTAAGGGCACTTTCTTACGCATCCTCCTCGTCTACCCCACCTACCGATGAACCGATGCAAATCGGACATTCTCGGTTAACTCGGGCCGAGAAAGAGCGCAGAAAGGCCGAGAGATTGTGTTTATATTGTGCAGAGGAGGGCCACATTGCTCAAAATTGCCCCAAGAAGTCGGGAAACGCTGCCGTCTAGGAGTAGTTAGAGGTAATACCCTGGACGAGCAGAGGTTACCTCTTAATCAGAATAATCGGTTGCTTCTCCCGTGTTCCATTTCTTGGGGAAATTTGACCATGAGCACTCAGGCCTTCATAGACCACGGGTCGGCAGCCAACTTTATAGACTACGAGTTTGTGAAGGGTTTGGGAATCCCAATGCATCCTTTGGATCGACAAATAGTGGTCACAGCAATTGATGATTCCCCAACCTCTCTCTCAGACTCCGATGTTGTCTTGCACTGTAGGTATTTTACACAAAGAAAAATTACAGTTCCTTGTTCTGCGTATATGTCTACATCCACCATTGTCCTCGGAATGCCCTGGTTACAACTTCATTCCCCACAGATAGATTGGGCATCAGGTCAGTTGCTTGCTTGGTCACCATTTTGTCACAGCCATTGTCTGGAAAAAATTGCTATCTGTACCACCAAGTTAGAGGTAAAAGGGGTCCCGACCCAATACGCCGAGTTTTCCGACGTATTCTGTCCTAAGTCAGCGGACAAACTCCCACCTCATCGGAGTTTTGACTGCCCCATAGACTTACGATCAGGTTGTATGCCCCCTAGAGGGCATCTGTATAATCTATCGGGGCCGGAGAAGATAGCTATGCGAGAGTACATTAAGGAAAATTTGGCAAAGGGTTTTATCCGTCCCTCCCGATCTCCGGCTGGGGCCG
This sequence comes from Hyperolius riggenbachi, assembly GCF_040937935.1. Lineage (NCBI taxonomy): Eukaryota > Metazoa > Chordata > Amphibia > Anura > Hyperoliidae > Hyperolius > Hyperolius riggenbachi. The sequence continues at coordinate 145,763,984 of NC_090647.1, read as the reverse complement.
GAATCTTTTTTGTACAAAAGAAGGACGGCGGTCTCGGACCATGTATCGATTATAGAGGTCTCAACAAAATCACTGTAAAAAATCGCTACCCTCTGCCTCTGATAGATGATCTCTTCGCTCAGATAACCAATGCTAGTATCTTCTCAAAACTAGACTTGCGGGGGGCATACAACCTGGTGCGCATCCGAGATGGTGATGAGTGGAAGACGGCCTTCAATACACCCGACGGGCATTACGAGTATCTGGTGATGCCCTTCGGGTTGTGTAATGCGCCAGCCGTCTTCCAAGAATTAATCAACAAGGTTTTCAGAGAGGTATTGGGGAAATTTGTTTTGGTCTACCTTGACGATATATTGATTTTCTCTCCAAACCTTGGAGAGCATCGTAAGCATGTCCGATATGTACTGGAAAAGCTAAGACAGAACTCACTCTATGCAAAACTAGAGAAGTGCCTCTTTGAGGTCACTCAGGTTCCCTTTTTGGGCTATATCATTTCGACGACAGGTCTCCTGATGGATCCAGAAAAGATTTCGGCTGTCTTGGAGTGGCCACAACCAGTGGGTCTGAAAGCACTCCAAAGGTTCCTTGGTTTTGCTAACTACTACCGGAGATTTATCAAGGGATTCTCTTCGGTAGTAGCCCCTCTGACTAGCCTTACCAAGAAAGGGGCTGACCCATACCATTGGTCATTGGAGGCTCAGTCAGCCTTCAGTACCCTGAAGAAGATGTTTTGCTCTGCACCTATACTGCGGCATGTTGATGTTTCCCTTCCCTTCATGGTGGAGGTGGATGCCTCAGAGATTGGGGTAGGGGCAGCCCTGTCTCAACGTTCAGGTCCGCAGGGTAAGACACACCCCTGTGCCTACTTCTCACATAGGTTTTCTCCTGCTGAAAGAAACTTTGATGTGGGCAACAGGGAACTCCTTGCCATTAAATTAGCTTTCCAAGAATGGCGTCATTGGCTAGAGGGGGCAGAACACACTATTGTTGTATACACTGACCACAAGAACTTGGAGTATATTGAGGGCACCAAAAGGCTGACTCCCAGACAGGCCTGTTGGTCTTTATTTTTTTCTAGGTTCAGATTCGTAATCACGTATACCCCTGGTAGCAAAAATGTGAAGGCAGATGCTCTCTCCAGGTGTTTCGAGGCCGAAACAGCTCAGCCTACACTCCCAGAGAGTATCATATCCCGTAAAGTAGTGCTAGCTGCCACCGAAACTTAGGGGGATTGGGCTGCTACCTTAGGCTCCTACCAATTGGATATCCCGGAAGGGAAACCAGAAGGGGTTCTTTTCGAGCCACTTCCCTTCCGGTTACAAATCCTGCAGCTATTTCACGCCCATAAGAATGCAGGTCACCCTGGGGCCGCTCGCACTATGGATTTGCTCACTAGGTGTGTGTGGTGGCCCTCCTTGGCCTTGGACAGTAAGGAATTTGTCAGAGAGTGTGTGGTGTTTGCCAGGAGCAAGCCTTCCCGCCTGGCTCCTGTGGGTACCCTACAACCCTTGCCAGTACCAAGTGAACCATGGACCCATCTGTCCATGGACTTCATTGGTGAGCTCCCCAGGTCAGAAGGCATGACTGTCATTTGGGTAATCGTGGATAGATTCAGCAAAATGGCCCATTTTGTTCCCCTAAAGTGTTTTCCCTCGGCCCAGGAGTTGGCCGATCTCTTCGTGCAACACGTCTTCCGCTTGCATGGAATCCCGGAGGACTTGGTTTCTGATAGGGGAGTCCAGTTTGTGTCAAAGTTTTGGAGGGCCTTTTGCCACACATTGGGTATGAACCTATCATTTTCATCGGGGTATCATCCACAGTCCAACGGGCAGACTGAAAGGGTTAACCAGGCTCTGGAACAATTCCTTAGATGCTACGTCGCCGATGCGCAGACCAAGTGGGTCAAATTTTTGCCTTTTGCAGAGTTCGCGCACAACAACCTGAAGAACTCATCAACAGGCTTGTCCCCTTTTCAAGTTGTGTCAGGAAAGTCCCCTAAGTTTTCCCTATTACCCGTGTGTTCCTCCTCCTTCCCAGCCCTGGAAGATTGGCAGGAAACTTTAAGGGAACTTTGGGCACAGGTAAAGAAAAATTTAGGAGTAGCTTTCCAAAAACAAAAGAAACAGGCTGACAAGAGACGGTCTGCGGAGTGGCACTTTGCTCCAGGAGACAAGGTGTGGGTGTCAACCAAACATTTGGCACTTCGACAACCGTCTACCAAGTTAGGTCCCCGGTTCATAGGGCCTTACCCGGTGGTCAGGAAAATCAATGATGTGTCTTATGTAATTGATCTCCCAGCCAGCATGAGATGTGGGAGATCATTCCACGTCTCCTTAGTGAAAACGGCAATTTATGTGGATTCCTCTCCCCCCCCCCCCAGTGGTAGTAGAGGGTCAGAAGGAGTATGAAGTTGAAAGGTTCTAGACCCTCGGTTGGTGCAGAATTCGGTGCAGTATCTGGTCCATTGGAAGGGGTATGGTGTAGAGGACAGGTCCTGGGTGCCGGAGAAACGTATGCATGCTGAGAGATTAAGGAAGAGGTTTCATCAGTTACATCCCGAGAAACCTGGTAGGAGGTGTCCGGAGTCCACTCCTCAAGGGGGGGGGGTACTGTTAGGGATAGCGGAGACAACGCCGCCACGCCGGGCAGCATGGTGACGGTCTCCGCTTCCCAGCCGGCAGTCTCCGCCGATCACGCGGAGATGCCGGCGCAGACTGACGAGAACGCCGCCGCCACGTCTGGTAACACGGCGGCGGGTCCTGCATTGCGACAGGCGGATTTTAGGCCGCGTGCGGACGCGGACCCTGGGCCCGGCCTCTCCAACATCCAGAGGCAAAGGGTCTTGCGTGCGTGCGCAAGGAGGTAGGAATTTTACCTCCTACGTAGGAGGGTCAGCTGACTCTCCAGTTAGCTGACCTTCAGAGGTCTCCTGATTGGCTGGGGCTCTGGGGCGGTGCTGAGCTGTCCTCCAGCTACAAAAGGACTTGCTGGGCAGTAGCAAGTTGCCTGCTGTCTTGAATACATTCTGTGTTAGCGCTCAGACCCTAGTGCAGTGCCTTGGTGTTGATACTAAGGATTTCACACCTTAGCTTAGGAATATTATTGTATATTGATCTGTGTTTTGACTCTGGCTATCCCTGACTATTCTCTCTCTTGCTAATCTTGTACCTTTGCCTATCTGATCCTTGTTGCCGACCTCTGCCTGATTACCGATTACTCTTCTGCCTTCCGTTCCTGTACTGCTGCCGTCATCTCTGTTGCTGAACCTTTGCCTGTCTGACCTTTCTCCCTTCAGTGGAACGTCTCCCACTGGAGGGTTATCGCTGAGGTTCGCCTCTCCGAGACGCTGGCCCCAAGCAGACGATTACTGCTAGGGGTCGAGATTGCTCACTTTGCCTGGATAGAGGATCTCGCTCAGGGGGTTCCCATTCAGAGGTAGCCACACCTTTGAGGAATTGCCATGTGGTGGATATTTCCACACTTCCATGATATTACTGTCTTTATTGTGTTCTTTTGCTGGTGTCCAGAGGTTAGCAATATAGCGGATTATCGGTGATACTGCAGATCATCAATAATCGGGTATATATCTGCATTCTTGGTGATACTGCAGATCGCCAATAATCAGATGCTCTCTGCGTGCTGACACCGACCGTTACATTCCCCTTAACATACTTAGCAATTTTGGTGACAATAGCATGTATGGGCGCTTTGCTATTAACTGCTAACGCCAGCACAATATTAGGAAAAATGACCTGAAGTTGCAAAATTACAGTTCCTGATTGTGTTTCCATACACAATTAATTATGATTTTTCCCGAAGTTTCACATTATAATTTCACATTGCAATTGCTAATTACCATGCAAAATAATGATTATGCAAAATTTGTTCTCATTACTAGTGTCATTTACTACCACTCTTGTTTTCGCAAGGTTTTGGAAAGAAAAGGCACCAACCTAGCCTTTGCATTGGTCAACATTGAACAAACCTGATTTCCTTGAGCTTGCAATTGTTTAGCTTCTGTGGGGTCTTCTGATATTGCTTTTCATTATCACTGAAAAGATAATTTCTTTGGTAGACCCTTATCCAAAATATTTTGACTTTTAAATAAGAGGACCACCAGGCATGATAGAACAAGCCAAGGAATGCCCATTGTCTTAAAGGACCACTATCACGAAAACCGTGAAATTTAAAATACACATAAACATACAAATAAGAAGTATGTTTCTTCCAGAGTAAACTGAGCTGTAAATTACTTTTCTCCTATGTTGCTGTTACTTATAGTAAGTAGTAGAAATCTGACAGAACCGACAGGTTTTGGACTAGCACATCTCCTCATGGGGGATTCACATGGTTTTGTTTAGTTTCAAAAGCACTTAGCAAATGGCATTTGCTCTGTCAAACTGACAAAAAAAGTGTGCAGTGAGCACAGATGCTGGCCAGCATCATTGTATAAATCCTTTTCAGTGAATGTATTTATAAAGAATGAAAGCCATGTTGAGAATCCCCATGAAGAGGTGGATTAGTTTAAAACCTGTCAGTTTTGTCAGATTTCTACTACTTACTGTAAGTGATAGCAACATAGGAGAAAAGTAATGTATGACTCATTGTAGGGCCTGTTTCCTCTACACACGGATTTTGGATGCAGAAAAACTGACTCAAATTAATGCCTATGAACACATTAGTGGAAACAGGCCCATATGCATTCACTGGAGTCTGTTTTTCTGCATCCAGAATCTGCGTGTAGTGGAAACAGGCCCTTACTCTTATTTGTATATTTTTACATGTATTTTACATTTTACAATGTTAACATTACTGGTCCTTTAAAGAGAAACTCCGACCGAGAATTGAACTTCACCTCAATCAGTAGCTGATATCCTCTTTTACATGAGAAATCTATTCCTTTTCACAAACAGACCATCAGGGGGCGCTGTATGACTGATATTGGGGTAAAACCCCTCCCACAAGAAACTCTGAGGACCGTGGTACTCCTGGCAGTTTCCTGTCTGTGAACCTTGTTGCATTGTGGGAAATAGCTGTTTACAGCTGTTTCCAACTGCCAAAAAATACATCACCTGCCAACAGTAGAAATGTCACCATGTAATAAATGTCAGATTGTAAATCAGGGATTTAAAAGACTTTACATGAAGCACTTTTTTATTACATTATTTTCACTGGAGTACCTCTTTAAGCAGAGATTACTATAACTTTGGTTATAATGAGATATTCTTTAAGGCATACTGTAAGATACCATATTGTTAACATGTTCTGCAAACCTCTAATAACAGATCTTTCTTACATACCTTATATACCTCTGTTTGATCAATTTCATATGTATATCATGCAAATGATGAACTATTGTGATCACTGCTGGTGACACTTGATCATCCAGATATCCACCTAGTGTTTGGAAGCTCTGAATTTTGGTATCTGTATAAAGGCTGTAAGCTTTTTCTAATGTGGCCTCTTTCCACCAGCTAAAAAGCTATTTGATGTCTGTAAGTCTGGGCTAAAATCCAGATACATCAGTATCGGCATCACTGGCCTATTAAGGGAGATCAGAACCCAGATAGACTTTAAATGTCTACAATTGTTTTGTAAGTTTTGTATGTAGATTTGGCACAACAGATTTATCCATAGCAGGTTATTGATTACCAATGGATGGCAATCTGCTTCTTGCAGGTAGACTCGAAAAGGGGATTGCCTAGACTTATTGAAAGCTGCAAATTGCACTATTTATGCCAAGTGGTAATATTTTGTAATATTTAGGACTACCAATCCTCGTTCAGAATAGGTCAGGAACACTACTTTTTTATGGCATGTGGTGTACTTTATCTCCTTATATATTTCATATGCTTGGGACAAAATCCAGAAGTCCAATATCAATGTTGCCCATCTCAAAGGGGGGGATCAAGTTAAAAATTAAAAAGCTGCATATTTCACATTCATGGCTCCCAATCCTACCTCAGATTGAGACAGGAACAGTATATATTTTACTACATGTGGTCTAATTTGTTCCCACAGCATTTAATTAATACTTGGGCCAAAGTCCATATTCCCACCCACATCTATGTTGCTGGACTCTAAAGGGGATCAATTGTCCTAAATATTTAACACCATCTCCTCACAATGCACAAAGATCTTCTAGCACTCAGAACAATATCCAAACACCAGTCAGCTGGGAGGCCAACACAGGAAATGTGAATAAACCATTAAGACTCTGTCATGTTTTTGCAGGATACAAAAAACATCCCTTAAAAAACAACTTTATATCATTCCTCAAACGTTTCCAACGAATAAACTGCTTATTACCATGTATGTACAATATCAGTTCAGTGATATCCCCACAAGTCTTCACTACACCAAAAATGTACAGACCTGTGATATGTAAAAGCTTTTCACTTTATCCTCAACTACTTTTCATAATAACAGCTAGCTGATAGTCATGGGGACAGCGATGGGGAGTAAAATAGCACCGCAATATGCTAACTCCTTCCTAGCTGACCTGTCAAGACCTCATAACAAAAAACACTTATTCACCACTGCTACATTATTTTTTTTTTTTTAATAGAACAAAGGGGAAAAAACATCTACTCACAATTTATCACATTCCAACCATCAATCAAGTTGGACTCCTCCACATGACTCTCTTAGACACTACATTGTCCATCAAAGATAGAAAACTACACATATGTGAATATAGAAAACTCACAGACAAATGCAGCCACCCTATAATACCAGCTTTCATGGCTAACACTACAGATGAGCGTTCACATACAAATCTAATCAAGTATAGGGAGACGTTTTAGCCTCTATGTCCTTTAGTGATCAGCCCACCCTTAAATATTATTCATAACTCACAAGTCCTGATTGTGTTTTATGAATGAGCTATCATATACACTAGGACACCACCAGATATGCTCAAACCTGTAGGATAGAAATGAACACATTAGGATAAGTATACGGAATCAGAACCATGAACATCATGGTTCACCGAATTGGGCTTGTAACTGCCGATGAAGCATAGAGAGATGGATGAGTGGGCTGGATGGGAACGACCAACCAACTCTCTATGCTTCTGAGGGTGATGGCAGCATGACTCAAGGATGGTGACAAGGCTGACTGAACATGGGCACACTGGGCAGGGGAAGGGATGACTGGGCAACAAGCATATTTGCACTGCAGTTCGGAAGGAAAGCCCCTGTTCATGTTGGAATTTGCAAGCAGTTCACCCAGTAAACACCACGTAGCAAGTTCGCCCAACACTATACACCAGTCGTGATGCCAGAAAGCTATTTTTGGTGCACATACTAGTTGCAATTGTTATACTTTTCTGAACCTTAGTTTCACTAGCCTGGTCTAGTTTTTAGCTTTGCCTGTGCCTTTCTCATTGCAGTGCTCTAGTTTACGTATTTATTTGAATTTCTAATCAATGCAACTTTCTTTCTCCAATGCTTTAGGAATAGTTAATGACATTGTAATCCTGCCATTCCTATTCTGGCTAAAAATCACAGCTGCATTTTGCTCTATTCACCAGTGCTGTTATAGTTAATTCTCAGAGATCACCAAATGGCTGTTATATTCCAAAGCTTCAGTCTATCGAGTCATTTCCTAGGTGAGTGAAATATAACGGCACTGACAGGCAGAGCAGATTGCAGCTGTGATTTGTAGTGGGGACAGGAGTGACATGTTCGCATCAGTTCCCTAGAGGGAGAGCTGTAAGAAGATGCTGTCGTTATGTGAGGTCAGGCCATCTATAGATACCGTCTTACACTGTCTAAGACATTAGGTCTGTACTGTGAATGCAAGAGTCCAGCTGGCAAAAATAACTGCTAAAGACAGAGAGGTTAAGGGAAGAATCTTTTGTAAAAAGCTCAGCATCCCGACATGCAGCCAGCTTACCGTATTTTACTTGCCCACCTGATCTGTCCTACAAATAATAATTCTAACATTTGTATAGCACTTTTCTCCGGTCAGACTCAAAGAGCTTCAGAGTTGCAGCCACTAGGGGTGTGCTTAATAGGCCATGCTTAGTGAATAGGTACTGGCTTAGTGAATAGGAGGAGCCTAGATTTAATCCCTGGTCTCCTATGTCAGAAGGTGGTGCCCTTAACCAGTACACTATCCAACCACAACACAGAGTCTCCATTGAATAACGCCATGTGGTAATTTGGGAGCAGGGAGAAGCCAAAATACAGCTCTCCCTGTGATAGGTAATCTCGGGGAATATAACAAATATATTCACCTACTGATTACCTAATTTTACCCTTGGCCGCATAACTCAGAGTCCTGCTATGGCCCGCACCTGAATTACGGTGATTTCTCGCAATTTGGGCTGCAATGCTATAGCCGTTGGGCTGAAATGCTATAGCCATTGGGCTGCAATGCTATAGCCGTAATTAACATTGCCACCTATAGTAGCACCCAAATGAGGCACAGGGTAGTGCCGAAACGACCTTAATCGCCTTTAAACACTGTAATCGGGTGACTAGTAGTGTACTGGTTAAGTGCATTGCATCTGACATAAGCGACCAGGGTTTGAACCCTGGCTGAAAATAGTACCTATTAAGTGAGGACTCCTTGGGCAAGACTCTGTAACACTACAGGGTGGCCTATTGAGTGTTGCAGCAGCTCTTACCTGCTTTGAGTCTGACAGGAGAAAGATGCTATAGAAATGTAAGCATTATTATCTGACCTCTCAGACCCACTGAGTGCTCTCACTGACACACTTAACCCACCCTGTTTTTCTACACATCTGTTCCCCAAAACCCACCAATCTACTGTTCTACTATGAAACTGCCCCAATCTACAGATCATTAACACCCTGGAAATATATATGCCCACTATATGCCCCACCCCTGCCCACCCACACACACATGCAAAACTTATTTTCTATGCCTATATGATGGTATGGCATATTTACTGGAGCAGAGGGAAACTGTTATGGTAATTCTGCTTTAAAGGGATACTTAAGTCAAAATTAAAAAATGATTTTTACTCACCTGGGGCATCCCTCAGCCCCCTGAAGCTGTATGGTGCCGTCGCAGCCTCACTCCGATCCTCCTGTCCCTGCCGGCGGCTACTTCCGGGTCCGGCGACAGCCGCCAACAGGCTGGGAACGCGAGTGATTCTCCGCGTTCCCAGCCGCTATATCACCCTCTATGCTGCTATAGCGTATAACATATACGCACCAGCATGATAGTAGTATCATTTAATCTGTAACACACACTTGTCAGACCTTGATTGATTAGCCAATAATTTCACTGCAATAGGGATACAGTAAGAAGAATAATTACCGTTGTCCATACACTAGAAAGAGTGGTGGGTCAGGGCACATTCCAACAAGTCTTAAGCTAAGTTCAGACTTACAACCTCTGTCACCCAACAAGGATCATTACTTGGGCATACACTAAATACACTAAAGAGCATACACGTGTTCATACACTAAAGAGTAGCGTGGATCACAGACATGGCTCAGCCACTTTCATGCTACACAGCTCCTTAAAGGGATACTTAAGTCAAAATTGAAAAATGATTTTTACTCAGCTGGGGCATCCCTCAGCCCCCTGAAGCTGTATGGTGCCCTCGCAGCCTTGCTCCATCCTCCTGTCCCCGCCGGCGGCTACTTCCGGGTCCGGCGACAGCCGCCAACAGGCTGGGAACGCGAGTGATTCTCCGCGTTCCCAGCCGCTATATCACCCTCTATGCTGCTATAGCATATAACATATACGCTATAGCAGTATAGAGGGTGATATAGCGGCTGGGAACGCGGAGAATCACTTACGTTCCCAGCCTGTCGGCGGCTGTCGCCGAACTCGGAAGTAGCCGCCGGCGGGGACAGGAGGATCGGAGCGAGGCTGCGAGGGCACCATACAGCTTCAGGGGGCTGAGGGATGCCCCAGGTGAGTAAAAATCATTTATTAATTTTGACTTAAGTATCCCTTTAAGGAGCTGAGTAGCATGAAAGTGGCTGAGCCATGTCTGTGATCCACGCTACTCTTTAGTGTATGGACACGTGTATGCTCTTTAGTGTATTTAGTGTATGCCCACGTGATCAAGTAATGATCCTTGTTGGGTGACAGAGGTTGTAAGTCTGAACTTAGCTTAAGACTCGTTGGAATGTGCCTTGACCCACCACTCTTTCTAGTGTATGGACAACGGTAATTATTCTTCTTACTGTATCCCTATTGCAGTGAAATTATTGGCTAATCAATCAAGGTCTGACAAGTGTGTGTTACAGATTAAATGATACTACTATCACGCTGGTGCGTGATGAGATAGCATGCAGTTCAGGTACGTGAGGTAGCGTACAGGTAATACCACAATAATATACAAAGAGTAGTCTAGATCAGGCTGAGGTCATGTACAGGTCAGAGATAGCGAGGTACAGAGTGGCTAGGCTAGATCGTAGTCTATAATCGAGCTGGGTCATACACATAAATCAGATGTCAGTCGTGTTGCAAGGATCAGGCAGTAACAAAGTCAGGGACAGGCCGAGTTGGTAACGTAATCAGATGGCACCGGTACAAGAGGGCTAGACAATAGCGAGGTCAGGAGGCAAGCGAGAAGTCGGTACACAGATAATATACAATATGATGTTTAAGATAAATTAAGAGAATATGAAAATAACAAAAGACTGACTAACTGGAGTACATATATATTGTGCGTCTACACAATATATCAATGTAGCTCAAAGTAGCTAGCTAGACCTAGAACCAGCGAACTGATTAGTATCAAGGTCGGTGAGCACTGAACGCTCTGGCCTTAAATACAAGATGCTCAACCAGTAGCTACTCCCATCTGGTGATGTCACCTAGTGACATCACCTGCAGCCATCCCTACATCCTCCTCCTGAGCCTATAAGGCTCACTCGAACTCGCGCCCGACCCAAAGGTCGCACCATGCACGCACGAGTCAGAAGACACCGCCGGAGGGACGCTGCCACCAGCAGACTCCAGCGCAGAAGCCCCGCCGCTCGCCCGGACCACGCCGGAGACGCCACGGGACCTGCCACAGGAAGGTAAGCTCATTACAACTACATAGTGGTCAGGTCACATTCCAACGAGTCTTAAGCTAAGTTCAGACTTACAACCTCTGTCACCCAACAAGGATCATGACTCGATCACGTGGGCAATAGTTTTAAGCCTAGTTTCACACAAACGTCTTGCTAGCCTACATGGAGTCCGCTAACAGCAGATGGGGTATGAAAACAATGCGATCGAGGGCTGTTCGGGGACCGGCGCTAAAGATCTGGCATGCTGGATCTTTACGGAACGTTGGATGGCCATTGTACACACACACTAGATGCACTCACTAGATTCACTCACGATTGTTGCCCAAGGCAACCTATTCTTTATTGCCTATACAGTTAACTAACCTTGTTTTGTTCCAAAGTAATGTCACCTGTGCAAAAATCACAAGTACCCCCAGCATAGAATGCAGCAGGGCTGAGAACTGCCATTGCAGTAGATGTAATATGTCAGTAAGGAAAACTTTCTCTTCTCTGCTTAACATTACTGATCAAAAGAAAGTCAGGGAAGCTGTGTAGCAATGCAACATGTGATAAGCTTCTGAGCATAGTAAAACGCAGTTTATTAACCTTCAGTAATTATCTAGCAATTAAATTGTTCTTTATATGATGTAAGTTTAACTAACTTTTTGAAGCTGAGGGGACCTTTTGACTTTTCAGTATGGTCTGCTATTTCCAACTAATAACAGGCAGTTTTAAATAAATTACAGCGAGGTTTGCTGCATCCTTTACATTCCATGCTGATATCCAGCAAAGCAGGCAATTTGGGTGCTGGAGGTTGCCGGGAAAGTTTGGGTGCCACCACAGGCACCCTCATTAATAGCCACTTTTAAGCTATAACTGGAAATTTGGCCTCCTTTGAGTGGGAAAACTTCCCCTGCAGCTATTTAGTAGTGAATTGGAGCAGATAGTGGCTGTGATTGCGGCAAGGTTAGTGTTAGGCATCGACTGTGAAGGGGTCAGGTAGGGTTAGGTATCTTGCGGGGGTGCCTGTTAGGGTTAGGCATTAGCTGGGGGCTGGTTAGGGTTAGGAATCAGCGGGGAAAGGGGATGGTTAGTGTTAGGCATCCCCTGGGCGGTGTTGACTAGGCTTAGCCGTTGGCCGGGGGGTGGTTAGGCATGGGTGGAGGTATTTCTAGTAGAATATCATTAGTTTGCCCACATTCTACTTGCAGCTATCCCTTGCGCCCAAATTACAGCAGTGACCTTTTCAAAATGTTTGCATGCTCCAGGGTTTTTCAGTATTGGGAGAATCTTAGAATATCAGGCCTCAGTCACTGGACAAGGCTGAATAGCAATCATTATTCAGGTTAGTCCTGTAACTGCTATGAATGCTTGTTTTGCGGGAATAACAAGAAGAAAAAGAATTTGCAGCACTTAAAGATGAATAAAGGCAGAACCTCTGAATCTGGCGTCTCACACGATTTAATAGCAGCAACAAAATCTTAAAGACCTTAGATGATATTTGGCCAGTGGAGCATACTACAGCTTCGCTTGATATACGGACACCAAAACATAAAGTGAGGGGGGGGGGGACTTTTCACACTAAAGTTATAGCAGTATTTACACGATTTTGGTCTTTTTGAGCATGAGGCATAAGCTGGGGTGAAGATACTGTACGTGAACTACAATGATATTTATATGTCAGATTACCATTTACTTACCATTTACTGTGGGAATGGTTGGTCAGTGGACCTTGAAAAAGACAAAAGAATGATAGGAGCCCAATATGATGTAGTATGCCTGACACTGCACGTAAATTGAGATAAGAGAAGTCGAGGTGCTTACAAACCTAATGAAGTGAACGTTTGACTCATGAAATGCATTTTCGGATTTGTGCAATAAACTATAAGTCTAGACGTCATCTATTGAGGTAAGACACCTCCTTTATTTCTATTATTGAGATAACTATACTTATTATACATCATCCTGGGCCTCTCATCCATTTTCTCTACATTACCATTCTCTGGGTTATTTGGGGTTCAGAAACTTTCAGGGGTGACTACAAACATTAATATGTGGTTTTGTGGTTTTCTTTGCTTGTACAAAGTATGTACTTGGACAGCCCAAGATGGGTCTTTGGGAAATATCTCTTTTAATTTGTTGTAATTGCTTCTTACGGTATATTGTAAATAGATTTATTGCAGATTTTTCTTTCAAATAATTTTTAATGTGCCCATTTGTCCCTATACAGTATAAGTGCATCATAAGCTTTTAGTGCTTTGGCCCATTTTTCTTCATCAGGATAGAAATGATCATAAAAAATGTAACACTGCACCCTTTTTAAAAACTTTATTTAGATAGCACTTTATTTAGAAAGATCTTTATTTAGATAGTGTTAGCTTATTTATTCATAAACCCTGCATAGTTAACATGTTTGTTTGATTTAGCGCTCACACCAAGAGTTCTGTTGCTGTTTGTATAAGCAGATCATTTTGTATTTATTTTTCCTCTTAGTGACTGATTAGTGATCCTGTCTCAGTCCTCTCAGTATTTTCATTTCCTGCAATTTTTTGTCCTCACAATGTACTGTAAATTTATCGTTAATATTTTAGTACTATTTTTATGGCATATATTAATTCTTATATAGTTACATCGAGTTCAACCAGAAGATATGGTACAACACTAGCCTACACCCTCACATATCTCTGTTGATCCAGAGGAAGGGCTCATTCGTACTTAGTGTTGCGCTGTCAGTTTTGATGCACTGCACATAGTGTGCGATCCACATTTATTTATGCAGTATTTCTACATAACTCAGTCTGTCTGTATTGTACCAGGCATGACTAAAGACTCAAACATCGTGGACACACTGCGTCTGAAGAAACATCTAATCATGCACTGTCAGTTCTTCCTAGTATTGAGCACGAGGAGGTTGGTTTGGAAGAGATTGGCTTTTTACTTAAGCCATCAAAATATAGGAAAAGTGAACAAATCAGAGCAGTAAAATGGATGATTGTATCAAGTACAAATCTGATCACTCCCATGTGAACAATCAGGATTGCTGAAGCTTGGCCAGCAGAACACATTGCTAAATAAAACATGAAATAGTTAAAGTGAATCCTCATTTGGGTTATTCCCATGTACTTTTGTATTATCTTGTATTTTGTTGTGTTGTTATGTAAAGCTTCTCTCAGCAACTGTACTGTTATATTTTCCAGGCTGGACAGCCCATTCCAGTAGTGAAGGTGTTTGTTGTTAATCTTCATGGCCCATCACACACTGTGGAAATCCTGCGTCCGGATACTTTTGAATACAGGTAACAATCATCCCTAAATTTTCTCTTCAGCTTTCGCAGCAGCTTGATCCAGCATGATGGTTACGATCCCATATTTTATTATTTTTTAGTATTAATATAGCGCTAACATCTACCGCAGTGCTGTACTGAATACCTTGTCTTGTCACTTAACTGTCCCTCGGAGGGGCTTACAATCTAATTCCTACCATAGTCATATGTACAGTGCTGCCCATAATTATTCATACCCCTGGCAAATTTTGACTTAAAGTTACTTTTATTCAACCAGCAAGTCAATTTTTTGATGGGAAATGACATAGGTGTCTCCCAAAAGATAATAAGACGATGTACAAAAGGCATTAATGTGGAAAATAAATTTCTCAGTTTTTATTTAAATTTGAGCAAAAAGTGCCCAGTCCAAAATTATTCATACCCTTCACAAACTGTCACAGGGAAAATCTAAAGTTCTATACCATTTCAAATAGTCCAAGCTGTTCTAATGCATCTTAATTACCCTGATTAATTGGGAACAGCTGATTTAACCAATTCAACAAGTGAAAAACAGCAGCTCTCTGCAGTTGGTTTCTGGACAGTCATGGCTAAGACAAAGGAGCTCAATAAGAACCTGCGGCTGCGCATTGTGGCTGCTCACAAGTTAGGAAAGGGCTTCAAGGCCATTTCTAAATGTTTTCCAGTTCCAGTGGCTACAGTGCAAAGTATTATTAAAAAATACAAGATGTTCTGCACTGTGGAAAATCTCAGAGGACGTGGTCGGGAGCCAAAAGTGGCACATGTGCTGGCCTGGACTATAGTGAGAGAGGTGAAAAAGAATCCTGGAAGAAGGCCATCCTGGAGAATCTGGGCTCTGCTGCTGGCAATGTCTCAAGGCAGACAATCCAATGGACACTGCACACTGCTGGGTTCCACTGATGCAGAACAAGGAGGACACCACTTCTCCAGATAAGGCACACAAAAGCTTGCTTGACCTTTGCAAATGCTCATCTGGACAAAGAAGAAGACTTCTGGTCTTCTGTGAAACAAAAATTGAATTGTTTAGTCACAATGATGTTTCCTTCATTTGGCGTAAAAAAGGAGAAGCCTTCAACCCAAAGAACACCATCCCCACTGTCAAACATGGTGGTAGGAACCTAATGCTTTGGGGTTGTTTTTTTCAGCCAATGGACCAGGGAACCTAATCACAGTAAATGGCACCATGAAAAAAGTGTAATACATGAGGATTCTCAATGACAACATCAGGTAGTCTGCAGAGAAACTTGGACTTGGCCACCAATGGACATTTCAGCATGACTATGACCCGAAACACACAGCAAAAGTGGTGAAGAATTGGTTAGCAAACAAAAACATTAATGTTTTCGAGTCCTAACTTGAATCCAATTGAGAATCTGTGGAGGGAGCTAAAGATCAGGGTGATGGGAAGAAGACCCTCCAACCTGAAAGATTTGGAGCTCATTGCTAAAGATGAATGGGTAAAAATACCTGTGGAGACATGCAAAAAGCTGGTCTGCAATTATAGGAAGCGTTTAACTGCTGTAATAGCCAATAAAGGCTTTTCTATTGATTACTGAGAAGGGTATAAATAATTTTGGACTGGATACTTCTTGCTAAAATGTAGATAAAAGCTAAGAGATTTTTTTTTCCACAATAATTCCTCTTGTACATCGTCTTATTATCTTTTGGGAGACACCTATGTCAATTTACATCAAAAAATTACTTGCTGGCTGAATAAAAGTAACTTTAAGTCAAAATTTGCCAGGGGTATGAATAATTATGGTCAGCACTGTATGTATCATGAAGTCTAGGGACAATTTTTAGGGCTAAGCCAATTAACTTATCCCTATGTTTTTGGGATATGGGAGGAAACAGGAGTTCCCAGAGGAAACCTACACAGACATGGGGAGAACATATAAACTCTGTGCAGGATTTCTAACCAGGGTCCCAGCGCTGCAAGGCAAGAAAGCTAATCACGATCCCGATATATGGCCA
This sequence comes from Hyperolius riggenbachi, assembly GCF_040937935.1. Classification (NCBI taxonomy): domain Eukaryota; kingdom Metazoa; phylum Chordata; class Amphibia; order Anura; family Hyperoliidae; genus Hyperolius; species Hyperolius riggenbachi. The sequence continues at coordinate 145,747,719 of NC_090647.1, read as the reverse complement.
ACTTAATTTCCCAACCACAATGAAGAGACAAGTTGTTAAGAAGATAATTCTGCCTGCTACCTGTATGTATTGGATGCTATTCCTGCTGCTATCAGAGCTCAGAAATGTACTCAGAACTGTATATTTTGTGGACACTCTGAGGGAATAAACAGAACATAGCTGGTTTGTCATTCTAGACACGTTTTCTTTTGCAGAAATGATTTACTGTAAGTCCATAAATATGGGATTTCACCATATGTTATAAGGAAATTTTGTGCAGAAATTCTGAATTGCAAATAGGGGTTAGCGGTGACTTAATGCAATATATTTCCCTACGATGAATAGCTGACAACAGGGTTCCATTATACTGATGAATGCATATGCAGCATGTTTAGGTTTCCCGCAGCTTACCTGAGTTATTATGTACTAGAGAAGATTTGCTTCCATACTAGGTGGGCTGGCTTCATCTCAAGCAGTGAATGCTCTCTATGTTGCAGCTGGATGTCTTCTACATGTGATGAGTGAATGCGTTGTGCTTCTCTTATACACAGTAATTCACTTTTTAGATCTATAAAGTACATTCCACTGTTTTTTTTTTGCTCCTGGATAATTCTGTTTCATTGCCTTGGTTAACAAAACATCACAGCTTAACTTCTTAAACAACCTTATTTTTCTTTCAGTTTTTGTTTGAAATTAACTCAAAGTAAACAGGGACAAATGCTGTACCATAATGCTACAATGTATTATATAAATAAAGGGGGGGGGGGTCACACAAACTTAGTGAAGATGGTGCTGTTGATAGCATTTGAGCTAACATTTATCCTTTCACTTTTTCTCCCATATCCAAAAAAAAAAAAAATAAGTAGCTTCAACTGGACACTTTTTCTAAAATACTTTTTATTGCTTCTGCAGAGCAACAGCTTTCTGTGGAAGAATAATTTCTAACATAGCGACGTAAATGCAGATTACTGAAATTAGATGTTTGCAAACAGCAGACCTAAGCTTGTTCTGAAAGATAAGCGACAACATAATAACATTTAGAGAAAAAAACATTTCTTTGTTACAACTTATAGAACTCAGAGATCCTGCAGAGATTCAGAGATTCCTGGGAGCACAGAAAGGGTTTATGAACAACACCTACCAATAGTGACTTACTATGCCACACTTGCCATTCAGGTCCTATCCATTGTGTGCTTCTAAAGGTGACTGCACTGTGAGCAAAGTAAACATTTAAGCTGGGATGATGTGCCTATACATGATACAATCTCAAGTCTTTGTGCTGAATAATCCAAAGTATTGTGATTTGGCCAGTGTTCTGCTGGCCTGTCAGTAACTGGAATTCAACAAAACTGATGATGTTCTAAGGACAACCGAGATCTGTGGTACCAGATCTCTTGAAGGGCTCGTCCTGTTGGGTGGGGCTGATATGGGAGCTGATGTCCTCCTGGCAAGAAGGGGGGCTCCAGCCCCCTTTCAGACAGGGAGAAATCTGGAAGAATATCTGTCAGGCTGATTTCTCCGTGCACATAAGCCCTATCAATAAATGGATTGCATATAGCAGGATGCAAAAGTATTCAGCCCCCTTGAAGTTTTCCACATTTTGTCACATTACTGCCACAAACATGAATCAATTTTATTGGAATTCCACGTGAAAGACCAATACAAAGTGGTGTACATGTGAGAAGTGGAACGAAAATCATACTTGATTCCAAACATTTTTTACAAATAAATAACTGCAAAGTGGGGTGTGCGTAATTATTCAGCCCCCTGAGTCAATACTTTGTAGAACCACCTTTTGCTGCAATTACAGCTGCCAGTCTTTTAGGGTATGTCTCTACCAGCTTTGCACATCTAGAGACTGAAATCCTTGCCCATTCTTCTTTGCAAAACAGCTCCAGCTCAGTCAAATTAGATGGACAGCGTTTGTGAACAGCAGTTTTCAGATCTTGCCACAGATTCTCGATTGGATTTAGATCTGGACTTTGACTGGGCCATTCTAACACATAGATATGTTTTGTTTTAAACCATTCCATTGTTGCCCTGGCTTTATGTTTAGGGTCATTGTCCTGTTGGAAGGTGAACCTCCGCCCCAGTCTCAAGTCTTTTGCAGTCTCCAAGAGGTTTTCTTCCAAGTTTGCCCTGTATTTGGCTCCATCCATCTTCCCATCAACTCCGACCAGCTTCCCTGTCCCTGCTAAAGAGATGCACCCCCCTAGCATGATGCTGCCACCACCATATTTGACAGTGGGGATGGTGTGTTCAGAGTGATGTGCAGTTTTCCGCCACACATAGCATTTTGCATTTTGGCCAAAATAGTTCCATTTTGGTCTCATCTGACCAGAGCACCTTCTTCCACATGTTTGCTGTGTCCCCCACATGGCTTGTGGCAAACTGCAAACGGGACTTCTTATGCTTTCTGTTAACAACGCCTTTCTTCTTGCCACTCTTCCATAAAGGCCAAATCTTTTTGTAGCCTAAGCCTGCTTTACATTTCTCAATAACTTGATCCCTGACCTGTCTTGTGTGTTCTTTGGACTTCACGGTGTTGTTGCTCCCAATATTCTCTTAGACAACCTCTGAGGCCCTCCCAGAGCAGCTGTATTTGTACTGACATTAGATTACACACAGGTGCACTCTATTTAGTCATTAGCACTCATCAGGCAATGTCTATAGGCAACTGACTGCACTCAGATCAAAGGGGGACGAATAAGTATGCACAAACCACTTTGCAGTTATTTATTTGTAAAAAAATGTTTGGAATCATGTATGATTTTCGTTCCACTTCTCATGTGTACACCACTTTGTATTGGTCTTTCACGTGGAATTCTAATAAAATTGATCCATGTTTGTGGCAGTAATGTGACAAAATGTGGAAAACTTCAAGGGGGCGAGTACTTTTGCAACCCACTGTATTTGCATTGTTAGGTGTTACAAATTCACGCATATGAAACATGTGTATGAAACTATAGAATATTACTGATAATCATTATTCCTTAGTACAATCTGCCTGAAAATATTGTAGAGTGTGTGCCAGGCTGGCCATAATAATTATTGTCAAAATGGTTTGATTAGCATGCTCCCAGTGTCCATAAAATTATGAATTGGATTTCAGGGACACTCTGAGTTCAGCTCAGGGGTGCAGCTAAGGTTTTTGTGGCCCCAAGCGGACTGTAGTAAGTGGCCCTATCCTGTGGCGCGCGCGAAGCGTGCCGCAGCGAAAAATGGGTGTGGCTATCCTGCATAAGTGGGCGTGGCCATGACATGTGGGTGGAGCGGGAGGGTGGATTTGGGCGGGGCTGTTTGCGGGGAAAAATGGACGTGGGGCGATTGAGGCGCGCGTAGCGCTGAAAAATGGGCGTGGCCATGACATTGTATGGGCGGAGCTTAACCGTAGCACAGCAAATATAGCCAACTATGACCATTAAATAATAAATGCAGCAACAGTTACCCCAGACACCAGAAAATAAAAACGCAATTTGTGCAACATTTCAACAGAAATCAAACGCAATTTGGGCCACATTTCAGCAGAAATCAAACGCAATTAGGGCACATTTTCAGCAGAAATCAAACGCAATTAGGGCACATTTTCAGCAGAAATCAAACGCAATTAGGGCACATTCTCAGCAGAAATCAAACGCAATTAGGGCCACATTTTCAGCAGAAATCGAACGCAATTAGGGCACAGTTCAGCAGAAATCAAACGCAATTAGGGACACATTTTCAGCAGAAATCAAACGCAATTAGGGCACAGTTCAGCAGAAATCAAACGCAATTAGGGCCACATTTTCAGCAGAAATCAAATGCAATTAGGGCACAGTTCAGCAGAAATCAAATGCAATTAGGGCACATTTTCAGCAGATAAGGGCTGCAAAAAGAAAAGAATTTACTCACCTGGCACTGGCTGGCAGAAGTCTTCTCTCCCCGTCTCCTCTCCTCTCCTGGCCGGTGGCCGGCTCCTCAGGCGCGCAGTTCCCACGGAGCTCCCTCCCTCCTCCAATCTCCCACGCTAATTGAATGCAGGGGGGCTACGGGAAGATGGCCACCCGAAGCCCTGTACTGGAGGCATAAATATTCTCCAGAGCAGGGCTTCGGCGGCGGCCATCTTCCTGTAGCCCTGCTGCCCTGCTCTGCCAGCCCCGCGGGGCTGCGGGAAAGCAGTGACGTCACGCCGACGTCACTGAGCCGCCGAGGCCCCTACGATCTTGAGGCCCCAAGCGGCCGATTGGTTTGCTTTATGCCTCGCTGCGCCCCTGGTTTAGCTGGCATGCTTGTAGGGCAGCTGTAGCTGTGGAAGAAACGCAGCTAGCCTCAGTTCCTCACTTTTGAAGCTCCCCTGGTGAGTCTACCAACTGCAGAGGTATGAATTTGTATTTGATCTTCTAAACATGACCTGACATCTCTGTTATTTCCCACCAGGGAATATTATGTCACTTTGGTCAGTTGGGTGACAGATACTGGCCTTGTTGTTCAGTGGCTGAATCGTTCCCAGAATCTCTCAGTACTGACCATCTGTGACGCAATCACTGGAACCTGTGTAGAGGTAAGGGTTCTCTTGTATCACCATTTCTGTTCACAATCACTCTTCACAAAAATGCTGCCATAAACAAAGCGATCATCACCACATTATTTCCATTTACACATAGGTGCCATGTGAGTGTGGTATATTATGTGGCAGCATATTCTGGGATGCTGCACTACAGATAAGGGCCTGTACACACTGAAAAACGCAAGCAAAATCGCAAGCGCGTTTTTGAAATCACAAGCGCATGTAGTTTTAAAAACGCATCGTATCAATCCTTTGTTTTTTTTCTAGTTTACATTTTAACAGGAAGCAGGAAATTGCAGAGTCTTCTGGGATACTGACTTCTGAAAAATGCAATTGAATCGCATTGCATTGCGTTTTTTCATGGGTTTTTCAAGCGCTGCGCTTAAAAAGCGCAGCAGGCACTGCAATTGCGTTTTTCTAAAAACGCATCACACCAGTGTGTACAAAAAATGCAGGAAGTTAGGAACGCTACAACCACTGTCATCCCAAAGGAGGAGGGACCACAAACCTCAAAACATGCAGCCAAAGTTAGGTGTCCCGCTACACCATGGATGGGTATAAAAAGTTTCTTCAAATTTATTGGCACTTCAGAGGATACATAAAAGGCTTTTATGTATCCTCTGATGTGCCAATAAATTTGAAGAAACTTTTTATACCCATCCATGGTGTAGCGGGACACCTTTCTTTGGCTACTAGTGTGTACAGGTCATCACGATTTTCATTATTTTTCAAAAGACCTTGCGATTTTAAAAATGCAGCGCAAGCGCAGCAGTGTGTACAGGCCTTATAGTTACATAAACAAGGAAAATATAGAAAACAGACAAATGATTAGTGTGTCTTTTAAATAATCAACGGCTAGAACCCCACTAGCATTACTCTACTGACATTGCCGTGTGCTCGTCCCTGATGTTAGTGTGGCTGTCTTTTTTACACTGCAGTTTCATATAGGGGAATTACCATGGGATGCCTGTGAGCACCTGGGCACAGGGAGGAGATTGTGTTACAGTGCATTATTATTATTGATTTATAAAGCCCCAACATATTCTGTGGCGCTGTACAAAGTAAGAAAAACAAACATGGGGTACATAATAATACAGACAACGGTATACAGTACATCAAATATGGACACTGGTACAAGATACAGAATTGGTAATTACAGTGGCAAATGTAACATGATGGATAAAATATAAAAGCTACAAAATGAATAACGAATTCCAAGACACAAAAGGGTGAGAGAGCCGTGCCTTTGCAAGATTACAATCCAAAGGAATGGGTGGGGGGAGGGGACAAGATTTGGGATAGAATGCAGTATTCACACAGGCAGTGTGTTTATAGGTTATCCAGTAAGGAGTACAACTTGGCCAGAGGTTGAAAGGGGGAATGGGCTAAGTTAGAGCGTATGCTTGTCGGGAAAAAGTACGTTTTGAGGGAGAGTTTAAAGATTTCAAAGGTTGGAGAGTGACTGATGTGCTGTGGAAGGGCATTCCAGGCCATTATGCTGGAATTAGTTTCAGCGAGAAAGGAGGAAAGCCAAGAAGCAGCTAAACCCTGGAATGCCTAGGGAGGAGCAGAGGATTGTCCCCTGTGGCAAAAGCTAAGGAGAGATCCTGCAGGATTAATACAGGATGGTAGTATTTAGATTTTGCAGCTAATATGCCATTTGCCATTTTGCCACTGCATCAGGGCGAAGACCATAGTGAAGGTGATCAAGCAGGCAGTTAGAAGAAAGGTAATTGTGACAATCCAGCCCCGCGATTCCATCGAGATCTGCTCCCGTTAGCGTACGCAGGAAGTACGGGTGCAGACGGACAACGAAGAACGGTTGCTGGATCATCAGAGGGAGAAGGTTAATGCGACAGAGCGGGCCAATCCCATCTAATCTGCTCCCATTAGCATACGCAGGAAGTACGGTGAACAGACTGACAATAAAGATTGGTCGCGCAGTTGCCGACAATATGTAATGGGACAGTCCCTCACCAATCCCGTATTACTAGGCCACTGTTGCCATGCAGATCCCATGCACTAGAGACTGCTGGAGGCAAATTCACTGTGTGCGTAGCAAACGGTTAAGATTGGTTGGAGGTGCCCATACATGTACAATCCTGATTGTATATACAATCGGTAAACTAAAAATATCGATTTCACGCTGGAAATCAGGTAAATACACTGCCACCACTCTCTCGTGTTCTGTAGGGAGGAGAGAGACTCCCAACGCTATCATAATACGGTAGCCAGCCCAATCACGTTCGACATGCTCCAGTCACCGTTTGGGGAATAGTCACTTCCGGCGGCTTATAGACGGTGAGCAATGTGACGTTTAAGAAAGGTTACTGGGTCCATATAGGTTGCAATCTCGATTGTATCCAATCAAGAAAGTAAAGTTATTGATTTCACACAGGAAATCGGGTACTAGCTAATCCTAGAAGGAAGAAACGGTTATTTACAATCTAGCTAGCCAAATCAACAATTTATAAGCAAATAATAAAACAATGCGGTAGTATGACTGACTCTTCAGAGGGCAGATTCGTTATAGCAGAAATCAGATGACCAGAACAGGCACAAGACTGAACGATAAAAATCGTTAATCTTATTCTAAAACTACATACACACAGCTTACTTTAGAACAGATTGATTTGATAGAAAGAGAGTAGAAATGAAAAGTTACAGAATGTCCTAATATACAGTTCAAATACCGTTATTGGTAGTCCATGCAGCAATCGCAAGTCTTTGGAGGAAAATCCAAGATGGCGGTTGCCATGCGGCCAGAGGCCTTGTGAGAAGTCCAAAATGGAGATTTTGCGCCAGTGTCCCGCTGGCTGCCCAGATGTTATGAGGCCAGGATTTCAGGTAATGGGCGCTGGACCTTTGTGTCATGGGAGTTTTGTTCCTCACTGTAGGTGGGAGGAGTTATGACACGTACAAGTCCAGCCTTGTGCAATTTGAATAAGGCAGTGCCCCCTTAGGCAGAGAGAGATTTTGGGCCAATTCATGTTTTGCCCGCTCTTGGCATGCCCGTAGGTAATATCAAGAACCCGAATGAATATTCATAATCAGCGTAAGTGTGTGAATCTGCTAAAACCAAACACGAGGAGCAGATACTACTCATAACACATTTTCTACTTCTCCCCCTTTCAGCCTGGGTCTGGAAGCATCTAGCTTGTCCAAACTCTCTCAGCACCTGCACCAAGTTGAACCTCAGAACTGGTGCACTTTTCAGGGGCCTAGGAACTTTCTATGCCATGAATTATGAGGAAAATATGGAGAACATATGAATATTGGGCATCTCAGGGCCACATGGGGGTCAGCTGGGAGATGGATTCTTTCTGATCTCTCAGCTGAGGTAATCCTGAGAGACCCCCTGGGGTTAGCTCTTTTCAAGCACGGAACTGAGAAGACACCAAGTCTGGGTGAGGGCAGTGTAGGTGTGAGATTTCTCTCTTTCTGCCTGGTTGGGTGTCCTGTGTGTTGGCAGAGGGCTTTTCACAGGAGGCTAATTACCTGACCATGAAAAGATTCCTCCAGCCCTTTGGAGAAGGAGAAATACAGTTTATTTGAACTGTCATTTTGGTATTTGCAATGAAACGTGCGTTTGTGACTTGAATGGCGTACACACGGTTTTCTCGGGAACCGTGTGCATCACAGTAATACACTAAGGTCTGAATGAATATGACATTCAGATAGTTTGGAAGAGACCAGAAGAAGAGAGATATACTGGTAGCTGCATAGAGCTGCTAGATCTAGAGAACATGTCTTAAATAGGAACTCCAGTGAACATTTTACTGTTGGCAGGTGATGTAGCTGCTGCATGGTTTTTGGCAGTTGGAAACAGCTGTAAACAGCTATTTCCCACAATGCAGCAAGGTTCACAGACAGGAAACTGGCAAAAGTTTGAACTTTTCTTGTGGGAGGGGTTACTTGTGGGAGGGGTTTTACCACAATATCAGTCATACAGCGCCCCCTGATGGTCTGTTTGTGAAAAGGAATAGATTTCTCATGTAAAAGGGGGTATCAGCTACTGATTGGGATAAAGTTCAATTCTTGGTTGGAATTTCTCTTTAAAGGGTACCTGAATTGACATGTAACATAAGATAAACATGTATATGTACAGTCCCAATTCTACATAGAATTACCCTGTGTTCTTTTTTTTTTCTTTCTTCTCACTGTAAGGTTATGGCATCCTAGCAGGGCCGGCGCTACCATAGAGGCAGAGGAGGCAGCTGCCCCAGGGCCCCAGAGCTTGTAGGGGCCCCCAGTGGCTACAAGTGGAAAAAATAATTTTTCATATCGGCCTTATAGTTTTTGAGAAAATCGATTTTAAAGTTTCAAAGGAAAAAAAATACACATTTAAAAACCTGCCGACTTTAATGGTTGGTTTAATGGCAAATCCACCTTAAATGCTAGAAACCCTAAATTTGCAGGATTAGTTAAGGAGATCATTAGGAATAAGAGGAAAAAACTATTTTTCAAAAAGACCTTATAGTTTTTGAGAAAATCGATTTTAAAGTTTCGAAGGAAAAAAGTATACTTTTACATGCGGTAAATGTCACTTTTAGTAGCAAACCTAACGGTAGTGTAATTTTACATGCATCAAACGAAAGCGCAATACATTTCCTGACGGGGTTTCCAGGGGGTCTATACGCAGCCGCAGCGGTTTGGCCAGAGATCGCTATACAGCCGCAATATGGCTGTATGAAGATCCCTGGCATTTTTTTCTATTTTTCCAATTTTTTTTTTATGTTTAGAGTGTGGGAATTTTTTTTTTAAATTATGTGGGGTCCCCCCTTCTGAAACTTTTTAACCCCTTGTCCCCCATGCAGGCTGGGATAGCCAGAATGTGGAGCTCCGACCGATTGGGACTTCACACCCTGACTATACCAGCTGCAAAAAAGGTTCCCTAATGCCGATTTTTGTTCCGGGGTATATGTTGGGGGGGCCCCCAGGTTTATTTTGCCCTGGGGCCCCATTGTTGCTTAAACCGGCCCTGCATCCTAGGCAGTGACTCTCACTAATAAATTACTGTGTGGCTGAAGTAAAACACTTATAAAAGCAGGGAGCAGATGAAACATAGTTCGAGATTTGTCTATGTGAGAGGTACATAAGCGTTCTGATTCACTTCAGGCAGTCAAAAAGCCCCAACCCATAAAACCAAACATGGAGACTTATGAAGCACAGATACTGGTGATTAGGGGCTGGCATAAAGCGGTACACTCAGAGTAATAGACATCGGTTCTCTGAACACTCGCACGTGTGCATTCACACACTCACACCCACAGGTGGAGCCAGATAAGACATGAGTATGGAGGTCCTTACTTAAATCACCGCAGGCAGGTTGGTATCTGCAGTCCTATAGCACAAAAACAGCACTAAAGGAAAACTATATGAACGATAAATCAATGCAGAATATAATTGGGAGATATTTATTGTAGAGAATGATGACTTCATCACTGTATTTACCCTGTATTTCTGGGGTAAAGGGGCCCTGCATGTATTGTTAATGAGTGCTAATTCCCATATCTTTCTATGGAGCCTGTTTTGTTCATATGACAACTAGTACAAGACCCTTCTAACCCAGAAGTGCTGGACAGGAACATATTCATCATTTTCTGCATCAACTAAAATACATGAAAAACACAGCATTGCACTCACATCCTCCCCAGCCATTATCTGACCTTCTTAAGAGTTCTGCTGTAAAGTTGTCATGAATGATAAACTCTTGTAGGTAGTGCTTATGAAAACTGCATTTGACATAAATATTTTTGTTATCAGACACACTAAGAACACTGCCATCTCCAGAACAAGATGCAATTTGTCACCTTCATTGCAAGAGAACATTGCAGCGTTTGCTCTAACAGAATTCCCATTGTTTCTATCCAGAGATGCTTCATCATCATCATCATCTGACTCATCAGTTCCATCATTCACTGCTTGTGGACAAATGCAATTGCACTCATTCTCATCCAGCTTCTTGAAGATATTAATACTATTGCTTGTTGCATATTTAGAAGCACAGAGCCTCATCGGATGTGTGGATAAGCACTCAGGTAAAGCAATCTTCTTTCTATTTCAGTAATATAATAATGAAGTTCAAAAAGCATAGTGCTGCAACAAATCAGGGAGATCCCGATCAGCACCACGTTGATGTGTAATAATTAATTAAATATAAATCCAACTTTTAAACCATTTTTGTGTAATATTTTATGCCCACTTCCTATGAACCTGACTGGATGTTTTAAATGAACAGAAGGTTCAAATTTACTCCTCTACTACATCGATCTCAAAGAGTGAGATGGCCAAGAAGTATGAATAGAAAAAACATATCTATTTAATCTAGTGTTTGTGTAAAAATAGCAATTGCTAGTTTGGGTGCCAGGTATTGTCATTAATTGATTTTATCACAATCTATATTCAAGTAATAGCTTAACTGTCTTAATTTTTCATAATAATATTACTGCAATTTGGGTGTTGGATGAAGCCAATAGTAGAATATCAGTAATGTTACCAATATTTTCACTATCACCACATCCAACCTAACTTACGTTACCCACCTATGTCTAACACTAACCCCCCAATGCCTAACGTTACCCCCATCTATGCCTAACAATACCCCCCACCTACATCTAACACTACTCCCCGCTACCTATGCCTAACACTAGGTGACTCCCCACGGAATGCTACCGCTGCTAATCAGGTGCAAATCACTGTTGTCACCGCTAACCAGAGTTTGGCTACATAGTTTAATTTAGAGATTGTTCTTAGAATAGTATAACTAATCTATTGGAGTGAAGGAGATTTTTTTCCTGAAGTTTCACTGAATGTTGGCCATGAGCTTTAGTTTATAGAATAACTTTAGGGTAATCAATAATTTTAGTCAATCATTTTTTTACACTAAACTGGGGTGTTAAAAAAATAATAATGATAATGAGGCCCAAATTCAGGAAAAATCTTTCTCAGCCATCAGTTTTCAATTTGTTTGTGCTTATCTTAATTATAGCATTAGTGCATTGAGATGGGATTCTGCAATAATGTAGGATGTAAGATGGTGTTCAATAATGTTTAGTGGTGAATGGAACATTCCACTAAGTAATACAGTTGTGAGGCCTTAATTTCAAACTGACGTGTGGGTAGCAGAAAATCTTACCCCAACGTATGGTGCTTGAAATATAAAGCATACTAAGCCCTAGTTATGAGAGAAAAAACTCATCAAATGCAAATTTTCATTACCCAGAAAGTGAATTAAATCAAGGCAAAGCCGGCAGCAGCTGATCAGTTAGTTAATTAACCAGCAGACTAAATGTAATTCCTTACCCGGATCAGTGAAGATTTGCATGCTAGATTCTATGCATATCCTTGATTAATCACCTTTTAGCTATACCAAACACTTTTAATGTAAGTAGTGTGATGATGAGCTGTTTCTTAATTCTGGTTTGTCCCTGCAGGCGAACATTGTGGCCTCCACTGACAGCATCTTCATGCTGGTACCTGTAAAACAGGGAGCACAGAGGGAAAATGTCCACATTGCCATGTTATCCATACAGGTAATTTCATGAACAGAGCAATCAGAACAAATGATAACTTCTATTAACATTAACATGTATACATTTTATTAAATACAAATGTCAAGCCACTGTACTGTGTCCTCATGTAGTTTCATAAAATCTGTTACTAAGCATATTTGCCATATAGGTCTACACATGCCTGCTTATCTCCTGACTTCTTCCCCATTTCCCATTTTTTCTGTTTAAAAAGCTTTATTAAAGGGAATCTGAAGTGAAAATAAACTTATGATAAATGATTTGCATGTGTAGTACAGCTAAGAAATAAAACATTAGCAGCAGAGATATGAGTCTAATGCCTGGTACACACCATGCAATTTCCCATCAGATAGATGGGTCAATAGATAATTTCCCACAGATCCGTTTTTCTGATTTACGGATTTATGATTGTTTTTCTGATTTATTTTCATATCACTTCTATGGAAATCGATCAGAAAAATGATAGGAAATCAGAACATAAATTTGTAAGCAAGAAAGCAGGTACAATCAGAGTCCAAGATTGAGATTACAGGATAATAAAACAACATGTAAATAGTAGGTTAGAGGTGCCAATCACAAAAAAAAGAAGAATTAAAAAAATTATTCACCAGTCAGCAACCCTTTCACTTTTCCAAAAGCAGCTATAACCTGTTTGAGACCTAAACAGCCATCCCAACATTAGTCCAAACTTCCCAGATCAAATTATATCTATCCAAGTTGTCAGAGGCAGCATAGAAAATCCTATCTGTCAACATAATTTGGTTAATCCTACTTGAAACCATGGACAAAGGAATCTCCCCCCTGTTTCCAACTACATGCAATGACCCAGTTAGATGCCAACAGAATATGATGATATAACTGCCGAAATGACCTGGGAACGTCAGGATTAGGAAACCACAGCAAGGCATGCTCAATACTCAGTTGAATGCTAGAGTTTAACTACAGTTTGAATTAAAAGTTAAATTGTCCCAGAATTTAACCACCTTAGCACAGGTCCAAAATATAGGGGAGAGCGTTCCCTCCTGCCCACACAGTCCCTAAAACAGGAGTGGGAAGAGTTTGGAAACATTTTATTCAATCTCACAGGTGTATAATACCACCTGAAAAGCAGTTTAAACACTGTCTCTTTGAAAATCATACCCCTAGCTGCCTTGGCAATATGATCACAGGCCTTATCCCACTGAATCATTGCAGAGTCCTCACCCAGCTCTTTCTCCCAAGCCATCATGTTGGACGTTTTTTTCATTGATGTTTAACAAAATCAAGCGCTGCTATATGGTAGAAATAAACAAATAAGTGGGATCAATGATAAGCGCTCAAAGTCTAGTCTCTTAGGAATACAGTCCCCAACAGGAGCTTCAAGACATTAGGGGTTACCAATGTTACACACTTTCCAATGGTATACACTGTCCCCCCTTCATCAACAGACTCACCTGATCCACCGGCCACCGGGCCCGATATCGCATTAGGGGTATGGGCCTCAGCCACACTGGCACCAACAGCTGGGCTCTTGTATTCCTCTGCTGTAGCTGTTTTGATTCACCTCCAAATAAAAGCGTAAAAGTGCAAGGAATATCTTTATATCTAATACCACGTTTATTAAAATTCGGTAAAAAAAGCATCTCCGTGTGTAATCACAATGACATATAAAAACATAGGAACATCAGCCTTTGAGAAGGGCTTGGGAATACTGGTTGATAATATATTACACAACTGTATTCAATGCCAAGCAGCAGCAGCTAAAGCAAAGACATTTATAGGATGCATAAAATGGAAAATGAAATCACATCCTGACATGCTACTTTTTTGTATAAATCACTTGTAAAGCCATACCAGGAGAAATGTAGACAGTTTTAGGCACCATACTATAGGAAGATCATTAAAGTTTTAGAACAGGCACTAAAACTGGTAACTAAATTAATTATAGGGATGGAAGGTCGCACTTACCAAGAAAGGTTAGACATATTTTACTTATTTACCTTGGAAAAGAGATTAATTAAACAGGGACTAATTAACATACATAAATGCATTCAAGGGCAATATAAATGCTGGGCAAATTAGCCTTTTATTCCAAAGGCTGCGCAAAATACAAAAGGACATTGGAGTAGGAGGGCGTGTGACTTTTGCTGCATTGCAAAAGGAGCGACCAAAGTCAGTTGACTATGGGTAGGGTGTGTGGTTGGTGCCGCTCTATGGTACACTCTGGGAGACGGATGATCTGGCAATAAGGGAGACAAGAAAAAAAGGCAGCACTCAGTGGTTTCAGTGGAGTTAAATGGCCGGCCGAGGAGTAACCTCACCTGAATTGGTGGCTGGTAAGCCCGTACAGGGTACAGCTTTGTCCGTCTCGCCAAGGACCTGGCATACAGCTCTAAATCATTGAATTCAGGTATTTTAATCATTTCCATGGCCACAAGTGTAAAAAATAATCCAGCACCTAGGCATGCAGACTATTTCTACAAATATTTGTGAAAGAGTGGGCTGCTCTCACGAGCTCAGTGAATTCCAGTGTGTTACCATGGTATGATACCACCTGTGCACTTCTAAACATTCCACGCTCAACTGTTAGTGGAACAATTAAGATCAACAGCAAATCAGCCAAGAAGTGTTAGGCCACATAATATCACAGAGTGGGGTCAGCACATAATGAAGCCCACACTGTGTAGAACTTACCAACTTTATGCAAAGTAAATAGCTACAGATCTCCAAACTTCATATGGCCTTCAGAATAGCTCAAGAATAGTGCACAAAGAGCTTCATGGAATGCGTTTCCATGGCTAAGCAACTGCGTGCATGCCTTACATCACCAGGTGAAATGGAAAGAGTCGGGCGCAGTGGAATAAAGTGTAAGAATCTGTTATCTTATTCATTTAAGGAGAACCCGAGGTGGGGTTCTAAGAATGATATCCGCACACGGAGGCTGGGTCTGCCTATACAGCCCAGCCTCTGTGTGCTATGTAGTGTCCCCCCAGGCCCCTGCGGTCTGCTATGCCCCCATAAATCACAGCCGTGTCGCAGCGGGCTGTGTTTACCTATGTAGTGTCACTAAAGTTGGGATGTCACTAAAGTTGGTGTGTGTAAAGGCAGATACTCTGGGATATGTGGGCTGATGGCATGGTGCAAGATGGAGCAGCATGGTGAATAAATGAACAATGCCCACCAAGCTTGCTCACAAATATGCCAAGCGGGAATGGGGCCTGCTGTACACACACTAGATTCTTAGCAGAGGTGGCTCCGATTGGTCGTCTTGGGCAAGAAACATCTAGCGTTGTGTTTGAAGCTTTACTCATGCATAGCATTTGCATACAGCCAGCAGAGACAGTACACATAATATATGTACTTTTTCTAAGTCAGTGAATTAGACAATATTAGAATGGGAGGACCAAAACAATATAGAAGTACGTTTTTCAGAAAGCAACCCTTAAAAATTCTCTCCGTTCAGGCCTCAGCCACACTGCTGTTTACATAATTATATTAGTTAAGATTTGCCATTCAAGCACGACAGTAAGTTGTTGAAACATGACATAACCAGAAAAGATGAACAAGACTAATAAATGATGAAATGTTGAACACAATAAAAAAAATTTAGTCAGCAGGCTTTTTCTCCTTTTTTTTTCCTGACCCAGCCACTTTATTGCTGTTTTTCCTTCTCCCTCATCAAATCTTGTTATCCAGTTTATTGATATTATTGCACTGCGGCTCCAGTAGCTGCAAAAAAAATGTTCTCTTTGGAATACAAATTGCTTTTATTATATATTCTTTTATTAATAATGTACGAGACTGTTCAGTATATGTTTATCTCCTCTGCAGTCTGGGAGTAAGGACAGCTTTCTGCGGATGCTGACTTCTGGCGACTGGGATGTAACAAGGATCGTGGCCTACAGTGCAGACAATAAAACAGTGTGAGTTATTGCCCCACATCGTAATCATGAGTTATGGGATTGTGGACAGCACAAATAATGATATGAGCACTTACAGCCAGTGGATCTTTGTCTGAGTTTCAAATTGTCATCATAGGATTTACTGAATACAACGCGCTAGCAAACATTTCACATTGTTATTCATTTGTCAAGGGCAAAACAGCGGTGATTTTCTAATGCATGGTAGAGCTCATTCTTCTGTATTATTTAAAGAAATATTGTAATCATGATAGTTCCAAATGTTATTATTTTATTACCCTTCCTTATAATAACCAGCATTTTACATAGCACAATACAATAAACAATAGGAGGTGAAGAACTGTCAGACTTCCAGATATAGCAAGAATATGACGCAGGGAAAGACCACCTGTCCGCACAGTTGCAGTCTAAAGCTGAAGTAGCTAACGAGTTCACGAACCCGTTTTCGTGCACGCGTTATGACCTACATCATGACATTGGGAGGTTGTGATTCGACACTGATCAGCAGCGCTAGTTTTAATTCACCTGACGGGAAACCGCTTCCTGTCGCTTGAATTGGAACTAGTGCCGCTGATCAGCATCCAGCCGCAACTTCCCGGCGTCATATCGTAGGTCATTACGCGTGCACGAAATCGGGTTTGTGCACGCATTAGCTAGTGTGAAAGAGCCCTTAGAAAACAAACAGTAGTCTGTTTAAACCAATTTATTATGTGTGTCGATTTGGCATGTAATGGGTGGTTTAACTAGCCAATTACAAAAAAGGAACCCCATCTCTCACCCAGCAAGTCAGTATAAGCATATGTCTTGAAGTTTAAAGTGAACCAGAGACGCTATTAAATAAAGTTTTATACATACCTGGGGCTTCCTCCAGCCCCATGCACACGGATTGCTCCCACACCGCCATCCTCAGCCCTCTGTATTGCCGGTACCGGGTCCCGTAACATCGGCGCCAGTCTGTGCTAGAGAAGTGCGCTCTCTGTGTAGCTCTCTGGCGGCTGCCCTGCCAGGAATTCTGATCCTGGCAGGGGGCATGTCTTTTTCCCATGGTGTGGAGCTAAATCCTGATGTCATTTCCTCCCTTAAGTTTTTTTATTTTCTCCTCCAATCTGCTGTGTCATCTCTGGCTTGCTTGTAAACACGTATGAGCACAGTATGTTGCAGCCTCAGCCTGTCACACTGAAGTGTGCTCAGACCAATCAGTGAGAAGCAGGAATGTGGGAGGGGAGATGACAAGCTTTCTCCTCAGCGATGGCATAGAATAGAGGTTGTGTGACTTAAATGGAATTTGATTTTGTAGCTGACAATCCTGCTTTAAAGTACAAAATAAAATACCAGTTCAAAAAGGATGAATAGTTAATAAAAAGCTACAGTGATTGAATGTTTTTAAATTTAGAATACAAACAAAATAAGTGGACCCTTAATACTTAAAGTGGAATTGTAGTGAATACAATTCCTTTTTTTTTTTTTTTTTTTTTACAATATTCATTTAATTATTTAGTCAGTGTTTGCCAATTGTAAAACCTTTCCTCACCCTAATTTACATTCTGAAATTTTTCACAGGTGGTGACAGCTTTAGTCTTCTCAGGGGCAGCTCTGCGGAATGTTTATTTCTGAGAATTCTGAAGCCAGTGAAAATAATGCATGGCCTCCCTGAATGCTCTAGGAGGAGAATTCTGCATTGCTAAACAGCCTAGGCTAAGCATCACATGGAAGGCGGGGCTACATACCAGTATACAGCAATATATAGCTATAGGAAGTGTTGCTAAAACCGGGGCAGTTACCATAAAAGTGGGCATTGTAACGATAGGCGTCATTGCCCAGAGAGAATCTGATTATTGGCGATCTGCAGTATCCCCAAAAATGCAGACGAATACCTGATTATTGATGACCTGCAGAATCACCAATAATACGAGTATGACTAACCTCTGGACACCTACAACAGTGATAACGATAATGACAGTATCAAAACACACGACCGTAGAAATATCCACCACACAGCAATTCCTCAGAGGTGTGGTTACCTCTGAATGGGAACCTCGCATGTAAGATCCCCCAAGAGGCTAGAAGAGGAATCTCAGCCACTGGCAGTAACGATCTGCTAGGGCAGGCGTCTCAAAGAGGCAAGCCTCAGAGATTGCCCTCCACTGGGAGACAATCCACTGGAGGGAGAAAGGTCAGACAAGCAGAGGTTCGGCAACATAGAGACGGCAACAGTACAAGAACGGAAGGCTGATTCAGAGTCGGTAAACAGGCAGGGTCGGCAACTTGAATCACATAGGCAAAGGTACAAGATTAATTATAGTAAGAGTAGTCAGGGATAGCCAGAGTCAAGACACAGGTAATAAATACAAATACAATCCTAAACTGAGGTGTGACATCCTTGGTATCAACACCTAGGAACTGAGCTAAGGTCTGAGCACCTAAGCGTTCACGACAGCAGACAAGGAGCAACTGAAATCCACCTCCTTACATGCTGAGAGTCACTCAGCCAGACCGCCCAGAAGCCCAGCCAATCAGGAGACCTCCTGAGGTCAGCTGACAGGAGAGTCAGCTGACCTTCCTACGTAGGAGGTAAAGGTCCTGCCACCGCGCGCGCGTGACCCTCCGCCTCTGTGTACCAGAGAGGCCAGGCCCCAGATCAGCACACGAACGCGCACTGAAGTCCGCCGGCTGGGTTTGCGGGACCCGCCGCCATGTCGCCAGCCGCGGCGGCGGTGTCCCCACTGCTCTGTGCCCCCAGCGCCGTACTAAGGGAAGGCTGTGTGGCGGAAACCGCCGGCTGGGAAGCGGAGACCGCCGCCATGTTGCCCAGCGCGGCGGCGGTGACTCCGCTAAGCCTTACAGGCATCCTGAATAATTTAGTGCATTCTACTATACATCATTACTTTAATAAAAAGCTACCTTGATTTAATGTTTTTACATTTAAAATACAAGCAAGTAAAGTAGACCCTTAATACTAAAGCTAAAATACTAAATACCAATACTGAGCTCACCCACGTCTCACCCAATAATCTAGCATGTTTGCAGGAATGCCACCAGGTCACTTACAAACTGACGAACAAGTGCACGAGTCCCCTCCTTATCCCCGCTAGAAGCCTTTCCATTGCATGCCATGTCGTGGACACCACAAGCCACACTGGCATACCTGAACAAATGTGTCTGTTAGATGTCTGCTGACTGCAGTGTTCCCCTCAGTGTCGAGCTCAAACCTTACAGGTGACACTAATGTGAAAGAGAGGCAAAGTGTAGCCATAACAATGGTTAGCTCTGGAGGTTAATATTCATACATTCTTCAGAGCTATTTATTATCATTAACATTCTTTTGCCCATTTTTGTATAAAAAGGTTAAATTCCATATATAGTCTTGCATCATTACT
This sequence comes from Hyperolius riggenbachi, assembly GCF_040937935.1. Classification (NCBI taxonomy): domain Eukaryota; kingdom Metazoa; phylum Chordata; class Amphibia; order Anura; family Hyperoliidae; genus Hyperolius; species Hyperolius riggenbachi. Next base: position 145,728,386 of record NC_090647.1, on the reverse strand, counting down.
ATAGGTAACAACTCAATGCAGGTCTATGCAGTTATGCACTGTTACTTTATGCATTCAACAATTACAATATTGTCTCTACTGGTTTCATTTGTCTGTATCTTAACTGAAACAACGAATAAAGGTATTTTTAAAGCTATTTTTTTCATCCTTTATGACAGTGTTTCTCAAACCTGTCCTTGTGACTCCCCAACGGTACATATTTTGCAGGCAACCTCACCTAAGGAGAGGTGGAATAATTAGTGTCTCAGCTAGGTGGATTCTATGTAGCCGAGACACTAATTACCCCACCTGTGCATTGGTGAGGCTGCCTACAAAACATGCACTGGTTGGGGAGTCACGAGGACAGGTTTGAGAAACACTGCTTTATGGGTTATTCTTGCTTCATCAAGCCAACTTCTGTACTTGCAGTCCCCACTCTACAGCAAAAGTATTCACAGTGGGACATAATTACATGTGGTAAACATTGAAAGTAAATTTACCTGGAGGCGGTCCTTCACCTCCCTCTGGATGCAGTGTATAGTCAGGCTCCAGCTATATATATAAACTATTACATGATAGATGGCTGTGCTAAGCACAAGCTAGGTATTATCTAAACGTTGGCTAGTGGTGCCTGTGCAACAATTTATACTTGTCAGGGCACAGTTTTTTATGGAGAAGGGAAAAGACTACAGTTGATTACTACTCCCACATAGTGGCCCATATGCAATTAACTTTTGCTCCTCAGTTTTCTCCTAAGAGATAATCTTTCATTTTATCTTTATAATTTTTCATCAGTTTTCAATTGAAAAAAAGATACCAAATAAAGTTGAATAAGTACTATCAAAATTATTTTCAGCATTTTCTTGCTGGCTGGTAGTGTAAAAAGTATTTTATTAATACAATGTTGTGAAAATATCACCTAGGAGAAAACGTAAATTGCAAATGGGTCCTTGTCATAAAATGCATTTTTTAACTTCAAATTCAAATAACTTTCCAGCACTTTTTAACTAAAAAAAGGACCATAAAGTAAATGAAAACGTACTATCAAAGTTATTTTGAGCATTTTCTTGCTTTCTGATGGCTTAAAATGCATTTTATTGACAAATTTAAAAATATCAACCAGGAGAAAACTCAGGTGAAAAAATGAATTGCATATGGGCCCAAAATGAGAATGTACAAATAATGTCTAAGTAGCTGTGTAAACATTTTCCTACTTTTCATGTTAAATATCAGAGGCAAAAGCTTTAATCTATTGAGTGTAGGATTTAGCTTTATTTGGAACAAATCAATTGCAGAAGGGGGCCCATATGCAGTTAACTTTTTCTCCTGAGTTTTCTCCTACGTGGTATTTTTAAAGTGGACCCAAATTAAAAATACAAGATTTCAGAAATAAAATCTATTTTCTAAATTATAATAATAAATAGCAGCCTTTTTTGCATGATGACAATTATAAAATATTTTACATTTATTGGAGGAACCCCTCCCTTCCTTTCATATTGCCGAGACAGAATCCGGCAAACTGGTTTAGTAGATGGTGTCCGGCAATGGAGGAATTGCTAATGGCTGCCCCCTGTATAACCCTAGTTATGCAAAAAGGGGGTGAAAAGCATGCACTGAAATGCTCAGAGGCTTCAAGGAGTGTTTATTTATCTTTATATGTGTCAGAGTGGCGCAACTTAATATTTTGAATTAAAAAAAATGTTTGGTTTGGGTCCGCTTTAAAGAAAATCTGTAATGAAAAAACCTCCCCTGGGGGGTACTCACCTCGGATGGGGGAAGCCTCCGGATCCTATTGAGGCTTCCTCCGTCCTCCTTGGTCCCACGGCGGCGGCAAAAATCCTCCCGGAGTGGCAATGTAAATATTTACCGCCTTGGCTCCAGCGCAGGCGCAGTATCCGCTCTCTGCACGGAGATTGGCGAAAATAGCCGATCTCCATCGGGCCACTCTACTACGCAGGCACAAGTCTCTTGCGCCTGCGCAGTAGAGTGGACCCGACGGAGATCGGCTATTTTCACCTATCTCCGTGGGAAGAGCTGCAACAGCGCCCCTGCTGGAGCCAGAAAAGGTAAATATTGCACAGCTCAGCTTGACAATTGTCGCCTGTGTGTTCTGGGGGCTGAAGCAAGACCACCGTGGGACACAGGAGGATAGGGGAAGCCTCAATAGGGTCCAGAGGCTTCCCCCTACTGAGGTGAGTAGGGGAAGGGGAACTTTTTTCAGTACTGGTTTTCTTTAACCACTTCACCACTGAGGAGTTTTACCCCCTGACCACCAGAGCAATTTTCACCTTTCAGCGCTCCTTCCATTCATTTGTCTATAATTTTATCATTACTTATCACAATGAAATGAACTATATCTTGTTTTTTTCCGCCACCAATTAGGCTTCTTTAGGTGGGACATTATGCCAAGAATTATTTTATTCTAAATGTGTTTTAATGGGAAAATAGGAAAAATGTGGGGAAAAATTAATTATTTTTCAGTTTTCGGCCATTATAGTTTTTAAATAATGCATGCTACTGTAATTAAAACCCATGAAATTTATTTGCCCTTTTGTCCCGGTTATAAAACCGTTTAAATTATGTCCCTATCACAATGTTTGGCGCCAATATTTTATTTGGAAATAAAGGTGCATTTATTTCAGTTTTGCGTCCATCCCTAATTACAAGCCCATAGTTTATAAAGTAACAGTGTTGTACCCTCTTGACTATTTATGTATTTTTTTTAATTGTAAATCTTTTAAAAAAAAATTTATTACAAAAAAAAAAAAAATGGGGAGTGTGGGAGGTAATGAGTTAATTTTTTGTGTATAACTAATTCATTTGTATGTGAAAAATGTTTAGGGTGTAGTTTTACTATTTGGCCACAAGATGGCACCAGTAACTTTTTGTTTAATGCGACCTCCAAGCGTCCTTCCGGACGCTTGGAGGAAGTAGTAGGAGGCTGGGTAAGTTTTTTTTTTCACAATGATCTGTAACGATTGGTGTAACACAGAGAGGGTCTGATTACCAGTAAACTGCAGTATCACCGAGAATACAGAATATACCCGATTATTGGTGATCTGCAGTATCACCGATAATCAGATATATCTACTAACCTCTGGACACCTGATAGAACAAGTGAGTGTTTAGATGCAACAGTATTCTTTGAGTACTTCTCCAGAAGTATGTTCCTTCCTCTGGCCTAGACTCTCCAGGGGGGAGGAGCTAGGCTGAGGGGAGGAAGGACAGAACGAGAGTGACACCCGTGGGAGAGGGTGTCACTAATAGGTCTGGGAACTGCCTCTAACAGTAAGGCCAGTTCTCGGGGTCGGCAAGCCAGGTCGTTAACACACAGACAGATAAGGTACAGATTCAGGAGGCAGATACGGGATCCAATAAACAGACAGGGTTTGGCAACGGAGTATCAGAATAGCACAGTACAGAATCAGGAGGCCAATACAGAGTCCAGGAACGAGCAGAGATTGGCAACAGGGTAACAGAAATAGCGAGGTACAGAATCAGAGTTCAGAGGAATGGTCAGACAGGCATAAGGTCATAACAAATAATACAGTTCAATATTCCTAATGCTAAGGTGTGAGTTCCTTGATCGTCAACACCTTTGGAAACTATGCTAGAACACAGATACAGACAAGGTCTGAGTGCTACCACGTAGTGATCGCAACGACAGACAACAAGAGAATGACCAGCACCCAGTATATGTAGCAAGGCGCTCTCCAGCGCCTCCCCTAAGTGCTGGACCAATGGCAGGTAGTAAAAATGTCAGCTGACCCGCCTGGTCAGCTGACCCTTTTCTGGCTGTCATATAAGCTCTGCCTCTCAGCGCGCGTCCTTCTGCACCTGTGTGGACTAGCAGTCCCAGCCACACCAGACATGTCTTGCAATGTGACCACTGATTCAGGCGCGGGGACCGCCGCCCGCTCTCTAAGCGAGTGGCGGTTTCCCCGCGTCCAGCCGCAATGCCATCTGCTTTGCCATGCGTACAATCCGCCGCATCCAATGCGGACTCCACCGCTCTGCCCATGCGGCATGCGGCGGTTTCTTCGCGTTGTGCCGCCATGTTAGACGCGGAAACAGCCGCCTCACTCTGAGCCCTTGCGGCGGCTTTTCTGCGTTTCCTCACATGATCGCGCTGCTTTTAGCGGAAAAGCAGCGGATGATTGCGGGGCTTAGATCAATGAACGGGAATGGATTTTCCCGTTCATTGCTCTCCGGGCGAGCGGCCGGCAGCGTGTTTACCTGCGGGAATGCGCGCTAGAGCGAGCGGGAGCGCGGGCAGCGGCGGGAGCGCGGAAAAGTACGGATTTCTCCGTCCCTGAGGGTTAAAGGATGGAAAAAGGGACAAGAAATTCGTACGGGCGGGGGTAAAGTGGTTACACTTGCCAATAAAATGCATTTTAAGCCACCAGCAAGCAAGAAAATATTCAAAATAATTAAGATAGTGCTTTTGCATTTACTTTTTGGTACTTTGTTAGTTGAAAAGTACTGGAAAGTTATTTTATATAAAAGATGAAAAATTATCTCCTAGGAGAAAACTCAGGTAAAAAAGTGAATTACATATGGCTCAGGGTGTCTGCTTCAAATCACACCCGTGTTGCATATCTGACTACAGAGTATTTTCCTCTGAAAGCAAAAAAAAGTATGAAAAGCTGTGGTGTCACAGACCATTACAAATGTTAATAACAAGTTAAATTTCCTCTGCTCTCTTCAGAAACTTCAGTCAGAGACAAAGGACACCGCAGCTGCAGCTGCTGAGAGCTTCCTCTCTCACACACACAGGGTTAATAGATGTAGTGTGGGTGGAATTCCCCTTCCCTCACGGCTCATTCTGCCCTCAGTTTTGGCATCAGTAAAGTTTGAAAGTATTTTGATAACAGTAAATAAAGAGGTTACCTGTGAAATGTATACACCAGTACTTAGCAGCACTTCCCAAACAATTCCTATTTCAATTGAAAAAAATGTTAATCGATAGTGTTCTTTAAGTTTTCTCCTAGGATATATTTTTTTATTTTCTGTTTAAAATAACCTTTAAGCGCTTTGAAATCGAAAAAGTACCAAAAAGTAAGTGAAAAGTATAGTTAAAATTAATCTGAGTATCTTCTTGCTTGCTGCTGGCTTAAAGAGCATTTTATTGATAAGGTGTGAAAATATCAGAAATATAAGAAAACTTAGGAGAAAAGTGAATTGAATAAGGGCCAGTGGGTCTGCTGCGTGGGACAGGGAGTCCTGCACATATATTAAACTGTCATGTGATTACTAGAGTTGCTTGTGTGTAGCAGAAGTGATTATCAGTTTTATCAGGTTATGGGCTCTGATGTGTTGGGATGACGTCTTGCTTTAGCTAATATAGGAAACAGAAGCAACACATCATTGTGACCAGCAGATAACTTAGAAATCTGTGACCTGATGAAAACAGAGGCATGTTCTCTGCCTCATGACATGACTCTGTGTCCCCACACTGCCACTCTCTGCCCACCCACCGCCACGCTATAGCCCCCCCCCCCCCTCAGATTAGCGACAATATTTGTCGCTATCTTGGAGGTACACATGTGGGAGAGGGATTCCCTGTTCAAAATGCCTGCCAGGGGCGTTCCTGCAGGGTTTCCAGAGCTGCCATTGGGCAGCTCTCTCACCCTGGCCGCAACTTCTGCCACTCTCCTGCCTCCCTGCATCCTGGATGAGAGAATCCATTAATCATTTCAGATTCCTGACCTATAGGTAAAGTAAAAGTGGGCCAGTGGGGCCCACAGGAGCGGCGGGGAGTGGCGTTTTTTGTGGCTACCTGATCCGCTCAGCCCTCTGGATCAGGTAGCCTACATTTTTTTTTTAAACCCCACCTCGGGCTCTCTTTAAATAATATAGACTATTACCATAGTTCATACTTATATAAAATATTACTATTACTATTGAATATTTCAAATGCATGAAAGCAGCAAGTGAATGGAACTTCATTCCAAATACAGAAACAAAACTTTCAGTTCAACCAGTTAATGGCAAACTGACTTATTAAAACGTCCTGTTTGAGCCTGGTAATGGCAGCAAGACGTTTTCATAAGTCGCTTGCTCCCGCCGCCGCTGCCGTTACCCATTGGGACTTCTTGTTCCGTGATTGGAGAAGAGGACCGAGCGGTCCTCTACCCAATTGCAATGCCTGGAATGAATGGACATGACCGCGATCGGCGGCCACGTCCATTGATAAAACAGGAAACAGTCACAATGTAGTTAAATGTAGAAAAAAAAAATTAGTACCATCTTGTGTCCAAAAAGTAAAATTACACATACAGGCACATACATACATACACAATATTAATAGAATTAATAACTTACCCTTCCAAAGCCCCCCCCCCCCCCCCCCCCCCAAAAAAAAAAAAAAAACTTGTAAAAAAAAAAAATCAGTTTAAAAAAAAAATACATAAATAGTTGTTTTAGGGGCTCAGCTTTTTTAATCTATATTTTATTAAGGAAAATTACTTTTACTTTACTACATAGGGGCTTGTAATTATGGCCCGGACAAAAAAAACCTTGAAAAATAGTACCTATATTCCAAAATAATATAGTGTCGCCATACATTGTGATAGGGACATAATTTAAACGGTTTAATAATCGGGACAACTGGGCAAATAAAATGTGTCAGTTTTACCCACAGGAACACGATTAATTTTAAAATTATAATGGCCGAAAACTGAGAAATAATGAATTTTTTCCATTATTTTCTTATTTTTACCGTTAAAACGCATTTAGAATAAAAAAAAAAAGTAGCAAAATGTAATACCCACAGAAAGCTTAATTAGTGATGAAAAAAACAAGATATAGGTCATTTTGTTGTGATAAGTAGTAATAAAGTTATTAGGGAATAAAAGAGAGGAGCACTGACAGGTGAAAATTGCTCTGGTCCGTTAGGGTAAAAACCACTTGGGGGTGAAGTGGTTAAACTGCCTTATTTTCCCCTGGATATTCTGTACGGTGTCCTGGATAAATCAGAACGCTCACAGATATATACAATGGATGAATTCAAATGACTTTTAAATATACTTGTACGCATCAGGTCAGGATTCTAACTTGTATTTTCATATTTTATATGTGACCAGTTATTTTTTGAGCACTGAAGACATGTCCAGAAGAAGACACCTTTACAGGTATGATTCCACAGATCACCATCACCCCGTACTAAACACCAGATTATCAATGGAAAAGCACAATTCACACGCCCCTGTCATTTGTACAGTGAATGTTACATACGACAGAATATTTTACTATTAATAACTTCTTAAAGTGGATCTGAACTCTTGCACGTGACATAAGGAAAACATTGAGAAATGCACCCTGTATGTATTTAGAGAGTTTAGCTTGTTTAATTTTCCCTTATTGTCTAATGACAAATTGTGATTTGATTTCTTCCCTGTGTCACACAGCAGATTTATTATAGGATTTGTATCAGCTGTAACAAAGAAATGTTTTTCTTTAAAGGTTATTATGCTGTTGCGTATCTTTTAGAGCAGAGAGGACATTCTGAGTTCCGGTCTGCTTTAAATTTTTAAGTAAAATAAACCTTACTGCAGCTCAGCTATACGTAATTTAAATAAAAACATAAGTTGGTCCCCCAACCTTATAGGAGAGAATGACTGGAGAATGGAGTAGTGACATATTCCCCACGCCTGTGAGGTGCCTGTTCATAGGAATATAAGATTATGTTGCAATTCAGTCACCCAAATTCAGAACAAACAGATAAGCTCCTTGCTCTGGCTTATGTCCATAGAAGTCTCTTGAGATCACATACACATTAGCCCAGTGTATATAAGCTAAGAGTCAATCAAATAAACAGGGTTGTAATATATACTTTTAGTGTCTTTGAAGTTCTACTCTGGGATCCCCATCTTCATGAGAAACCCTGATTACCGGTGGCATAGCTAAGCAACTATAGACACCAGTGGGAGTTTTACATTAGTCCCTCTCAAGCACTCTATGCATAACAATTCATGTGCAGCACCAAAACCTACATCTTTTGCAGCCAGTGGTGTGCCGGCTCTTCTTTATATTTGGTTTAAATTACATCCGCACCCGCATCTAGCATCCATGTTAACAGAGCTGTAACTTGTATGAGGTTTGAATGACTAAAATGTTCTGCTCCTGCGACAGAATGTAAAACATGATCAGTGGTGTGTGGGCATTGGGCCTGCTCAGCATGTCAAGTCTAAGCAGTAATTAACCAGGTGCAAAAAAAGGAGAGGTCTCCATCAGAACCCCCACAGATTTGTTGGTCCCATATGAAGTATGCATCATGACCCTATTAGGCCTTTCATGAAGGGTAAAATTCTAGCAGCCCACATTGGGCTCAATACTGGAGTACCATCCATCTGTACCCCCTAATGCTGGTGATGCAAAAAGGCTCTATATCTATATTCCAGCAAGATTACTTCTCCTCCACTTCATGTGTCTGTCAAACATGAGCAGAGTCAAGCACAATAACAGCACACTTCCCAGTGGCTCCAATAACCATAATCAATAAGCTTTGTAAAGATTGCCATTCATTTCTTTGTCAGACATCCGAAACAAGTATGGAATGTGACAAGCAGAGCCATATTGTCTACAATGTGTCTATACTGCAAACTGCTCGGGGTCAGTGGTTTAGAAAATAGGCAGGGGAATGGCATATTAGCCAGGCAAGTGGCATTCTGTAAAGACATCAGCAATGCCATCTTCCATATAACACTCACTTTAAGTATGGATGCACAGACAGCAAATTATTCCATCAGTCTGCTCATTTGAAAATTAGCAGGACTGCCAGCTTTAGAAATACAGTAATAGGCTGATAATAGGTTATGCTCAGAGATATAAACCGCTCTGACATTGTGAGATAAGAAATTAATATGAACGGCACATTATTCTGGCCATCTGCTGTGTCATTATTTTTATAGATTCAAAAATAAAGTTGCCATGCAGCAAGGAAAACTGCTTCAGTCAATAAAGGGGTACGGTAATAAGCCACAGATCGTCCAAGCACTGTATTAAGGCCCCCATAATTCATTCATCACAATCATCTGGTGATTCATATCTTATGACGTTAGGTGTAAAATTAATAGAAACATGCCGGTATTTAAAGGGAACCTGAAGCGAGTAAAATTATTTAAAATAAACACATGATGCAGCTGCAAATGAATATTACATACTTACCTCACCGTCAGTTCCTCTCAGAAGCTCACCATTTTCTTCTTACAGTGATCCCTTCCAGTTCTGACAATTATTTGTCAGAACTGAAATATACCAGTTGCTGTCAGTTATATATCAGCTGCTGTCAGTTATAACTGAATGTGCAAGGTAATGTCTATGTTTCCCTATGGCTGAAGTGGGCGATGTTACAGTTAACAGTTTGCTGACCAGAAAGCTGTTATGGGGTAATGGCCATTTTCAAAATGGAGGACAGAGAATTGCATTGATCACAGTGGACAAACAGGACGCTGGAGAGGAAAAAGAGGTTGAGGAGTAGACTCTACGGGAGGTAAGTATGACTTGTTTATGTTTATTTTGACTTTTAATTTTCAGTTCAGGTTCTCTCTAAAAAAACAAAAACAAAGAAATATAAAGTATTGATGATTTTTGTAAAGTAAATAAACTCTCAGATGTCCGTCAATTAAAAAGGAGTACAATGAACCTCAGTGGAATCTCAATGCACAAATTTATTTGTAGGTAGCGCTCCAGGGTAACACGAGCAAAAATTATTTTCTCAACTCAGCTGCCAACTTAAAGAGGAACTGTAACCAAGGATTCCCAATCAGTAGTAGCTGATACCCCTTTTCCCATGAGAAATCTTGGGATCATCAGGTGGCTCTGTATGGCTGAAATTGTGGTGAAACCCCTCCCACAGTGTGATGTCAGCGCCTAGATACTGACATCACAATGTGGGAGCCTTGTTGCATTGTGGGAAATAACAGCTGTTTCCAATTGCCCAAAGAACATCATCTCCTTCCACAGACATCACCTGCCAGCAGTAAAGATGTTTCCATGTGATACATTCTAGAATGTAAATCAGAGAAAATAAAGATTTTACAATGGCAAACACTGACTAAATCATTTATAACTTATACAACGATAACCATACAATAACTAATTATTGTAAAAATGTAGTACTTTTATGCCTTACGTTATTTTCACTGCAGTTCCTCTTTCAGTGTACAATTTTCCCATCACTACTTTTTTGCAATGAACCTCAATGGCACGGTTACGTAGCAGCAAAAAAAATAATTTATAAGCATTTGGTAGAATTGGCTTAGCCTGTGAAGTAAGCATGAAATGACACCTGTGCCGTCTCCTTACCTTGGTTAGGCTGGGTGAGATTTACCCTGGTTCCTCCCCTCTGTTAGAGGCTGTGAGGAGGAGGGAGACCTGCTTAATTTTGTTTAGAAGTGTACTAGCGCAGCTAAGACCTTATGGTCAGAGGTCAGATTAAACAAAATTTCAATAAATGACCAAAGAGCTTCTTCCTTGCAGGAATCAACGATATACAGTACTGTAACATCCGATTTTATCAATTACATCTTTCATAACTTAATTTCAGCCATTTGGTACTAGCATTTCATTGGCTGTTAGAATTTAAGGATTGGATTCTTGCAGTGTGGACCCTGATTTACATTTAAGAACCACTGTTTTAGTGAGACGGCTATGCAGAGTATCTCTCTAAAAGACATTATTAGAAGCACAATACTGAAGGGTTTAGGAACATTTGTTTATATTTTACAAAGTGCATAGAACACCTTATTTGCCCTGGGCCCAGACATTCACTCTGTGAAGGTATAAACATTCCTAGCAGAACAGAAAACAATTTCAGTCAGAACAGAAAACCAATTCCTTTCCCCATATCAAGGAAGGAAGAGCCACATATGACTGAGGCCATCTGCACAAGTGCGGGCAGCTATGTAAATGACATATGTATAATGATGTATGTCACACTTCACATGCTCTCGTCAGCCAATTGCAGGCGTAGGATGCGATGTGTGACTGGTCCACCCATGCCGGGTGATGTCAAAGTTAGCTCTTTGGGTGCTGGTATATACCAGCCAGCCACACAGAGGGGCTCCAGGCCACTTGTAACTGCCTCTAACTTCTTCTAACTTCCTTAAACTTCCTGTCATTTGTGGTAGTACCTGTCTTAGTGCAAACGTAGCATAGATGTTCTTAAGAGAAACCTGAGTTATTCACAAAAACTAGCTCAAGCCCCATGAAATGCAAGATTTGACTTCAGATTCATGCTTTGCTGAGATAAGAAGACCACTGATCATGGCTGGGCCTGAGGCAGAGGCGAGGAAGGCTCCAGCCTCCAGCCTCGGGGTGCCGTGTAACTCAGCTATCATTCCCCTAATGGGTTGGACTATCACTCACTCAGCTATCATTCCCCTATTGGGTTTGAATCAATAAGAAAAAATAAATAAATAAGAAAAGGGGATACATGGCAGTGGCTGTAAGCCAGATAACTAGAAATTAAGGTGCTGGGGAGGGGGGGGGGGGGGGGGTAGAGATGGCCTGAACGATTCACTGGCGAACGGTTCCCGATGAACTTCCGGGGTTCGCGATCGCAGAGAACCGCAAACTTTGCCGGAAGTTCAGTTCGCCCCCATAGTGCATCATGAGGGTCAACTTTGACCCTCTACATCACAGTCAGCAGGCACATTGTAGCCAATCAGGTTACCCTCCCTCCTGGAGCCATTCCCCCCCCCCCCACTTATAAAAGGCAGGCAGCGTCAGGCTTTGGACTCACTCGTGTGCCTGCATTAATTAGAAAAGGGAGAGCTGTTGCATAGACAGCTATTGGGAAAGCTTAGTAAGGCTCTTGTAGGCTTCTTAGCTTGCTCCTTGCTGATTCTTATTGCTAAAAAAGCACCCCTCAACAGCTCTTTTGAGAGCTAATCTTGACCTTGTGATCTATTTTTTTTGTGTGTGTGTGTCCCACTGACACTTGTGTTGCATAGACAGCGTTGGTAATTCCTACTGTGTGTGCCACTGCCAGGCCCAGCATATTCAGTGACTACCTGTGTGTGTGACAGGTGCACATTGTAATACCCATCACTGCATATAGCTACCTGTTGTTCACTTCAGTCAGTGCACCCACCTACCTACGTGCCTGACCAGTACCTGTCTGTGTGTGACAGGTGCACATTATAATACCCATCACTGCATTTACCTACCTGTTCTTCACAGTGCACCTACCTACCTACGTGAGCACACGCAGTGTCACTGTGCCTGTCTGGTAACTGTCTGTGTGTGACAGGTGCACATTTGTAATACCCATCACTGCATATACCTACATGTTGTGTTCAGTGCACCTACCTACATGAGTGCACGCAGTGTGATATACCACGCCGTGCATGCCTGTTAACTCTACCTGTGTGACTGCACATTGTATTAGTCAAGTCAGTGCATACCTTTCACTTCATCCCCCCCAATATGAACAAAACAAAAGGCATGTACATGTTCCAATTCCCCTTCATGATCATTACCTTGCCGCGGTGAAGGGGCTTGGGTATCACAGTGAAGCAATGACCGACGGCTATATGAGTGTGTCGGGGGGGGGGGGGGCAGACCAAATTTGATCAGCTGGACAGTCACTGTTGTTCTATCATTAAGCTACCACATCCCTGCGGCCATATGGGCTTGAAAACCACCACGGCCTGCACTCTCACCATGGTGTGCACCAGTCCAGCACGGCCGTCACTACACAAACAGCTGTTTGCGGTGCGTTACACAGTGAGTTTGGTGTGTCAGTGTGAAGCAGTACTGTGATTGGTTTATATACATGCAAGATGTTTTAAGGCACTTTAGGCCTGCAATTTTTCAATGTGATATCTGCCCCTAAAACGCTGCTTTGCCCAGGACTTTTGGCGTCAGTCCCACTCCGCCATGCTCCCCTCCAGGTGTTAGACCCCTTGAAACATCTTTTTCATCACTTTTGTGGCCAGCATAAATTTTTCTAGTTTTCAAAGTTTGCCTCCCCATTGAAGTCTATTGCGGTTCGTGCGAACCAAACTTTTGCGGAAGTTCGCAAACCAAAAATCGGAGGTTCGGGACATCTCTAGTTGGGGGTCCTGGGGACTCTTAGTCTAATAGCAATCAGTGTGTGATGGCTGGGGTGGGAGGGATGGAGGGGCACACTTTGGTGTCTCAGCCTTGGGTGCTGGAGGACCTTGTTCCGGCTCTGGCGCTGACACACACCTTTATGTCTTTATTTGCCAAATAAATTCCTTAAAGCTTTAGGCGTCTGGAGTCCACTTGAGATAAGGTATCTGCCGGCTTTGAGAACGTTGGTCAGCTGTGTGCAGCCATTCAAGGCTGCTGGTGCCAAACAAGGTGATCTCTAGGTAGCCCCTAGCCACCCCCAATTACATTTCAACAAGGTCAAATCTACCAACACTTTAACTTAAAGCCAAAGATGACTTGTCTACTTTATATTGAGGGATACCCTACATTGTTATGAAATTGACTGAGGTGATTAGAAGATACACAGATCCATATAATACGTATACATATGGTATCCTTGCTTGCCCTTTTTACTGTTTATTTTCTTGTTCCCCTTGGAGATGACACATACTGTATATTCCATGATTGCGAAATGTTGATGGCTCTTATATTTACATTTTCAAATTGGACAATATTTCCTGCTTCTTTTGTTACCAGTTTATATTGTTGTTGTAAAAGTTTTGGGGAAAAAAATAGCTAATTTACACAGTTGCAAGTAATGACAGAATCCTCTCTGATTGCAGCGTGGAGACCTCAGGACCTCTAAACCGAACTTGCGTGACCTGTGATCTCTTTCCGGGCTGCCAGTTTGTGGATGTAGAATTTAGTCCTAGAAGCAGCTACTTCATATTGTTCTGCAAAGGTAAAATATGATATGACTGCATTAAAAGAAGGTGTATTTCTGCATTCAAACATTAAAGGAGAATTCTTGTTTTTGTTCTTCAAAGGTCAGCAGTAATCCTGAATATTGTTCTGACTCTACCATTAGTCAGAAATCATCCTAATGCCCGCAAAATAGTCAGTGATAATTAGAGAAAAATTGCTTGACTTACAGATCCACGGATAATAGTCACTTCAAGGAAAAATAGATTCTGCGTGAGAGAACATATTCATCTTTGTTAGTACAGCAAGAGGTATAGAAATGTCACCTGGCAGGTCATTTTAATAAGATCAGGACACACCAAATTTTAAGAGGCAAAAAAAGCGTATTTAGGTAAACTATAAAAGAGGATTAGAGCTGAGGGTAAAATACATGTTTGACAATGAATTACAATAAGTTATATCATTTTGGTAATACTTTTGTTTCATGCTTTGTGCAATTTTACTAAGTTTCTCCTGAGCTAAAGATAATTGGAAAACATAAATAATTCTACAAATGTGGCTTCAATGTATTCATTTTAATAGAACCCTTTCGATATGATTTTGATCAGACACACAAACCTTTTCCATAAAAGCAGACATTTTTCAGTACCATTAAATCCAAGTCAAAGCTTTGGGATCACTTATAGTCTTCAGTAAACTTAATTCCATAGGAGCTTCATAAAGCAGTCCCACAGCAGCTACCACCCAAATCTGGGTAAGGGTCTGGAAACCTGCAAAACTGGGTGGGGGTCTGGGCGTCTGATTGGCTGCCATAGTCATATGACAAGGCTGCCTTGTTATTGTGCATCAATCCCTTTCTGCTTGATTTGTAAACAGAGATGGAAAGTTTTCCAGGATTATTAATCAATGTAGTTAAGTACCATTTTTTCTAAAATACCACCCAAAAAATAGAAAACCCTATTTAACAATGGAAGTAGATATACTTATTTGTAGACAGCACAGTTAAATATTGTACAAATCAAGACACATAACATTTATATTGCACTTTTCTCCTGGCAGATTCAAAGTGCTTCAGCCTCTTAGGGTCCGCTCCACAGGCAACCAGGATCATTAAGGGGCTTTTCCTACTTTGCCTATTGTTTTACATACTGGCTTGAGCCAGGATTCAAATCTTGGTCAAAGACTCAAACCCTACATCAAAGGCAACACCAGTACGCTATCCAGTTAATCACTGTATCTAATCACTTTATCACATCAGTCATATATGTTTGGTGGCCAGGATTGAGAAACCTGTAACCTTGCAAAACAATGTTCCAATGTTAAGTATAAGGGGTCCCCCCAAGAAATAGGTAGGATTTAATGGGGGCTTGTGATGCTATCTGGTCACCCTCTAATAAGGCAGTGAAAGCCCACATTCATCCGACCCCACAAGTGATTGATAAAATTTCATAACCCTCAGTGTTCTCCCCAGAATTTTTTTTTCCAACCAGATGGCATGAAAAGTAGCCCGGTGGGTAAAGCAGGGGCAGCCCAACTCTGCTTACAGCAGCCTGAGCCAAGTGCTCATGAAAATTAGCCAGGTGGAGCTAAAAAATCCTGGGGAGAACACTGAGGCTTTACCTATTTACTAAGAAGGGTTGAAAGTAAAAAAAAAATCAGTGAAATAAAAAAAGTCAAAATTCAGACCTGTTTTCAAGATATTACTTTCTCATATTCTTCATATGTGTTCTACTGTCTTTCTTCATTGTTTGATTGTAGAATGATATCCTGACAATCTTTCTTAACATAGTCCCCGCAGCACAATGAGACCTGGCATCAGTATATTGGAATTTCTTAACAAGGCATTATCTGCAGTGAGAGGGATATGGAGGTTGACATGTTTATTCAATTTTAAACATTGCACATTGCCTGGCTGTCCTGCTGATCCCCTTACTCTGATACTTTTAGCCATAGACCATGAACCTGCATGCAGATTTGATGTTTCTGACAAAAATCTGACAAGATTAGCCACATGCTTGTTTCAGGTGTGTGATTCAGACAGGTCAGCCAAGCAGTTGGCATTGTTTAAAAGGAAATAAATATGTCTCCATATACCTCTCACTTCAGGTTCCCTTTCAGGCTCAAGTCCTACTAGTCAAAACAGTTGGACAAATGGAAGTCTCAACAGGAAATTTAAATATGCAAATTTTGGGGCACCCAGTCAGTTGTGGTGAAGTTTACAGTGATAATGCTGAGGTGGTATTTTGCAGTGTTCACTTGTGATTTAATATATGCTTTACAGGTCCTGGAGTGCCACAAGTTTCTGTACATCCAACTTCCAATCCAAAGGGTGAGTATAGAGTCTATCTCTCCCGCGCTCTCTCTCTCTATCTATCTATATAAATATATATATGTATGTATATGTATATATGTATATATGTATGTATGTATGTATATATATATATATATATATATATATATATATATATATATATATATCTGTCCTATCCTTATGTGACAGGAATTCCATTGAATCAAAATTCCTAGTTGAAATAATTCTGACCCTTCTTCACAAAAATGAATCCCCCTCTCCTCAGGTTTCCATACATCCAGCCTTAAATCCAAAGGGAGAATACATCCACAAATAAGTTGACACAATGGTAACTGCTGCATGAATCAGGCATACGTTCTCACCATTGGACTGCCCATATTTATGTACTTTCATACACTTGCAGTCATGCATAACTGTTACACTGCTTTCCTGTAGCTCCTACAGTACTTTTGAGATGAAGCTGGTAACTAGGGCACCGCAGGTGCCTTAGAGAGAAGGGTGCTGCCATAGGCGGCCATTATAAAAGCCAGGGGCATTGGTAGGAAATTTGGGGCCTGGAGTCCGTGCCCCCTACATATTTAGCATTGGTAAGGCACCAGTTAGGCATCGGTAGAGAAAAGTCTTAGGGTTAGGCATCGGTAGAGGGAGGTCTCAGGGTTAGGCATTGGTAGAGGAAGATCTTAGGGTTAGGTATTGGTAGAGGAAGGTCTTAGGGTTACGTATTGGTAGAGGAAGGTCTTAGGGTTAGGTATTGGTAGAGGAAGGTCTTAGGGTTAGGTATTGGTAGAGGAAGGTCTTAGGATTAGGTATTGGAAGAGGAAGGTCTTAGGGTTAGGTATTGGAAGAGGAAGGTCTTAGGGTTAGGTATTGGTAGAGGAAGGTCTTAGGGTTAGGTATTGGTAGAGGAAGGTCTTAGGGTTAGGTATTGGAAGAGGAAGGTCTTAGGGTTAGGTATTGGTAGAGGGAGGTTTCTGTGTGAGAGTAGGGTTAGGTCATAGTTAAATATCGGTAAAGATTACCAATATTTTACTGTTGGAATTAAGTGGTAGAATATTGGTAATTATACTGATACTCTGCTAGAGGCAATCCCCTGCGCCATTTTTTCAGGGGGGGGGGGTGTTCCTCTGAAAGCCTGAAATACATGCAAGAAGAATCTTTTTCTAGACACAGGCAAGTCCACCAAACAGTAAAATACCAATAGTTATTTTATACCTATAGAACACCAATTTTACATAACTTGTGTTGGCTATAAACAATTACTGGTATTATATTTGTTTGAGTTAAAAAAAAAAACATTTTTAATGTTGCAGATTTTTTATTGCTGGAGGACAATCAAGCCTTGAAAATGTACCTCAGCACAGCAGACATGCCAGAGACAATGTACAGAACTATTCAAATGGATGGTTATGGTAAGTAGGATTTTCTGTAACGGCAAATACCACAGTGTCTGTGTACTTTTTCATTCTTGAGTACATTACAATAAATGGGCTGATCCACTATCCCAGTCCAGTCATATTTTTAATTGTTATTTTTTAAAAAAATGAAGCACAAGAAGTGTTCCCATCACCACTCAAAGATCCTAGCAAGGGTGCTACCACTATGCAGATCTCCACCCTGGCGTTATCATATAGTGTTCATATTTTGCTGGGCCAGATTCTCAAATTAAAATCTTTACAGGGAACGTGAAATGAGTAAAATTATTTAAAATAAACACATGATGTAGCTGCAAATGAATATTACATACTTACCTCACCATCAGTTCCTCTCAGAAGCTCACCATTTTCTTCTTACAGTGATCCATTCCAGTTCTGACAAGATTTTGTCAGAACTGAAATATACCACTTGCTGTCAGTTATATATCAGCTGCTGTCAGTTACAACTGAATGTGCAAGGTAATGTCCATGTTTCCCTATGGCTCAAGTGGGCGATAACAGTTTTACAGTATGCTGACCAGGAAGCTGTTATGGGGTAATGGCCATTTTTAAAATGGAGGACAGAGAATACCATCAATCACGGTGGACAAACGGGATGCAGGAGAGGAGAAAGAGATCGGTGAGCAGACTACATGGGAGGTAAGTATGACCCGTGTATGTTTATTTTGATTTTTTTTTTTTCAGTTCAGGTTCTCTTTAAAGTGAAGTGAAGCACGCACACCATCAAGTACTAGGTGCTTGATGAAATGACATAGGCAATGTCAATCTTATTTGCAATATACGAACACAGTTCATCAGCACAACAAGTTAGATGCAACACACTTTAATGTGCAGTATTCCACATCAGAAAAAATGAAAGTGTTTGTATAAATGAAATCTGAACGCCTGTGGGCACCTATCTCTTCTGCTTTCCACTTTGATAACGATGCTCGTCCTGCCCACCGCTTGACATCATATGTCAGTGAAGCTTTACTGGCAAAAGGAAATTTTTTACATCATATCTACTATGTGCTCAGTATGACATACCAATGTATAATCAATAAATCAGAAATTCATATATTTTTATCTCACGTTATTGCTGTTATTATTTTATATTATTTTATTTTTTTTGAAAGAATACATTTTATATTATTTTAAGGAGGGGGGGGGGGGGGGGTTGTTTGAAAAGGTTTATAATTTTAACACTTTCTTCTAAATTACCCATTTATCTGGGACTCGGGAATAGACAATTTGGACTTCCTGTTATTAAATGGGACTCCCCGGCGAAGCGCCAGGCGCCGAAACCAGGTGACCCATTGCAGCAATGTAATGCTGCGCAGGGTGCGTAAGGGTTATTCGGTGCTCTGATGGTTGGTGGACCCCGAATTACATTTCCCTCAAGTTGCCATGACTCAGAGGGAGAATAGTATTTAACACTGCCGGCAAGTTTTGCGGCAGCAGGGAGAGCTGTCATTCGGCTCACCCTGTGCACAACTCCCTGGTGACTCATACATACGTACGCCTCCCTGATTCCACTATAAGCCCCCACATTACCTACCTATACGTGCAAGGGGATTCTTATACCCACCTCTAAAGCATAGCAGTAGGAATGATCACCTTGTTCTTGACATGGACAGCAGCTTTGCGGGGGGGGGGGGGGGGTTGATTCATGCCCCTCACTTGCACAGTCTACCCCATGTCATGGACCATGCAGACTAGTATGAATCAGGTGGTGAAGATCCATGCAGTCCAGCTCAGCTGTTCTGGTCATAGCCATCGGCATAATAGAAAAAGAGTTAAAGAGGATGGGGGGTAGGGGACTACGCTTTTTCATTTTAAGCTTTTGTTAAAAAGAAATGGTGCAAAACTAAGATGAGCAAGATGACTTCTTGTCTGGCTAAAGCATTTGTCTGCCTTCATATTTCTGGGGAACCTTGCTTCTCCACATCCTATATCACTAATTTAATCCAGGAGAGAAAACTCAGAACAGGAAAACAGAAATAGCCAAATGAGCTCATTCTCACACTGCCACGGCAAGCTAACATTTGCTCAGCAGTGCAGTGAGAAATTGCATGGTTTTGACACTCGCCGGTGCATATTGCTGGTGAGGTTTTGTAATTGTGTTATTTTATTGTTGATTTTAGTGTTGATTTTGTTTCTTTATTGCTCCCAGAGATAATATAAAGAAAACATTTGCCACTTGACTGATGAAGCTCATTGTTGTAAATGCCTCTTGTCTAGTTGCCCCAGGTTTGTTTAGAATACTTATAAAATTATCTATTTAACATCTTCAGATAAATAACCTGCTTCATAAATTAAGTTTCAAAGGTCAGTTAAAGACGTTATCTCCTTCTTCACTAAGAAAAACCTTTATACACTCCACCACGGACCATCTAATCTCGTAGCTTTACAGGATTTTAGTTTATTGATTACATTTACAACTTCAGAACAGTTAGAATTAGTGGTCCTGCTAAACCTATTGGCATTGTAATTTTAGCACTTCTGTTTTGTTCAAATTACTTGTTTATTTGGCTCATCACTCCAAGATTTAATCTTTCTGCATTAGACAATGAAATATTTGTAGTCATCATAGAGACCACACTACCTTTTTGGCTTTGTTAATTTGAAAATCATGTTTGTTAAGTTTTTTCAAATTAATTTTCTCCAAAATCCAGAGACCAGAGGATTCCTAAATACCCATTTTGAGAAATTGTCAACTTAGATTATTCCCAAACTCAACATGTAAGGAGAAAAGTAATGGTACGGCTGTTGTCTAGGTAGGTTTGTTTACCAAACTGCACTGCTGCATTTGCAGAACTCGTCTTCCTAAAAGGACAACTGTAATGAGAAGAATATGGAGGTTGCCATATTTATTTCCTGTTAAATAACACTAGTTGCCTGGCAGCTCTGCTGGTCTGTTTGGCTGCAATAGTGTCTGAATAACAACAGAGACAAGCATGCAGCTAATCTTGTCAGACCTGGCAATAATGTTAGAAACACCTGATTTGCTCCACGCTTGTTCAGGGTCTACGGCTAAAAGCATTAGAGGCAGAGGATCAGCAGGATAGCCAGGCAACTGGTATTGCTTAAAAGGAAATAAATATGGCAGCCCCCATATCCCTTTCAGTTCAGCTGCCCTTTAAGCCCTACTTTAGCTGGTGCCTGAAGGGTCTTGGTAGCTTCTCCTCACCCCATGTGACCACATTCTGTCCTCTACATTGGTTAACAGACTAAACCATGAGTGTGGGGAGGGAAAGTATTGCACTTTCAGTGTTTTAGTTTAAGGGAGCTCAGGCAGTGTGGAGGACCCCTCAGAGCTCAAGCAGGAAGAATTTGTAACAGCAGAGTTCAGGTCAGCTTTCATAATGATTTGTAATTGCTTTTAGAAAATATTCTGTGTTACTATAATGCGTTCTCTGCTTACAAAATGCTTGTGGAACTCATCTTGCTTTGAGTTATAGGCATTCACGGGCCATTAAAAGCCACTTGAGACTGCATTAGCACTTTGAAAAATGTTATAAAGTCCCTGTGCAAATGTTCCTTCTCAGCAAAGGCTTCAGTCAGAGTGGTTTATTGGGCATGTACTCAGCATCCACATGATTAAACAGCTCCAGCTCATATTGGTACTCCTCCTATAATAAGGTTTTATTTTCTATGCTTATAGATGGTGCTGGTCAGATTTCCTTAATATGATATATGGCTTTTAAGTTTGCTTGCACAATAACAACTTTGTTTTATATGAGTGTTCTTGCCTTATGTTGCTCTATCTGTACATTATATGAATACAACAGCTGTTCCACTATGTGCTTTATAGCATACTCGTTACTTGATCTATTTTCGCAATGTAACCGTTAATCTTATTATAGCAAATTCCAGTGCAAGGAATGTCACATTGGTGGATGTCACCAATGTACATTATATATGACCAGGTTATACAAAGCTGCTGAAAGAATGAAAAAAATAAATCCAAATTGCAATGTACGTGTATATTTACATCACAAAATGAGAGACTGACAGCAGAGACAAAATGTATACATTGGTTCAAATCTGTAAATGTAATATTGACAGGGCCGGATTTACAGCTCAGGAGCCTATAGGCACATAAGCTCTGGCACCCTAAGCTCCGCCCCATAACAGGCCACACCCCATAATAACACACCCCTTTCCCTAGGTATGGTATAAAGAATGTAGAGAGTAGTCAGTTGGCGGTAGGTAGGTAGGTGTAGAGAGCACTGAGAGGAGTCAGTGGGGGTAGGTAGGTCAGAAAGTGCAGCAGATAAGTATAGAGAGCACAGAGAGGGGTCAGTGAGGGTAGGTAGGTGTGAGAGCTCAGCAGGTAGGAATAGAGACCACAGAGAGAAATCAGTGGGGGTGGGTAGGTGGGAGAGCATAGAAGGTAGATATAGAGAGTACAGCAAACAGTAAGTGGGGATCGGTTGGTAGGTGGGAGAGTGCAGCAGGTAGGTATAGACAGCACAGAGAGCAGTCAGTGGGGTTGGTAGGTGTGAGAGCGCAGTAGGTAGGTATAGAGAGCAGAGAATGATCAGTGTAAGTAGGTCGGTAGGTGAGCACAGCAGGTAGGTATCGAGAGAACAGAGAGCAGTCAGTGGGGGTGGGTAGGTAGGTGGGAGAGCGTAGCAGGTAGGTATAGAGAGCACAGAGAGCAGTCAGTGGAGGTAGGTAGGTGGGAGAGAGCAGCAGGTAGGTATAGAGAGCAGTAAGTCGAGGTTGGTGGGTTAGAGGGTAGAGCAGGTAAAGAAGGGCATTCAGCAAAGGGTTAGAGCGGACCTGAGGGACATTTAAGTGACAAGACAATATACTCTGTACGGCGCTGCGGAAGATGCCGGCGCTACATAAATACTAAAAAATAATTTAAAAAATGAACGATAAGCAACGGCATAATAACCTATAAAGAAAAACATTTCTTTGTAACAGCTGATACAAATCCTTTAATAAATCTGCAGTGTGTCTACTCCCTGCTTTCATGGAAGCAGTCTTATTGTTAACTTCCTGTGCTTTCAAATGAGCTTATCTGCTGTGACAATCAGGTGACACAGGGGGAGATCACATTACAACTTGTGATTAGACACAAGTGAGGGGCAATTAGGCTAACTCTCTAAGTACATACAGGGTGCGTTCCCTATGTTTCATTCTGTCCTGTGAGTTCAGGTCCACTTAGTGGCTTCCCAGGTGTGGGTGAAGGGCAGGGCTCTGGGGGAGGGGGCGGACTTGGAGAAAGTTTAAAGTCCTTCTTCTCCCAAATATACAGAGCGCCTGGGATGTGGGGGACTCTGGGGAGGCAGAAGAAAGACTCTGATGGCAGCGACCCTCCCTCCCTTCATACCAGTGACAGCGGCGGAGGAAACCCACATCTAGAAGAGCGGCGGCAGCAGGCTGTTTTAGTTACTATTAGCGGCAACCTCCAGTCCTTCTTCAGCAGCGAGCGGCTCCTTGACGTCACCCAGCAGCGCCCCCTGCTCCTCCCTATGGTAACACGCAGAGTCGGACGCAGTAACCATGGAGAGGAGCAGGGGGCGCTGCAGAGTGACGTCATGGAGCCGCTCGCTGCTGAAGAAGGACTGAAGCATGCCGCTAATAGTAACTACGACAGCCTGCCACCGCTCTTCTAGATGTGGGTCTCCTCCGCCGCTGCCACTAGTATGAAGGGAGGGAGAAATGGACAGACCACTTGCTACTGTGTTCCCCGCCTCTCACAAATACTCCGCCTGTAGGCACGTGCCTACTTTGTTTAATGGTAAATCCGGCCCTGAATATTGAACAAGGATGCCAATTTCTTAAATTGGTTATGAGGTTTATAATGTTTAATGTCATAATTATTTTTCTTTCTCCGCCCAGACAAATTGAACAAACTCTTGAACTAGGAATTTAGGATGCCTGTGTGCCTGGCAGTGTCTCGGTTGTGTGAGCACTTAGTAAAAAAAGGGCCTTATCTGTTTGTAATAACAACCTAACAGCCTCTGACACTGTACTGGATGTTTTGTTTCAACGAAGGCATCATATTGACATGTATTTATGTTTCCTACAAAAAATCCATGTATCCCCTTTGATGCTGCATGTATAAAGCTGTCTTATAAGCCTACAGGATTCAGTCTGACGAAGGCCCAAGGGCCGAAAGCTTACTCTTTTATATATACTTTTAAGTTAGCCAATAAATGGTATCATCCTGATTTAAAACTTCTTGTATATATTTCATATTTGAGAAATATTTACTTTATGTTTCAGACCTCCCCGTCCTTCTGACTCTTCCATCAGACTATGAGGATGCAGAATTTCCTCTGCTTGTCTGGCTGTAAGTATAACTTGTCAATAAGACTTGTTTAAATCGAGTAACGGCGAAGTGCAGAAAAATCCATTGCCAGAATCCATGGCATAGACCATTAACATTTCAAAATAAGGCAACACTAGGAGAACACTTGCTATTCTTGAATTTCACATAATAGGAGATATAGTTTTCTCATGTGTGAATACATGCAAAAATAAAGCTTTACCACTGCTTATTTTATACTCATCCTCTGCCCAAATTCTGGAATTCAGTTTGTGTCATGGGGGGTGTGATTCCTCCTCTCTTCCCCCATCTGCCTCCCCACAACCACCCTTTAGAGATAGGCACAAGAACTCGTGCGTTTTGGTGTTACATGGAAATCCATGGCTACCCAACTTATTTTAGACAATTTCTTTTAGCCAGAAATGCACCAAATGGAACAGAGATTGCACTCTACTTCAGAAATATACAAAATTTGGGCAAGTCCATTACATGTGATACATGTGTCCTTTTTTTCTACAACAATCTATGCTCCTTAAGGGAGTACATTTTGATGTAATGACAGCCGGTGACTGGTATAATTTCATCATCCATTTATAGACCGTGAATGGCACTCTCCCTAGGCCATGACTTATTTGGCATTTACGGTACATATATTTGGCCCCACACCTTGTACCACATATGCAAAATATATACACAAGGAAAGTGCACTATGGATCCAAATAGGTTGTCACAGCATCCAAAAGGGGGAACAACTTCTGTCATCTGCAAAAGTTACAATCACAAAGAAATGGCGCTTCAGACAAAAAGTTATTTTTAAAGTTCAGTATACATTAAAGTTCACCCCACTCTGGCATGCTCTCACAGAATAAGAAGACCTCAAAGGTCATTAATCACTCATGCTTATCCGAGTCTCCCTGGTCATAAGTGGCTCACGTGGGGGAATCACCAATTATTGGCTCGCTCACCTCGGTAATACATGTAACAAATGAGGCTGAGATGGTGTATTACCTTACACACAATCAGGGCAGCCATCAGGGGGTACAAGAGGGACAGTAATATGGGGCCCAGGAAGAGTCAGGGGCCCAAACAGTGGCAATGCCACTCGAGTCTCTACTGGCAATTATTCTACCGTGGTATAACAGGAGTTGTGTGGTCATCTCCCTCTTCCCTGCTGCGTGATTGATGAACACGCATTAATGCAGGGGGGAGGTTGCTATGGGGGACAGGCAAGTTGCTTTGACTCTACCCCACCTACTGTGGCTCTGCCCCCACACAATCTACCTATCAGATTGTTATTTGGCATGAGGGGGTCCCTGTAGGTTTGCCAAGTATGGGGCCCAGAAAATTCTAATGGCGGCCCTGCACACAATTAATAAAAAAGCTAAAAACAATACGCTCAACTTGTAAAATGGTATGCCTAGTTATAATACAAACAAATAGGTGTTTTGGGGAATTGAGAAGACGTGCCATTTACATAAACATTCAGTTTCCCGTCCTCTCCTTTACTCATCCACAAAGACTGAGTGTGTCCTTTGCACCATTGCAATCTATGAGCAATTGTTCCTAGGACCGGTCTCGTTCCATGATATGGCATTGTGTTCAGGCGTGTTGTGAAAGGAGCAGGAGAGTTTTGGCTCAGTTAGGAAGCATAAAGTTTAAACATTTGTATAGTAGCTTTATTTATTTAAAGCTTCTATTTGGAATTAATCTATAAAAATAGACTGTATATTGGCACTGATATAACAGCTGTAGCAAAATTTATCTATTTTATGTTAATGACATGATGACTTATTGAATGAAACTCCTTAAGCATAAAGTTGTATTTTATATCCCCTTAGGCCAGAACTACCAGGCACTCAGCAGGTAACAGAAGAACTGTCCTTGGGGTGGGAGTCTGTGCTTGTAAGCCATTTCCAGATAATTGTTGCACGCATTGATGGGCGGGGATCTAAGAATCGAGGTCTGCATTTACTACATGGAGTCGATCACAAGTTGGGTTCTGCCGAGATCAAAGATCACCTGGCTCTAGTGCAGTATGTAAAGCTTATGTATCACTGTACTATTTTTATGTTAATGTTATTGCGTTACCAATTACTGTATAGTCTTCTTATAATACGTCTGACCACAATGGCTGCATGCTTTTTTACATTATGTGATTCAGACAATACTGATGCCAAAAGGTTCAGCACGCTAGCCAGGAAACTTGCATTGTTCAAAGCAAATCTGAGTGAAAATAAACTTATGAGAAAATGAATTGTATGTGTTTTACGAAGGGTAAATTAAACACAGATCAGAGTCTCATATTTTTATGTTCAGTGTTAGGCAGGGGTCACACTTGTCTTTCAGTTTTCTGTATCGATTTTTGTGCACGTGTTTTCTGCACATCATGCCCCATATGCAATTAACTTCTTCTCCAGAGTTTTCTCCTAACAGATATGTTTTAGCTTCTTATTAAAATAACTTTTCAGCACTCTGAAATTAAAAAAAAGTACCAAAAAGTAGGTGAAAAAGTACTTTGAAAATAATTTGGAGTATTTTCTTGCTTGCTGTTAGCATTATGAAAATATCACCTAGGAGAAAACTAAGGAGAAAAAGTGAATTGCATATAAGCCTATGTGCGTTTGTATGTAGAAAAAATGCTAACAAAGTCTATCAGCACATCAATTTCACAGTTATAGCATGCTTTTTAATGTGCCCAAACCACAATGAATCCAACAGTTGTTTCTGGAGCCTTGCAGGGTCTATCTTTTTCACGGTATGTGGCATACCACCTTAACCACTTCAGCCTACAGGGTTGATAATTTTTTACATCTGAGCAACTTTCACCTCCCATTCATTTGCCAATAACTTTATCACTACTCATCACAATGAACTGATCTATAACTTGTTTTTTCCGCCACCAATTAGGCTTTCTGTGGGTGGTACATTTTGCTAAGAGCCACTTTACTGTAAATGCATTTTAACAGGAAGAATAAGAAAAAAACTGAAAAAAATCATTATTTCTCAGTTTTCAGCCATTATAGTTTTAAAATAATACATGCCTCCATAATTAAAACTCACTTATTGTATTTGCCCATATGTCCTGGGTATTACACCGTTAAAATTATGTCCCTATCACAATGTATGGCGACAATATTTTATTTAGAAATAAAGGTGCATTTTTTCAATTTGCGTCCATCACTATTTAGAAGCCCATAATTTAATAAATCATATTGATATACTCCTTTGACATGAATATTTAAAAAGTTTAGACCCTTAGGTAACTATTTATGTTTTTTTTTTTTTTTTTATTATTGTAATTTTTTTTTTTTTTTTTATTAAAACTTGTATGTGGGTATTTTTTGGTGTGGGAGGTAAACAGGGGATTTTACATGTATAAAAATGTATTTTATTCAATGTAAGGTGATTTTGGTGTAGTTTGCTATTTGGCCACAAGATGGCCACAATCAAAAAGTCCTGGGAGCGATCGAGCTCTCTCCCAGGAAGAAGATAGACCACAGGGGAACTTTTTGATCTCAGAAAAGCCGCAGCGTCTGAAGAGACGCTGTCGGCTTTTCTCCGGGGGGGTCCGATCAGTGAAAGGGATTTATAATCCCTTTCATTGATCGCTGGGCTAACGGCCCCCAGCGGGAGCGCGCACGGGGGGGCCCGCGGGAGCACGCGCGACCCGCAAGAGTGCACGCAGCCTAACTGGACGAAAATTTTCGTCCAGTTAGGCTTAAGTGGTTAAAGTGGACCTCCGGACTAAAAATCTACTCAGCAGAACTGAAAAGGCTTGGTGTTTCTTTAACACTTTCACAGCATCAGAACTTTGTTTTTCTTACCAAAGCATCATTTTTAGCTGCATTTTTAGCTAAGCTCCACCCATCAAAGAAAAAAAGCCCGGGCCTTTTTCCCCTGATGCTGTGCAGAGCATGATGGGATTTCCTATGTTGTTATTCACGTTGCCTGGCAACTGGGAGGGGTGATCAGCTCACAGGACAGTTGGAACTGTGTCTCATGCTCCCTGTCACCTCCTTTCAACCAAAAAGATGGCTGCCATCATAAAATCAAACATTTGCCTGTTCTTTTAAAACAGGGTGGGTAAGAGATTATATTACCTATCTATTTTAAGTAACTTAATTAATGTAACTTAATGACCGTATGTTTGTTTAGGCTGGAGTTCCTCTTTAAGTGTGAACTAGCCCATTGATTAACATGAGCTTTCAGTTTAAATGCGTTTTTCAGAAAGGCAAAACAGCTGAAGGGGCCCATACACCTAATGATTTTCCCGCCGATATACAGCAGATTCGATCACTGTGATCGAATCTGCTGTGAAATCGTTGCGCAAACGCTGACCGAGCGATCGCTTTCCGTCTGAAATTGATCATTCCCGTCGATCCGTGCGGAAGATTTCGCTCGATCGCCGGCGGGTCAGGAGTGCGTCGATAGCGGCGTTCGAATGTCCGACAACCGACGCTAGTGGCAATACATTACCTGATCCGGCCGGCGCATGTACCCGATGTCACCGCTGCTCCTTCTCCGCTGGGTTCCAGCAGGCTTCACTTCTTTCTGTCCCGACAACTGTTTAAAATTCCCCGGACAGGAAGAAGCGAAGCCTGCCGGAACCCAGCGGTGAAGGAGCAGCGGTGACAGCGGGGACATGCGCCGGCAGAGCAGGCAATGTATGCAGGGGGTGGCGGCAGCAGCGGCAGCTTCACAGATGGTGAATCGATTTCATGCTGAAATCAATTTACAATCTGTTTGCAGTAAAGGCAGCCATACACTATCCATAGATGTGGCTGGATAGTGTAATGGTTAAGGGCTCTGCCTCTGACACAGGAGACCAGGGTTCAAATCTCAGCTCTGCCTGTTCAGTAAGCCAGCACCTATTCAGCAGGAGACTTTAGGCGAGTCTCCCTAACACTGCTACTGCCTATAGAGCTCCGTCCTAGTGGCTGCAGCTCTGGCGCTTTGAGTCCGCCAGGAGAAAAGCACTATATAAGTGTTTGTCTTTTTTTTTTTTTTTACGCTCCCTCTCTGATCAGATTCAATCAGAGAGGGATCTATCTGTTGGTCGATCTGATGGCAAATCGACCAGTGTATGGCCACCTTTAGAAACCATGAGATAAGGCTTCTGATAAGCATTCAGTGCTGGAAAGTTCAAAGAGTAATTTCTTCTATTTGTTTTTTTAATCAGAAAGACAGATTTGTCAGGGCTGCTGTTCAGATAGAAAAATAAATCCCTTAGGCAGGGGTCCAGAAAAATGAATCCCTTAGGCAAGGGCCCAGAAAAATGAATCCCTTAGGCAGGGGTCCCTAAGGGATTCATTTTTCTATCTGAACAGCAGCCATGACAAATCTGTCTTTCTGATTAAAAAAAAACAAATAGAAGTAATGACTCTTTGAACTTTCCAGCACTGAATGCTTATCAGAAGCCTTATCTCATGGTTTCTCCGATTTTTTTGCCTTCTATTTACTTTTCAGGAAACAGACTGAATTGACAAGCTGTTGAACAAGCTCATTTATGTAGATAAAAACTCTGAAGTCCCTTTCCAGGAAGAATTAAAGTTTTTTTAATTCTTTCTGGAAAGGGACTTCAGACAATTTCTTAGTGGGCTGGTACTGCAGTATGTGTACCTATGTACTTATATTAGCTCCAAATGCGTTGTTTTTTGGCACTGCATGCACTGCCTGTGCACATCAATTTTACTGGCCATTTGTGTCAGCCTCTATAACCTTCTGACTACAAGCTAATGTTAAGCTCGTCTAGTTACAAGTTAACGTGATGGTGTTCTTATTATCTGCAGATGTATATAATCAGTATTGTAAAATCATACACAGATGTGCTCCATAGATGCCACACCATTGTAAACTATTCTGGTGAGTGATTCATCATTTTGTTTCCTTCTTCCAGGCAATTGAAACAGTTACCGTTTGTGGACAAAAGGCGCATAGGGTTGTATGGAAAGGTGAGTGAATGCTGTATGACCTTCCTACTTTTTACTGTTGAGTTGATTATTGAATGTTATAATCTTGAATCCAAAGCTTCTACTGGGACATAGACAAGTACTGTATGGTTCTTGGATTCATTTATTTTACTAGTGTTCTACATTAAGCTTGCAGGTACAAAATAATATCTGTAGTTCGCTGTTAACATTTTAAACCAAAAGTTACAAGGGAATTACACTATACACCATCACTAGAAAGTTTACTGTATAGCTTCAAACATCAAAATGCTTTCAGTGACATTACAGATTAGCTACAATCTGTCCTATTCAAGCCTCTAAAGTGTACTAATAACCAGTGCTGTACAAATAACGTAAAGACTTTAAGTGGGTTTAGCTAAAATCTTAGTAACTATTCTTAGTTACCGTATATAATAGTATATATTTAAAAGTATTTGAAAGGGAGGCAGAGTGCAGACACATTACTTAGAGAGCTTAAGCCAGCAATGATCACATTTTGTCTTTGCCGATGACCAGAGATACGTAAGCTTCTCCGTTTCTGTGCAATTAAAATAAAGGTTTTGCACACAGGTAATGTGTAGGAATGCTTTCAAATATTCTTTTATGTAACTTTGAGTAGTTACTGAGATTTTATTTCTGGAAGTATAATCCATCTTTAAAGGAAACTGTAACGAGAGGGATGTGGAGGCTGCCATATTTATTTCCTTTTAAACAAAACCAGTTGCCTGGCAGCCCTACTGATCTGTTTGGCTGCAGCAGTGTTTGAATAACACCAGAAATAAGAATGCAGCCATTCCAGTCAGATTTGACAATAGTGTCAGAAACACCTGATCTGCTGCATGCTTGTTCAGGGTCTATGGCTAAAAATATTAGAGGCAGAAGATCAGTAGGATAGCCAGGCAACTGGTATTGTTTAAAAGGAAATAAATATGGCAGCCTCCATTTGTCTCTCATTACAGTTGTCCTTTAAGGGTAAAGTTGCCTTCCAGCGTCATTATTAGTGAGGATGCTACATCTGTTACAGAAAATAGATATCCCTGCACTGCCCCAGAATCCATCCAGATTTATGGTGACACATTGACATGTTCTTGCCAAACAGCTTTCATTGCGAAGAGCAAAGAAATCACTACTGGTAAGTACTGCACCAGTCAGTGCAAAGCTCATGTCTAGGATGAGGATCAGACTAGACATGTAATGGTTGACTATGCCAAGGTGGCAAATGATCTATCATCATTGCATTGTATCTGGAGTTCTCAATCAAGCATTTGAGGAGGAGACCTGACTTTCTCTCATAAGCGCAGTCAGATACATGTAGAGACCTTTTGGGGATGCTTAAAGGGAACCTTAACTGAGAGGGATATGGATGTTTCCTTTTAGACCAGGGGTAGGGAACCTATGGCTCGGGAGCCAGATGTGGCTCTTTTGATGGCTACATCTGGCTCACATACAAATCAGTAGGGGTTGATTCACTAAGGTACACTGATCAAGTAGTGCAGCTTAGTGTGGCAGAGCTAGTAACATTTTCAAAGTAGGCATGCTACTGCTGTAGCATATACTACTAACTTACTTGTGCTACCCCAAAAGGAACGGCTGCGCCAATTGTCCCACTGGAGCCTGTCAGGTCCAGTGACTTTGTAGGATGAGATGCCCTCACTTTGATTGGCCCAATAGGCTGCCTGTCACTTGACAGACAGTCTATTGGGCCAAAGTGCGGGGATCTTGTCCTACAAAGTGAACCAACCCCTAAGTCAGCAAGCTAATCGTACAAGCTGTTAGTCGATATTTCTCCTGTCTGGGAAATTACTGATGTTGCTGAAACCCAAGACGTGTCTGACACTTCCGCTGCCTGGCGGATCAACTGTATACACATCACCATAGCAACTGCGAAGTGAGCCCTCTGCTGAGCATGCGCACTGTCCCAGTTTTAAAAATATTGTATGGCTTTCACAGAATTACATTTTAAAATATGTGGCGTTTATGGCTCTCTCAGCCCAAAAAGTTCCTGACCTGATCACATACCTGAAACAAGCATGCAGCAAATTCTGTTTGACTTCAGTCAGAGCACCTGATCTGCATGCTTGTTGAGGGGCTGTGGCTGAAAGCATTAGACACAGGATCAACAGGAGAGTCAGGCAACTGGTATTATTTTAAAAGGAAAAATCCATATCCTTCTCAATTTAGGTTCCCTTTAAAGGACTTACGAGGTGAAAAATCGTAATTTTGGTCTTTACCTGTTTACTATGTGAATCCATAGGTGTGTTACAATGCGTCCTCCGTTGCATTCCGCCTCAAAGGATATTTTATATTCCCCCCAGGCTACGACCCGACCCCACAGCACGGGTCGTCTCCTATGCCACATTCAAGATGGCCGCCGCAAAGATCCACGGCTGCGCAGTACGCATGGCGGAGAGTGCGGCTGCGCAGCTCTCCACCCTCGCCCAGCCGCGTACTCGCTGTTAGCGTCATCCTACTGTGACAGCGGGCGCGCTCACAGCGAGGGCGGAGAGCTGCTCAGCCGCAGTCTCCGCCATGCGTACTGCGCAGCCGCGGATCTTTGCGGCGGCCATCTTGAATGTGGCATAGGAGACGACCCGTGCTGTGGGGTCGGGTCGTAGCCTGGGGGGAATATAAAAGATACTTTTGAGGCGGAATGCAACGGAGGACGCATTGTAACACACCTATGGATTCACATAGTAAACAGGTAAAGACCAAAATTATGTTTTTTCGCCTCATAAGTCCTTTAAAGCACTGGCATAGCAACTAAAGGACAAATACTGTAACATATAAATTACCGATGTTACATTTATTAATTTCTCAGTCCAGTGAAGCTTTGAGGAGCTCTTGAACAACTGACAGCGCTGAGCTTCCTTTGTGCTGAGCAATGGGTATTTTGGTTCTTCTTTCACTGGTTACAACATAAGAAATGATTCTACTGTTATCAAGTGCTTTTTGGAGACACATGAAAGCAGAATAAAGTATGACTCCCGGGTTTTATAGGGATAGAGATTATCAGTACATTTTAAAGTAAGCAGGGGAAAAAAGAATAATTAGAACTAGGTCACAGTGGCTGATTGTAAACTCAGCAGTGTAAATCTTCAGAAAGTAAAGTTTGAAATGAGCTTGTATATCTGGCATGCCGGCTTTCTCCATCACAAAGTTTTACATCATGGCTGCAATGTAAGGAAATGGCTCTGCAGGGAAGGATAAAGCATGCAGCTAGCAACTGCTACAGAGCTGCTCTGATCACCTGAGTGCTGCTCTGCACTACAGGAGCTGCAATTTACTGTTCGCTTCAACTAAGTAAAACAAAATGTAATTTTATTATTCAAGTTGAAAATCTTGAGGCTCATCCATATTTCATTGTATAAAACTGCTGACAAATATGAGATCAGCGACGGATGAATACGATTATCACTCGCAATCCCGAGTCTGTAATTTTGATACAGATCGCATCTTGAAGAATATATGAGCCTTTTAGATGCAATACTTCCAATATAGATGATTAAGTCATTTATCTATTATAGATGATGGACTATAGCCACTAGCATTCCACAGCAGTTTAATGAATGCTTAAAATCCATTGATAAGTTAAAGAGAATCTGTATTGTTAAAATCGCACAAAAGTAAACATACCAGTGCGTTAGGGGACATCTCCTATTACCTTCTGTCACAATTTCGCCGCTCCTCGACGCAGTAAAAGTGGTTAAAAACTGTTTTAAAAAGTTTGTTTATAAACAAACAAAATGGCCACCAAAACAGGAAGTAGGTTGATGTACAGTATGTCCACACATAGAAAATACATCCATACACAAGCAGGCTGTATACAGCATTACTTTTGAATCTCAAGAGATCATTTGTGTGTTTCTTCCCCCCTTCTGCTCTCATGCACTGAAGTTTCAGGCTGCTCGTTTCTTCCTGCAAACAGCTTTGCCCTTGTCTGTAATTCCTCAGTATGTGAAAGCCCAGCCAGCTCAGAGGATGATTTATCCAGCTTGTAAAAGATAAGAGAGAAGAGAGAAGCTGCTCTAATCTAAATAACACACAGGCAGTGTGCAGAGAGGGGCCTGGAGGGGGGAGATGCATCACAGAACCACAACACTGAAGAACTTGGCAGCCTTCCAGACACAGGCTGACAAGTCTGACAGGGGAAAGATACATTGATTTATTACAGAGACTGTGATAGTAGAAAGTGCTGCAGTAAGCCAGAACACATTAGAATAGCTTTTGGAATGTGTAGGATGATAAAAAACAGGATGCAATTTTTGTTACGGAGTCTCTTTAAAGTGAATCCGAGGTGAAAATAAACTGATGAGATAAACAATTGTATTTATCCTCCTACTCCTAAAAATAAAACTTTTTTTAAGCTATCCCATGGTTTTATTTTATATTTAAACATTTACAAAGTAGATTGAATGTTTTGTTGTCTCTGCTCAATGGTCATCTATTGAGCGTCCCAGAGTTAAAATACATTAACTATTGGCCTTTTTCTATCTCCCTCTGCTCTCAGAAGTTGTATTCTGCCAGGAAAACGTTTATGGCTTTAATTTGATTATAAGTGACGTTTCCTATATTCCCAACACGATAAAAACAAGACAGAAGCTGTCACTTCCATGCCTAGAAATTAACTCTTTCAGGCAGCAAAATAAAACAAGTAAAACAGCCTGGTTATAAATATGTTTTGCACTGTACATACACATGTTTATCTTATCATGCTGCATGTCACCTCGGGTACACTTTAAGGGACTTTAGAAGTTAAAGAAAGGACTTTAAGGGACTTCAGAAGTTAAATAAAAGACATGTCTACATTGAAAGTCTGTTGATCTCCTTTATTAATGTTCTCATCTAAAGTCATTGGGTTGGACATACACATTAATATATTTATGAATTGGATCTTGTCAGAATATAAATGTTTGGGGACTATGTGAAGAGACTGCAGTAAGCTGTGTTGCCCTCTGCATACGTTACTGCTGTGAACTGCAGATTAATGCACACATAAAATAAAGGTGGTTTGTCCTGCAGCCTCACTTATCTGATGTTTGTGTGGTCTACTGGGTACCCGTAGAGTGGCAGGAAATCAGTCAAAGGCTTTACGCATGCAGGTCGCATCTGCTTATCTTCCATATGGCAAGGTTACTACACCAAAAGATGACTCCAGAAGCTGCATGCTGTCCACCAACCACCAACTTTGGGATCCCACTAGCTGATTATATTAATACAGGCTGGTCCAATTGGGTAACCTGGCTATGTAAAGCTATGGGAATGTTGTCCAGTTGTCATGGCAAGCATTAATTAATACATGAAATACATTTTATGTATGAGTTTATTGTTCCCTTCTTTATAGAGGAAAAGGATGGAAGCTTTCACTCCTTATGTATAATCCTGTCAAGAATGGAGGGTTACCCCTTCACAGGAAGCCAATATCCTTCATGACATCACAATCAGAGTCATGTTCGATAAATCAATCCTGTGCTTCTGCATGGATCTTACAGGTCATCATGCATAAATCTTGCAGAAAAAATTATCTTATGCTGGGCATACACGGCACGTTTCTGGATGCAATTATGCGCCGGATCGAGCCGCTGGCTCGATGCCGGCACATTCCTGCTTGTCCGCGCGTGCGGGCGGATCAATTCCCGCTTGTCCCCGCTGGGATCAAGCGGGGAATCTATCCGGCAGGTCATCGGACCTGTCGGATATTATCACTCAAGCCCATCAGTGGCTCGATTGATAAGGAAAGAAAGTGCCGTGTATGCCCAGCATAAGGGAATTGATCATCTCTATTCAAGGATGAGCAATTGTCCAACTTCTTATTTCCTAAAATCAGGCAATTGCAGCGCTCCTCTGTAGTACAAATAATGTGATTAGGCTGCTAGGAGAGATAGTAAGCAAACACCCACAGTCTTACTAAAATAGGAGAAATATATAAATACATGGACTCCTGCACACTATGCAAAGAGAAATTCTTCACTTTATTAGGATAAAATCAATTAAATGAATAAAATTCACAGTAAAAAATGGTCAAAGATGTCTCTAGCAAACATTAGAAAACACACCCTTAGCTGTCTAGCAAACTATCCTGCGAGCAATCTAATATAATTGGACAGATCACAGGGATCGCTCCTGCAATATTCCTTTAGATAGAGCCTCCTTCTGGCTCCTAAATCCAGATAAAATGTATACAAACACCAATATCCATGTGTACATAGCATAGGACATCAAAATCCACTTGTGTTTTGGCAATCCTAAATCAGTTTCATATCTTGCACAGTTTATACAGAGCAGCACAATAGCAGCATTCAATAGAAGGAGTGTATCTTCTGGTACTCATGGCTCCACTCGATTAGCGTGTCTTTGAGTCCAATTTACCGTGCTCCAACAATCAATCAATGTCCTAGTGGAGCTGCGGCATCTGTACGTGGCCTGGGGAGATGGAGAGATTCGATTCAGACCTACTCGACTGCTGCGGAGCTCCAGCCGGCAGCTTCCGCAGTCAGGAGTATAACAGTAGACTTGGTCTGTTGCTGTGCTTGGGGTCCAAAAAAGGACCCGAAAGTTGCGCTGAGTGACGTCAACGTGCCAACTACCAACCACGCCTTCTTCTTATTTCCTGTCAAGCTGGCCATAGATATAAGAGAATGATTGGACGTGTGAGCAATGTTCATCTGCCACCAGCTGATTTTTATTGTTGACTGCAAATGTTTCGTTTAGTTGAGTAAGTCCTGTTTGAGCTACATAGAGGGGATGGAGAGTGGTGCATAGACATGGTGCTGTTGATCATGGGACAAACCACAGTGGTTGGTTAGGAATTCCTAACCTATTAAGTCACATCCCCTTTGCCTGCGATGTGTGCCTGAGAAATATACAGAAACTACTGATGACCTAATGACAATAAGTGCCATTGTCTGTCAGTTCATGTCTATAGATACCTTAAACTTTACCTGAAGTGGCATTGTATGCCATAAGCTGAAGGTTGCCCCAAGTAGTATAGTGCCGTGATCTGGACAACCCCAACTGTCAGAACTGAGACCCAACGCTTGCTTCTGAAGGAGGGTCAGGCTCCAGTGACGGCTCTGATTATGGGATTTGATGGGAGCCTTATAGAGAGAATTACTGCACTCTACTAATAAGGATGAAGGACAGGATAGCATGATGGATGACTACACTCTGCCATCTACATGGGGCAACCTTCATCTTATTACATTTTGTCACAAGGTACACTTTAAGAAATTTGCTTAATCTATTGCCACCATTATAGCATTCTGCCTAGAACATTCCCAGCCATCTCTCCAAAGGAACACTCTTGTTTTACAAATAATAATTTCACTGTGGCAAATTGGTATTGTTCTTAGATCAATACCTATTGATTGCTTTCTCCAGCTAGCAATAAAACTTGTCTTTATTCTCTATTGACCTTGACTTGACTACTTAATTAAATTATTAACTGAGTTATGGATGGGAAGCAGACAATACTATTCCCCTTTATCTTGTGTCACAGCAAAATACTGGTTTATACTGCACTAGTCTAAAAGGGGAGAGTGAGTTTGCAGTCCCTGATTTTGAAATTGCACTGTTACAAGTCATCTTACTGTTGTTTCAATGTTTGTACACATTGTTATAGTCTGGAGGATCACAGAGCATACCAATGATAACATATTAGTTCCCACTCGAAACTGCAAATCTTGAGCGCAATCACCTAGCCATTATGAGCGCAATTTTGCATTAAGATGTTCAGTGATTTTGCCACAATTAGGTTTTGCGATTCTCATTCCAGTGAATGAAAATTACAATGCAATCGCCCAAAAATACTGCATGCGATCGGCGGTAATTGCTAATTTGCCACTATCACAGCAGTGAGTAATTCCATAGAATCATACGGTGTGTGCTGCTGCAGCGTCGGAGACCAGCAAAGCACAAAACAAAGGCTGAAAGTGCCCGAGTGTGAATGAGGCCTAACGCTGCAAACAAAAGGGGACCTCAAGTACGGTACATATCACTAGTTATAATTTAAATTACATAGTATATCAGTTGCAAATATGTTCAGCTACAATGGCGTTATTTCACAAAACTTCTCATAAAATACTTATTTTTCACCTAATTAATAAAAATAACATGTCAGCACATTTACAAGCAAAATAATCACTTAAAGTAAGTTGCTCCTGATTACCTTCATTTCAGTATTACTTTTCTTACCTTATTATTTGTTTACTCTTTGGGAGATTAAAAGTTTAACAAAGATAAGGTGAAAACAGATTAAAACAGGTGAAAAAGCTTTGTAGATCATCCCCAATATAGGCCATAGTGGCATAAGTCAGGCTGTCTGTGTTAATTATTGTTCTTATGCTGGGCATACACGGACAGGAGGGAGGCTTATCAATCGAGCCTGATGGCTCGATTGATAAGATCCAACCTGTCCGATACCCGGCCGGATCGATAGTGCGCTCGATACCGGCGGGGAGAACAATGGGCAGAAACAAGCGGCTAATTAGCCGCTCCCGCGGGGACGAGCGGCGATCGATCCGTGCACACGCGCGGACGAGCAGGGATGTGCCGGGATCGAGCCGCTGGCTTGATCTGGTGCATACAACGTGCCGTGTATGCCCTGCATTAAATTGATCATACACGCATCAGTTTTTTTGATCTGACCAATTTGATCACTTTGATCAAATCTGCCAGTAACATGTTACTCCACCATATCTATCAGTAACTGACTGACTGTCCATTGATTTTTGTGCAGTTTTTCAATTTGAAAGTCTGCTTGGTCATATTGGAAGATCTCATTGCAATGGGAGAGGGGTGGGGGGACCAATAACCCTTAGCATTGTACTTGCAATATCAATGTTTGATAGATTTCTGCTGAAATCTATATACACTGAGTTTGCGGTCTGGAACAGGAATAAATCACTATAGGATAGGGATTGATCGGCTTGGCATATCAAACCATAATAAACCAGTGTATGGCCAGCTTTACGCTAATGTTCAAAGTAGGACAAATACTGCAAAAGATAAATATGAATGCAGGCTCCCACAATAGTTGTTCTGTACCTTCCCCTTAGTGCGGTGAATAAGAAAACGCTCACCCTGTCAAAATGTGTGGCACAAGTTGGCTTTGTAGAGGGTACAGAGGGAAGATATTACTTGACCAAGGCCATAGGCCTCATGCACTGGGCCAAAACAACTGTAACTCCTATTGTGGAGTTGAGCTTTGGAATGATAGACAAACCACAGCATTCAAGCGTCTATGTATGGTTAATTAAACATATATGATATAGAGGATCATGTGCTCTTTAGAAAAAAAAGTGACGTAATACAAAGGATACACCATGAACTTTATCCACAGTCTTCAGAATTGAGCTATAGCTCATGCATATTTGTAGGACTATGAAAGGTCCACCTAACCAAGATATGAGATCAGGGCCGGATTTGTACTTTCCAGCGCCCTAGGCCGGCTATCACCAACCGCCCCCCCCCCCCCCCCCATTCTGTCCAACTCTGACTAGAGATCACTGGGTTACATGGGCTCCTGTCTGTTTTGCTGCTTTGGGCCCCCCCCCCCCCCTGTTCAAAGAAGCAGTGCATGCTCTGTCCCCTCCATGTAATTTTGCACTCCAGCCTGGATGCACAGCAGCCGATAGTGTTCAGGGCTTGCATAATTCAGAAATGATGCTCATATATGAGCAGCACTTGTCAAGTACACATACCCATAGCACTTCAAGCCTCGGCTGCTGTGCACATCAGTACAGGAGTGCGTAATAACAAGAAGCCCGAGAGGACACAGTATGCGCTGCTTCTTTATCCTCTGTGCGACTTGCTTCAGTCAGAGCCACAAACAGGTGATGGTGCAGCGCAAAGGAGAGAAACCCAAGTAGAAGGATCCGACACTACACACGCTGGCATAGATGTAGTGTAATGCTAGGTACACATGATGCAATTCTGACAGATTTACTGTCAGATCAATTATTTCCAATGTCTGAAAAATTGATTGGAAATCAGATCAATCAATTTTCCGTTCATTTCTATGAAAAAAAATCATTCAGAAATTCTATCGGATAGCAGATAAGACATGTTGGAAATAGTCGATCTGACAGTAAATCTGTCAGAAAATTGCATCATGTGTACCTAGCATAAGCTCAGGTGTACTTTACACAGGGACAATTTAGCACTTAGGGCAAGTTAAGACAGATCTTAATCAGTCAGCATGAAGTTTTTACGTTTTGTAATAGAATGATAATATTTATTGGCTAACCAAAAGAAAAACAGTGAGCCTTTGGCTAATGAGCCATCTTCAGACTGTGTTACTGTATACAAGATGTTAGGACATACAGTCAGCAGGAGATGCATACATTGTTTTGTAAATATAAATAAATGTAATACAGTTGTCATTCTGTTTCAAAACATCCTGCTTTCACTGATGGCTAACACAGAACAATGCTTTGCTGCTTCTAAAACATGTCAGGAAAGAGTTAAACTGTAGCACAGAGAGAATGTTGCTGTAATTCCTTAGGAAAGATAAACAAACCATAAATTCAACAGGTCTCAGGTCTTTAACAGCTCTGACCAAGTAATAAATATCAGTCAGGGGGAGAGGAGAGCTGATAATTCCTGTCCTTGAATGCTGCATAAAGAAACGAATCTGAACTCAAAAGTTCTACTACTTGAGCCCATATATTTTTCTTCTCACAGCAGCTTGTATGTCCCCGCTCATTATACTAAGGACAAGATCCTCAGATAACAACAGATGCTGTCATCACACACACTCTGCGGTGAGAGAGATGCAGGGATCTCTGGAATTCAGGCAGAATAGAGCAAAGCAGAAGTGATTTACTTTGACATGTGACCTCTTATCTCTCCAAGTCCTGCGCCCTGCTGAATTTATCGCCCTAGGCCTTGACCTTTGTGGCCTTTCCAGAAATCCGGCCCTGCATAAAGATTGTTCATCAACATTTGACAGTCTGTATGGGAATTAATATGTGATATCTGAGAATAGAATATGCTATTATATTCAACTACATAGATAGAGGGTGACTGAGCCTTCCTGGAATACTGGGCAAAAGCACTGGGAATGATGGTGAACTGGGCAACTCAGTTTGCTGTTAAAAAGTGTGTTCCACTGGAGAAGGCTCTGGCTGGCTGGGAGAAATTCAAGCTGTGCCCTATGGGTACCCAAAGATAACAGATGTCTATGTGCATGTATTCCACTGCAGATACAGTGGTATGCAAAAGTTTGGGCAACATTGTTAATCGTAACAATTTTCCTGTATAAATTGATGGTTGTTACGACAAAAAATGTCAGTTAAATATATCATATAGGAGACACACACAGTGATATTTGAGGAGTGAAATTAAGTTTATTGGATTTACAGAAAGTCTAATTGTTTAAATAAAATTAGGCAGGTGCATAAATTTGGGCACTGTTGTCATTTTATCGATTCTAAAACCTTTAGAACTAATTATTGGAACTCAAATTGGCTTGGTAAGCTCAGTGACCCATGACCTACATACACAGGTGAAACTTTCGCATCCCACTGTACATCATAATCTTAAGATTTGGTACAAAGGGAACTCATCCATGAAAAGGGCACGGTTACAAGCCAATACAGGGATAGACAGCCCCCTCCCCCCCCGCATGCAGGGAAACGCTGCTGATTCGCTCCGGTCGGATGTGGATGTAGTGGAACTGGGCCCTAAGCCTGTGGGAAGGGAAACAATTCTCTGTCTGGGAATGTTTCTTGATGATTGAGGGGAGAATATTGAGCATTCCCCATGGACTCATTGAGGTATCAGCAAATATGCCACTTCTGAAATTCCAACAGTCAATCTATCCATTCCACTCGAGTGTTCATCACTACCTTTACAGTATCTGTATTGCAATCCAGTCGGTCTCTATAATTTGACAAAACATATTCAGGCTGTTGTTGGCCTCTCCCTCTGAAAATGATATTTGTCTGGCTGACATGCAGAGCTAGTCACTTTCAATAAACCTTGTCTCTGTGTCCCAGTGTCCCAGAACATGTATGCAGATGAAGAATACTCACTATGATTTTACTGGTTGTGAATTTGTTTTGGGTAATTGGCTAAAAACAACTATATGAAGACAGCCAGGCGGCTCATTTAGAGATGGTCAATGAGAAGTTAATAACTTTGGAAGTCATGCAATTTTCGTTATTCTTATGCAAATTGTTTTTTTATTTTTAGATACTTACAGTAATATAGTGATAGAGAATCCAGGTTGATAGATTGCTATTGCTTACACAGTGACATTAGAGATGATTAACAAGAAGAGAATAATATTGAGCTCATACAAATTTGAGATTTATTATATGCAAATTGCTTGGAATCATACCGGTCAAATGCAGTATCTTCTGATTTTGTCCCAAATCCAGGCTGCATAAATGTTTATAAAATTCACATATAATTTGCATGGGCTCTAAACTATAAGCATTTCATTGATCTCATCTAATTTTGATGTGTAAGCAATCTGGATTTTCTATCGCTATGTATTTATTTTGGCACCTGAAATGAAAAAGTAGTCGACTGGAGGTTACCGCTAACTAACTCCTGATCAGTTACCGCAACCAAAGTGATGCTGAACAGGACCTCCAGTGCCAGATAGAAGCCTGATAATAGATTCCTAATTCCCTTTGTTAACGGAACCTTTGTCTTGTAGGCGTATGGTGGCTTTCTGGCACTTAAGTTGCTGTCTTCTTCTGATCTGTTTGCGTGTGGTGTAGCAGTGGCTCCTATCACCTGTTTCCAGCTGCATTGTAAGTATGTTGTAGGGAAGAAGCACATGTCTACTAATAAGTATTTTCATTAGTGTTATGTAAGATACTTAGGCCTCTTTTCCAAGAGTGTCTGAACCGCTCTCTAGTACAGCCTTCCGCTTGGCGGCCACAAGAGCCTTTTGGCTATAATTACATGCAGCTCAATGGTAGCGTTTAGTAACACCACACATGTCACATTTGACACGGAGAGGCGTTACCAAGCGGCCAAAAACCATCTCTTGTCACGCGTGAAGTAGATGTAAGTCCATTGGGGCTGCCTGTCCACCGTCATGCAAAGCATTAGCAAACCCCTTCCCCGGCCAGTGAACAAGAGCAGCTGACAGGTGGTGAATTCAGTGCACATGGAAAAGAGGCCTCAGGCCTTTATTCAGTAAACTTTTCTCCTGAGTTTTCTTTCAGAGATAACATTTTTTTTCATCTTAATGGCAAAATACCTTTTCAATTCCAGGCAAGAGAAAAAAATACTATGAAGTAGGTAAAAACAGTAAAGGTGACCATACTCCTAGCAACTTAGTGGGCGATCGACCACCAGATTTGCTAATTATTATCAAATATGATGAAAATCGGTGCCGCCAAGTGCATGCCTGATAGATGATGCAACCAATGTCCGGGCCGAGAAGGTCGATTGGACATTCTGCAAGATTTTTGACCGTCGTGGTCCGTGGCGTGCGCAGCGGTTATGGCGAGCGATATTGGGACGGGCGATAAACATGACAATAACCCCCAACGCTATCCACCCAATGTGCTCCCCTCGGTGCCCAGTGCACTATACATTACCTCTCCACGTCCGCCACGTCCCCCGTCCATACACGTGCCCCACGTTGTTGACGGCGTACATGTGGGCA
This sequence comes from Hyperolius riggenbachi, assembly GCF_040937935.1. Classification (NCBI taxonomy): domain Eukaryota; kingdom Metazoa; phylum Chordata; class Amphibia; order Anura; family Hyperoliidae; genus Hyperolius; species Hyperolius riggenbachi. Next base: position 145,684,999 of record NC_090647.1, on the reverse strand, counting down.
TGTTTGTGACATCACACACGCACCCACATTACTCCGACAATCACGTGGGGCGCGTGTATGGATGGAGGGGCGGATACGGACAGGTAATGTATAGTGCCCTGGGCACCGGGGGGGGGGGGGGTATCATTGAACATTGAGGGGCAGTATCAGGCCGTTGAATGCAGCATCACAAGGCTGATTCCGGATCAATTTCAGCATGAAATCGATCAGGAATCGGCCTGTGGTATATGGGCAGGCAACAGATCTCTCTCTGTTCAGATTCGATCAGAGAGACATCTGTCTCTTGGTCGATCTCCCATACATCGTGTATGGGCACCTTAACATCAAGCTTTAGTTAAAAAAAGCACAGTTTATGTTAAAGATCACCTGAATGAATGTGACATGAGATAAATGCGTATGTACAGTGCCAAGCATACATATATTGTAACAAGGCTGTTCCTTTTTTCTTTCTCTCACTGTAAGGGCTTAAATTCCTGGACTGTGACTGGCAGGCTCTCTCTGGTGGGCCTCAGTGGGACTAGCATCTCTCATTGATAACTGATTATAGGCTATAAAACACTTGCAGGGCAGCGACAATTCATAAAGGGAATAAAAGAAAAAAAATCAATGGTTGACGATGGGGGTCGTAAAACATCCAAAACTGTCATCATTCAGCTGAGAAACTAAAAATGTTAATCTTACTTTTTTAAGCCTTTAACGATAGAATAAAACCGCGGGAGCCTGAGAAAATCCTATTTAAGGCTCCCTGCACACTGCAAATCCGTTTTCCGATTCCGATTCCGATTCCGTTTCCGATTCCGATTCCGTTTCCGATTTTCCTTGAATACATTCAACAGAAAAACGGATCAAAAAACGCAGCATGCAGTTAAGATTAAAAATCTGAATCGGAATCGGATGTAAAAACAGATTAAAAAGCGGAATCGGAATCTGAAATGCATGCAGTGTGCAAGAGGCCTTAAGCGTATGTATTATTCCGCCCCTGGTGAGTTGGGGACAGGGCGAGCCATTCAAATTCCCGGCAGCGGTTAATACTATTCCCCCTCCAAGTCATAGCAACTCGGAGGGAGAAGGTAATTCAGGGTCCGGTGACTGCCGGAACGCTAAATTACCCTCACGTGGGGTGCACACTATAGCATTAGAGCTATAGCGGTGCTGAGCTCAAGTGTTCAGCGCTCTGCCCTGAACGCCAAATCCACCTGTTCCATATTAGAAAGTACAATTAGATATAATTGTTTATCTCATCAGTTTATTTCCAATTCAGGTATGCTTTAACGTTTTAGATTAATGGGGATAGAAAAGCTATTTTAATGATCAGTTGTGAAAACCTCTCCTTTCCGTACACAAGTTTATTGAAGCTCTAGAATCGACTTTGCAAACAGTTTATTAACAGACATCTTTGAAACAAAGTAAAGCCATTTGTTTGTTTGTTACTGTACGGCGTCTCCTTAAAGAATGCAGTAAAGCATTTAAACAAGTATCCTCAAAGTTACAGTAAATCAATTTTTGTAATTAGTTTCAAGCATCCATTTTCCCTGTACTTGTAACCTGGTCGGAAACATTGCTAACAGCCTGTTCAGTGTCCGAGTTGTGCCATGAACTTTAGCGATACTTCAACAAAATTGTTCTCCCTCTCCCAAATATGTCCACAATGAAAATCAATTTCTTCTTACTAAAACCCTCAGAACCCGTACATTCTGTTGTCTCTAGATCTGCCAGTCAAGTATCTGACCACATCATATGGTTGATTCACAAAGCAGCATTATGCTGCAATCAGGCTTGGATTTACATCACAGGAGCCTATAGGCACAGATATCCTGGCACCTTAGACTTCCCCCTTCATGAACCTACAAGCCCCCACCAAACTGTGTGGCAACTGGCAAGTGGGCTGGCTGGCCTAGCTGTCACTTCTCCCTTAGTTCCCTTACAATTCTACAGGTGTCCCTTAGCATTAGGTAGCCAGAGGTACCCTCAGTATAAAGTAGCTAGTGGTGCCCCCGACTGAAGGAAGATCTCGTCAGTGGAATGGGTCTTGTTTATGCTCTGCTTGGTTCTCTGCATAGGGAATGAGGGAGGGAGGTACTCGGGGAGGGGAGTGAGCCACCTTTCCATCGTCAGGCGCCTGTAGGCACGTGCCTACAGTGCCTTATGGTAAATCCAGCCCTGGCTGCAATACATAGATTTATGTGTGTTATACTATGCAGTAGTTTACATGTATAAAGGTGGCCACTAATGGTCCAATTTCCTGAACGATCATTTGGAAACGACTGATCAGGTCCACTATTTGGAAGTGAATAGGTACTTAATCCCGTCAATTGCATTGATCCGAAAAACAGATTGATTCTATTGATCGGTTGGCTATGTATTAGGGAAATTGGATCATTAGTGGCCACCTAAACTATTCAAAACAATATCTATATGGCATATAAAGCAATAGGTGAGTGAGCAGATAACACGTGACAGAAACGCTGTGTCTGTTAGCTGCTCGCACACCCATAATATTGCCATGGGAAGTCAGACATTTTACAAACTTAAACTGTTGCATGAAATAACGTCAATCCATATGTTACAACACAACTGAATACACAGACAGCTTAAGGAATCTAAGTAACTTTTTATATGATAAGGACAAAGCATTTTAAAATGGTATCTGATGCAAATGTTACTTTTCAGCAGCTAATCAATGTGTTGCATGCTCCTTTAAATGAAATCTCACACAAATACTGTAGTAAGCAACCATATCATAGTGAATTTTCATGGAAACTTCATGGTAATTTTCCTAAATATGTCACTGTGGTCTTAGATTAGTGTAACTGGCGACTCCATGGAATATTAAGAGCTTTATTATTGCTGTGAGAGACAGATTCAGGGTACTTGGCCTAATGGATTACAAGTAGTAAACATTTTCTCAAAGCAACTGCTGACACTAATTTCACGGCATGTTACTCTTTGTATGAATGGCATACAAGTACACAGGCTCAGCGAGACACCAGAATCAAAGCTGCTATGTTTAAGTTACAAAACTTTCAGAAAGGGAAAGAAAGGGACAGAAACAATGTATGTAAGAAGTCGATGCTGGTACCCTGGCTCAGGTATAGTCAATTAGATGCAAATAAGTCTGGGTTCATGCAAATTTTATGTAAATGTATAGTTTGGAAATTGAACAAGCAAATACAGCAGAAGTTGCTTTTGAGTGGTCCATTTCCAAGATGCATAAAGCTGCATAAAGTTAGCTCACAATTTGCATCAGCATCATTTTTGCAACATCCCTCACACTTCTCTACCCTTAAAGCCCCTTTCATACTGAGACGTTTTCATTGCATTGTGTTACCCTTTTTTACCCCAGGGTAACATTAAAGCAATGAAAACCTATGGAGTGTAAGATATCGCGGCGCGTGTGTGCGGCAAGTATAGAATTTACTGCGCGGACTACAGTGCATTATTGACGGCGACTGGAAGTCATGTAAGTCTATGGCGCGGAAAATATTTTATATGGGTTTACATCGCGCATGCATGAAAGCATATTTTGTATATACACATCCGTGCACTTCATATTTCCACCACAGGAAGTAAGCACTAGAGAGTCTCACTTCTTGCTTGGCTTGCAACCTGAAGTGAGATTACCGCGCATTGCGGCAGTAATCTCTGAAGGCTGTTTTTGACGTTGCTGTGCGATGCAATTGCACCACAACAAAAATGCTGGTTTCTGGTGTGAAACCGGCCGTACACTATCCTGCTCCACAGCTTAATATATTTCCTCACACTAACCTGCTCCTCTGCTAAAACTATACCCTCATTGCCCTTTATGTCCAGCTCACATCCTTTAATGTGCTATGTTTTATATGTAATCTGTGTTACTCTTTGTAAGATTGCTCCATACATGGGGAACAAAATGATGTTTATTCTGTTAATGTGCTAAATGACTTTATTGTCAATAAAATCTTTTGAAACTAAAATATACCCTCAGACTAGCCCTACCCATACACTAACCTGCTACACTGCTAAATATATACGCTAACACTAACCTTACACTTACAGGTAAGGTGTTTTATCAGCTGCGGTAAAAGAATAAAACTTACAAGATGCTGCATTTATTCAAGCATACGGATAGTTTAAAAGGGCTCTGCCTCTGACACAAGAGGCCTGGGTTCAAATCTCAGCTCTGCCTGTTCAATAAGCTAGCACCTATTCAGTAGGAGACTTTGGGCAAGTCTACATAACACTGCTACTGCTTATAGAGTACGTCAGGGGCGTCGCTAGCCCTGTTTTAGGGGAGCACGTGCCCCCAATCTTTCCTGGGGTGCCACGGATCTCCCGGCCGCCGCTGCCCCCTCTGTCAGCGGCTCCCTCCAGCCGCCGCCGCCGCGTCTCAGACCTCAGGATCAGGCGGCGAGCCGGCGACCAATCGTGCGGGCGCTAGGACCCAGCGCCCGCACTGATATGCGGAAGTGACATCACTTCCGCATATCGAGCGGGTGCGTCCAGCGCCCGCTCGTACATCTGGTCGGGTCGCCGCTGATCCTGAGGTCTGCTGAGAGGTAGGGGGGGGAGCGGCGGCGGCTAGAGAGGGGGCCTCCCTGTCACTCACTCACTCACTCACTCACTCACGGGGCTCCCTGGCACTCACTCACTCCCTAAAGGGGCTCCCTGGCACTCACTCACTCCCTAAAGGGGCTCCCTGTCACTCACTCACTCACTCCCTAAAGGGGCTACCTGTCACTCACTCACTCCCTAAAGGGGCTACCTGTCACTCACTCACTCCCTAAAGGGGCTCCCTGTCACTCACTCACTCCCTAAAGGGGCTCCCTGTCACTCACTCACTCCCTAAAGGGGCTCCCTGGCACGCACTCACTCCCTAAAGGGGCTCCCTGGCACTCACTCACTCCCTAAAGGGGCTCCCTGGCACTCACTCACTCCCTAAAGGGGCTCCCTGGCACTCACTCACTCCCTAAAGGGGCTCCCTGTCACTCACTCCCTAAAGGGGCTCCCTGTCACTCACTCCCTAAAGGGGCTCCCTGTCACTCACTCACTCCCTAAAGGGGCTCCCTGGCACTCACTCACTCCCTAAAGGGGCTCCCCTGGCACTCACTCACTCCCTAAAGGGGCTCCCCTGGCACGCACCCACTCCCTAAAGGGGCTCCCCTGGCACTCACTCACTCCCTAAAGGGGCTCCCCTGGCACTCACTCACTCCCTAAAGGGGCTCCCCTAGCACGCACCCACTCCCTAAAGGGGCTCCCTGGCACGCACCCACTCCCTAAAGGGGCTCCCTGGCACGCACTCACTCACTAAAGGGGCTCCCTGGCACTCACTCACTCCCTAAAGGGCCTCCCTGTCACTCACTCACTCCCTAAAGGGGCTCTCTGTCACTCACTCACTCCCTAAAGGGGCTCCCTGTCACTCACTCACTGCCTAAAGGGGCTCCCTGTCACTCACTCACTGCCTAAAGGGGCTCCCTGTCACTCACTCACTGCCTAAAGGGGCTCCCTGTCACTCACTCACTGCCTAAAGGGGCTTCCTGTCACTCACTCACTGCCTAAAGGGGCTTCCTGTCACTCACTCACTGCCTAAAGGGGCTCCCTGGCACTCACTCACTGCCTAAAGGGGCTCCCTGGCACTCACTCACTGCCTAAAGGGGCTTCCTGGCACTCACTCACTGCCTAAAGGGGCTTCCTGGCACTCACTCACTGCCTAAAGGGGCTTCCTGGCACTCACTCACTGCCTAAAGGGGCTTCCTGGCACTCACTCACTGCCTAAAGGGGCTCCCTGGCACTCACTCACTACCTAAAGGTGCTCCCTGTCACTCACTATCGGGGTCCCTGTCACTCACTACCTAACTGGAGGCGCCTGTCACTCACTAGCTAACCTGGGGGTCCCTGTCACTCACTACCTAACTTGGGGGGGCTACCATATTAAGGGGGCATTCTGCCTATTTATGTGAAATGCTGTCTATTTATGTGCCTCATGACTGCTGAATGTGTCTTGTTGGGAGCCTTATGATTTGTTGGGGGCCTCATGATTGCTGAATTTGTCTTGTTGGGGGCCTCATGATTTGTTGGGGGCCTCATGATTGCTGAATTTGTCTTGTTGGGGGCCTCATGATTGCTGAATTTGTCTTGTTGGGGGCCTCATGATTTGTTGGAGGCCTCATGATTGCTGAATTTGTCTTGTTGGGGGCCTCCTGATTTGTTGGGGGCCTCATGATTGCTGAATATGTCTTGTTGGGGGTCACATGATTGCTAACTGCGAGACTATGGGAAAAGCTGAATCCTTATCATATGAGACAATAGCATTAAACCTACTTTTTTAGCGTTTTAAAACAGAAAATAAAACTGGGAGGTTCTAAAAAATTGAATACATTTTTCAGGAGTAGGATGGATGAAATTGTTTATCTTCACAGTTTATTTTCAACTTGGATTTTCCATAATGTTCATGTATGAGTTAAAACGTTTGTACAGTATTTAGTTTAAATTGCTGTTGCCACTTTGCGATAGATACCGGTAAGTGACTTAAGGTTGCAGTTTGGGCACTCGGCCTCCAAACGGTTCGCCACCACTGTCCTAATCTGATGTCCCACCATTGCTAGGTTCATGTAAATTTGTCTCCACCCGTTACCACACCTATATTCTGGTCCATGGCCCACCCATTTTTTGGTGCGGCGCGATAAGCACGCCACACAACGTGATCGTCATATTTTTGGCACGCTAGCTGCAGTGTGCTGAATTCTGCTGCCTACAGTATGTACAGTATACGCTGTTCTCTAGTGCTTGCACTGTGTGCTGATTTACCTCCAGTGTGTACAGTGTAAGGTGTTACTCTGTGCCTTTATTGATTGTAAACCAGCTGTATTGTATGCTGATCCCTGCTACTTTCAGTATGTACAGTATTAGCTGTAAAGCCTGGTACACACATACAATTTTGATTAGCCAATTTTAGCTCTGTTCATAAAATTCATTGTCTGTTGGCCCACTTACTGCACGGGGGTGGGAAATTGGGGGTCAGTGATTGACCAATCAAAATTGTATGTGCGTATACATCTTTGATCTATGCCTATACTGATTGTAAATGATCGAAATAAAGGACAGGGGGCTCCGTCCAATATTTCGATGGGCAGGCCCGTTATCCGTAGCTTACACCGCTGCTAAGTTCATGTACATTTGGCCCCACCCATGGCCACGCCCACTCACCGCATGGCCACGCCCATTTTTTGCCCCTCCTGGTGCCCACAGGTGCCACTGATCTCCAGGGACCCTAGAAACGCCCCTGGAGTACGTCCTAGTGGCTGCAGCTCTGGCACTTTGAGGCCGCCAGGAGAAAAGTGCGATATAAATGTTCTGTATTTGTTTGTAATAAAAGGAGGCAGAAGGATTGCCTCTTGCCAATCGCTCCCTCGCAGGCCGTGGTTAGAGGCATGGGTGAACAGATCTCCATAGGATGAGTGGCTGTGGGCGGGACCTATCTGATGTGTGCCAGCAGTGTCATTACTGGTCCTACGGAGATCCGGACACCTGCGCCACTGGCCACGGCACGCGAGTGAGGTAGCGATTGGAAAGAAGGGATCCTTCAGCCTCCTTTTATCGATATGCTTGGATAACTTCAGCATCTTGTAAGTTTTATTATTTTACAGTGGCTAATAAAACACATTTAATGCACTATATAGAGTGCTCCTCTCTCCTTACACTGATTGCACAATTTACCTGAAGTTACAGGTGGAGCAGCATATATAGTGCCTGTTGTCCTGGTGATCTGAGCGCAATACCCTTTGGAACAATTCTTGTTACCCTTACACTAACCTGCTCCATTGCTAAAAAAAACATTCTCTCACACTAACCTCATCTTTACACTAACCTGTCCCGCTGCTAAGTATATTCTCTTTCACTAACCTGCTCCTAGGGCTAGATTTCGGGGAAGGCCACGGCCTTGGGGGGAAAAAATCAGAAGGGGTGGCTGGACTTGTTAGAGATAGGTCACATGTCAAACTAGAACATTTTTCTTGGTCCGCGGCTGCCTGCAGCCTGAATTCTCTGCATCTCCCTTACTTCCTCCTGGACTTAGGTGAAATGCCAATCCCAGAATCCTCTGCTACATCAGTTTATTGCTGGTCAGCCACTGTTAATGACCTAAACCCTGCATTCCTAATCCAGAAATCACTCCAAAAATTGCAATCACTACAAACAAAAATTGCAATCACTCCCAAAATCGCAATCAGTGAAAAACTACTTCTTGGCTTTGGAAATAAAAGACTGCAAGTTCAAATAGGTACATTCTCCTGACTATGGAATAATTATGTTGTTTGTTCTTGTAGAATGTGCTCTAGCTTATGTTAACTTATTTCTATGTTAATGACCAGACACTTGAGGTCGTTTCAAAGGGGTTAAATGAAAGGGGTTTATTTACAATTATACATATGTACAAGTTAGATCATACAAACTATGTGACTCACATAATGGCTCTATATACCCTATGCACAGTCACACACTTCCATTAGCTGAGCCCCTATTCTGTTCCACAGTCCATAGCAACAGCATTCCAAGAGAGAGAGAGATATAATCCCCAGCATTGTCTTATATCTGGACATCACAGGTAAAGAGACTCCTCCTCTGTCTTATACATCAATAGTTCCTGCCCTTAGCAGCTGGGGGGAGGAGAGGAAACTGTTGGTGTGGTTGTAGCCAGTCCCTCAATGGCCATTTGCGGGGGCTGGGGTCAGTGTCTGAGGCCATTGTCTTTGCTGTGTTATTTACTCATATGCAGATGTGTGTGGTTGTAAAAAGTCCTTTATGAAACACAGGCTTTGCACACGGCCCCAGCTGATCAACTAGATTCACTGTGTATAGCATACAAAGTTCAATCCATGTAGGCACATCTGAAATAACTTTCAACTCCAACATATCTCCCTTTTGTGACTACATGATACCACACTCCCTGCCGTGACACCAGTCGGGTTATATCTTCGGTAGGTGCTGTACAGCTACATTGAGTCCCAAAAACATTGCCAGAGGGACTAAGGCCCTCCACTGCGCTTGCTCAAACAGCTATCTCGGGTAGCGCAACAAAACATAGTTCCGTGGTTAACGGGCCTCCATTTCCTGTGACCACGATCCATGGGCCACCAAGCAGGAACCCAACATTCATTCCCACTCACACCTAATCAGTACATTGACCTGGCATTAATTGTAAGGGTGAATATACAACATCATACCATATATGCATCACCTGGATTTACCCGATCGCAATATCTTATCATGTGAACCTTAGTTTGTTCTGCAAGTTTATTGGCATCAATGTATACCTTTATGACAAAGACACATCATACCCATGGATTATCCATTGCAACCAAATATATATCTCAATGAGTTTGTTTGTGTAGGTAGGTTGTGCACATGAAAATATAATACAAGAAAACTATCTATTGTACCATTGTAGGTCATGCGGTATTCATGTAACTAAGTCAGTACTCGACTAATCTTGCTGCAAAACACATTTACACTACATTACCTACATTGTCTTGTTTTCAGTGGATTAGGCACCAAATATATATAGATGAAACAAAAAAGCTTAACTTCTAATCAATTATCAGTACCTTGATTCTATATCATTGGTGTCCGGACATTACATTACCAGAGGTTAGCCACCCCCACTGTATACTGAAAGGGTGGGCCTGATTATTAAATTACCTGGATAAAGGTTTTACACCCAAAGAGTACGCCTGCTGTTCAGGCTTTATCCACCTTCAAAGCTTAATTTATCTTCTAACAAAATACAAATGGCTGGTGATGCCCAGCTATTTAATAATAAACCATTGTTGGTGGTAATTTCCACTGGCTTCTTTGAAGCTCTGCCTCTGGCTACTTTTGTTAACCATTCAATTGTGTGAATTTACATACATTCTTTTTGGTTGTAGACTTCACCTCATCCCTGTGGGCTAACTACCCATTCACTTCCTTTGATGAGTCCTTCTACAATATCTGTGTCAATGAAACTATCCCACACCCTACATAACAATGAGAATACTCTCTGTAGCCTTCCAACCTGGGAGGGGACTATTTGGGAAGGCATTCTAGTGTAGAAACCATCCCCCTTTCCTTATAAATCCCAATAAAAGAAAATAAATATCTCCACTACTGCTGTGTGTTACTATCTCTGCGGCCCCCTGCACACTGCCAATCTGATTTGCAATTCCGATTTTTACTGGGCGCTGTCGACCTACGCAGAAAAACGCATACGAAAAAAACCTCGGCATGCAGTACCGACTCACAATCGCGACCCACAATCGCACGTAAAATCGCGTCCCAAAACTGCCAATCGGAATTGCATGTAGTGTGCAAGAGCTCGCAGGAAAATATAACATATCTGACAATACCTCCCACAAGAGAACAAACTCTTTAATCTTAAATAATGTAAATTGATCATACACCTATAGATTTCCATCCAATGTTCCAAAACGATCAATTCCTTTCGGAAAATTATCGATTCAGAATAACTCGATTCCTACCAACCACTGCCCATCAATTCCCAATAGATTCCAGCTGGGAATCTAGTATTAATCGATCATATTGCAGATTTGCGGTGCCCAATGCAGTGCAAGGTTATTGGCCCTTAATTCGCCAAAGTTGTTGCTCCTGATTGTTTTTAACTTTCCAACCTGTCCTATCGATTTATTCAATCGCCAAAATTGATCTGACATTTGGGGAATCGATTCCTAGCAGCTGAATCTGCAAGGAAATAACTGAGAAAATCGATGTGTATGGCAACCCTTTCCATTACTTCCCTTGATTGTAGATTAAATTATAAACTTAAGAGGTTTATTCGTAACAGTACAATTGCATTTGAGTACTTCTTATGAACATATAAATAGGCAAATAGCCTCCATAGCTGTGTTTACTCCTGCCTTCAATATCTTGTATATATCCCCCCCCTTTGGTACCTCAAAGCATAGGTACCACTTTGTCAATACTTCTATGTAAAGAGAAAACCCACAAAAGTGAAAAAATGAAAACTAAAAAAAAAAAAAAATGGTGTTTGGGGAAGCAACAAAAATCCCCACAACTGAAAAGCAAAAAATATATTGTGAAAATGAAATTATCAAATTATCCAAAAACTGAACAGGGAGAGTAAAAAAAAAAATTACAACCCTTTGGTTGTTCCTAATCAAACCAACAAACAAACACACAGAAACAGGCCTATTTCAGGACACACACATAAGTTAGTTACACACAGGTCTGTACAATTAGTACATTGACACAGAGATGCTGATATCCTTTGGAGTTCATTGTCTTCAGTACTGGGCCATCTGTGTCCATAGAAACAAGAAATACAAGAAACAACAACAATACAGTACAAGTTAACTGTTAACCACCTTTACTTCAGTTTCACTCATTAAACCTTCTATTGTTTAATTGTTTGCAAACAATTAGGATTTTAACTCATGAGCTCATGGTATTTTCTGCAGACTAATTGTTAACCTCTATAATTTAGAATGGGTGCACCCTGATCCTAACCAAATTCCATGTAGATGCCCTTGGCTAAAGAGGAGAGAAAGAAAAACACAATACATGAATACAACATAATCAAATGTTAGATGGCTTGAATTTTTTTTTTACCACATACATTTCCTTTCAGAGATATCTGAAAAACAAAGCATAATTATGTTAATATCCTCACATTAAGACACCATTGTTACTTCACAATCTGTTAGGTTACCCCTATACTGCAAACCTGTTGATACAACAGATTGTATTTCATTTGCCATACATTATTACACATTAATTTTTGAACACTCTGCCATATATCCCAAGAAAAAAGGGATTGCAATGTTTGACAAACTACAGATTAGCCAATATGGCATACTGGCTAGCGGGGCATAAATTGGAATGTTTGGCCAATGTCCTTGCTGTGCATTGGCACCGTATGCAAAACTAGAATATTGTTTAGGTTTCGCTTGCTGGCCATGATTTCCGATTCCGTTTTCCAGCTTATCTGGGCCCTGAAATGCACCAACGTTCTCATGTTTTTCATGATCGTGAGGGGATACGGTGCTTACACAATTGGAGATATTGCTGGTGTGTCTATTTTTAACTTTGTGGCTTCTGCAATATCGTTTTATGTGGCCAGGTCTATGACATCGGTAACATCGGAAAATGTTTCTCTGTGTACCTTTATATGCCACAGATACATTGGATGTCTCTCCCTCATTGCCCTCCTCACAACAATCCCTCAGTATATTAATAAATTGTTGATACGTGATGGCATTTTTAAGAGCAAGTTTAACTGGGTGGCTTACCATACACTTATTTGCCATGGAATATAGCAACTCCCCATCATCAGATGATATATTTTGGCAATTATGGACCACTCTATACATTGAAATGTACTCATGACAAAATATTACAGGATTCATTCCTTTCATGAACCTCATGCTTGCCAACGCTTGCACGCCTCTTTCATCACGGCTTCCCAATACACGCTGTACTTCCTGTCTCCTACCTCCTGCATCTGCTACACAACCACCATTTTCCAGAACTATGCGAGTGGCTAAGGGCCCCGGCAACCAGGCCCGTAAAAGTGCACATGCATCTTCATCATTTAGACTGTACTGACATACCACTGCCTCAAATTGACTAGATAACCTCACAGGCGATTCTAGGGAATCAAAATCGCCCAGAATCTGACATAAGCGCAGTTTGTCCTGAATTGTTAGCACAGTAGGGCTGGACACATCTGCTAGTTGTACCCCACTGCAGGTACTGTCATCAGTAATAGTGCAGACATTTGCAGACTCACAAGTTTTTGCTTTTTGTTCACATATTGATAAGATGTTATTCTCCTTCTGTATCAACAATGAGTTGGTATGTAACAGTTCTCTTTTTAAAGAGGCAACCAGCTCTTGCATCTGGGTTAATTTATCATTGAGTGAGTGAATTAAGGTTTCATTTGAGGTGCATTTGACCTTGTGCTGTTCTATTTGTTTCTCCAATTCACTATTCCTTTCCTTCCAATCATCTGCCTCTAATTTCAACTCCTGCAAATCGGCTCTTGATGAATCTGCCATAACTACCAAATTATCCTTAAAATTATCCAAGTCCTTTCTGATTTGCTGTCTGTCTGCAGCCCAATCTCTCGCTCTCTGCTCTGATATGACCCTCATCCTAAGTAAAATCGAAATTTCATTTGCAAGCTTTACCTTCTGTACTTTCTTTCCAAAATATGTCTGCTGCAATCCATTATTACATTTCTCACATTTTTCTACCAATGAAGCAAACTGTTGCTCCTGTGATTCATTTGCAGATGTATTCACATCAACCGTGGCATGGTCTCTAACATACTTCTGTGCCAGCTCCATTTTCACCAAACTGTACACAAGATACAAAGACCAACACAAAAGCTATTGTCCTTGCAAAACACTCACATTCACTTCTAACTGCCTTCAGATTATGTGATCTACACTCACAATGGCTGACCAAACTATATACACAAATACAGCAACAACAGGAGATGAAGCTTTTGCTGCCTTTCACAGACCATTCATATTCAATCCACACAATTCCTGAAACCTATTGTTTCCTATAGCATACCTATATACGCTTTCAACAACCTATCTTCCTAGCAGTTAACTCATCATACATACAGCCAAACCTCACAAACCGCAAGCAAAATACATATATGCATTGATATATATCAAACAAAACAACTCACCGCATTTCCTATGCTTCCTTGGCATCCAGGGTCCACGCTCAAGTTATCGGTTAGGTCCTTTATCCTCGTCTTCCACGTTCTCTGGAACTATTAGCTAGAGTAACTCTCTGTTATGGGGTTCTATGTAGATTTACTAATTATCCACACGCTATCTTGGGGTGCCAAATGTAGAATGTGCTCTAGCTTATGTTAACTTATTTCTATGTTAATGACCAGACACTTGAGGTCGTTTCAAAGGGGTTAAATGAAAGGGGTTTATTTACAATTATACATATGTACAAGTTAGATCATACAAACTATGTGACTCACATAATGGCTCTATATACCCTATGCACAGTCACACACTTCCATTAGCTGAGCCCCTATTCTGTTCCACAGTCCATAGCAACAGCATTCCAAGAGAGAGAGAGATATAATCCCCAGCATTGTCTTATATCTGGACATCACAGGTAAAGAGACTCCTCCTCTGTCTTATACATCAATAGTTCCTGCCCTTAGCAGCTGGGGGGAGGAGAGGAAACTGTTGGTGTGGTTGTAGCCAGTCCCTCAATGGCCATTTGCGGGGGCTGGGGTCAGTGTCTGAGGCCATTGTCTTTGCTGTGTTATTTACTCATATGCAGATGTGTGTGGTTGTAAAAAGTCCTTTATGAAACACAGGCTTTGCACACGGCCCCAGCTGATCAACTAGATTCACTGTGTATAGCATACAAAGTTCAATCCATGTAGGCACATCTGAAATAACTTTCAACTCCAACAGTTCTTCAACAAAAATCTCTTTTTAAAGGCAGTTGTTTCATTTGAATGTCTTGAGAAATGGAAGGTTGTATCTTGACCGGTGGGTTCTGTGCATAATAAACTTGTTTCCATTTCCATACAGCGGCAGTGCTTACAGAGAGGTACCTGGGGATGCCATCACAAGAAGGTTCAGCCTACACGGTATGTTCCCTCAAATCAGCATTGTGCATTTGTTGCAACTCCTTTATGACCCAGACTGTTTCATAAGTAACATTTTGCCGTTCTGCAGTATTTATTAGATTCTTGTGCTAGTAACTAGTAATCCTAGTTCAGCCCCCATTTCTTAAAGTGGGATTATATTCTTACAACTAAAAATTCAGTAACTACTCTTAGGTACATAAAAGAACATTTGAAAGAATTCCTTGTATGTAAAAATGTTTATTTGCACTGCAGGGAGCAGTATAGGCTTGCTTGTCTCTAGCTAGCCAGCAAATGTATCAGTAGGAACAGGCATGGAACACCATTTAAGCAAAACTACACAGGGTTATTAGGGAGCATGCCCATAAACTTAGGCTACATACACACTTGAGATAAAAGTCTTTGGAAAAGGCAAGATCACAGACCAATTTTACCTCATACTACATACTCCGCCAGGCGGATCATTCAAGACCAATCTTATCAGCTAAACGACGCACTGCACACACTCCCGATTTGACGTCCGGACGACTGAACGAAGGGACGTCCAAACGGCGGGTCGTTAAAAAAATCCGACGTGTGTATGGACCTTTGGTCACAGGCTACTGAAATAGCACAGCAGTGATAGGGCCATCAGTCCTGTACATTCACTGCAATAGACATGATCCTCAAGTACTTTAATGGACGACATCTAAAATAGTTTCACTTTAAAAGGAAAGATAATGCTCATCAAAAGGCACAGTCTTAATATATTTCTCATGGTTTTATTAAAGTGGCTCTATCACATATATTCCAAGTCTGCATATATACAGTAAATTGATTTTGTATCACAATATATAGTAAAAGTGTTCAATATTTAATTAGAACAAAGCAGCTTCAGAGCTTCCATCAAGTAACACTGTCTAGAAAGAAGTTTAAATAGAACCTGTAACAAAAAAAAAGTTCCCCTGGGGGGTACTCACCTCGGGAGGGGGAAGCCTCAGGGTCCCAATGAGGCTTCCCCTCCCCTGTAGCTGCAGGTAGTCCAGCTCTGGATCCCCCGAAGTGTCCGGGAATCCTCCCTCGACAAGCCTGACAAGCGCTGATAAGCTCTGATTTATTTACCTTTCCTGGCTCCAGCGAGGGCGCTGTTGTGGCTTTCCACACGGAGATAGGCGAAAATAGCCGATCTCCGTCGGGTCTGCTCTACTGCGCAGGCGACTTGTGCCTGCGCAGTAGAGTGGGCCGATAGCGATCGGCTATTTCTGCCTATCTCCGAGTGGAGAGCCGATACTGCGGCTGCGCTGGAGCCGAGAAGGTAAATATTTACATCTCCCGTGTTCAGGGAGATTTATCTCCGCCGCCGTGGGACTGAGGGGAAGCCTCAATAGGATCCGGAGGCTTCCCCCACCTGAGGTGAGTACCCCCCAGGGGAGGTTTTTCTCAGTACAGGTTTTCTTTAAAGTGACTCTGATGTGAATAAACATGTCCCTGGGGGGTACTTACCACTGGAGTGGGAAGCCTCTGGATCCTAAAGAGGCTTCCCTTGCCCTCCTTCACAGGCCCATTTCAGCACTAGTCCCTTGAAAAGGTGTTTTGAAGACAGGGGAAGCCTATTTAGGCTCCAGCGGCTTCCCCCCTCCCAAGGTATCCGTTTTTTTTTTTTTCCGTTTGTTTGAAAAAGTCACAGGTTTACTGTAAAGTTCTTTCTTAACTGATTCAGGTTCCGTGGTTTTCACGTGAGAAATGTTCACCTCCCATTCATTAGCCTATAACTTTATCACTACTTATCACAATGAACTGATCTATATCTTGTTTTTTCCGCCACCAATTAGGCTTTCTTTGGGGGGTACATTTTGCTTAGAGCCACTTCAGGGCTCGTTTCCACTGTTGCGACGCGATTTCGCCGGCATTCCTACGCTTGTAAAAACGCATGCGGATGCGTTTCAGCATACGTTTTTACCCGCGATTTCGCATGGCAGGGTGCCATGCGAAATTAACCATGACACTGCCAGGGCAAAATAACATTGAAAAAGGTGCGAAATCGCACGCGAATCGCGGGTAAAAACGCATGTAAAAACCGCATGCGTTTTTACTATTAAATACATTAGCGGCGATTCGCACGGATTCCCGACGCAGGCGAATTCGGTGGGTCCCGTCGTGCAGATTTGTCCCGCCGCCAAATCGCTCCCGCACGCCGCACATGTGGAAACAGCCCCGGCCACTTCAGTGTACCAAGCGAATCCGCATCTCGTCGCCGCATGCGGATTCTCTATGGTGGAAACGAGCCCTTACTGTAAACGCATTTTAACAGGAAGAATAAGAAAAAAATGGAAAAATTCATTATTTCTCAGTTTTCAGCCATTATAGTTTTAAAATAATACATGCCTCCATAATTAAAACTCACGTATTGTATTTGCCCATATGTCCCGGTTATTACACCATTAAAATTATGTCCCTATCACAATGTATGGCGACAATATTTTATTTGGAAATAAAGGTGCATTTTTTCCATTTTGCATCTATCACTATTAACAAGTTTAAAATAAAAAAAATATAGAAATATTTCATCTTTACATTGATATTTAAAAAGTTTAGACCCTTAGGTAAATATTTACATGTTTTTTTTTTTATTGTAATGGTTTTTTTTTTTTATAGTAAACATTTTATTTGGGTAGTTTTGGGAGGGTGGGAGGTAAACAATAGATTTATAATGTTAATGTGTGTTCATTTTAATTTATTTTTACTTTCAGTTGTAGTATTACTTTTTGGCCACAAGATGGCGGCCATGAGTTTGTTTACATGACGTCACTCTAAGCGTAACACACGCTTAGAGTGACGCATCGGGGAGGGAAACGGCCAGAAAAGGCGCAGCTTCCGAGAGAAGCTGTTGCTTTTTCACCGGGGAAAAGGAATCAGTGATTGGGCACCATAGCCCGATACATTGATTCCCTGGCTACCGAATCCGCAGCCAGGAGTGCGCTTGCACGCGCGCGATCGGCCGCGGGAGCACGCGGTAGCGCGCATGGTTCCTGGACGTAGTTTCTACGTCCAGGAACCAAAATAGGTTAAGGTGCCCATACATGGTACAATGTTTTCATTTTTTTCAATTGAATAATTTTGTTAAATTGTTCCGTTAGATGGAATATAAAGATTTTTCCAACATGTCCGATCATATTTTTATTGAAAAAGACAGGATAATCGTTCGTTTTTCTTGATAGAAAAAAAAAGATTATTTTCAACTTTCATTTGATTCTATCGTTTTGGTAAAACAGGACAGGAATAAACAGGAAAATGTAACATTTTTATTGTACCGTGTATGGGCACCATTACAGGAGCACCGTGGGAGGTTGGTGTCATCTACAGGAGATAATATTTGCTTGCAGAGCAAAATAGCAGCACATCCACAGCACATATTATTATCGGTAGTAAATTGTGATTTTATGGTCGAAGAGGGCCAAAAAAAAAACATGCTTGCCCCCATCTTGGAGAAGACACAATATAATGCAGTTTATTTTGTAGTCTTTTTTTTTTTTTTTTTTTTTAGAAGTCATCTTATTTGGCACTATGAAAATTTTTTTTACCTGGAGCTTTATTGTGTACCTAAAATTAATGTAGCAAAAGGATTTATACTTACCTGGGGCTTCTTCCAGCCCCCTATGGTCCGTCTGCTCCCTCAATATCCTGCTGGTCCCCACCATTGTGCCGTTGTCAGCCCATAGATAAAGTCCACTGTGCAGCTGTTTCACATACTGCGCATGTGCAATTCGGGCAGCGCACACCACCCGATCGCGCTTCCATGGCCAGGATTGCAGACTTCACAGCGGCACAGCAAAGGGGACTGGGAGGACAGCAACTGAGCAGATGGACTACAGGGGCCTGAAGGAAGCCCCAGGTAAGTATAATTCCTTTACCTACATTCATCTCAGGTTTATTTATATTAAAGGAAACCAGAGATGAACGCTTTAGCACAAAATAAACATATCCCCGATAGATTTTACAAAATAAATACTATACCTGGTATTTTTGCCTCTCTGGTGTGCCGTTTTTTGTGTTTTTCACTAAAACTCCACGCAAAACACAGTTCATCAGAAAAGCATATTATTTAGTGGGATGTGTGCACAATGAAATCACCATTTCTAAAAGCCTCTTATGACTACCAAATATAGATTAAAAAAAAATCCTTCCTTGGCACCAGCAGCTCCTCCCATCTCATAACAGCTCTTTGTGATGTTGCAAGTGTACAAAACAGGAAAGCAGAGCCAGAAGGGGGCAGGCTTGGGCTTGAAAAGACATCAGAGAAGACAGACTCTGCTATAGTGATTCCTGAGCAAAGCCAGACTGAATGCTCAGTTGGTGATTTTATCAGGGCTGATAACAAGCAGGCTGAGCAGTGAAGGATGAAACAGAGAGCAGGGTAGGTGTTTTCTCGAATGTTCCCACTGATATACTGTACGTGGTAAAATACATGAGGGTGCTTTGTCTCTGGTACACTTTAAAGGATACCTCAACTGACATGTGACATGATGAGATAGACATGTGTATGTACAGTGCCTAGCACACAAATAACTATGCTGTGTTCCTTTTTTTCTTTCTGTGCCTGAAAGAGTTAAATATCAGGTATGTAAGTGGCTGACTCAGTCTTGACTCAGACAGGAAGTGACTACAATGTGGCCCTCACTGATAAGAAATTCCAACTATAAAACACTTTCCTAGCAGAAAATGGCTTCTGAAAGCAAGAAAGAGATAAAAAGAGGAATTTCTTATCAGTGAGGGCCACATTGTAGTCACTTCCTGTCTGAGTCAGGACTGAGTCAGCCACTAACATACCTGATATTTAACTCTTACAGATAGAGAAAGAAAAAAAGGAACACAGTATAGTTATTTGTGTGCTAGGCACTGTACATACACATGTCTATCTCATTATGTCACATTTCAGTTTGGGTATCCTTTAAGCACATGAAGCCAAAAGGTGGAGCTGTGTATCTCTTTGATTTATCCTTTGTCTCATTTCTGAGTAGGTGTTGGTGTCTTCTCTTCACTGTGCAGCTAGGCACTGGCCTTCCAACTATCAGATCACATTGGCATGTAAACACGGCTCCCTCTTGTATTGCTACCTTTTCACCACAAACAAAGACCAGGTTGTTGTTAGTTCAGTATTCAGTATGGCAATAATCATCGCAAGAGATTAACTTTTTTATATCAAATTTCATTTATTCATCGTTCAAAGTCATTGAATTTGATTAATGTTCTGGCAATATGGCTGCAGAAATGAGTCATTTTTCCTTAGTTCAGTAGTTATTTGAGAGTTTTCCTTTATAGGGTTGTTCTTAAGTTCTCATTGTTTTTTGTGTCAGATGCCTACAGCAAAAATGTATGATAAATGAGTTCAAATGCAGTTTGGCCGCTTGTAAAATCACATAGCTTGTCTTGTTCTCTTATAGAGCATGAAAATGATTTTGTACAACTCCGGACAAGGCTGTTTCATCATGTGCACTACATGTCATTTTACACAATCTTTCCTTTTGAGCTTCTCTCATATGATGTTTGCAGATTTGTTGGATATTTAGCTCTGTACTGTAAATACGGCTTACGGGTAAATGAGAAATCATGTGGTCAATGTAGTAACTACAAACCAGGGGCCAGCAAAATGTTGATGGGTTTCCCCCAACAGCCACACCATCCTTCCTCATGGTAACCCCTGCTGCCAGGAGGCCTATCTGTTAGGAATCATATAACAAGTGTGTCCATAACCACATCTGTTCCTGGAAGCAGCCCCTGTATTGGATAGAGGAAGGGTAAGAAGCTATACAGTAATTATGGCTGTGATCTCAGTGTTTAACAGAATGTCTAAGGCACATTAAATCCTAGGTTCTCAGCATATGGTCTGCATATCTCAGGAGCTACTACTATGAGGATAACCTCCCTGGCAGTGTGATTATTTCCAGATTTCTTTCACGAGCTTTTAGACCCTAAAAGCAGGATAAAAAAAATAATACTGCAGTGAGATCTGCAGCAGCCCAGCACATTACTCACCTTCCTGGGATCCAGCGCTGCAATTCTCCCTCCATCCTCCGGGTGGCGCTGTACCCTTATAGTGAGATCGCTGTCTGGCATCAGGATGTCAAATGGTGATCTCACCTGAGGGATTGAGAATCTCCCGCAGCTACCCCGAGTCGGGTTTGGGATTACCACTCCTGGCTTCTCTTTTCCACCCCGAGCCTGACTCTGGGTTACTGCAATAGAGGTAAATGGGTAATTGGCCCTTTTGCAGTCAATCCCTTCTATTAAGTTTTGAGATAAAAAAAAAAAAAAAAAAAAAGATTATAAACAAACCTGAGTAAGTAATTTAGTTGATAAAAGGGATGAAGGAATGTGAAAGGGGTACTTGAGATGACGCTAACCACAAGAGGTGGTACTTATATATGGGGGGTAGGCTGCCTATAAAAGTAAGGTCAGATGTTTGAAAAGGCTGCAGAGCCACGGCTAGGGCAGCAGCTGCTCAAAGGGGTGGCCACACAGAGAAAAGGAGCTGCTCCAAATGGAAAAGGGAGGCTGCAAACCAGGGAGCAATACACTGAAGCAGGGAGTTGCTGTCCAAGGGGGCTGCTCTACCTGGATGGCACACATGGAAGAGGGGGGCCCATGGAATCAGAGGGCAGCTGCTAGATGTAGAATATCTGCCACAAATAAATTAGCCTAGAAGTGGACAAAGTATAGATCTAGCCTTGCATGGAAGGGTACATAGGAAAGCTGGACTATACAGAAAAAAAGGTAGAAGATTCAGCCCTGGGGCAAGGTTGGACAAGGAATAGAGCTACTGCTGCACACAATAGATGAGGCCGCAAACAGAAAAGGAAAGCTGAAAATGATGGACTGCACATGGAAGAATGTAGCTTCTGTTCAGTAGCAAGGCTTGGTCAGTCCACTCTTATATATTCAACCAATTCGAACTTGACACCTTATGGGAGAGAGGTCCACAGAAAACGCCATTCTCAGCAGAAAAACATTATAAGCTTTGTGTACAGCAATCAAGCGGTTATATGGACTGTCAAAATCATTTTTCTGTACCTTGGAATGCTTTTCTATTTGTGTCAATCTCCTTAGGTGGCCTCATTGTTGAACGACGTTCAGAGGCTGCAGGGCCGGCGGTTTCTGCTGGTGCACGGCACTGCTGATGGTGAGACTCGCATCCGTGGAATGAACAGGTGCATGTTGGACAACATCATTTTAAGGTCATTATAAAAATAAAGCATGTATTACTAGAGAATGTGATTGCACAACGGGGTTTCTTCTTCACTGCGCAAGTAACAGTAATTGGCTTCAACTAACCTAGCATATTTTAGGTTTGTTACATTTTTTTTATTTAAGCAGCAGAAGGATGCCTATGCATTATGCATGCTGTATGGGAAACAATGAGATGATATTACTGAGAGCATTTTGCCTAAACGAGCTATTGCTTGTGCATGTGCCTGTAGGCCGAACAGCACGGAGAACAGAAACAAGATACATTTCTAGCTGTGATAAATTCATCTTCATAAACCTTCTATAGCAAGTTTCACACATAATAATCCTGCACTATGCAAAAGAAATGTCCCCGGTAAGCTGTGTGCTCGTGAGGGAATTATAATACAACTCTGAATGTTTGTATTGCGAATTCACTAATCATACCACCGTATTTGATATTTACTTCCAAGAAGGTTTGAAAAAGTCTCTGAATAATTTTAAAAAGATGAATTCTGTTTCAAAGTGGAGCTATGCTCTCACCTGGGATATTTACAGTATTATCCTAGCAACTACCCAGTTATGAAAACAAGGAGGTAGAAACTTCAGATTCTTGAAGCAATACTCTTGAGCTCCATGGTTGCTCATTGTAGAACAATGTAGCACTCAAGGCTGTGTGTATGATCTTCCATTATTAAGATGAACAGTACTGAGATTATACACATTTCCTGCAAACTGAGAGCTGAACTTTCCCACGAGAGAGTCTTATATGCCAAATTAAATACAATTAGCGGCAGCGTGGCTCACCTAAACCATAGTTCCAGTGGAAATCGCAGACCTCCCTTCTCCTGTGTGGCTCCCCTGGTGGCTTCTGCTGATGACGCAATCAGCAGAAGCCATTAGTATGGGGAGCAGCACGGGAGAGGAGAAGTCTGTGATCGCCGCTGGAACTGTGGATTAAGCGTAGGAGACATGCGGGGGGCGGAGAACGACACAGGGGGACAGAACGGAACAAAGGAGGACACAGGGGGACCAGAGGATGACACAGGGGGGCAGAAGGGGACAAAGGTGGACATGCAGGGGGACCTAGGAGAACACAAGGGGACAAAGGAGGACACACAGGAGGACCAAGGAGGACACATGGGGGAGCAAAAGAGGACACAGGGGGACAGAAGGGGACACATGGGAGAGCAAAGGAGGACATGGGGACAGAATGGTACACATGGGGGAGCAAAGGAAGATACATGGGACACAGAAGGGGACACAGCAGGACAGAAGGACACATGGGGACAGAAGGGGACACAGGAGGAACAAAAATTGGGGGAACACAGAGTAGGGACACCACTAGTCAAATATAGTGTAGTATGTTCTGGTAGTTGAAATGAAGTATGATAGAGTAATAAGCTATACTCACAAAGCAGGGTTACCTCAAAGGCAACCACTGTATAAGCAGGTGGGGAGATTGGACTTGACCCCACTCAGGATTAAGAAGTCGCTTTCACAGAGGTGCCTGGCTCTATTCCTGACCACATTTGCTATTGCTCCGTTGTTATTGTTATTGCCTGATGAAGCTGGTTCAAACCTGTGAAACGCGTTGCATTGTCCCCTGGAGTATGTAAATAAACTTGTTCTATTTGACAAACACATTGGCAATTTTTGTGTCTGCTTGGAGGAGGGAAGTCCACCACTGCCTCCATGTTTTAAACTTTTTATATACTGTTATCCTTTTGACGCCTCCGTATCTATACTACGCAATAATTGGGGAAGAACATCTACAAGACGCTCCTGGAATATGGAGGCACCAGCTTTAGTATATATTTTGTTTTTCCCTGGTTATTGCCCTCTAAACCTAAGTGCATCTTATATGGCAAAAAATACGGTAAATCATTTTCTAAATAACATAGAATTTTGCTGTGCATGGCAGTAAATGTAGGTAAATTCAGGCAGGCCAATGTGCCTGAATTTTTGTTGAAGTAAGGAAAGGTTATCTTTGTTATAAAAATGTATGTCTGTTTAACTGCAGAGCTATTGGGTACAGCCTGAACGCAGGAATTGTATGGGCAGCAAAAGCAGCTTCAGTTTAATTATTTAAAAACTATACATTAGACATACCTCTAATACACAACGCCTTCCCATGTCACGCTCCCTGCAGTGCTCAAATTACAGGTTATTTTTCGAAAACAGAAAACTGTGGCAAGTAATATGCAGAACTGATACATTTATATTAAATCTCCAAGAGTCTTGAAACAAAGATAGGAGTTGGCACTATTGTCCATCTGTACAAATATCCCTCTGTGGTTAAATTAAAACCAAAATTCAGTTTCCAGGGTTTTTTTTTCCAGCAGAAGCTATCATTATAGTTTACAAATAGAACAGGCCACCTCATCACTGAGAACGCTACGGTGGTGACTCACATCCCTCCCTCCTTGCCAACACATGAATTACTTTTTCATTGCTTATTGTGAAAATAACATGCATATGTTTTATTCAATATGAATATGTCTTACAAATTTACGAGAGGAAACAGAGGAGCCAGCCGAATAAAAATAGGATCATGTATAAAAACAATAAAATCGGGGGGGGGGGGGGGGGGGGGGGGGGTGAACAAAGGGTGGACTTACCTCCCTAGAAGTCACAACTTAACCACTGTACAGGTCCTTCTCCAAAAATTAGCATATTGTGATAAAGTTCATTATTTTCTGTAACGTACTGATAAACATTAGACTTTCATATATTTTAGATTCATTACACACAACTGAAGTAGTTCTAGCCTTTTATTGTTTTAATATTGATGATTTTGGCATACAGCTCATGAAAACCCAAATTTCCTATCTCAAAAAATTAGCATATCATGAAAAGGTTCTCTAAACGAGCTATTAACCTAATCATCTGAATCAACTAATTAACTCTAAACACCTGCAAAAGATTCCTGAGGCTTTTAAAAACTCCCAGCCTGGTTCATTACTCAAAACTGCAATCATGGGTAAGACTGCCGACCTGACTGCTGTCCAGAAGGCCATCATTGACACCCTCAAGCAAGAGGGTAAGACACAGAAAGAAATTTCTGAACGAATAGGCTGTTCCCAGAGTGCTGTATCAAGGCACCTCAGTGGGAAGTCTGTGAGAAGGAAAAAGTGTGGCAGAAAACGCTGCACAACGAGAAGAGGTGACCGGACCCTGAGGAAGATTGTGGAGAAGGACCGATTCCAGACCTTGGGGGACCTGCGGAAGCAGTGGATTGAGTCTGGAGTAGAAACATCCAGAGCCACCGTGTACAGGCGTGTGCAGGAAATGGGCTACAGGTGCCGCATTCCCCAGGTCAATCCACTTTTGAACCAGAAACAGCGGCAGAAGCGCCTGACCTGGGCTACAGAGAAGCAGCACTTTTTTCGGATGAAAGCAACTTTTGCATGTAATTTGGAAATCAAAGTGCCAGAGTCTTGGCGAAGACTGGGGAGAGGGAAATGCCAAAATGCCTGAAGTCCAGTGTCCAGTGTCAAGTACCCACAGTCAGTGATGGTCTGGGGTGCCATGTCAGCTGCTGGTGTTGGTCCACTGTGTTTTATCAAGGGCAGGGTCAATGCAGCTAGCTATCAGGAGATTTTGGAGCACTTCATGCTTCCATCTGCTGAAAAGCTTTATGGAGATGAAGATTTCATTTTTCAGCACAACCTGGCACCTGCTCACAGTGCCAAAACCACTGGTAAATGGTTTACTGACCATGGTATTACTGTGCTCAATTGGCCTGCCAACTCTCCTGACCTGAACCCCATAGAGAATATGTGGGATATTGTGAAGAGAAATTTGAGAGACGCAAGACCCAACACTCTGGATGAGCTTAAGGCCGCTATCGAAGCATCCTGGGCCTCCATAACACATGAGCAGTGCCACAGGCTGATTGCCTCCATGCCATGCCGCATTGAAGTAGTCATTTCTGCAAAAGGATTCCCGACCAAGTATAGCGTGCATAACTGAACATAATTAATTGAAGGTTGACTTTTTTGTTTTAAAAACACTTTTTGTGTTTTGCCTGAGGAAGCGGGCTTGAGACTCGCGAAACGCGTTGCAACTGTCTTTTTTGAGGTACTAATTAAAAACATGTCTAAAACCATATATAGTGGTTAAGTTGTGACTTAACGCTTGTCTGCGTTGGAACATTTTCTAACGTGCGACTTTAACGTTGCACTGTGAAAGAGGCCTAAAGGCCACCAAAACCCAAAATTGAACAAGGCAAGTTAGATTGAAACATGAACACAACCAATGTACGCAAATGTATGCAGCTTGACAATGGACCAATCAAATTATACAATGGACCAATCAAATTATATCTTGGTAGGTTCTGATTGGTCCATTTTCAAGCTGCATAAATTTGCACACATTTACATAATCCAACATCCACTTGGAATTATTTGCATCTCATTGACGATCCTTAGGCCACATACACACATCAGACCATAGTCTTTGGAAAATGAAAGATCACAGACCAATTTTACCCCCTTCCATGTAGTATGAGAGCCATACCTACACAGTCTATTCTATTGAGCTGAACTCCCCATCAGACAGAAATCTTTGCAAGATGCTGTACATAAAGATGCTGTACACATGCAACAGATCAGTATTTGCAAAAGATCAGTTCCTGCAAAAGATCCGTTCCTGCAAAATGCATTCATAGTCTATGATATCTGCAGATCATCATACACACCTGGTTTAACAGACATTCATCTGCAGATCAGATCCACCAGGATGGATTTTCAGACCTGCAGATGATTGTCTGATCTGCAGATGAATGTCCGTTAAACAAGGTGTGTATGATGATCTGCAGATCTCATAGACTATGAATGCAATTTGCAGGAACGGATCTTTGGCAGGAACAGATTTTTTGCAGATACTGATCTTTTGTGTCTGTACAGCATCTGTGTGTGCAGCATCTTGCAAAGATTTTTTTCTGATGGGGAGTTCAGCTCCATAGAAAAGACTGTGAAGGTATGGCTCTCATACTACATGAAAGGGGGTAAGATTGGTCTGTGATCTTTCATTTTCCAAAGACTATAGTCTGATGTGTGTATGAGCCTTTAGGGTGCATACACACATCAGACCATAGACTTCTATTGAGCTGAACTCCCCATGAGATAGAAATCTTTCCAAGATGCTGCCCACAAAGATGCTGTACACATTCAAAAGATCAGTCTCTGCAAAAGATCTGTTCCTCCAAAATACATTCATAGTCTATATCTGCAGATCCTCATACACACCGTGTTTAACAGACATTCATCTGCAGATCAGACAATCATCTGCAGATCTAAAAATCCATCCTGGTCGATCTGATCTGCAGATGAATGTCTGTTAAAGAGAGTCTGAAGCCATAATAAAAATGGCTTTTTTCCTTATACCGTATTTCGCGCCGTATAAGACGCTCAGGAATATAAGACGCACCCAGGTTTAGAGGGCAAAAACCAGGGGAAAAAAAAATACTAAACCTGGTGCGTCCATATTTCAGGAGCGTCTTGTACATGTCCTTCTGTGTGTCCTCATGTGTGCTCCTGTGCCCCCCATATCCTCATGTGTCCTTCTGTGTGTCCCCCTGTGCCCCCATGTGTCCTCCTGTGCCCCCATGTGTCCTTCTGTGCCTCCCATGTGTCCTCCTGTGCCCCCCATGTGTCCTCCTGTGTGTCCTTCTGTGCCCCCCATGTGTCCTCCTGTGCCCCCCATGGGTTCTCCTGTGTGTCCTCATGTGCCCCCATGTGTCCTGTGCCCCCCATGTGTCCTCCTGTGCCCCCATGTGTCCTCCTGTGCCCTCATGTGCCCCCTATGTGTGCTCCTGTGCACCCCCATGTGTCCTCCTGTGCCCCCATGTGTTTTTCTGTGCCCCCTCATGTGTGCTCCGGTGCCCCCATGTGCCCTCATTTGCCCCCCTGCCTTCCTCCCTCCCACCTGCCCGAGTCTCCTGCCCTCCGCATAGAGAGTTAATAGCGGCAACAACTTACCTTTGCCAGGCTCCCGCGCTGATCCTAGATGATTGCGCTGCCCCCCGCTAGCCTCCTCTGCCTCCCCCATGTGTATCTGCCCCCCCCCCCCCCCGGGTGTAGGAATAAGTATCGGCAGCTTACCTCCGCAGTGCGCCCGCGAAGACTGCAGACGTCCGTCTTCCAGGCACTTCTCGCTCTAGTGGCCGGCTTGAACTGATGACGCGCAGTTCAAAGCCGGCCACTAGAGCGAGAAGTGCCTGGAAGACGGACGTCTGCAGTCATCGCGGGTGCACTGCGGAGGTAAGCTGCCGATACTTATTCCTACACCCGGGGGGGCCAGATACACAGGGGGGAGGCAGAGGAGGCTAGCGGGGGGCAGCGCAATCATCTAGGATCAGCGCGGGAGCCTGGCAAAGGTAAGTTGCCGCCGCTATTAACACTCCATCCGGGGGGCCAGGAGACGCAGGCGGGCACAGAAAGGCAGGCACAGAAAGGCAGGGAATTCCCAACGTGGCGGCGGGTCGGCGGTTCGGATCGGCGGGCGTTATTAAGTTGGGGATTCCCTGCCTTTGCCGTATAAGACGCAGGGACTTTTTCTCCCCATTTTTGGGGGAGAAAAAGTGCGTCTTATACGGCGACAAATACGGTATATAGCAGGGGCATGTGTGCCCCTGCTAAAACGCCGCTATCCCGTGGCTGAACGAGGGTCCTTTCCCCTCCAAACCCCCTCCTTCAAAATCACGACCAACTTGGTCGTAGATTTTGCTACCCCTGTGCGCTTCCGTGTGAGGCAAGGCTATGAACTGCAGCCCTGCCTCACACGCGTCTATCAGCGGCTGATCTCCGCCTCTCCCCCGCCCCTCTCAGTGAAGGAAGACTGAGAGGGGCGGGGGAGAGGCGGAGATCCGCCGCTGATAGAAGCGTGTGAGGCAGGGCTGCATCTCATAGCCCCGCCTCACACGGAAGCGCTCCCCGGGCAGCACGGGGGGGATTTGGAGGGGAAAGGACCCTCGGTCAGCCGCGGGATAGCTGCGTTTTAGCAGGGGCACACATGCCCCTGCTATATATAAGGAAAAAAGCCATTTTAATTATGGCTTCAGACTCTCTTTAAACAAGGTGTTTATTTTTCAAAGACATTTCCCAAAGACTATGGTCTGATGTGTGTATGCACCCTAAAGGCTCATACACACATCAGACTATAGTCTTTGGAAAATGAAAGATCACAGACCAATCTTACCACCCTTCATGTAGTATGAGAGCCATACCATCACAGTCTTTTCTATGGAGCTGAACTCCCCATCAGAAAAAAATATTAGCAAGATGCTGCACACACAGATGCTGTACAGACGTGAAAGATCAGTATCTGTAAAAGATCTGTTCCTGCCAAAGATCCGTTCCTGTAAATTGCATTCATAGTCTATGATATCTGCAGATCATCATACACACCTTGTTTAACTGACATTCATTTGCAGATCAGACAATCATCTGCAGATCTGAAAATCCATCCTGGTGGATCTGATCTGCAGATAAATGTCTGTTAAACAAGGTGTGTATGATGATCTGCAGATCTCATAGACTATGAATACATTTTGCAGGAACGGATCTTTTGTAGGAACTGATCTTTTGCAGATACTGATCTGTTGAATATGTACAGCATCTTTGTGTGCAGCATCTTGCAATGATTTCTGTATGATGGGGAGTTCAGCTCCATAGAATAGACTGTGTAGGTATGGCTCTCATACTACATGGAAGGGGGTAAAATTGGTCTGTGATCTTTCATTTTCCAAAGACTATGGTCTGATGTGTGTATGAGCCTTAAGGCTACATACACACTTGAGATAAAAGTCTTTGGAAAAGGCAAGATCACAGACCAATCTTACCACCCTTCATGTAGTATGAGAGCCATACCTTCACAGTCTTTTCTATGGAGCTGAAGTTACTCCCCATCAGATAAAAACCTTTGCAAGATGCTGGACACAAAGATGCTGTACACATTCAACAGATCAGTATCTGCAAAAGATCTGTTCCTGCAAAAGATCCATTCCTGCAAAATGCATTCATAGTCTATTATATCTGCAGATCCTCATACACACCTTGTTTAACCCCCTTGGCGGTATGAAATATACCGCCAGGGGGCAGCACAGCAGTTTTTTTTTTATTTATTTTTTTTTAAATCATGTAGCGAGCCCAGGGCTCGCTACATGATAGCCGCCTTCGGCGATCTCCGATCAGGAAATCCCGTTCAAAGAAACGGGATTTCCTGGAGGGCTTCCCCCGTCGCCATGGCGACGGGGCGGGATGACGTCACCGACGTTGGGACGTCATTGGGAGACCCGATCCACCCCTCGGCGCTGCCTGGCACTGATTGGCCAGGCAGCGCAAGGGTCTGGGGGGGGGGCCGTGATAGCGGCGATCGGGCGCGCGGCGGCGGCGATCGGGGTGCAAAGTGCTAACTGCGTCAAGCAAAAAAAAAATTATTTAAATCGGCCTGAGCGGCACCCTCCGGCGGCTTACCCCGGAGGGTAAGCCGCCGGAGGGTTACCGCTAAGGAGGTTAACAGACATTCATCTGCAGATCAGACAATCATCTGCAGATCTGAAGATCCATCCTGGTGGATCTGATCTGCAGATGAATGTCTGTTAAACAAGGTGTGTATGAGGATCTGCAGAGATCATAGACTATGAATGCATTTCGCAGGAATGGATCTTTTGCGGGAACAGATCTTTTGCAGATACTGATCTGTTGAATGTGTACAGCATCTTTGTCCAGCATCTTGCAAAGGTTTTTATCTGATGGGAAGTTCAGCTCAATAGAATAGACTGTGTAGAGTATGGCTCTCATACTACATGGAATGGGGTAAAATTGGTCTGTGATCTTGTGTGGCTGGATAGTGCACTGGTTAAGGGCTCTGCCTCTGACACAGGAGACCTGGGTTTGAATCTCGGCTCTGCCTGTTCAGTAAGCCAGCACCTATTCAGTAGGAGATCTTGGGCAAGTCTCCCTACCACTGCTACTGCCTATAGAGCGCGTCCTAGTGGCTACAGCTCTGGCGCTTTGAGTCCGCCAGGAGAAAAGCGTGATATAAATGTTCTGTGTTTGGTTTGATCTTGCCTTTTCCACAGACTTTTATCTCAAGTGTGTATGTAGCATAAGTGTGGATTTGTGTTTGTGGAGCGCACTGGAGAGGTGAGCACAGCTTGTATGTGCAGCGCCTATAAAGCAGGCTACCTATGAGTTACATTTCTGTATTTCCACAACTCCCTGCACATCTCATCCATATTCATGCACTAAAATCGGTGGCAGCTTTTATACCATTTTTCACCATACTGTTCCAGCCTGCTCTACATCCAGATGCAGACTTGTAGTTCATAGGAAGCTTGATTTCTGCCTGCAGTTTTTAGAGAGGGAAGGACTCGGTTGAACTCGATGGACGTATAGCTTCTTTCAACTCAAATAACTATGTAGACCAGGGGTCCCCAACCTTTTTGAGCCCGGGGCCCACTATCCCGACCAAAATTTTCTCCGGGGCCCCTCTGGGGGCGGGGGGTGGGAGGGGTGAGTGGGTGTGGCTAGTGTCGGCGGCAGCAGCCCCCCCCTTTTTTCCCAGATTCCACAGTATAGCAAGTACAGTTACCACAGTATAGCAAGTACAGTTAGCCTAGTATAGCAAGTATAGTTACCCCAGTATAGCAAGTACAGTTACCACACTAAAGCAAGTACAGTTAGCCTAGTATAGCAAGTATAGTTACCCCAGTATAGCTAGTACAGTTACCACAGTATAGCAAGTACAGTCAGCCCAGTATAGCAAGTACAGTTAGCCTAGTATAGCAAGTATAGTTAGCCCAGTATAGCAAGTATAGTTAGCCCAGTATAGCCAGTAGTTATCCCAGTATAGCAAGTATAGTTAGCCCAGTATAGCAAGTATAGTTAGCCCAGAATAGCAAGTATAGTTACCCCAGTATAGCAAGTATAGTTAGCCCAGTATAGCAAGTATAGTTAGCCCAGTATAGCAAGTATAGTTAGCTCAGTATAGCAAGTATAGTTAGCCCAGTATAGCAAGTATAGTTAGCCCAGAATAGCAAGTATAGTTAGCCCAGAATAGCAAGTATAGTTAGCCCAGAATAGCAAGTATAGTTAGCCCAGTATAGCAAGTATAGTTAGCCCAGTATAGCAAGTATAGTTAGCCCAGAATAGCAAGTATAGTTAGCCCAGAATAGCAAGTATAGTTAGCCCAGAATAGCAAGTATAGTTAGCCCAGTATCGCTGCCCCAGTGTCGCCAGTACAGTTACCACAGTATAGCAAGTACAGTTATCCCAGTATAGCAAGTACAGTTACCACACTATAGCAAGTACAGTTAGCCTAGTATAGCAAGTATAGCTACCCCAGTATAGCCAGTAGTTACCCCAGTATAACAAGTACAGTTAGCCTAGTATAGCAAGTATAGTTACCCCAGTATAGCAAGTACAGTTAGCCTAGTATAGCAAGTATAGTTACCCCAGTATAGCAAGTACAGTTACCACACTATAGCAAGTACAGTTAGCCCAGTATAGCAAGTATAGTTAGCCCAGTATAGCCAGTAGTTACCCCAGTATAGCAAGTATAGTTAGCCCAGTATAGCCAGTAGTTATCCCAGTATAGCAAGTATAGTTAGCCCAGAATAGCAAGTATAGTTAGCCCAGAATAGCAAGTATAGTTAGCCCAGTATAGCAGGTATAGTTAGCCCAGAATAGCAAGTATAGTTAGCCCAGTATCGCTGCCCCAGTGTCGCCAGTACAGTTAGCCCAGTGTAGCCTCTCCTCTCCTCCCCCCGCGCGTCCGCCGCTCCTGTTACCTTACGAGCGGGCAGTCGCTTCCTTATGTTCCCCATAGCTCCTCTCCTCTTGCAGCACCTCGTATTAGAGCAGCGCTTCCCGCGCGGCTGCTGTAAGGAAGGGTAGGAAATAGGGCAGCGGCTTCCTGTAGCGGCGATCGCAGTTACCATGGGAAGGCTGCCCCGCCTCCTTCCCTCCTTACAGCAGTCGCACGGCAAGCGCTGCTGTAATACGAGATGCGAGAGGGGCTATGGGGAGTATAAGGAAGAAAGCGGCCGCCCGCTCATAAGGTATTAGGAACGGCGGCCGCTGGGGGGAGAGGGAGAAAGGCCAGATCCGCCGCGGCCCCCCAGAAATCTGCCCACGGACCCCCAGGGGGCCGCGGCCCCCAGGTTGGGGACCTCTGATGTAGACAGTACGTGTTTTCAGAATACACCAACTTCAGTTGTGGATTTAGTTGGCCTTTAAGGCTTCGTGCACATTTGCAACATGTGCATGAATGCATTGTCTCATTCACTTTTTGCCGTGCATGGTGAGTTGCGGTATGACGCGTTTGTCGGCTGCCTCAGTACAATACAACTTGACGAGGAATCATGTGCGTTGTTTGCAAAAATGTTTCTAGATGTGTTATATCAAAATGCACAGGTATGCATAACTGTACTATAAACTGTATCATGAAAGACTATGAACTTTCATGTCACCATGCAGATTGCACACCATGTGCAGTGATAACTCAAATATCACACCTTATCAATGATATCACACCTTATCAAAGTGAACACACCTTATCAGAGTAGCATAACGAGCACTACAAACTTATGCCTGCTAATTTGGCAATGGCACTCGCCCTGCCCTGAGCCCCTGCGGGTTCGTAGTGCTCGCTATGCTACTCTGATAAGGCATGTTAACTTTAATAAGGTGTGATATCTTTGATAAGGCGTGATATCGTTTTCAAGGTGTGATATTTGAGTTATCACGGATTAGTGAATCAAGCCCATAGTGTGAATGAACCCTAATGAGTACTTTTAGTCAATTTTATAAAGATCCTTGCACTATAGTACAGAATATCTATAATCCTAAAATGAATTGTTTTTTTTGTATAAATATCAGTTCTTTATTATATATTTACTGTTTTGTTTCTCTTTCTGCTGTTTTTTGTCTGTCTGTCCTTTCAACCAAAGCCAACGTGCACTTCCAGCACACAGCTGAACTCCTGAGCCGTCTGATCCAGGCTGGAGCTAATGTCACCTCTAGGGTATGACTACAAAAACATTTCACAGAAAATGTGTAAAGGAAAGCTAAACCTCTAAGTGCTATCCAGTGTATACATTTATGGATGCAATCTCGTTCCCACAACAGTCCCTTTGTGATTTTTGGGCATCATTATGAAACTTGAAGCTATGTTTTTACAGAAAGTGAATTCATATATGTCCTAAATATACACTGCACAAACCACAAACTTCTTCCTAAATGTAAATGTTGAGGTCATGTATTGACTTGAGGAACAGATGCACGGTCAAGTCGAGGTGACACACCATCATATCAGTGTCTGGAAAGTCCCAACCATTGCAGATTAGTCAAACTACCTCTACCTCAGAGCATGACATCAAAATAATGCTCCCACTTGGTGTAAAACACCAGGGCCGGTTTTAGGCTTAGGTAAACCAGTGCTTGGGGTGACACCTGGAGGAAAGGGCACCACAGAGCCATCCTTAGCACCATGTGTTTTATAGAGTTCTTATACACAACTGCTAGTTTCATTAAAGTAAAGCTAAAGTCACTTTTAAATAAATTGTTGGATACAAATCTAAGAAGAGGGAAGGCACTAAGGGGGCTGATATATGAAGCTGCGCTGCTATAGCAGCAAAAGTTCCAAAACAGCACCACACTCTAAATTCAAGGTTACATGCTATGCTCGCTCTAGCATGCCTTCCTTATTTACACACTTTGCTTACATAGCAACGCATGTTCCTTTAAACGCCGGGGCCGCTGCTGAGAACTATTGCGACTGTGATATTTCACTAGAGCAGCAGCTACTATGTTAATAAACAGTTACTATGTTAATTAACATAGTAGCGGCCTCTCTAGTAAAATAGTGCGGTCGCAAAACTTCACAGCAGGGGCCCCAGCATTTAACCACTTGAGGACCATAGGTTTACACCCCTCTAGTGACCAGGCCATTTTTCACAAAAAGGAGCACTGCAGCTTTAAGGCCTCACTGCAGGGCCGCACAACTCAGGACACAAGTGATTCCCCCCTTCCTTTTCAACCCACCAACAGAGCTCTCTCTTGGTGGGCTCTGACTGGTGATGCAGTGTTTGTTTGTTTTTTTGAAAATATTTATAACATTATATTATAATAAATTTTGCTATTTTTAAAAATATTTTTATTACCTAGCCCTCCCTCCCTCCCCCCGCCAGCCAATCACTGTGGTCGGCTGTTGTAGGCTTTAGCCTATGACAGCGGATCACCCCTGAGCCTGCCAGCGGGACACCCATGTCACACGGCTGTCCCCAGTACAGTGCTGCCTTAGATCGCAGCGCTGTACAGACTAACAGACGCCGGTTTCGCCATTAAACAGTCTCCTAGTGGCGATCGCCGCTGGGAGACTGAAGGCGGAGCAGAGCTCCATCATCCATGCGGAGATGCGAGTGCATCGGCGCGCGTGATCTGCAAATCTCCGGCCCAGGACTTGACACCAATTGATGTTAGGCGGTCCTGGGGCTGCCGCCTTGATCATGCCCATTGGTGCTAGGCAGTCCCCAGAAGGTTAAAGGAACATGAGTTGCTATGTAAGCAAATCGTGTAAATAAGGAAGGTGCGCTACGCTGCAAGAGTGAGCTTAGCATGCAGCCTTGAATTTAGAGTGCGGTGCTGTTGCAAGTTCATGAATCGGCCTATAAATCCCATAGGGCCTTCCCAATCCTGTCTTTGTGCCTTCATTCCACTGCTGTCCCACGGTGAAGTTATTCAACCAGCTCGGTCAGATAACCCTTTGGGACTCCTCATGCAAGTTTCAGAAGTACTGGCTTCCATGAATACTTCCAAAGACAAGTGGATCCATACTGCACAAGCGCAAGGGCTTGTTTTCAGGGGATGTCTTATTTTTTCATGAACAACAATATACCTTTTTTCTTAGGCCCAGTTCACACTTGCGATGAAGTGGCAAACGGACCCATGAAAGCGGATCTGATTACTGGTCGATCTGATCTGCCACTCCATTTCCGTTCTGCTGCTTCCGTTCTGTTTCCACACATCCCCCCGACCCCCAGTGTATTTTTCTATTTAGAACGAACCGTTTCTTCACTAGTTTTCTCATTGCCCCCAGTGCAGCGCTAAAGCTTCCATTTCCGTTCCACTGGGCTCAACGGTCCGGAAAAATAGTTGCTGTAGGAAACTTGTGGTCTGTTCAGCGGATCGTATGGAACGGATCTGTTTGAACGGATGGATGTGAACGGATCCATAGGTTAACACTGGATCCACTCCAATCCGTTTCGATCCAGGAACGGACCGTTTTTTAACTCTAATGTGAATCTGGCCTTGAACAAAAAAATCAACATTTATTCAAACATAGTCGTAGTCCAGGCAACTTACATGTAAAAAATTATTATGCAGTAGGGCCGACCCTTCACCAAGAAAAGGAAACAAAATTTGAATCCCTCCCTTTTGGTGCAGTTCTGGAAACAAAAATTACTCAGAGGTATTCATGAAGGTTATAGATCTGTATTAGAAAAGCAGCAAATTTCACAAAAAAATATCAAACATACAGGCCCATCTACAATGAACTTCTCCTGAGTTTTCTCCTAGGTGATATTTCTGATATTTTCACAGCTTGTTTATAAAATGCATTTTAAACCACCTACAAACAACAAAATACTCAAAATAATTTTGATAGTACTTTTTCATCTACTTTTTCAATTGCAGAATGTTGAAACAATATTTTAATGAGAAGAAGAAAATTATCTCCTAGGAGAATTAAGAGAAAAAGTTAATTGCATACGGGTCTGAAGGCTGGAAGCCACTAGAGCGCTTTTTTGAGCATTAAGGGAGCGCTTTAAATCGCTAGCGATTTTTCCTAAACACTCTGCCAATGTTAATAAATGTAACAAATTCCACAGTAGCGACTGCAATTAGCAAAATTGCAATCACAGGACATGCAGCATTTTGGGAGTGTTAGTGTTTGAATCGCTACACATAGCGATTTGCGGGCGATTTAAATTACTGCAAACTGTAAAAAAAAATTGTAATAAATTGAAAGGTCCAATCAGAATTGAAATCGCTAATCACAAATGGCTATCACAATCGCTATCAAAAAGCTTACACTTTTTAAAATCGATACCAAAATCGCCGGAAAATGCTCATGAATTTGCTTACAAAAAGCTAATTTCAAATGCTAGCGATTGGGCTAGCGATTGGCAGTGGGTTCCAGGCCACAGAGAGATATATTGGTTTTAGCTGGTGTTCATCCTCACGCACTCCTGTCAAAGGCAAGTGCCAGCTGATCTCTTCTGCATTCCACTGGCTCCCCTTAGTGGTCAGAAGCAGCAACAAAATAATATTTTGTAATATGAAATTCAACTAGGGCTTTTTGGGGGGATGGGGCTTATATTTTGAGCATCTGGAAAAATACAGAACAAGCCATATTAGGGCTTATTGGTAGAGTATGTTTGATTTTAGGGAAACGTATATGAGGTGTAATGAAGTAGTGCATGTAAAGATGCACTGTATTCTCCCAAAACATAATTAAGCAGCGTATCCCCATAACATAATTAGGTAGCATGCCACTAAAAGATAATTATAGTGTCTAGATAAATCTAGACAATATGCGCCCAAAACATAATTAGGCAATGTCTTCCTTAAAAGACAACTGAAGTGAGAATATGGAGGTTGCCATA
The DNA here is from genome assembly GCF_040937935.1 of Hyperolius riggenbachi. Taxonomy (NCBI): domain Eukaryota; kingdom Metazoa; phylum Chordata; class Amphibia; order Anura; family Hyperoliidae; genus Hyperolius; species Hyperolius riggenbachi. The sequence goes on along the minus strand of NC_090647.1, from coordinate 145,647,503 downwards.
TTTATTTCCTTTTAACCACTTGAGGACTCAGCCTTTACCCCCCCTTAAGGACCAGCGCTGTTTTTTTCCATTCAGACCACTGCAGATTTAACGGTTTATTGCTCAGTCATACAACCTACCACCTAAATGAATTTTGGCTCCTTTTCTTCTCACTAATACAGCTTTCTTTTGATGCTATTTGATTGCTGCTGCGAGTTTTACTTTTTATTATATTCATCAAAAAAGACATGAATTTTGGCAAAAAAATGATTTTTTTAACTTTCTGTGCTGACATTTTTCAAATAAAGTAAAATTTCTGTATACATGCAGCGCGAAAAATGTGGACAAACATGTTTTTGATGAAAAAAAACCCATTCAGTGTATATTTATTGGTTTGGGTAAAAGTTATAGCGTTTACAAACTATGGTGCAAAAAGTGAATTTTCCCATTTTTAAGCATCTCTGACTTTCCTGACTACCTGTCATGTTTCATGAGGTGCTAAAATTCCAGGATAGTATAAATACCCCACAAATAACCCCATTTTGGAAAGAAGACATCCCAAAGTATTCACTGAGAGGCATAGTGAGTTCATAGAAGATTTTATTTTTTGTCACAAGTTAGCGGAAAATGACAGTTTGTCACAAAAAAAAAAAAAAAAAAAAGGTTTCCATTTCTGCTAACTTGTAACAAAAAAAAAATGAAATCTGCCATGGACTCAACATGCCCCTCAATGAATACCTTGAAGTGTCTATTTTTCAAAATGGGGTCATTTATGGGGTGTGTTTACTGTCCTGGCATTTTGGGGGGTGCGGAATTGTAAGCACCCCTGTAAAGCCTAAAAGTAGTCATTGCACTGTGGGCCTCTTAGCGCAGTTTGGCTGCAAAAAAGTGTCACACATGTGGTATCGCCGTACTCGGTAGAAGTAGTACAATGTGTTTTGGGGTGTATTTTTACACATACCCATATTGGGTGGGAGAAATATCTCTGTAAATGACAATTTTTTGATTTCTTTACACACAATTGTCAATTTACAGAGATATTTCTCCCACCCAATATGGGTATGTGTAAAAATACACCCCAAAACACATAATACTACTTCTCCTGAGTACGGCGGTACCACATGTGTGGCACTTTTTTGCACCCTAACTGCGCTAAGGGGCCCAGAGTCCAATGAGTACCGTTAGCATTTCACAGGTCATTTTGAGAAATTTGGTTTCAAGACTACTCCTCACGGTTTAGGGCCCCTAAAATGCCAGGACAGTATAGGAACCCCACAAATGACCCCATTTTACAAAGAGGACATCCTAAGGTATTCCGTTAGGAGTATGGTGAGTTCATAGAAGATTTTTTTTTTGTCACAAGTTAGTGGAAAATGACACTTGGTAAAAAAAAACCAATAAAAATCATTTTCCGCTAACTTGTGACAAAAAGCTAAATCTTCTATGAACTCACCATACTCCTAATTGAGTACCTTGGGGTGTCTTCTTTCTAAAATGGGGTCATTTGTGGGGTTCCTATACTGCTCTGGCATTTTAGGGGCCCTAAACCGTGAGGAGTAGTCTTGAAACCAAATGTTTCAAAATGACCTGTGAAATGCTAACGGTACTCATTGGACTCTGGGCCCCTTAGCGCAGTTAGGGTGCAAAAAAGGGCCACACATGTGGTATCGCCGTACTCGGGAGAAGTAGTACAATGTGTTTTGTGGTGTAAATTTTTACACATACCCATATTGTGTGGGAGAAATATCTCTGTAAATGACAATTTTTTGATTTCTTTACACACAATTGTCCATTTACAGAGATATTTCTCCCACCCAATATGGGTATGTGTAAAAATACACCCCAAAACACATTGTACTACTTCTCCCGAGTACAGCGATACCACATATGTGGCACTTTTTTGCACCCTAACTGCGCTAAGGGGCCCAGAGTCCAATGAGTACCGTTACCATTTCACAGGTCATTTTGAGAAATTTGGTTTCAAGACTACTCCTCACGGTTTAGGGCCCCTAAAATGCCAGAGCAGTATAGGAACCCCACAAATGACCCCATTTTACAAAGAGGACATCCCAAGGTATTCCGTTAGGAGTATGGTGAGTTCATAGAAGATTTTTTTTTGTCACAAGTTAGCGGAAAATGACAGTTGGTAAAAAAAAAACAATAAAAATCATTTTCCGCTAACTTGTGACAAAAAGTAAAATCTTCTATGAACTCACCATACTCCTAATTGAGTACCTTGGGGTGTCTTCTTTCTAAAATGGGGTCATTTGTGGGGTTCCTATACTGCTCTGGCATTTTAGGGGCCCTAAACCGTGAGGAGTAGTCTTGAAACCAAATTTCTCAAAATGACCTGTGAAATGCTAACGGTACTCATTGGACTCTGGGCCCCTTAGCGCAGTTAGGGTGCAAAAAAGTGCCACACATGTGGTATTGCCGTACTCGGGAGAAGTAGTACAATGTGTTTTGGGGTGTATTTTTACACATACCCATATTGGGTGGGAGAAATATCTCTGTAAATGGACAAATGTGTGTAAAAAAAAATCAAAAAATTGTCATTTACAGAGTGATTTCTTCTACCCATCATGGGTATGTGTAAAAATACACCCTAAAACACATTGGTCTACTTCTCCCGGGTACGGCGATAGCACGTGTGGCACTTTTTTGCAGCCTAACTGCGCTAAGGGGCCCAACGTGCAATGACTACCTTTGGGCTTTACAGGGGTGCTCACAATTTAGCCCCCCCCCCCCCACATGACAGGACAGTTAACAAACCCCACAAATGACCCCATTTTAAAAATAAGACACCACAAAGTATTCCATGAGGGGCATGGTGAGTTTATAAAAAAAATTCTTTTTTGTCACAAGTTAGCAGAAAAGGATACTTTGTGAAAAAAAACAAAAAACAACAATTTATGCTAACTTGTGACAAAAAACAAAATCTTCTATGAACTCACCATGCACCTCACGGAATACTTTGGGGTGTCCTCTTTCCAAAATGGGGTCATTTGTGGGGTCTGTCCTGGCATTTTAGGGCCTCTGCAATCATTACATGTATGGCCAGTATTTCTGCTATACTCCTTATATTGGGCATACAGGTAGTGCATTCTGGGCTGAAAGGAAAAATGAACGGCAAACATCCCTTCATTCGCATCGATCAATGTGGATGAACAAATATCTGCCAAAAAATGTGAAACAAAAAGAAAAGAAAGAGGGACATAGGAGCTGCCACCCCAAAAATCCAAACCCACCAGCTCGTATGCCCAGGCAATCCTGATTTATTCATCCACATTGATCGATGTGAATGGAGAAATCATTGCTTGAGTTCTTTTTTGATACAAAGTGCTTGCCAAAGCATATGAACCCCAACACCACACCTTGGCCCATATGCCTCGGCAAACGTATCTTTTTTACTGTGGAGGAGAAATCTCGTCCTACAGCGCTGCATGCACTGATTTTGTGTAACCTGACAGAAGCGCAATGCTTCTGTCAGGATGCACCATCAGTGCTGCAGCTGATTGGTCGGTCGGTCGGTCTGGATAGAAAAAAGAGAGAAGAAAAACGAAAAAAACAAAACAAAAAGGAGGGGAAGGCGTCCGCCTGGACATAGGAGCTGCCACCCCAAAAATCCAAACCCACCAGCTCGTATGCCCAGGCAATCCTGATTTATTCATCCACATTGATCGATGTGAATGGAGAAATCATTGCTTGAGTTCTTTTTTGATACAAAGTGCTTGCCAAAGCATATGAATCCCCAACACCACACCTTGGCCCATATGCCTCGGCAAACGTATCTTTTTTACTGTGGAGGAGAAATCTCGTCCTACAGCGCTGCATGCACTGATTTTGTGTAACCTGACAGAAGCGCAATGCTTCTGTCAGGATGCACCATCAGTGCTGCAGCTGATTGGTCGGTCGGTCGGTCGGTCGGTCTGGATAGAAAAAAGAGAGAAGAAAAACGAAAAAAACAAAACAAAAAGGAGGGGAAGGCGTCCGCCTGGACATAGGAGCTGCCACCCCAAAAATCCAAACCCACCAGCTCGTATGCCCAGGCAATCCTGATTTATTCATCCACATTGATCGATGTGAATGGAGAAATCATTGCTTGAGTTCTTTTTTGATACAAAGTGCTTGCCAAAGCATATGAATCCCCAACACCACACCTTGGCCCATATGCCTCGGCAAACGTATCTTTTTTACTGTGGAGGAGAAATCTCGTCCTACAGCGCTGCATGCACTGATTTTGTGTAACCTGACAGAAGCGCAATGCTTCTGTCAGGATGCACCATCAGTGCTGCAGCTGATTGGTCGGTCGGTCGGTCTGGATAGAAAAAAGAGAGAAGAAAAACGAAAAAAAACAAAACAAAAAGGAGGGGAAGGCGTCCGCCTGGACATAGGAGCTGCCACCCCAAAAATCCAAACCCACCAGCTCGTATGCCCAGGCAATCCTGATTTATTCATCCACATTGATCGATGTGAATGGAGAAATCATTGCTTGAGTTCTTTTTTGATACAAGGTGCTTGCCAAAGCATATGAATCCCCGACACCACACCTTGGCCCATATGCCTCGGCAAACGTATCTTTTTTACTGTGGAGGAGAAATCTCGTCCTACAGCGCTGCATGCACCGATTTTGTGTAACCTGACAGAAACGCAATGCTTCTGTCAGGATGCATCATCAGTGCTGCAGCTGATTGGTCGGTTGGAAAAAAAGAGAGAAGAAGAAAAAACAAACAAACAAAAAAAAAAAAGCAAGCAAGCAGCAAAGCACTTCAATAACATTAACTAAACTTTATTAAATATGTTCAAACCAAACAATAACATTGGTAACCAAATATTAACTTTTTTGCTTACCTGTTTTTTTTTTTTTGTTTGTTTTTTTTACCTGCGAGCTGAGGATAAACTTCTCCTCCCCCATGGGTCAATGTGCAAAGTGCAAATCGCACAGATATGTGGCGAAGTACATTATGCATTCTGTCCCAAGTGAAAGGAGAGGTTTCTGGCAGGCCAGTGTATTTGGATCTCTCAAAACCTGATGTTTGGGTTCACACTGCATACTGGCCTATCCGGTCGGTCGAGCCCGCCGCACCGTCTCGCCCAAAATAGATCTTCAGGGAATACCACAAGAGTAGCATTCGGCCTAGTAATTAACTGCGTCGCCGTAGACTAACATGACTTCCGGGCCGACCCAAATTGCCGCAGAAGCCACGCAGTAACGTAGGCATGCACTAGCGTTAAGTCAAGCACTTCCGGCGTAGGGGGGGACCGCAAAGTGTGACTTTTGCTAGGCAATTTGCCCTAACGCATCGCGCCAGTGTGAAATAGCACTGAGAGACCCTTGTGTGCCTACTGCTGTCTCTGTAGTTCCCTAGGTTCTAAAAGTGTGCCTTCTCGTGGTAACACTCCCCTAGGCATAGGCCAGGCTGGTCAGGACAGCGGGGACAGTAAACGGGGGTGTCACGCCTTATTCCAGCCTTGCTGCAGACACGACATCTTTTTCTGGGGTTGCGTTGAGTTGGGGTACTGGGAATCGGGTAGGCGTAATGCCTTCCATGCAGCCGGCTAGTTGCATTTGGGGGTTGGGCTCTGTCACCTTCTGGATAGAGGAGTGCCGAAACAATGTCTTCCTGGAATTGAAGGAAAGATCCAGTTCTCCCAGCCTTACTGTAGAGAACAAAGCTGTTGTACATCGCCAATTGAATTAAATACACAGACACTTTCTTATACCAGCGTCTGGTTTTCCGGGAAATTAAATAGGGCCCTAACATCTGGTCATTGAAGTCCACCCCTCCCATGTTGGCATTATAGCTGTGGACGGCGAGGGGCTTTTCAATGACCTCTGTTGCCCGTGTAATTTGTACTGTCGTGTCTGTGTGAATGGTAGACAGAAGGTAAACGTCCCTCTTGTCCTTCCATTTCACCGAGAGCAAGTCATCGGTACACAAGGCGGCCCTCTCCCCCCGTTGAAGTCTGGTGTTAACGAGCTGTTGGGGGAAGCCCCGGCGACTAGGCCGCATGGTGCCACAGCATCGGATTCCTTCTAACTTTAAGCGCTGAAAGAGGGCCACACTTGTGTAAAAGTTGTCCACATAAAGATGGTACCCCTTCTGGAACAAGGGTGACACCAAGTCCCACACAATCTTTCCACTGCTCCCCAGGTAGTCAGGACATCCGACCGGCTCCAATTTTGAGTCTTTTCCCTCATAGACCCTAAAACGAGATGTATAGCCTGTGGCCCTATCACAGAGCTTATACAGTTTCACCCCATACCGGGCGCGCTTGCTTGGGATGTACTGTTTGATGCCAAGGCGCCCGGTAAAATGTACGAGGGACTCATCTACACAGATGTTCTGTTCAGGGGTATAAGCATCTGCAAATGTGGATGACAGGTGGTCTATGAGGGGCCGAATTTTGTGAAGCCGGTCATAAGCTGGGTGGTCTCTTTCATGACAGGTGTCGTTGTCATTGAAATGCAGGAAGCGCAGGATGATCTCAAATCGCGTCCTGGACATGGCAGCAGAGAACACGGGCATGTTATGTATTTGGCGTGTAGACCAATAAGAGCGCAATACATTTTTTTTAGTAATACCCATGTTGAGGAGAAGGCCCAAAAAAATGTTAAGTTCGGAAACTTGGAGTGGTTTCCACCGAAAAGGCTGGGCGTGGCAGCTTTTCGGATGGGCGGTTATAAATTGTGTGGCATATAGGTTGGTCTCAGCCACAATTAAGTCAAGGAGATCCTGGGTGAGGAACAGTTCAAAAAAGTCTAGGGCCGATCCTAGTTCAACTGTCTCCACCTGGACTCCAGACTGGGCGGTGAAAGGGGGCAGTATGGGTGCGGCGGGATCAGGGGAATGCCAATCAGGGTTTGCCAGCACCTCTGGAAAACCAATGGGAGTACGGGCCCGTCTACTTGGTGGCTGCGGATCGGATCTTAATTCACGTACCACCGAACCAGTTTCTACTTCCAGGATGGTGTCCGCCACTTCATCAGGGTCTTCTGCGGAAGTACTGGTGTTGATAGGTCCAGGAGATGCTGCGCTGCTGGTGCATGCCTCACCAAGAAAAATCAGATCAACGCCACTCTGCTGCCCTTGAGACTGATCTTCCGCCACCTGCAGTCCAGTGACATGGGGTGTGGTACGCCTGGCTCTAGCCGGGACCTCAACCTCGTCATCGGAACTATCGGTTAGAGAGCCACTGCTGTCTACAGGATCGTACTCTGAACCCGAAGATTCGTCGAATAAGTCGACCCAATCATCCTCATCCGACTGGTCCATGTACCTGTAGATGTCTTCATTGGAAAACCTCTTTTTTGCCATGGTGGCCTGCTAAATTTAGGAGGTATTCCTCTGAGACTACCCAGGAAAAGAGCACCTACCTAGCGAAAGGGAGTACTTGAGAGGTAGAAAGCTGTGGTCACTGAGTTTAGATAAAAAAAATCAAAACTGATGTTTACAGTGCCACAGCTTGTGTACAGTGTTTTTTGCAGTGATCAGAAAAAAGAAATTTCTGTCACTGCGGTGGGGCGGGCTGAACGCAGTGCAGGCGAACGATCAGGTCTGATCGGGCAAACACTGCGTTTTTTTGTGGATCCTAGAGACCCTAATATAGATCTGACTGTGATCACTAATAATCACTTACAGATACTATATAGTACCAATGCTGATTAGCGACAGTGATGACGCTAATTAGTGACTGTGGTGCAGTGGGCTGAGCACTAACTGACACTAACAACCCTTTTGCTTAGCTAACTGGCCTAACTGTTTGTTACCACTAGTGATACTAAAAAAGTTTTTAGATCACTAGGATAGTGATAGTGATGGTGATGGTGAGGGGGGGGGGGGGGGGGGGATCAGAGAGCAATCACAAATATTCAAAGACAATCACGAGACAATTACAACACAATTACAGCAATCGGCGCAATCAAAGCCAATCACGGACCAATTGAATCCAATAACGTGACAATCAAAAAACAATTACGTGACAATTGAAGCCAATCACACGACAATCGATGCTAATCACAGGGCAAAATAGCCAATCAGTGGGCAATTGGCACAATCAAAACCAATTACGGGCAATTGAAGCCAATCACGCGACAATCGAAGCCCAATTACGTGACAATCGAAGCCAATCACACGACAATCGATGCCAATCACAGTGCAATTGAGACAATTGTAGCCAAACAAAGCACAATCAAGCCTTACAGACAGGAGATAAGATACACAATGGCAGGAAGGAGAATATACGCAATCAATGAACTAGGACGGTGTGGGGAGGATCGGAAGGGGTGGGGGGTGATCAGATACCCCTAAGGGGTAGTTGGGGGTCTAATCTGATGGATAGGAGTGACAGGTGGTGATAGATGGGTTATTGACGGGTGATAAGTGGGTGTTTACAGGGAAAAACAGATGTAAACAATGGACTGCTGATGTGATCAGGGGGGGTGTCTCGGAGGGATCTGAAAGGGTGGGTGGGTGATCAGAAGCCCCTAATGGGCAGTTGGGGGTCTGATCTGATGGGGGGCAGTGGCAGGTGGTGACAAGGGATGATTGACAGGTGACGGATAGGTGATTGACAGCTGATCAGCGGGCAATTACAGGGAAGATAGATGCAGTATACGGGGGGGGGGGGGGGAAGATCTGAAGGGGTGGGGGGTGATCAGATACCCCTAAGGGGCAGTTGGGGGTCTGATCTAATGGGGGGCAGTGACAGGTGGTGACAAGGGATGATTGACAGGTGACTGATAGGTGATTGGCAGCTGATCACTGGGGAGATAGACAGATGCAGGGGAGATAGATAGGTTCAGTATACAGGGGGGGGGGGGGGTCGGGGGGAGATCTGGAGGTGTGGGGGGTGATCAGATACCCCTAAGGGGTAGTTGGGGGTCTGCTCTGATGGATAGAAGTGACAGGTGGTGACAGGGATTTATTGATGGGTGATATGGGGGGTGGTTAGGTCTGATCTGCGGGCTGCAGGGGGGTACAGGGGGGTGTCTGATGGGTGCTGCGGGTGATCGGGGGGTCTGTGGGGCTCCTAAGATGTGTGTGTGGGTGTGTATACTGTGCCTGCTCTCCTCGCTGGTGGTCGATCGCTAAGTGTGACCACCAGCGGGAGGCAGGCAGTATAATACAGTTTGTTACGTAAACAAACTGTATTATACCTGTTCTATTGGCAGATTTGAATTTTTACAGCCCGCCGGCGCTGCTGATTGGCCGGCGGGCTGAAGTCACATGGGGGCCGAAGAGTGTGACGTAGCAATCGCGCGGCTACAGCCGCGCGATCGCTCGTTAATTAGGCTGCAGCTGGCGACGCAGTACTGCGTCGCTGGTCCTGCAGCTGCCACTTTGCCGACGCACGGTATAAGCGTGCGGTCGGCAAGTGGTTAAGCAATACCAGTTGCCTGGCTATCCTGCTGATCCTCTGTCTCTAATACTTTTAGCTATAGAACAAGCATAAGCAGATCAGATGTTTGACATTATTGTCAGATCTTACAAGATTAGCCACATGCTTGTTTCTGGTGTTATTCAAACACTGCTGCAGACAAATAGATCAGCAGGGCTGCCAGGCAACTGCTATTGCTTCAAAGGAAATAAATATGGCAACCTCCATATTCTGGTCCTCAAGTGGTTAAAAGGAAATAAATATGGCAGTATGAGAGAAGGCGGAAAAGCCGCCGCGTGTGCTACTGAGGAGGCGGCTGATTCCGCGTCCAATGCGGTGGTTTGCACGCGGAAGCGTGTGTCTGGTAGCAGGGCAGAACGCGGAAAAGCCGCCGCATGCAACAACAGTGAGGCAGCTGGTTCCGCGTCCAGCACGGCGGTTTGCACGAGGCAGCGTGTGTCTGGTGTGGCTTAGTCTGTTAGTGCACACAGGCTTAGGAATACGCGCGCGCGCTGAGAGGCAGAATTCTTATACTGGGCAGAGAGAGTCAGCTGATCGGCTGACTCCAGAGCAGGATACTATTGGTTGATCAATTAGGGGTGGTGCTGGAGAGCACTACTCCATATATAGTTACTGCTGGCCAGTTGCAAGTTGTCTGCCGTTGCGAACACTACGTGGAAGCACTCAGACCTTAGTCAGATCCAACAGTGTGTTTGAACCAGGTGGACCTGGGAATTCACACTGAGCCAGATTACTTGAACTGTTATTCTGTTTATGCTTAAGCTAGTTCCAGGGTGTAGAGACCAAGGACCTCACACCCAGACTAGGGAACTGTATTATCATTTGTTATACTCCAGACTAGTTCCAGGGTGCTGAGACCACGGACCTCGCACCCAGACTAGGGAACTGTATTGTCATTTGTGTTATACATCAGACTAGTTCCAGGGTGCTGAGACCACGGACCTCGCACCCAAGACTAGGGAACTTGTGTGATCATTTTGTTATGCATCAGACTAGTTCCAGGGTGGAGAGACCACAGACCTCACACCCAGACTAGGCATTGTTTGATATCTGTTATGACTTATTGCTTTCTTGACTACTCCTCTGTTCTCTGATTCGGTACCTCGCATATCTGATTCTCCGTTGCCAGACCCCGCTTGCCTTGGATACCGAATCAGCCTTCTGTCTTTGTACTTTATCTGTCCGACCAGGCGTGTCCGACCTCGAGAGCTATCTCTCCCCTTAAGAGATAGTCTCCAGATCAGAAAGTGACATCCACCTTCAGGTGTCATTCACTCTCTGGCCCTTCCTGTCTCCATCCTGACTCCACCCCTTGGAGAGTCTCAGGCTGCTGGAAGGTTCCTGTGCTCTCAGAGCAGTGTTCCTATACTGCCTAATATCATCTGCCCAGCAGGTGCATTACTCAAAGTACTACTGTTACACCAAACACTCACATACCTTAGGTGTCCAGAGGTTAGTGATATATCTGTATTATCGGTGATTCTGCAGATCATCAATAATCAGGTATATATCTGCATTCTTGGTGATACTGCAGATCACCAATAATCAGATTCTCTCTGCGTGCTGACACCAATCGTTACAGGCAGCCTTCATACTCTTCTCACTTCAGTTGCCCTTTAACTTGTGTCCAAGGGGCGCCGCAAGCATACAAGCAAGGCACGCCCCTGCTTTGGGCCCTACTTTACATGGGGGGCCTCGCTTTTCAGCTGGCGGCTCGGTCTACCCTGTGCTCCTTGTGGCCCCTCGCTGGTCGCTCTGTAACTTACATGCCCACATGACTCCTCTCACCACTCTCTCCTCCTGTTGTTGAATTTGCGGCATCCTGTCATCATGGCTACCCCAGCAGGCACCGCTCATGACGGCAGAAGTGCCGTCGGATGTAACCATGGCGGTGGGATGTGAAGCCATTAATAGGAGGAGGGAGCACTGAAAAGAGTCAGCAAAGGATTGGGGGCATTTAAGTTTCCGGGGGGGGGGGGGGAGGCCTATATGTTGCTAACCTATACTGGGGGCAAAAAAACGTTTAAAAAACACACGATTGGTTCGCACGATGGCCAGGGGCCCCTTGCCTCTCTCACTGGCCGGGGCCCCAGGGCCAATGCGCGATACCTGGAGGGGAGTGCAGGTGGGCCTGGACCTCTCACACCCAGGCTCTGGACCTCTCACATCCAGAAAACCCACCAACACTGCCTCCATACTGAATGCTAAATTCGACACACACAAGCAATAGAACACAGCAATACATGCATGCAGCTACATTTAAGTCGTCAGCAGGTGCTCGTCAGCCAATCAGGATGCACTGTCATACACCCTTTACCTGCCATACCACATCTAGCAGCCATTAGCATTCAGGTGGGAGGCTTCAGTTGGACGCAAATCGCAAGATTGCGTCGCTAGCAGGACCGCCCCGTGCAGGCATTCCTTCTGACAGGGGTCCCTCCCTAACCGCTCACCTGTCTGCCATGTCCTAGAGCTGAAAAAAAAAACGTTTAAAAAACACACGATTGGTTCGCACGATGGTCATACTGGGGGCACCCATTCCTGGAAACTGTACCTGTCTACCTATACTGGGGGGACCTATGCCTGGCTACCTATACTGGGGGCACCTATGCCTGGCTATCTATAGTGGGGGCACCCATGTGTGGCTACCTATACTGTCTTGGGGCACCCATGCCTGGCTACCTACACTGGGGGCACCTATGCCTGGCTACCTATACTAGGGCATCTATGTCTGGCTGTTTATACTGGGGGCTCAAAAAAGGCACAGGGGGAACAGAGGTGACACAGGAACATGAAGTGACACAGAGGGGGACAAAAGAGGCACAGGGGGAACAGAAGGGGCAAAAGAGAACAAATTCAGGTGAAGAATGGACCCACAGTCCCTATCTTATTCATTAACCGGGGACTACCTATATTTCGCTAGTATTTGGCTCCACCCACATTATGTAATGGCCATGCCCATAATTGGTCATTGTGCCCTCATACATAATTAGCCAATATGCCCCTCAAATCACTGGTGTTCAGTGGTACCTGCACAAATAAGAAAGATACACCATACTTACCTTCCAATTCACTTGTGTCCTTCAACTTCCTTGTCTTCCTCCGTATGTCACCTACATGCCAGGCTAGACTACAATGAAGTGCCAATCAGTGTCTTTGACCTAATGATATCCCCTTTTAAGTGCATAACATCACAGTAATGTTTTTATCAGTGCACATCATTACTACTGTATAACGCCCTCATAACTGAAAACACATTTATACATGCCTTAATGATACGTTCCCCTAACTTACTGTCCCTCTGGTGTGTTTGTGTACAACTGTGTAATGTGATTCTAATGTGTGAAAGGACTAGGTTTGGGATCACAGACAAATACAAATGATGCTTTGAGAGATTGAGAGAACCACTCTAAGCTCTTGATCTTCCACAAATTCTTCTAGGCCATTGAGAATTCTGGCACGTCAACAGAATTGAAAGACCCACAAACATTAAGGAATGTGCAGAGGGTGTCTGCAGATCCATCACATGTTCTCTTCTCCATCATCTGGTAAACATCAAATAGAATTTTATACAAAGCTATAGGAGTTTTGCAGAGACCAGTGCAGTGTTGCCATACTTGCTTGCAACAAAATAAATTGTATTTACTTGCAGTTTTAGAATATCATAGCTTTGGTTTCTCATTTTACAGATAGTACACAAATTTTTAGCACTAGGGAAACCATGGGTAAATACGCTAACAAAGAATAGATCTATATATGCATGTGCTTGTTTAGATTACCCACAAACAGTGGTATAAGGAAAAAAAAGAGAAATCGCCACAGTACAGCAAGTAGCAAATAGGAGCACCTGCTATTTCAGGAGCATCAAACTCCATTCTCAAAAGAATTCCACAAGGAGCACATGCCTTTGCATATCTGTTTGTGTCTACTGCTTTTATTGGTTTCACATTTTTCAGTTTTCTATAAGGCTCCTTTCACACTGTTTACAGTGGCAGTGGGGCATACTTTCATTGTACTTTATGTCTCACTGCATAGTTGCACCGCAGTGTTACTGCACAATGCAACTTTTGCCTATGGCCATGTTGTATTGCGATCTTATTACAATGTAATGTTTTTACTGTGAAAGGAGCCCTTAAAGAGGAACTCCAGTAAAAATAATGTAATAAAAAAAGTGCTTCATTTTTACAATAATTATGTATAAATGATTTAGTCAGTGTTTGCCCATTAAAAAAAAATCTTTCCTCTACCTGATTTACATTCTGATATTTATCACATGGTGACATTTTTACTGCTGGCAGATGATGTCAGTGGAAGGAGATGCTGCTTGCTTTTTTTGGGCAGTTGGAAACGGCTGTAAACAGCTGTTATTTCCCACAATGCAACAAGGCTTCCACAGTGTGATGTCAGAACCATGGTCCTGACATCACACTGTGGGAGGGGTTTCATCCCAATATCAGCCATACAGAGCCCCCTGATGATCCGTTTGTGAAAAGGAATAGATTTCTCATGGGAAAGGAGGTATCAGCTACTGATTGGGATAAAGTTCAATTCTTGGTTACGGTTTCTCTTTAAAGTGAACCTCCTGACTAAAAATCTACTCAGCAGCACTGAAAAGGCTTGGTGTTTCTTTAACAGTTTCACAGCATCAGAACTTTGGTTTTCTTACCCAAGCCTTATTTTAGCTGCACAGAAGAAATCTGCCCGGGCATTGTTCCCCTGATGCTGTGCAAAGCGTGATGGTATTTCTGATGTTGTTGTTCTAGTTCTGCTGTTTTGGTGCAATTTTAATTTTTTACATTTGAGATTTGAAGCCTAGCGAACGCAGCTGGGATGGGTGATCAGGACACAGGACAGTCAGAACTGTCTCATGCTCCCCGTCACCTCCTTTCAACCAAAAAGATGGCTGCCCCCATGAAAATGATGGCTGCCCCCATGAAATCACAAACATTTTGCCTGTTCTTTTAAAACAGGGGCCCATATGCAATTAACTTTTTCTCCTACATTTTCTCCTAGGTGATATTTTTAAACTTGTCAATAAAATGCCTGTTAAAGCACCAGCAAGCAAGAAAACACTCGAAATAATTTTGATAGTACGCTTTTACCAACTTTTAGAAACTTTTTCAGTTGTAAAATGCTTAAAAGGTATTTTAAAGAGAATATGAAAATTATCTCCTAGTAGACAACATAGAAGAAAAAGTTAATTGCATATGGGCCAGGGTGGGTAAGAGATTATATTACCTATCTATTTTAATTAACATAACTAATGTAATTTAATAACAGTATGTTTGTTTTGGCTGAAGTTCCCCTTTAAGGCCTCGATTCATAAAAGTGAGTGCGGTAGTTCAGAGAGTGGCGGGAAATTATTAGGGTTTTTGCAGTGAATTCATTACAAAAAATCAGAGTGCGAAGTGATTGCGATAGCAGGCGGTAAGTGTGCGGTGTGGTGCGGAAAGCTGTCGGTATAATTTGCTGAGTGCGGTAGTTTGCCGCTGACTTCCTAATGACAAGGTGCATGCTGGGTAGAAGTGAGCAGTTTTAGACACATGTGACTTATTTTTTATAATATATATACACACAGTATATATCAATCTTATAAATTATCTAACTGTATGATTTCTGAAAGCCTTGTTGATATTACAACCACCCTTCCTCCTCTGAATCCTTAAAAATTCCATAACATTAAGTTGAAAGGGCTCCATTTGTCACCTAAAATGCTACTGTGTAGAGCAAACTCGCCAGGTTCATTACCACACTATTACCGCATGCGGTAAAACATGCGTAGAACATGCGTTACATTTTATGACTTCACTACCAACAACATACCATGCGGTAATTTACCGCTTGGGCGATAACGCATGCGGTAATGCTTTATGAATCGAGGCCTAAGTGGGATGAAACTCATTCCATTAATTTATCTATGGTCTAAAGCAGAGTTCCCCAACCCTGTCCTCAAGGCCCACCAACAGTGCATGTTTTGCAGGAAACCACAAACATTCACAGGTGAGGTAATTAGTGTCTCACTAGAGCTAATTAACTACCTCTGGATTTCTACAAAACCTGCACTGTTGGTGGGCCCTGAGGATAGGGTTGGGGAACACTGGTCTAAAGCATTAACCACTTGAGGACCACAGTCTTTCTACCCCTTAAGGACCGGCCACTTTTTTTCCATTCAGACCACTGCAGCTTTCACGGTTTATTGCTCGCTCATACAACCTACCACCTAAATGAATTTTGGCTCCTTTTCTTGTCACTAATAAAGCTTTCTTTTGGTGCTATTTGATTGCTCCTGCGATTTTTACTTTTTATTATATTCATCAAAAAAGACATGAATTTTGGCAAAAAAATGATTTTTTAAACTTTCTGTGCTGACAATTTTCAAATAAAGTAAAATTTCTGTATACATGCAGCGCGAAAAATGTGGACAAACATGTTTTTGATAAAAAAAAAAACCATTCAGTGTATATTTATTGGTTTGGGTAAAAGTTATAGCGTTTACAAACTATGGTGCAAAAAGTGAATTTTGCCATTTTCAAGCATCTATGACTTTTCTGACCCCCTGTCATGTTTCATGAGGGGCTAGAATTCCAGGATAGTAGTATAAATACCCCCCAAATGACCCCATTTTGGAAAGAAGACATCCCAAAGTATTCACTGAGAGGCATAGTGAGTTCATAGAAGATATTATTTTTTGTCACAAGTAAGCGGAAAATGACACTTTGTGACAAAAAAAAAGAAAAAACAAAGAATCCATTTCTTCTAACTTTTTTACACATACCCATGCTGGGTGGGAGAAATAACTCTGTAAATGGACAATTGTGTGTAAAAAAATCAAAAGATTGTCATTTACAGAGGTATTTCTCCCACCCAGCATGGGTATGTGTAAAAATACACCCCAAAACACATTGTACTACTTCTCCCGAGTATGGCAATACCACATGTGTGGCACTTTTTTGCACCCTAACTGCGCTAAAGGGCCCAAAGTCCAATGAGTACCTTTAGGATTTCACAGGTCATTTTGCGGAATTTGATTTCCAGACTACTCCTCACGGTTTAGGGCCCCTAAAATGCCAGTTCAGTATAGGAACCCCACAAATGACCCCATTTTAGAAAGAAGACACCCCAAGGTATTCCGTTAGGAGTATGGTGAGTTCATAGAAGATTTTATTTTTTGTCACAAGTTAGTGGAAAATGACACTTTGTGAAAAAAACAATAAAAATCAATTTTCCGCTAACTTTTGACAAAAAATAAAATCTTCTATGAACTCACCATACTCCTAACGGAATACCTTTGGGTGTCTTCTTTCTAGAATGGGGTCATTTGTGGGGTTACTATACTGCCCTGGCATTTTAGGGGCCCTAAACCGTGAGGAGTAGTCTTGAAACCAAATGTCGCAAAATGACCTGTGAAATCCTAAAGGTACTCATTGGACTTTGGGCCCCTTAGCGTACTTAGGGTGTAAAAAAGTGCCACACATGTGGTACCGCCGTACTCAGGAGAAGTAGTATAATGTGTTTTGGGGTGTATTTTTACACATACCCATGCTAAGTGGGAGAAATATCTCTGTAAATGACAATTGTTTGATTTGTTTTACACACAATTGACCATTTACATAGAAATTTCTCCCACCCAGCATGGGTATGTGTAAAAATACACCCCAAAACACATTATACTACTTTTCCTGAGTACGGCGGTACCACATGTGTGACACTTTTTTGCAGCCTAGGTGCGCTAAGGGGCCCAACGTCCTATTCACGGGTCATTTTGAGGCATTTGTTTTCTAGACTACTCCTCGCGGTTTAGGGCCCCTAAAATGCCAGGGCAGTATAGGAACCCCACAAGTGACCCCATTTTAGAAAGAAGACACCCCAAGGTATTCCGTTAGGAGTATGGCGAGTTCATAGAAGATTTTATTTTTTGTCACAAGTTAGTGAAAAATGACACTTTGTGAAAAAAACCCAATAAAAATCAATTTCCGCTAACTTTTGACAAAAAATAAAATCTTCTATGAACTCGTCATACACCTAACAGAATACCTTGGGGTGTCTTTTTTTCTAAAATGGGGTCACTTGTGGGGTTCCTATACCGCCCTGGCATTTTACGGGCCCAAAACCGTGAGTAGTCTGGAAACCAAATGTCTCAAAATGACTGTTCAGGGGTATAAGCATCTGCAAATTTTGATGACAGGTGGTCTATGAGGGGGCGAATTTTGTGGAACCGGTCATAAGCAGGGTGGCCTTTTAGATGACAGGTTGTATTGGGCCTGATCTGATGGATAGGAGTGCTAGGGGGGTGACAGGAGGTGATTGATGGGTGTCTCAGGGGGTGGTTAGAGGGGAAAATAGATGCAATCAATGCACTGGGGAGGTGATCGGAAGGGGGTCTGAGGGGGATCTGAGGGTTTGGCCGAGTGATCAGGAGCCCACACGGGGCAAATTAGGGCCTGATCTGATGGGTAGGTGTGCTAGGGGGTGACAGGAGGTGATTGATGGGTGTCTCAAGGTGTGATTAGAGGGGGGAATAGATGCAAGCAATGCACTGGCGAGGTGATCAGGGCTGGGGTCTGAGGGCATTCTGAGGGTGTGGGCGGGTGATTGAGTGCCCTAGGGGCAGATAGGGGTCTAATCTGATAGGTAGCAGTGACAGGGGGTGATTGATGGGTAATTAGTGGGTGTTTAGGGTAGAGAACAGATGTGAACACTGCACTTGGGAGGTGATCGGACGTCGGATCTGCGGGCGATCTATTGGTGTGGGTGGGTGATCAGATTGCCCGCAAGGGGCAGGTTAGGGGCTGATTGATGGGTGGCAGTGACAGCGGGTGATTGATGGGTGGCAGTGACAGGGGGTGATTGATGGGTGATTGATAGGTGATTGACAGGTGATCAGTGGGTTATTACAGGGAAGGACAGATGTAAATAATGCCCTGGCGAATTGATAAGGGGGGGTCTGAGGGCAATCTGAGCGTGTAGGCGGGTGATTGGGTGCCCGCAAGGGGCAGATTAGGGTCTGATCTGATGGGTAACAGTGACAGGTGGTGATAGGGGGTGATTGATGGGTAATTAGTGGGTGTTTAGAGGAGAGAATAGATGGAAAAACTGCGCTTGGGTGGTGATCTGATGTCGGATCTGCGGGCGATCTATTGGTGTGGGTGGGTGATCAGTTTGCCCGCAAGGGGCAGGTTAGGGGCTGATTGATGGGTGGCAGTGACAGGGGTGATTGATGGGTGGCAGTGACAGGGGGTGATTGATGGGTGATTGACAGGTGATTGACAGGTGATCAGTGGGTTATTACAGGGAAGGACAGATGTAAATAATGCCCTGGCGAATTGATAAGGGGGGGTCTGAGGGCAATCTGAGCGTGTAGGCGGGTGATTGGGTGCCCGCAAGGGGCAGATTAAGGTCTGATCTGATGGGTAACAGTGACAGGTGGTGATAGGGGGTGATTGATGGGTGATTGATGGGTAATTAGTGAGTGTTTAGAGGAGAGAATAGATGGAAACACTGCGCTTGGGTGGTGATCTGATGTCGGATCTGCGGGCGATCTATTGGTGTGGGTGGGTGATCAGTTTGCCCGCAAGGGGCAGGTTAGGGGCTGATTGTTGGGTGGCAGTGACAGGGGGTGATTGATGGGTGATAGGTGATTGGCAGGTGATTGACAGGTGATCAGTGGGTTATTACAGGGAAGGACAGATGTAATTAATGCACTGGTGAATTGATAAGGGGGGGGGGGGGGGTCTGAGGGCAATCTGAGCGTGTGGGCGGGTGATTGGGTGCCCGCAAGGGGCAGCTTAGGGTCTGATCTGATAGGTAACAGTGACAGGTGGTGATAGGGGGTGATTGATGGGTGATTGATGGGTAATTAGTGGGTGTTTAGAGAAGATAACAGATGTAAACAATACATTTGGGAGGTAATCTGACGGCGGGTTTGCGGGCGATCTAATGGTGTGGGTGGGTGATCAGATTGCCCGCAAGGGGGGGCAGGTTAGGGGCTGATTGATGGGTGGCAGTGACAGGGGGTGACAGGGGGTGATTGATGGGTGATAGGTGATTGGCAGGTGATTGACAGGTGATCAGTGGGTTATTACAGGGAAGAACAGATGTAATTAATGCACTGGCGAATTGATAAGGGGGGGTCAGAGGGCAATCTGAGCGTGTTGGCGGGTGATTGGGTGCCCGCAAGGGGCAGATTAGGGTCTGATCTGATAGGTAAAAGTGACAGGTGGTGATAGGGGGTGATTGATGGGTAATTAGTGGGTGTTTAGAGGAGAGAATAGATGTAAACAATGGATTTGGGAGGTGATCTGATGTTGGATCTGCGGGCGATCTATTGGTGTGGGTGGGTGATCAGATTGCCCGCAAGGGGCAGGTTAGGGGCTGATTGTTGGGTGGCAGTGACAGGGGGTGATTGATGGGTGATTGATGGGTGATTGACAGGTTATCAGGGAAGATAGATGCATACAGTACACAGGGGGGGGGGGGTCTGGGGAGAATCTGAGGGGTGGGGGGGTGATCAGGAGGGGGCAGGGGGGGGGATAAAAAAAAAATAGCGTTGACAGATAGTGACAGGGAGTGATTGATGGGTTATTAGGGGGGGTGATTGGGTGCAAACAGGGGTCTGGGGGGTGGGCAGGGGGGGGTCTGAGGGGTGCTGTGGGCGATCAGTGGGCGGGGGGGGCAGATCAGTGTGTTTGGGTGCAGACTAGGGTGGCTGCAGCCTGCCCTGGTGGTCCCTCGGACACTGGGACCACCAGGGCAGGAGGCAGCCTGTATAATACACTTTGTATACATTACAAAGTGTATTATACACTTTGTAGCGGCGATCGCGGGGTTAACATTCCGCCGGCGCTTCCGTATGGCCGGCGGGATGTTACGGCGGGTGGGCGGAGCCAGTTGCCGGGGGAAGCGCGCGTCATCAATGACGCGATCGCTCCCCCGGCATGCCTAAAGGACGCGCCGCCTGAAGGCGTATTGCGGTCCTTTAGGCGTCCACTTTGCCGCCGCCCATGGGCTGTGGGCGGTCGGCAAGTGGTTAAAGACAGCAAACAACTATTAGCTAAACAGATGTGACTGGTTTCCAAGTTAATGGAAGGCTTAACCTCCTTGCCGGTCTAATTCCCGCCGGCAAGGAGGCAGCGCAGAACTCTTTTTTTATTTTTTCAAATCATGTAGCGAGCCCAGGGCTCGCTACATTATAGCCGCTGAGCGGCGGCATCCCCCCACCCACTCCGATCGCCTTCAGAGTAAGCAGGAAATCCCATTCAGAGCGGGATTTCCTGCAGGGCTTCCCCGGTCGCCATGGTAACGGGGCGGGATGACGTCACAGACGTCATAGGAAAATCCCGATCTACCCCTCAGCGCTGCCTGGCACTGATTGGCCAGGCTGCGCAGGGGTCTGGGGCGTGGGGGGGGGGCGGCTCGGCGGGTAGCGGCAAATCGGCGGTAATTGAATGTCACAAGCAGCTAGCAAAGTGCTAGCTGCATGTAACAAAAAAATTATGCAAATCGGCCCAGCGGGGCCTGAGAAATCCTCCTGCACAGATTAACCCGAACTGAGCTCGGGATAACCGGCAAGGAGGTTAATATTCAAACTTTTGACGTCACTTACCTGCTAATTGATAAAATCACCATTAGAGATTGTGTTGGAAGTGTGAAGCTGGCCATACACTTATAGATTTCCACCCAATGTTCCAAAACAATTTATTCCTTTCTGAAAAGATTCAGAAGGAATTGATTCCTACCACACACTGCACATCAATTTCCAATAGATTCCAGCAGGGAATACAGTGAAAATCGATTGAATGGCAGCATTGCATTGTTCGATGTAGTACAATGCTATATGGGCCATCGATCTACCAATGCTCTCGCCCTGCCCCTGATCAACTAAAATTTTTCAACCTGTCCAATCATTACTTTCAATACATTTTTGGTCTAAATCAATGAAAAAAATTGATTTATCGGACATTTAGGAGAATCGACTGCCATCAGATGAGTCAAATCTGCAGGGAATTAGATGGAAAAATCGTTTAGTGTATGGGCATCTTAACCTGTTTGGGACTGCGTATAGTTAAAACTTTGTCGCACTTGTGGCTGCCTAAGCCTGATGTGGCATAGTTGCCCCATTCTGAGCACGGAACACAATAGAATGTCCCCTCTGGCACAGATCTCTTCAGAGCTCCATAACTCGGTCAAGAGCAGTTTACATTGGCTCCTGACCTCCTGATCACTGTGAGCCAATCACAGTGATCAGGGAGAGAGCAAAAAGAATAAAACCTCTATTCCTCAAAGGGACCAGTCCCAAAGCAGGTAAGCTGTGTAAACAATGCAGATACGTTTCTGCACTAAATTAGGTGAGAAAGATTAGCTGCTCTAAATAAAGCAGCACTTGACTTGTATATGGTTGCATGAAAGGCCTACCGGCTCATTTAAAGTTTTCCCAAAGGGCTCTGTAAAAGCGTGAATGAATCGCAGCTTTTTTTTTCAGAATGTAAAATGAGGTTTACTTACAGTTAACTGAGTGCTGTTGGGTTCTGCTTTCTAGATTTACCCAGATGAGGACCATTTCTTCCTGTCGAAGGACAGTCAGCACCATTTGCAGCAGTCAGTGGTTTCCTTTCTGCACAGCTGTCTTCAGAATGGTGTCACCAGACAGATGGGCCAGTGAGTGATTATCAAGCCTCCCACAGAGCACAAGGCATAGAAGATCTGCTACAGAGCAGGCTGTTCATGGATGCATTTGACTGCTCTTAAGTAAGTCTTCAGTGAAGGGTTATAACTACAAATCAAGGGGACCCCAGCAAAACTGATGGAGCCAACCCCGATGCTCACACCCCTTTATTCCTTTTCCCCCATGGTACTCCCGTGCCCAACTGTCGCCAGCCATATAACAAGTGTGGCCACCATGAATCTCCCATAACAGTGTAACCACCATGATTCAATTATTTCAAACAAGTGTGGTCACAACAAACCCTATTCTGGAGGGCGGAGACCTTGTACTGGAAGGATAGTGAGTAGGAGCTGCTCCACTGCCCTGGGCCACCCTGAGGCTGCCAGGGCTTTTCCCGCAGTAGTGTACATCGCTGCTTCCATGAGAAAAAAGAAACAGTTCTGGAAGCCACTGCAACCCACTGACAACACCCCCTGCAAAGTTCACATCCTTATATTTATGATGTCATTCCCTAATGAAATGTACTTTAACTTGCTCCAAACTGTTTCAGAGGCAAAGAAACAGACTATATTTCTTCTCAGAATACCTCTGACTGCTATATAATGAAGCAAGATGATGCTGAATCTCAGCTAATTTATGTAAAATTCATGCATCTAGTCACACGTTTATTTAAAGCACTTAACATTTATTCAGGTTGTATATTTTATACGGATGAAATATTTTACTGATATGCAGCATTATTCATGAAGTTTCTGTGTTAGTTCTCCATTAATCAAAGCAAGTATGCTAGTTCAGGAGTCTTCTCACCAGGAACAATGGAATGCACTGTAATGCTTTTATTCAACTCTAGATGGCAGCAGAGCACTGAACTGTGAAGCTAGTTGTTTATGTTGTAGAAGAATTTCCATGGTTGCTCTGTATGCTGAGATGGGCTTCAGCGATGCACCTTTCTAAGAAGCATGGACAATGAGTTTTTTTCATTCTGCATGGAGAAGGAAAAAGGTGTCTGGAAAACCATCATTATTTTACATTGAATTTCTTCATTAATGTTTCATAAAAAAAGGATGAATAACGGGCATAACTAGAGATCACTGGGCCCCCCTGTGAAACTTTGGAAGGGGCACAGGTAAACTGAGAACCAATGTTATTCATCTAGCTAGCACACTAATGTGTTTTCCCCATGCAGATAAAAACAGCCAGCATTGAAGCACTGCATGCATTTTCTCTAGCAATTACATTAGCTTCTGTGATAAACGTGCATGTTTTCACACATACAGACACACATGGAGTGCAGAAAACCCACAGACAAGTGTGCTCCCAGTTTCAGCTTATTACACTTACTCTGTCCATCTCTGATTGAGCAGAACTGGCTCTGTGGACACCTCCAGCATCACTACAGTACACAGCACTTGGGGAGTGGTAGATAGGTTGGGGCAGGGTCTGTACACAAGAGCCTGCAGCACACTGAATAGGGACTGTCTACAAAACAATGCATGATTCGTTATCACTGGCTGAGCAGATGCAGTCATTAGAACAATTGTGCAGAGAGCAAAAAGTTTTTTCTCTGCCTTTAGTTGTCAGACTCAGGACAGGGAAAAGAAATGTCTCCCCCTACAGGGCCCCATGCGGCTTCTGGGTCCCCTGTAGCAGCATCCCTTGAAGGGTCTATTTTTCTCCTAAATAATAACTTCCACAGAACATCCCACACAGGTTAGAAAAGGGATTACTACATCATATAATTTTAACCCCCCCTGGCGGTATTATTTCTGGATTTTAGTGCCTAAAAGCGGTGCCATTTTTTCCACACTTTCAGACCCTAAAACCAGGGAAAAAAACATGCTGCTAGAGAGATCTGCAGCAGCCCAGCACCTACTCACCTCCCTGGGATCCAGTGCTGCAATTCTCCCTCCGTCCTCCGGGTGGTGCTGTAACCCTGTCGTGAGATTGCTATCTGTCTTCATGACAACAAAACGACGATCTCACCAGAGGAATGCCAGAGAGGACAGGAAGGAGAATTACTGCCGGCGTCTGGTTCCCGGTAGAGGTGAGTTGAAACTCCAGCTGCGCGCAGGCTCCACCTAGACCTTCCGGCGGCTACCATGAATCAGGGTTACCACTCTGAGCAGGGAAAAAAAACTAGAAAACTTGGCCCTAGACTGATGCCGGGTGCGCAGTTCATGACACAGATCTCTGAGATAAGAAAGATAGACACTGCCACTCCTTTAGCCAAATCAAATCACAACCTAATCATGCATATCTCCAAGGCTGGATTTATCGGTTTTCTGCCCCTTGCTGCTCCCCTTCCATGTGCAGCACCCCTCTCCTAATTCTTGTGCAGCCCCCTCTCCCATGTCTAACCTTCATGGACAGCAGCCCCAGTTATACACAAATCCCTTGAGCAGCAGCAGCTCCCTATGTCCATGTGTTGCTCCTTATTTGCAGCTTCCATATTCCATTTGTAGCATCTTCTTCTATATGCAGCTATTGTTCTTCCGTGTCCAGGCGCCCGTTGGCCAGCTGTCGCCCAAGGCCCCGGCCTTTGTGGCCTTACCAGAAATCCGGCCCTGAATATCACTAAGAATTCATGAGCAAAACATTGATTTTCACAATTGAAATCACAATACAGTACTGCTTTCACAACTTTTAAACAGAAGAAATGAGAGGAGAGAAAATTATCATAAAATACAAAATAAAAAAAATCAAAGTTCCACTCATGTGTGTGCTCTGGTCATTTTATAACAATTTATAATATTTTTGGTGAATAATAAAGTAATTTAGTATTTTATGATAATTTTCTCTCCTCTCACTTCTTCTGTTTAAAAATTGTTACTTTTAAAGTCTTACACTTAGAGGGACACTTAAGTCTGAGGAAAAAAATGAGTTTTACTCACCTGGGGCTTCCAGCAGCTCCCTGCAGCTGTATTGTGCCCACGCAGACTCCATCAGATGCTCCTGGCCCCGCCGGCAGCCACTTCCGGTTTCGGCGACATGAGCCGACAGGCAGGGAACGCGAGTGATTCTTCGCGTTCTCAGCCACAATAGCGCCCTCTATGCTGCTATATGATATATACTCTATACTATAGCAGCATAGAGGGCGCTATTGTGGCTGGGAACGCAAAGAATCACTCGCTTTCCTGTTTGTCGGCTCCTGTCGCCGAAATCGGAAGTGGCTACCGGTGGGGCCAGAAGCATCTGATGGAGTCTGTGTGGGCACAATACAGCTGCAGGGGGCTGCTGGAAGCCCCAGGTAAGTAAAACTCATTTTTTTCCACAGACTTAAGTGTCCTTTTAGTGAGGAATATTTTGTTTGAGATACTGTTGGACCTAGCTGTCTTAGCTGCTTTCACAACCACTTTTCTTTCATATTAATATTTAAAAATATGCAATACAGAACATCAATTTAGAGAATGGCAATAATTTTCACATAATCACATAAAAAGAGTTTGCGTACAGAAATGCATTTACACAGAGGTGTAACATCAGTTCTGAAAGAAGGACAAAAGAACAAGAAGGGACCAATCGATTTGGATACAAAATGACTGCCTCTCCAAAAAAGGGACTGTGTTGGGAGATAATGTATGCATCAAGTCATTTCATGTGTTAGGCTCATTCCCACTTACAACGGATCAGTTCGGAGTGGACTGGACAGTTCTGTGTCCGCTCTGCTCCGTTTTCTCCTCCCATTTGCTTCTGAAGCGACACAATGGGAAACACATCCGCTATCAGGAAAGATGCATCAGGTCGGGACTTTGTGTTTCGTTTACTGCAATGCAGCAAATTGATCCATTAAAAATAGCAAGTGAAAGTACTAGCTATTTTTAATATTAGATCCGTTTGCATGTCCCTCGCTGTGCTGCAGAAAATGTACCAAACGGGTAAGTTTTCATTACAAGAACCGAGCCAGCTTAGGCATGTGGTAAGTAGCATTTTTTTTTTGTGTGAGAAAATGCAAGGGTTGAATACCCCAGTACAGGGAAGCTTCTGCGATCCTCCTCCACCCCACTGCTGCTCCCCAGGATCCTCTTCTTTGTCACGGACGAGCTCCCGTTGGTGTACAAGCGTGGTTGCACTGCACAGCAGCATGGAGTCGCTCGTGCACAGAGGAAAAAGCTGTGCACACTTAGCTACATGTTACTGCGCAAGCCATCCTTGTCTCTGCACAGTGCGGCCGCAATCATACACGTGCAGGAGCGAGGCCGTGCAACCATACATGACAATCCCTTGTCAAATATATTCAGAGGGTCCCAGCGCTGGATTGGTGGGGTGAGGGAGGATGGTGGAAGCTTCTAGATTATCCAGAGGCTTTCCTGTTCTGATGCCTCTTTTTCATGGGAGGTTGAACTCTGCACTTGTCATGTAGTACAGCCTCCTGGCTGCCGGCCACAAGCAGCAATTACATGCACACATTATGTCCATTGCGTCTCAATATCACCGCAATGTGATGCAATGTTATTCCTATGGGCATTCACATTGAGTGCAGCACGGCAGGTTCTGGCGCAGTAACACACAGCATGTTGTGTGTTAACTGGGCAACATGTGCGTTTACAGTGGCAGTGAAGCATACTTTCATTGTACTGTATGCTTCACTGTACAGTCGTACCGCACACTTTTCAGCACCATTGCGTTGTTATGGTATTGCAAAGCAACAAAAGGACCCTAAAAGTTATATTAGGATACAGCAAAAACCTGGTAAATGTTTTGCTGTTACACCTCTTAGTAAGGCTTTATTTTGGATGACATCGAGCAAAGTAGCGCTTAGCACTATGGCAAATGGAAGAATAAAAAAAAACACAACACATTAAACCAGTGGAAGACAAGCCCATATTTTGCACTCAAATACAGGAGGTACCCATTTCACACATATTTAATGTACGGTAAACAAATTTGAAATAACACAGTATGCCAGATCAGATCTGATTTACACAAGTTGTTTAAATAGAAGTTATGCAGGTGTGTTGTGGAAGCTAGCATGGTGGGGAAGCAATAATAAACATGTACTGTATATATGTCTCGGCTCTTATGAACTTGCTATGCATTATATTGTTTACAAACATTCTGTAAGATCTGGTACTTTACATAGATTCTTGGAGTTCTGGTACTCCACAAAGATTCACTGAAATCTCTTGCGCCACAGAGATTCACTGAGATCTGGTGCTTAACAGAAACTCACTGAGATCTGGTCCACCACAAAGATTCACTGAGATGTGGTGCGCCACAGAGATTCACTGAAATCTGGTGCTCCACAGAGATTAACTGAGATTTGGTGCTTCACAGAGATTCACTGAAATCTGGTCCGCCACACAGATTCACTGAGATCTGGTACTCTACAGAGATCTGAATTATTAGACTTGTGATAGCAGTACATTACTGGGATCTTCTGTATAATATGATCTGCAATCTGTTTTACCAGCATTGCTAAGTCAGAGTAAGCAGGCCTCGTCATCCACTTGCATGTGGAACATCATTCTAGAATTGGGAATTTATTATTTATATTATGCAATGTTTGACCTGCATGCTTGTTTTTAAAGCACAACACTGATGTAAATATAAAAAACTTGTATTGATAACTGTGTGGAGGTTTCCTTTCTTTATTTACCGTTAAATGATAATATGAGATATGTATAGGGAACACAACTACGTATAACAAGTCTATACAGAGACACTTAAGCGAAAAAAAAATGATGATAAGGATTTGTATGTGTAGTTCAGCTAAGAAATAAAACATTAGGAGCAGAGACATAAGTCTAATATTGTTTCCAGCAGGGCTGTGGAGTCGGTACAAAAATCTTCCGACTCCAACTCTGACTCCGACTACTCAGTTTCTGAAACCACGACTCCGACTCCAACTCAGAGTGCCCAAAATTGCTCAGACTCCGACTCCTCGACTCTGACTTCTTAGTCTAATATTTAACAGGGCTGTGGATTTTGTACAAAAATCATGCGACTCTGACTCCCGACTCCTCAGTTTCTGAAACCACAACTCCGACTCCAACTCGGGGTGCCCAAAATTGCCCTGACTCCGACTCCTCGACTCCAACTCCGACTCCACAGCCCTGGTTTCCAGTACAGGAAGAGTTAAGAAACTCCAGTTGTTATCTATGCAAAAGAGCCATTGAGCTCCACGACTTTCAAAGTTGCAGAGAGCTCTGTCTTCTAAAGCTTGTTATCACAACTTTCAGTCATTGTATCTTCTTTTTCTCTCCAGAGGACAGGTCAATAGTTCACTGGTCTGCTCTCTAAAATCATTTAGAATGCTAAGTAGTGTGTAAACTGCAAATATTAGAGAATGCAAAGTAAAAATATGAGAATATTTTCTTTGTACTAATATTCTAGTAATTATATGTACTACACAACCAATTCATTATATAATTTTTTTTTTCACTTCAGTGTCTCTTTAAGGCTCCTTTCACACTACATCTGTTGTGTTGCAACAGACAATATAATCACATCCCACTGTGATGCAATTATGGTTCAATGGGGCTTTCACACTAGTATTTTTGCAATTAAATAATTTGGATGGCGGCTGATGGTATAACGCACAGCAGTCAGGGTGTTACCAGGCCATGTACAGTCTATGCACTGCATGCCTAGGGGTCGCATTGCAGCAGTAGACTCCCATATAACTTTACATCACGATTTTATTTTTCAGGATGTGAAACATAATGCATGTAAGGTCTGATGCAGTAATATTGCAGTGTGGTTCTACAGGTATGCGTGTTACCGTAGCAATGCTCGTATTACTTGAGGACCACGGGTCTTGCTAATAGCATAACTTACAGTGCACTGCCTGTGGTAGTACCAGTAATACTGCCATGTGCTGTTGCCACACGTCAAAATCACTGCTTGTAAGTGCATCAGGCCCATAGTGTGAAAGTAGCTGTAGGAGAAACCATTCGATTTACACCGCCCATAAATTTGCGAACACACCCCTAACACATTCATGACTTGTGGCACAGACTTGAAAAACGCACATGTGAAAATGAAACAAAGCTCATATTTGGTAAACTGAACTGAGCCATGGATATTCTTTCAAGGCCCTTTCACACTGTGTATGTGCCTCACTGTAAACACATGCGCTGCCCTGCATATGAACCCTCTGCACCGCATTAGGGGTCTAATTCACTACACTGTGGTAAGGCTGCCGAGCACAGGAAGAGAACAGCAATATTACTGTTACCAACACTGGGGAAGCACCGCATGTTAACCCTTCAGGTGTTACCGCAGTAACGCACTGCATTGCTATGGTAACGTGCATTTCACAGCACATTATGATAGCAATGCACGCATTAGGATGGGACGGGTTTGGAGAGCGCACATCACACATTCAGATCCTTACTAGAGCTCAGCAGAGACGAGCTAAAATGTATGTACAGGGATCACCGGCATGCTGTCACCAAAAATGATCCTGGAAGATTACTTAGGGCAATAGACATCTAAGTCTGCATGTGGCTTTAGATAAGGGTCATGGGGTGGCCTCACCCATACAACAAATACCCAACAAACACATTTACTATATATTTAGCGCAACCAACCAATTGTATAATGTTGCTAAGTCACACAAACAATCTTCAGAGATTTCAAAATGGTAGAGACAGACACACAACTAAACCGATGACAAATGCATGTCCATGTTGCCCACTGCAGCATCGACACTCTAAACCTGCATGTAAAGTCAGGTAGAACGTCAGAGGCTCAGCGGTTTCTGAAAGGGAAAACAATCCATTCTTATTCCAGACCCTGGTAAATAATGCACTATATCCCATAGGTCAATTGATCTGCCAAGAGATTAGTTGTTATCCCACTGAGTATTCATGCAACATTTCACCTGCTCTTCACGTTACAGAGGACTCAAATATTCATGAGGAGTAAATATCCTCTCTATATCTTCCCAAGGTTCTGCCTCATGTTTGGCCAAAGCTTTTATTTTACATTTAACAGATGGTTTATTGTTATCTGTGTCCCACTGGAGTGGGTTTCTTCATCTATCTAGACCAGGCATGGGCAAACTTGGCCCTCCAGCTGTTGAGGAACTACAAGTCCCACAATGTGTTGTAGGAGTCTGACAGCCACAGTTATGACTCATAAAGGCAAATGCATTGTAGGATTTGTAGTTACTTAACCATTTCAGCCCGCTGGGATTTTTCACCTTATGGACGAGAGGAATTTTCACCTGTCTTCTCCCGTTCATTCCCCAATAACTTTATCACTACTTATCACAGCGAAATGATCTATACCTTGTTTTTTTTTCCACCACCAATTAGGCTTTCTTTGGGTGGTAACTTATGCTAAGAATTAATTTTATTCTAAATGCATTATAATGGGAATAATAAGAAAAAAAATGAAAAAAAAATATTTTTCAGTTTTCAGCCATTACAGTTTTAAAATAATTAATGCTACCATAATTAAAATCCACACATTTTATTTGGCCATTTGGCCCGGTAATTGCAACGTTAAACTTATACCCCTAGTGTAATGTATGGTGATAATATTTTATTTGGAAATAAAGGTGCATTTTTTCAGTTTTACACCCATCACTAATTTTTAGCCCACTATTTATTAATTATATGTCCTCTTGACATAAATAATCATTTATTTTTATTCCCCAAAGTCAGTAGGTGTGTTTTACTATTTGACCACACGATGTCTCTACTGAGCAAAAATCCCATTAGCGTACAATGTACGCTAATTGGGATACAATGTACCACTACATTGTAACCAGGGACGTGACGTAGGCATCCATCGGAAGCCTCCGATCCCAGTGGCGGCGGGGAGGTTATGAATGGAAACATTGTTTCCATTCATAAATTTAACGATCGGGTGGCGGAAATCGTGGCGGCACCATTTACAGAATAAACACTGTTTTTGAACAAAAACAGTGTTTATTCACGGCGGGCATGTACGGATTGGCACAGGGGACTTTTGTCCCCTGCAGCCAATCCCCCCTGCTAGCAGCAGCAGCGCGATCACGGGCAGGATCGCCTGCAGACCCCCCTCCCCCCAAACTGCAGGGACGTGACTAGCGCGTCCCTGCGTCTCTAGCACCTGCCGCTGCGGACGTGAAGCTCACGTCCGCGTGGCTAAAATGGTTAAAGGATACCCGAAGTGACATGTGACATGATAGACATGGGTATGTACAGTGCCTAGCACACAAATAACTATGCGGTGTTCCTTTTTTTCTTTCTCTGTCTGAAAGAGTTAAATATCAGGTATGTAAGTGGCTGACTCAGTCCTGACTCAGACAGGAAGTGACTACAGTGTGACCCTCACTGATAAGAAATTCCCATTTTTATCTCTGTCCTGCTCTCAGAAGCCATTTTCTGCTAGAAAAGAGTTTTATGGTTGGAATTTCTTATCAGTGAGGGTCACACTGTAGTCACTTTCTGTCTGAGTCAGGACTGAGTCAGCCACTTAGATACCTGATATTTAACTCTTTCAGACAGAGAAGAAAAAAAGGAACACAGCATAGTTATTTGTGTGCTAGGCATTGTACATACACATGTCTATCTCATCATGTTGCATGTCACTTCGGGTATCCTTTCAAGTCGTTATTTCAATGAGTCAGCACCATCTTCAAAGGATAAGCTCTTTTATTTGTATCAGAACATCAAAGATCCAGAAGATCAAGCAACCAGCGACAGCTCCGCTGTTTCGGGCAATCTGCCCTTTCTCAAGCTGTTAAAGCATGTCCTCCACATTAAAGTCTCACATCATGTTCATATATATAGCTAACCAAGTAGATCAGGTGACTGCAGTGCGACCAATCGCGCGTATGGGGCCGCCGGCGGACCTGATGGGGAACTACCAGCTTAATATTCAAATTCTGTTCGAGCCCAACCCCTCATGGCAACCAAATCCCAGACGCCACCCCCTATCGCATCACAGCGATTCCTAATAGTAGCAACTTACGCCGTCATCAGCAGTGTGTATGGGCGTGCACGGCGAGCCTCTCCGTCCCCCTCCTCCTCGTGTACTTCAATGGACATGCGCGATACCTCACGCATGGCGTGACGCGATGCCGCACACGCCTCCACATAGCGGCAATCGCGTCACCTCGTATCTAGGCAACCAGACGCTCCGCATTCACAGGGGATACAAGCCTCACCCACCTGCAGAGCTCTGGCCGTCCTAACAACATATACCAACTAATGAGGGGAGGAACATTGAGCCCCCTCCATACTCACTCACCACACCACCAACAGACAGCAGCCCAGGGATAAAGGGAATAAAATCAGAGGTCCCACACGTTTGAATAGCGCCTGCAGCCACCTGTAATAAATAATAAACAAAAGTGAATGTCAATAATACAAGAGTCACGGCAGTACATCTAGATACACGGCAACAGGTCATACTCTTTATTCAGACCGCCTCTCCCCATCGTTCCTAACCTTTTTATCCACATAGCCTCTTTCTTAAGCAGCATTTTGTGTCGATCTCCTCTACGCTGGCGCAGGGGTGCATGATCAATCACCTGCACCTTCAACTGAGAGACACTGTGTCGAGAATCCTTAAAATGACAGGCCACCGATTGATCCCTACTTTCTCCCCTAATAGTTGATTTGTGTGAGGAAATTCTATCTCTTAGGGGTTGTGTGGTCTTCCCCACATACCCCAACCCACAGGGGCACTTAATTAAGTATACTACATAAGAGGATTCACAAGTAAAGTGACCCCTAATCTTGAATCTACGTCCACTAGAGGGATGTGTAAAGGTATCTCCTTTTATTACACTATTGCACATGTGACAGTGCAAACACGGGTACGTCCCCCTTCTTCCCACTACTCTATCATCTCCCCCATGTGTATGGACAACTTTATCCCTGATCGTAGGTGGCCTGCGGAAAGACAAGAGGGGCGGGTATCTAAATTCCTGTACTTGAGGAAAGGATTCAGAGAGGATCCTCCAATGTTTACGTATAATTTGGCCAATTTGTTGGCTCTGGCTATTGTAGGTGCTAACAAACGGGATTCTAAGTCCACTAATTTTGTTATTGTGATTCCTTCTGTTTCTCTTCCCCTGTTAAGGGGGGTGTTAAGGACAACATTCCGTGTGGACAGATAGCAAGGGTGGAGAGAATAGTGGCGGATCCTTTAGTGTGTCAGCAGAGGGTAGAGCAGATGAGATCTAAATTTAAAAAAAGAGGGTACCCAGATAGACTCCTGGAGGGGAAGAGAAACAGAAGGAATCACAATAACAAAATTAGTGGACTTAGAATCCCGTTTGTTAGCACCTACAATAGCCAGAGCCAACAAATTGGCCAAATTATACGTAAACATTGGAGGATCCTCTCCGAATCCTTTCCTCAAGTACAGGAATTTAGATACCCGCCCCTCTTGTCTTTCCGCAGGCCACCTACGATCAGGGATAAAGTTGTCCATACACATGGGGGAGATGATAGAGTAGTGGGAAGAAGGGGGACGTACCCGTGTTTCCACTGTCACATGTGCAATAGTGTAATAAAAGGAGATACCTTTACACATCCCTCTAGTGGACGTAGATTCAAGATTAGGGGTCACTTTACTTGTGAATCCTCTTATGTAGTATACTTAATTAAGTGCCCCTGTGGGTTGGGGTATGTGGGGAAGACCACACAACCCCTAAGAGATAGAATTTCCTCACACAAATCAACTATTAGGGGAGAAAGTAGGGATCAATCGGTGGCCTGTCATTTTAAGGATTCTCGACACAGTGTCTCTCAGTTGAAGGTGCAGGTGATTGATCATGCACCCCTGCGCCAGCGTAGAGGAGATCGACACAAAATGCTGCTTAAGAAAGAGGCTATGTGGATAAAAAGGTTAGGAACGATGGGGAGAGGCGGTCTGAATAAAGAGTATGACCTGTTGCCGTGTATCTAGATGTACTGCCGTGACTCTTGTATTATTGACATTCACTTTTGTTTATTATTTATTACAGGTGGCTACAGGCGCTATTCAAACGTGTGGGACCTCTGATTTTATTCCCTTTATCCCTGGGCTGCTGTCTGTTGGTGGTGTGGTGAGTGAGTATGGAGGGGGCTCAATGTTCCTCCCCTCATTAGTTGGTATATGTTGTTAGGACGGCCAGAGCTCTGCAGGTGGGTGGGGCTTGTATCCCCTGTGAATGCGGAGCGTCTGGTTGCCTAGATACGAGGTGACGCGATTGCCGCTATGTGGAGGCGTGTGCGGCATCGCGTCACGCCATGCGTGAGGTATCACGCATGTCCATTGAAGTACACGAGGAGGAGGGGGACGGAGAGGCTCGCCGTGCACGCCCATACACACTGCTGATGACAGCGTAAGTTGCTACTATTAGGAATAGCTGTGATGCGATAGGGGGTGGCGTCTGGGATTTGGTTGCCATGAGGGGTTGGGCTCGAACAGAATTTGAATATTAAGCTGGTAGTTCCCCATCAGGTCCGCCGGCGGCCCCATACGCGCGATTGGTCGCACTGCAGTCACCTGATCTACTTGGTTAGCTATATATATGAACATGATGTGAGACTTTAATGTGGAGGACATGCTTTAACAGCTTGAGAAAGGGCAGATTGCCCGAAACAGCGGAGCTGTCGCTGGTTGCTTGATCTTCTGGATCTTTGATGTTCTGATACAAATAAAAGAGCTTATCCTTTGAAGATGGTGCTGACTCCTTGAAATAACGACTTGAAAGGACACCTGGAGTGCACAGGTGACTGGAGTGGAGAGCACGTCCCATTCTTCCTCGGTCCACCATAGGTGCTCGCTACACATTGATTTGACTTCGGGTATCCTTTAACAGCTGGAGAGCCAAGTTTGCCCATGCCTGGTCTAGATAGAAAGTGTCATACATTTTTACATCTGGGATACAGACACCAATAGAAGAATAATTTTTGTTGTAGAGTGGGGAGTAGAGGGTGTCAATGATATGCTAATTCCATCCCAGCTTGCATGTTTAGTTTCATGCAAACTGTAGGCAGCTTGGAATTGGACCAATTAAATGTGTTCCCTCTGATTTTGATTTGCTCATTTACATGCTGAATGCAAGCTGAAATCATAAGTATCTGACGTGTACACAATGCCTGGCACTTCTTTCACCCACTTCCGCGTACGTCTCCCGGCAACAGAGACCAATCCATCGCTAGGGACGCACGTGCATGCGCAGACGCCTTTGCCCAGAGACCAACTCGGAAATGCGAGCCGTGGCAAGCCACGGAACTCCGACTTCCCCGCAGTACTCCGGCCCGACTGCATGGGGAACCTCTCGGACACCCCAGGACATGGTGAGATTGCCACAAGGGCCCGACAGACCGCCACAAGACCCTGACACATTATTTTTGGTCATTTCTTGGTAAGAGAGCAGTGGCCCTGTTGATCTAAGCTCCCTTGCATCTTACCATTTAAGCAAGGATCGGGACTATTGACCACCTTGAAAAAATAGATCTTCAGTGAAGTAACAGGAACTGTGGCAAGAAAGAAGATGAGCAGAGAGAGACAGTGGTGCCTTCTTGGGGAGTGCAATAATATGTTTCCCACCACAGGTTAGTTATAGGGGACTGCCCAAAATTCCATTTCAAATCCCAGAGAATGACAAAGGCAGGAAATTAACTAATTCTCAAAGGACATGAGAGCAATAACAACCCAGGTGATGT
This sequence comes from Hyperolius riggenbachi, assembly GCF_040937935.1. NCBI lineage: Eukaryota > Metazoa > Chordata > Amphibia > Anura > Hyperoliidae > Hyperolius > Hyperolius riggenbachi. The sequence goes on along the minus strand of NC_090647.1, from coordinate 145,611,860 downwards.
TTTAATTCTTCCCCATTTTATTCCAAATTTCATTTAAAAAACCAACTTGATAATAATACAATTTTTAAATAAAAAAAAAACAACAACTTGGCTTTAAAGAGACTCTGTAACATTAAAAAGATCCCCTGGGGGGTACTCACCTCGGGTGGGGGAAGCCTCCGGATCCTAATGAGGCTTCCCACGCCGTCCTCTGTCCCACGGGGGTCTCTCCGCAGCCCTCCGAACAGCCGGCGACTGTGCCGACTGTTAGTTTAATATTTACCTTTGCTGGCTCCAGCGGGGGGCGCTGTGGAGGCTTTCCGTTCCGAACTACACGGAAATACCCGATCTCAGTCGGGTCCGCTCTACTGCGCAGGCGCCGGAAACTTGCGCCTGCGCAGTAGAGCAGACCCGACGGCGATCGGGTATTTCCGTGTAGTTCGGAGCCGACAGCCGTCAGAGCGCCTGCGCTGGAGCCAGGAAGGTAAATAATGACGTCACCGCTGCCCGGACTCCACGGAGGGCTGCAGCGAGACCCCTGACGGATGGAGGACGGCGTGGGAAGCCTCATTAGGATCCGGAGGCTTCCCCCACCCGAGGTGAGTACCCCCCAGGGGATCTTTTTATGTTACAGATCCTCTTTAATGGTTTAACTAAAGCCAAATAAAACAGATGTTTAAACCACTATAAAATACATCAAAATAGTTTATATAAAAGTATAATAAAGTTTGTCTGAAACAATACAATTTTTATACAAACTACATAATTAAACAGTTTGGAGTCACTCCTAGAAATTTGACAGAACTTCTGATATGTTGATACCTCCCAGCTGAACACCATCAAGCATGCAATACCTAAGTAATACAGTAGTCAACAGACAAGGGTCTAGGTGATGATCTCTTGGGGATTTAGCCTGGCATCCATTGATACAGTTATAAGGCTCCCGATGACATGACCTTGTCTCACCTCTTCAGGAACAATTGTTAGAAATTTTCCAAGCTAATACCATGCATTTTGTGTGACTGATACTACTCTGCTAGGATATATTAATGTGTAGCAAGGATTTTGTCAAACTTTTTATGGTCTTGTTGACCAACATATTCTATTTATCTAATAATATGGTGTGTTTTTTATAAGCTTTAAATAAAAAGTCGCTTCAGGTTAGATATGTACCCAAGTAGAGGGAAGGCTCGAAATCCTGTAGATCCTTTCCGGTACTCTCTATGCCTCATTCCACCACTGTCTCTGTTTGAAGACAGGTGCATCAGTACTGAGCATGTGTGAGCCTGGACTCACATGTGCACAGTACCAATTCGAAGACTGCCCAAGGAGGGCCAAAGAAGAATTCAACCAAGCTGGTCGAAGAACTTCACCAGAGGGACAGCGGTAGAATGAGTGCACAGAGAGGACCAAGAAGGCTCTAGGTTATCCAGAGCCTCCCCTCTACATAGGTAAGTATCTATTTTTGCCCATCCCACCTCAAGTGTACTTTAAATCCTTCTATCAATTTGTTCTTGTAGTACAAGAGTACTAAAGCCAGCAGAGTACCACGTATTGCGTTTGCGCTCCCAGAAAGTGAGGGAGATTCAGAGAACTCTGAAATTCAGGCTGCGGACAGTGTGTGCAAAGTGTCTGTGGATCAAGAGAGATGATTTACTTTAACGTGGGATCTCTTATCTCTGCCTAGTCTTGCCTCCCCTCTGCTGTTTCTGCCCAAGGCACTTGCCTTTACGGGCCTTCCCATAAATCCAACCCTGAGTTCAGCCTCCCATTTTTATGCATCCAATAGTACATTTGCATTAATTAACAATGCACAAATTGTTTTTGCTCTGAACATCTGTACTTTTTGCAAAAAAATATATTTAAAATACTTGGCTGATGGCTCCTTCAGTTCCTGGCTGGGAGAGTGAGTTGCTTCCTAAGTACAAAGTTGATTACCTCAACCAAGCACTGCAGTTACTATTCAGTGTGTAATAAAGCATTTGACTCTTCTCACATTCTCCCTTTGTTTACAAAAGATGTGCGCATTTCTCTTCACCCAGCCTTTCCTGCAATAAGAAGTCATTTCTCACTGTTTTTTTGTTTTTTATTTACCTTTCTTACAAACACAATAAGGAGAGCGCTGGATCAGAACAGAATGCTTTATTTCATCTTCAGTATGCTGTAACTGGGCCGAAACGGACGGTGAGACTGCAGGACTGAAGCTGCAGTGCCAACTGGAAAGAGTTCGTCTCCCAACAGCAGAAAGGGATGGAGTGGGAAGAGTTAAAGGGAACCAGAGATGAACGATTCACACAAAATAAACATATCAGTTGATAGCTTGTAAAGAATAAATGCTCTACCTGATAATTTTGCCACTCTGATGTGCCTTTTTGAGTGTTTTTTATCCATTATTGCTCCAGGAAAAATCCAATATGGCCGCCGGCTCATATCCCTTCTGCTTCCAGGTTATAAGCTGTTCTGGATGTGCTGTCTAGCCTCTATGAGACTATAGACAAGCAGGGCTGCTGCTGCAGGCTTTCATCTTTATTATTCTGGTACGCTGTGTGGCTGCCTGTAGGAAGTGTCTCTCATAGAAATTAAACTGAATACAGTAGATAATGACTGGCTGCACAGTGCACACAGATACACTTGTCTGTTTCAGAGCTTCTTTCTCGGCAGCAGCAGCCCCTCCCATGTCATCAGAGCTCTAAGTATGCAAAGCAGGAAAGCTGAGCCATAAGGGGGCAGGCTTGGGCTTGAAAAGACTCCACAGAAGACTGACTCAGCTGTAATGTTTCCAGGTCAAACCTAGACTGAATGCTCAGTCGGGGATTCTTATCACAGCTGATAACAGACAGATTAGGCAGAGAAGAATAAAACTAAAAGCATGGTAGGTGTTTACGTCATGTTCCCACTGATAAATGTAATAAAATACATGAGGGTGCTTCGTCTCTGGTTCTCTTTAAAGGGAACTAGAGAGGAATGATTTTATAAAATATAAAAAAAGTTTATACATACCTGGGGCTTCTTCCTGCCCCATAAGCCTGGATCGCTCCCACGCCGCCATCCTCCGCTTCCTGGATCCGCCGGTACCGGGCCCGTCACTTCCGGCGGACGCGGCCAATTGTCCGCATCACAGTGGCTCCCGACGTACCCGTACGCATGCGGCTGCGCAGTAGGCAGCCATACGCGTACCTGTATGGAGGGAGCGCCCTGTGATGCGGAGAATTAGCTGCGTCCGCCGGCCGACTGGCGGTAATGACGGGACCCGGCATCTGCGGTTCCAGGCAGCGGAGGACGGCGGCGTGGGAGCGATCCGTGCGTATGGGGCTGGAGGAAGCCCCAGGTATGTATACTTCATCCTCTCTGGTTCCCTTTAAGTGGTCAGCTTAGTGTTCATAGTAAAAAACTAGTCAGTGGCTCTCCTCAGTTCCTCCCTGACTACCTCCTGTTAGTAATGTTAGGATAAAGACTTGGATGCCAGACATTAAGGGGGGTGGGGGGGGAAGGGAGAGGGTACAAATGTAACCATGTATCTATTTGCCTAAGAATAGTTAAAATAAACAGGGATGTGATAGCACACATGCAAAGTAAAATCCGTGTGCAAACACCCACAGCCTATTTTCTTCCCAAGTCTGGTGGGTTTCCTCTGGGCACTCCAGTTTCATCCCACATCCCAAAAAACATATACAGTAATTGACTTCCCCCTAAATTGGCCCTAGACTATGGGCAAAGATTTTTCACCTGTTTTCACCTTATCTATGTTACTTTGTTAAGCTCCCAAACAGAAAAAAATATAAAATAATTAAGGTGAGAAAAGTAATATTGAAATGAAGTTAATCGACAAAAACTTACTTTGAGAGATTATTTTGCTTGCAAATGTGCTGAAATGTTATTTTTATCAATTAGGTGATAAATAAGTCATTTATGAGAAGTTTTGTGAAGAGAGCCCAATGATGTACATAAGGCTATGATAGGATTTATAGGATAGGATTGTTTACCCCTGCCCTGTGAGGGACAGTTAGTTGCAAGAGTATATTATTTATTAATAATAATAAAGCCCCAATTAAGGCAAAATTAGTGTATTTACATACCACAAAAATGCAAATTAAAAAGTACATTTAAAAGTATATTACAATCATATACAGTACATTTTCAATTTTTTAGATACATAACTATGAAGAGGGGAGACTCTGGATCCTCCAGAGGCTTCTCACATTCTCCCCGACCCCACCACCGCTGGTCAGGAACCACTTTTAATTCATGTCCATGCTCCCCTTCGTGTGCAAGTGCGGTTGTCATGGACAAGCGGCTTTTTGGCTCACTGTGTAGGCACAGCGCCGTACTCTGGCACAACCGCAAGAACATATCCTACAAGCTCTTGGTGAATATGTTCAGAGGGTCTGAGCATAAAAATGGTGGGAGCAAGGAGGAAAGGAGAAACCTCTGTACTATTCGGAGGTATCCCTACACCTAGGTATCTGCCTCCTCAGGTTCACTTTAAGAAATCATGTAATCCATCCATGATTAGCAAGCAGGGACACACTGAAGCCATTCTCTACAGTCACCCCCTTTCAATTGACAGGCTGCAGGCTGTGTGAACAGCAGTGTAACAACATTTTTTTATCGCCACTAAAATTGTATGCAATATATATAATGCCACCATACAAATGTGCCTTAGCTGTCGCATTAAAACATGAAAAGTCTCATGTCACATGACGCAAAAGAGATCAGAAGTAGAGTGAAAATCAAATCATTTCTAACCTTTACCCCCCGTCCCCAAGGCTTACAATAGCAGTAAATAACACAGCCATGCTCTATGTACACCATATACAGTACCCGTTACCACACTCTGCTCCAGTGACACTGACACTAGCCTTGTCACTGGCTGCCTCTACACACATCACATGACGGCTACGGTCTTCCCCTTGCAAGTTTGGTGAAGCCCGCCCAGTTATACTTGTGAACGTCACTTCCGGGTTTCTGTCCTGAATGGGAAGTAGCAGCCTGCTGGTTGTGTGTGTGTGCTGGAGGCGGATCCTAGAAACCATACAGAATACCGAATTCCAAATCCATGCAGCCCAAGCAGTAGCGGCGTGCACAGTGCTACTAACCCGGTGCACACAGAATACGAGCCACAGACAGGAGCTCTGCTTGTGTTCTCAGCAAGCTAGTAGCAGTCGCCTGGACATGAGCACACAGGTGAGCCGAGCAGCAATGTGCTTCATGCAGCTGTGTGTGTAATGGGCTGCTGCTCTTTTGTACAACTTAATTATGCTGTTTGTCGAGTCACTTTGTTCTGTAATATGCTTTTTATTATTTTAACAGTACAGCATCCTCTACAAGCAAGAACAAGGTAAGAAGCCAAACTTCTCATATGTGGCCTGGAGACCTCTTTAGACTGGAGAAGGGATCCTGCAAAACTAACCTGTGTTTATGATTCAGAATAGTCTCCTGTTACAATGATTTATGTATTTATGTAGCGTTGGCATCTTCCACAAGTTATGGTGCTAACTGTGCCACAGAGGAGCTTGCAGTCTAATCACTACCATAGTCATATGTCCCTGTTGTATTCTAAGACCTTGTTTCCACTTGTTCATTGCTGTTTGTGTTTTCAGCACACATATTGATGCAATCTGCAGGGACATCAGAAGTTCTTAGGGCCGGTTTTTACTGGCACTTACCTGCTAAACGGATACAATTTACTTTCCAATGGATCAGATTTCTGTTTGAACTGATCCGATTATTTCTGTTCTTTTTCTGTTCAGTTGGTTCAGTTCCGTTTCCCCATATCCTGCCAGACCTCCATCACTAAAATAGATTTTGCTGGCTAGAGCGGTCCGTTTTTTTTTTTTTTAGCCAGTGTGTTTAACAGGATCTGTTTCTCATTGCCCTAATGCAGTGCTTCAGTGTCCATTCCGCTGTCTGGAAAAATCACTGCAGCACCAAACGTTCAGCAGAGCGTGGGGATTGGATCCGTTCCAACGGATCCATAGGTTAGCATTTGATCCATTCACATCCGTTACGATTTGTGACTGGACCATTTTTTAATTGCCAATGTGATCCGAGCCTTAGACTGCACTGTCTGATGTCCCTATCCATACGTTGCAATTCACAACTGAATCGCAATGCTTGGTTACATGCATTTATGCACTTTCACTGTGTGATTCCATTCATTATAAATAAATGGGATCTCAACCAATTTAAACCAGCGTTGCATTTCTTTTTGGAGTTCCTAATAAATGTGTTTGACTGTCTGAATCGCAGTCGTTGTCGTGTCTGCTTGAGGGAGGTAAGACCACCACTTCCTCCTTCAATTTTGCCATTTAAGTTGGTTTTTAAGCTCATCTAATCTTATACTTTTGGCGCCTCTGTTCATTGTATACAATTTGAACCAGCAACTGTCATGGATGGAACCTAGAACCACCAGAAATGTGTGTAACACTTTGTAGGAATGCACTGCTACACAAAACATAAGTTTCCTTATATTGTACTTTATATTCTCTTTCCCAGCCCATGCTGATGCCATATGGTCGGTAGCTTGGGGGAAAAACACTACTGATGGGTCAGAGACTGTGGTTAGCGGTTCCTTGGATGACTTGGTGAAGGTGTGGAAATGGTAAGCTAGCGCCTAAAGTTTGCACAGTTACAGCGGTTTTATAACTTATTTAAATTTCCGGCCTCTTGACACTTTTCTGACAGAGAGGGGTTTTATTAATTGCTTGACTTAAGCCTCGCGCACACGGCCGAGGACTGTCACCTGGGAGGGCTCAGGACATGATCACCCCAGCGACAGTGTGGGGCCGAGGCTGTACAGAGATCCGTTCTGTTGCTATGCAGGGGGGAGGAGGGCCGACGAAGTGGCAGGGTGAGTGAGGAATGCTCTGCTAGGTGAATTGCTTGCTGGCGCACTGAGGGGTGCTGTTCACATGCTAGATTCTTGCACGAAACCAGTGATGGCTAACCTTGGCACTCTAGCTGTGGTGGAACTACAAGTCCCATGAAGCATTGCAACACTCTGACAGCTCTAAGCCTAACTCAGGGGGGCGGAGGCATGATGGTATTTGTAGTTTTGTCACAGCTGGAGTGCCAAGGTTAGCCATCACTGCCTGAGGCAATCTTTATAAGCCATCTCTGCTGAGGTTAATCTAGTGTGTGTTTGTAGCTTTTAGGTTGCATTCACAGTGGAACGTTGCATTTGAATGCAACATTAAAGTCGCAACGTGTCTGCGTTAAGCGGTAACGCACTGCAAGCAGTAAGTTACCACAACGCAACAATTTTCAACAAGACTTTAAGGTCGCACTGTGAACGGCCCATAGTATTAGCATTGCAGTGCGGTAAGCTGCAGTATAACACTTTATAGCGCAGCTCCACAACGTGGCACTGTGAATGCAACCTAAAGGTAAAAGGCATGATATTGCTACATGGAAAAGTAGTTTTTCAACAATATGTGCATTCTAGACATATAGGCACCGAGCTTTTCCAGAACCAAGCAGTCAGTGTTTGTGTTGGAACCTGAGGTTATTGATTAAATGTAGCCCTTTTAAAAATAAATAAATTAAAGTTTCTATAGTCCAGTGATCTACAAACCTAGCTCTCCAGCTGTTAAAGGGGAACTGAAGTAAGAGGTATACGGAGGCTGCCATATTTATTTCCTTTTAATCAACAGTTGCCTGACAGCCCTGCTGGTCTATTTCTCTGCAGTAGTATCTGAATAACACCAGAAACAAGCATGCAGCTAGTCTTGTCAGATCTGACTTTAAAGTCAGTAATACCTGATCTGCTGCATGCTTGTTCAGGGGCTATGGCTAATAGTATTAGAGGCAGAAGATCAGCAGGGCTGCCAGGCAACTGGTATTGATTAAAAGGAAATATATGGCAGCCTCCGTATACCTCTTACTTCAGTTCCCCATATTAAGGACTTACAAGTCCCACAATGCATTTGCATTTATGAATCATGACTGTGGCTGTGAGACTCCTGCAATGCATTGTGGGACTTGTAGTTCCTTAACAGCTAGAGAGCCAAGTTTGGAGACCACTGCTATAGTCTAAAGCCCCGTACAGATGCACCATCAATGTGTCACAATGAAGATCAGGACTCGATCTGTTAGGCAACATCGCAGCATTGAGGCTATACAGATGTGTCCCTTGCTTGCAAGGGGGAGGCATGCAAAGCGGTACAGGAGTGGTGTCGTGGGGTGAGTGCTCTCAGCCGAAGCGATCCATCAGGTCAGATTGCTGACCGAGCTGCCATACACACTAAACATTCTGGCTTCTCAGCAGAGGCAGTCTTTATTGGCCGCCACAGCAGAGTTTTTATCTAGTTTGTAAACCAGCCTTTCTCAGCCTTCTTACCCTGGAGGAACCCTGCAAATAACTTTCAGGGAGTGTGTGTGTGTGGAGTTTTTTTTTTTTTTTTTTTAATAAAGTTGAGTTTTTTGCAAATACAGATTTTTTTTATTTTTATGTTTACCTATAAAAAAAACCCTATACATATATCTGTACTGTGTGTTGTCCTAATGCAGGACTGGTGAGAAGCTGGAGCAGCAATGGGCTCTGGAGGGTCACCAGCTGGGAGTGGTGTCTGTGGATGTCAGTCACACTGGGAACATAGCAGCTTCCAGCTCCTTAGATGCTCACATTCGTCTCTGGGACATTGACTCAGGAAAACAGATCCGATCCATTGATGCTGGACCAGGTAAAATCTTTCTGGATGCAATAAAAGCCCAACTCCAAGTATAAATGCTTGCTTAGATGCATGTAGACACAAAGCTTTTTTTTGTTCATGCTTAGAAGCTCCTTGATTTACTGATCTCATATAAATTACTTTTAAAGTATCAGGGCAGGATATGAGATGCTGGTCACTTCCTGGACCACAGACTATTACTGCTATAGAAAGTATGCTGGAGCTGTTCTTTCTGTGCCTTCCCTCTAATATCCGTACAGCAGCGTGAGGAAATTAGAGCAGCAGCCCCATCACTGAGCCTAACACAATCTCTGTTATAAAATGTAAAGTAAATGTGAAGCCACCCTGGAAAAAAAAAAGTTGAGTCACCTATGTAGAGAGGAGGCTCTGGATCCCACAGAGCCTTCCCGTTATTCTCTCCATGCCCTCTATACTGCTGTCACCCAGTGAAAGTCTGCACCTTCGGGACTCCTTGGAAGGCTTTGGAAGCACTCATGTCTCCTGAGTGTTTCCAAAGACTGTGAGTGAACCAGTTGGTCAAATGACTTTCACATGGTGGCAACAGTGGAATGAGGGCACAGAGAGAGGACCAGGAACCCGAACCTTCCTTTTACATAGGTGAATGTCTGAACTTTTTTTTTAGGTTGGCTTCAGTTTTTCTTTAAGGTACAAGCCCTATTAAGTCCTGGCATTTTCGCAGCAAAGGCACTGACCTGGAAGTACTTCTGTGTCAGTATTTCTAGATCACTGCCATTGCTGTGAAATGCCAGGGCTTACAAGTGGACAACGCGGCGCAACGGAAGTACTAACAGAAAAAGACGGCAAGTCGAATAGGTGAGGTATGATCTGTAACCTCCCCCCCCACCCCCCCTTATTTTTATTTTTTTTTCTTCTTCTTCTCTCTCCTTCTTCCATCGGTAATTATTTCCTGAATAAAGCCAGGGGCGATACAAGTGGGCGGGATCGGGGACATTACAAGGGAGTTCCTAGAGCCAACAGAGGAGGATAACTGCCACTTCCTCCCTGCGCATATTTGCCATTTGTACCAGTTGAAGAGTTTGACTGAATACTGCAGGGACCCCTGGGGGTGCTGGAACAGGAGGATAGTGCTGTGACATATGTCATAGCACCGCAAACAAAATGTTATTAACCACGCAAACCAACCCTCTCAGTTCAGGGGTACTTCAGTACCTGGAGCTTCTTTTTACACAAAAAGCTAATATCTGAGCTCTAAACCATTAGATTCATTTTAGCTGTGTGCCTGGAGATAAGCTTTATCAATAAAGCATGAAGTATTGGTTTTATGCATGTGCTGTATCAGGATGTAATGGTTTTCCCTTTGTGTGCACAGTGGATGCCTGGTCTGTGGCTTTCTCACCAGACTCCCAGCATTTGGCCACCGGAAGCCATGTAGGAAAAGTGAACATCTTTGGTGTTGAGACTGGAAAGAAAGAATTCTCTCTTGATACCAGAGGCAAATTTATTCTCAGTATTGCTTATGTAAGTTTCTGTGACTGTACATCTAGCACAAACTGTATCTGCTGCTAGACAATACACTTAGCTGTCTATATCTGACCCCTACAGAGTCCAGATGGGAAATATTTGGCCAGTGGAGCTATTGATGGAATAATTAACATTTTTGATATTGCGACTGGCAAGCTCCTCCACACGCTGGAAGGTAAGAGAGCGATTTCCGTAAATACAATAATGTCCATGTTAAATGTGATGTAAAAACATTGATAGACGGTTTCAGAGACCTGGAGCAGATCTATATTGGGTTTATAAAAACGTGTCACGTTTGCCACACACTGGCGGATTTTTATCTGATAAAGTGAATGTAACAATAGTACAAATGGTTTATTGAAATAATGTGCTATGAAGCTTCAATGGGAAATTGCTGTTTATGACACCATAGCTAACATTATGACAGTAACGCTGGGTTAAATGTTAACGTACGCCCCATACTTTAACATGCGGACGAACACAAACTTTGCAAATGTGAACTGTACAACCTATGAAAAGTTTGTGCCATCATTTCAGTTTCAATATTACAAGCTTGATGGAATATTATTGCCATTTTTATGTATTGTAAGGGCCAACTGATTTGAACAGGTTTGGTAAACTGTCAAACTACATAAAAGTGGTAAGATTGTACAGTCAAAGTTGTTTTGTGAAAGGTCAGCTTATCAATTCCCTGCACAATTACTTTACCTGTGTTGTTCAGATCATCTGACAGATTAATCTGTTAAGCCCCATATACACCTGGGGATTTGTCACCTGGCAGGCATAGATGCTCTATTCCTTGGGTGACAGTGCAGTGCTGACTGTACAGGCGCACCCCCAGCCTCCAGGCTAGCGACACATCTGTTGCTATGTGGGGGGAGCCGATGAATGAGCAGCACACAACAGAGCGGATTTCTGCAGGCGGGGTAGAACCATGCAATCAAGCGTTGGGGCTTGCTTGAGATCCTGTATGACGATCCTTTAGCACAGAGTTCCCAGACCCTGTCCTCAAGGCCCACCAACAGTACATGTTTTTCAGAAAACCACAAACATGCACAGGTGAGGTAATTCGTGTCTCAGCAGAGCTGATTAACTACCTCTGTGGATTTCCACAAAACATGCACTGTTGGTGGGCCTTGAGGACAGGGTTGGGGAACATTGCTTTAGCAGATGTTGAGCGGCTGCTGTACACTCACTTGAATGACTCAATACTCGGCCTAGTGATTCATTATAGTCTGTCACGGCTGAGTTCAAACCAGTGTGTATACGAAGCTTTAAAAGACACAAAAATAAACGAATGAAATGATTGTATCTATCCTCCTCCTAAAAATGACTTTTTAAGATCTTCCACAGTTTTAGTTTGTATTTAAATCTACTTTAAGTTTTTGCTCAATGACACATGAATTGAAGTATTCCAGAGCTAAAATCTATGGACTATTGACCCTTTTTCTCTTTCCTGCTCTCAGAAGACATTTTTTCCAGTAACCCTCCAGGACAGGTATACATCGAGATCTGGCCCCTCCCAGGAAACATCCCACAGCCTCTCTATAAATTAAAATAATTGTCAGGTGATCGGCAGTATGGATGTTTTCTGTTCCAGGGACAGGTCTCTCTATACCAGTGCTGCAGTCCTGGAGAGCCTGGGGGGCTAAGGGCTGTTGGCGCTGCAGGAGACACGGCAGATCATTAGGCTTTGATTCCTGGTGTTCCCTGCGTACCTCCCTTCATGGCACATAGTCTGGTGGTCCTGGAGGGGAGATGGCTGCAGCGTTACTTTCTTTCATGGCAGTTGCCGCCGGCTGGAAGGACGAATGGAACAGAGCAGGCGTAGGCGGAGGCTGTAAGCCACAGTCTCATGTTCCAGGACTTTAGATGGCTCAGGTACTCCCGGATTTCGTCACTTCCGCCCGCCGGATAGACAGGGCTGCGGCGTCCCAGCGTCTTCGCACTCGTGCAGACGCAAAATGGATACAGCAGAAGCAACAGCAAGGCCTGAAACCAGCCAGGCGGCTGCTCATGATTCAGAGCCAAGGTGACAGGAGCCTAAACGGGATTCTAGCAAGGTATTGCAATGGGTCTGATTTTGCTTCTGTCTAATGCTGGGAATACACGGTTCGTTTTTGCCTTCGTTTAAACCTTCGATTCGTTCGGTAAACGAATCGAGTGTTGAAAACGTATGTGAAAATAGTCATAATCTCATTATAGTTTCGATTAATAGACCCCAAAAACGAACGACTAGTGATCGAACATGTTTGATATTATCTCTCTTTATCCATCTAATCGAGCCATTGGTAGGCTTGATGGCTGTTCAGATCGATTATATATTCGTTTATGCTAGTCCGTCCCTGTAAAAAGGGATTTTCGTTTCGTTTCTTTGCAGCCTTCGATCATTGGAAAAACGAAACCATCAGAATCGGAAAAAAAAACTAAACCGTGGGTGGTGATATTAACCGTATGACTGATTATTTCGGGATCGAAAAGGACAAAAGGCACAATCGAAACGAAGGTTTAAACGAAGGCAAAAACGAACCGTGTATTCCCAGCATAAGGGCTTAGGTGTTTTGCTGATTGTGCTGGCTGTATCTGATTAAGGGACTAAAAGTGATTAATGCATTTCTGTGGAAAGTAATATCACTAACTATGGAGCTTTAAAGGCAAATGTGGTTACATAAGTCTTTTTTGGTTTGTTTGTTATTTGTGTTATATGCGTAATCTGCAGTTACATATAAGGATTACCTTTGAACAAAATTTTCTGCCATCTCATTCACATATTCTGAGAATCTGTCTTCTCAGTCAGTTAACAGTTGTTTGTAACGGCTTAAGCTCCTACTACTGCAGGAACAGTTATTCCATCTTCACCTGTTACTTAGCCAATTAATCAGTAAGCAGTGGTAACTGCACAAGCTCCTGCTACTTTGCAAATTGATTTACCACCTCTACCTACTTCTTAATCAGTTATCCAATTACCTGTAATTAATACTGATATTACTGTTGGCACACCTGCTGTGGATCAACCTATATAGGGGGAAAAAAAAAAAACTGATGCATTATTAAAAAATATAATTCATTAGGCTATGAAAATCGGATGTTCCCGAGTCTGTTTCGACACATGACCTATGCGGGCACAGAAAATGAATAGCCGATGGTTTTTTTCCTGTTTTCACATCAACTAAAATAATTGGGATTAACAGTCAATGGAAAAATCCTGATAGAAATTTTTTCATGTGCCATACTGTTATCGTATTTGCATTTGTGCATAAGTATTAGTATTCATTTAGAATGAATTTAGTTCCTAAAAGTACAGTTTTTTTGCTTTGAGAGCTGACTGCATTTTATTCATAACTGGTTGTATTCATTATGTATTGAACGCAGAAATGCTTTGAGTTTCTGTCTGTGTCCAGGAGCTTTCACAGTGTGACGTTAAAATTGCACGTTAGAAAATGTTTCCACACAGACTAACGCACAGTAATACTAGGTCTGTGGGACACTCACAGTGCACATGTTGCGTTTGTGTGTAGCGTTATTAGAAAGTGCTGCAGGCTGCATGTTATACACGTGACGTTATTAGCTGCATTGGACTGTTTGCACATGCTCAGTTATGACTTTGAATCATACTTTTCATTGACTGTATGCTCTGTTTGCGAGGATAACTGGGAATTAAGTTGCGTTGCAACTTTTTTGGGGCGTTGCGTTGTAATTTGCGTTACAACCTTAATGTCGCATCAAAACGAAACGTTGCGCAAACGCTGACCGAACGATCGATTTTTGCACGAAATCGATCGTTCCTATCGATCTGTCCGTGCGGAAGATTTCGCTCAATCGCCGGCAGGTCGGGAGTGCGTCGATAGCGGCGTTCGAATGACCGACGCGATATAGAGGCAATACATTACCTGAGTATTCAATAGAAGAGAAAAAAGCAGGCCCGCACATCCAATGCAAATTCAATTTATTTCAACATTAAAAATCATTCAGGCACAGTACCGTAATGCTGGAGAGGTCCTGATAATGCGCCACATACTACTGGCGTGAAACAGCTGTAGACCGATCCCTCACTGACTTACATACCTCTCCAGCATTACGGTACAGTGCCTGAATGATTTTTAATGTTGAAATAAATTGAATTTGCATTGGATGTGCGGGCCTGCTTTTCTCTTCTATTGAATACTGAGTGGACTCTACATGGGGCCCCGCACTCCTTATGCTCTAGGTCACGGTCCTGTGCACTGACTCTCCCTTACACTATACCTGGCAATACATTATCTGATCCGGCCGGCACGAGTCCCCGCTGTCACCGCTGCTTCTTCTCCGTGCTGGGCTCTGAGCCTGGCATGCTTCACCTATTCCTGTCCGGACAGGAAGTTTAAACAGTAGAGCGCCCTCTACTGTTTAAACTTCCCCTGCAGGAAGTACAGTGAAGCTGCAGGCCTGGAGCCTAGAGCGGAGAAGAGACAGCGGAGAGCAGGGGACTGGCGCCGGCCGGATCAGATAATGTACGCGGGCGGCGGCAGCTCCACAGATGGTGAATTGGTTTCATGCTGAAATCGATTCACAATCTGTTTGCAGTAAAGGCAGCCATACAATCCCTCTCTGATCAGATTCGATCAGAGGGAGATCTGTTGGTCGATCTGATAGCAAATCGACCAGTGTATGGCCACCTTAAGCTTTGTCAGTCTCCCAAAGTTTCTGCAGTTCCATTGTTGTGAACTTTCCCTGATGACACAAGTACAGGAGCCAGGACACAGACAGATGACATGTGGAGCAAGTGAAACCCTTCAGTCTCATTTCAGGATCAGGTTTTTTTGTAGAGATCGGCAGATTCTTAGTAAGTCAGGCCTATAGAGCCTATTGTGCTTAAAGAGAGAGACAAAAAAATGTTCATACCTTTTTTAAATCTTTTTAAAGTGACAGTGAAGTGACATAACATGAGACAAATGTATGCACCTCACCAGTACCACTTAGAATTTGCATTTGTTTATTTTTTTCTTGCTGTAAATGACAGTTTCTATAGTAGGGTAGTCAAACTACAGTAACTCTGATAATTAAACAGAGATCATAAAACTCATGTGTGGCTGAAAAAAACCTTCCTGGGAGCAGATAAGTTCAATAGGTCAAAATTCGTCAGTATGGGAGCGAACAAACAAATGGTAGTCATGTATCTCATGCTGGATACACACCATGCGTTTCCGCGTCGAATGCGTCCGATACGCGTCGATTCGATTATTTCCGAGCATTTCCGAATGCATTTCGATGATTTTTAGGTCGATTGCCATGTAAAGTATGGCAAATCGACCTAACGATCCATCGAAGCTTGAATCGGACATGTCGGAAATAATCGAATCGATGCGTATCGACGGACGCATTGAACGCGGAAACGCATGGTGTGTATCCAGCATAAGACAGTCAAAGCTTCAAACCTACATATTTAACTTGTAAAACAAAACAAACAAAAAAACAGGATTCCAGAAAAGTCCTACCTAGGATCTGATCTATACATACAATCTCAACAGTTTGCTTCCACTTCAGATTCACTTTAAAACTAAAGCTATGAACTTCAATCTTCAGTCTTCCCTCCCCGTCTGCTCTCCAACTCCTGAAGGGACTGCCAGGCAACTGGTATTGTTTAAAAGGAAAGGAATGTGTGTCAGCCTCCATAACCCTCTCACTTCAGGTCTGCTTTTAACTGTGCAACACCCAAAAATCAAATGCGTTTGGGGCTTGTAGTCTCTTTTCTTGTTTTTGTGGAATGTTATTTTTAAGAGAAATCTGTCACTGTAGAATCTGAAATTGGACATAAGTATTTTCAGGATATGGGCATTTTCAGCGATTGTCATATTATGTTGCTCATATTAACCTAATAGGAATAGGAAAATGAGACCTTCCATGCAGTGATTGTGCATCATTACTGACTGTGTTTGTGTTTCACCAGGACACGCTATGCCTATCAGATCACTTACCTTCTCCCCGGACTCCCAACTACTAGTGACTGGCTCAGATGATGGCTATATCAAGATTTATGATGTGTAAGTGTTGGGATGTCACTGTGTGCCATAACAAAAAAAAATACAGGTACATTTAATGTATGTACCGCACTTAGATGTGCCTAAAATACTTAAAGGGTACCTTGGAGGGAGGTGGGGGAGAAAAAAAATATACATACCTGAGGCTTCCTCCAGGCTGATCGCTCCCTCGCTGTCGTCCTCCGCATCCTGGAACATCTGCAGTTCGCCCTGCGAAAGACCTCCAGTCGGGGCCAACCGGCGCAGTCCAGCTGCACACGCTCCCCCGTTGTGCGCTCTTGGTCGGGAGCGTTCTGCGCATTAGTACTGCGCAGGTGCAGAACACTCCGGTTGACTGGGGCACACAAGGCCAGGCTGCTCATGCACAGTACACTTCAGACCAGAGGTCTTTCCGGGGCGAATTGCAGACGATCCAGGAGTCAGCGGAGGACGGCGAGGGAGCGATCAGGCTGGAGGAAGCCCTAGGTGTGTGTATAACTTTTTTTTTTCTCCCTGTCTCAGGTTTTCTTTAAAATAAAGCACTGATCAATAATCCAACAAACCTGCAATTTTTTTTACCTCCTTTCAACATATAGTCAAGTAATTCCCAGTATCTATAGTGCTATCTTTTACACTGTCCTTATAGTAAAGAAACTAAAGTGTGTGGAGTTATCATGCAATTGCCATTATCTAGTGGTATTTGTTTTTAAGGGGAAAATCCAGTTAACCTACTAGTGTGCTGTGGGTGAAACAAAAGCAAAACATACAAACTCCATGTTGGTGTCCTTACCAGGAATCAAACTAGGAACTTTTGTGATGCAATATGAGAACACTAGCCACTTACTTACCATGCAGCCCACGTCTGCATATTTCCCCACTTCTTTTACATATTCATATTGACTGTCTGCCCTTCAAATAGTTCCTCAAGTGCCAACACCTGTAAGTACTGAGTACTGAGAACAGACTGCTGCTGACTTTTTTTTTTCTTTTTTTGCAATATAAACTGACCGGAGATCATTTTCTATTGTAGAACAAAAGCAAAATAAATAAAATATTTACACTATTATTGATCAGAGCCTCATTTTAAGTTGTATGCTAGGCATACTCTGGTATCAGTACACTAATGCTTTAAAGCTGAAATGCTGTCTTAAAGTTATGATGTAGGAAGCAGGAAAAATGTACACAGGTAAGGATGTCAGCAACTTTGACAGGGGCTAAATTATGACAGCCAAGTCAATTCACAGGTTGTTCGAGGATAGATAACTCATTAACCAGCGGCTGGCTGAAGGGAGCCCCCGGCTCATACATTTTTGTGGCAATTGAAGGCCAGTCCACTACAAAAAGCACCTACAATAAGCCCAAGAATATTGGAATTGGACCACAGAGCTATAGAGAAAAAGTAACCTGTCTTGATAAATTGCATTTTGTTGGGCTCCAAATTCCCCAGATTGCAATCTGATTGTGTGTCTGTAAGGTGTGTTTGAAAAAAGCGTACTTGACTGCTTGTAGGATGGATACCCCAGGACATCTTCCGGGGTCTTTTGCAGTCCATGCCTTGATGGGCCAAAGCTTTTATGGCGACAGAACCCATTACAATGGTGTTTTTTTGTTTTGGTGGATCAGTGTAGATTTGCAGGCTTATTTCATAAGGCCACCATAATGGCCACATTTTAAATTTTTTATTTTTTGTGTACGGACAGTGGCTAATATTCAAGATATTCCTGTTGCCATTGGTGAATTATGCTATAAATAAAATGTTAACTGACGATATTGTCAATTGAAACTTACTGAATACAGCCAATGGCAGATGCCAGTTATATGCTAATGAGATGTAAGGGGTACAAAGGAAATTGAATATTTCTTTAACGTACCTCCGACCTGGTACCCTCTGCCCCAATACTTTTAGTGTTGTTTAATTACTGGCGCACAGCACCATGTCCCCCCCCCCCCTCCCGTGGCCACCATGTTGCTCAGTCGTAATCTTCGACTGAGCAGAACGTCGAATATTGGCAGGGAGGAAGTGGCAGATCTTCCTCCTCTCTGCCCATTCATAATTCAACCCCCTCCACTAGTCTCTGTATTTCCCCTTATGATTTAATGCACACAGCGGGCCAGAGCTGCACTGTTTGCAGGCTTGTGATAACTGAGGTCGGATATCCTTCGGTCCTCAATCGCACAGCGCAGCTCCCCTGCGCGCTGTGTTCAGTGGATCATAAGGGGATCTATAGCAGTGATTGGAGGGGGCTGGAGGAAAAGCTGCCACTTCCTCCCTGTACATATTTGACAGGAGAACGGGGTCAGGGGGGTGGAGGTGGGAGGGTAGTTCTGTGTCCAAGTCACGGCACGTAATAAGACAATATTTAAAGTTTGAATGACCAGATCAGGGGTACTTATGGGGTGAAAGTGGTATTTACAGTAGACATTTGATTCCACCTGATCTACCCTATTCCCTGCAAGCTTTTAATTAGGCTACCTGATCTGTTGTTGCCAATTAGAAACCATCCTTCACTGCACAGACAACTAGTAACTCATTGGCAACTTCTAGTGATTCAAGAACACTTTCATCTCGGCTGAAAAAAATATTTATAATAAATCTTGTAAATGTGTTGTGTTGCCAGGCAGCATGCCAGTTTGGCTGGTACACTCAGTGGACATGGCTCCTGGGTCCTGAATGTGGCGTTCTCCCCCGATGATGCTCACTTTGTTTCTGGGTAAGTAGCCAGTTACAAAAATCACTATATATTCAGCACTCAGTTTGTGGATCTGTAAGTGTTGCTAAAATAGAGTATAAACTGATTCTTGTTATTAGATCTTCTGATAAGAGTGTGAAGGTTTGGGATGTTGCCAGCAGAACCTGTGTGCATACATTCTTTGATCACCAAGAACAGGTAAGAGGAAAAGGCTCTCAGGTGTTTACATCAAATTGTTTACATTTGGATTAACCTGTAAAAATAGAAACATGGGGAATACTAATTTTTATTTTTTGCAGAATGTTGATGCTATAAATTAAAGCGTACCTGAACTTAGAACTTCCTTTCTGCTCTAAAAGATAAGCAACCGCATAATAACCTTTAACCATTTAAGGACCACGGTCTTAAACCCCCCTAGTGACCAGGCTATGTTTTACAATTCAGGCCATACAGCTCAGCACACAAGTGATGACCCTTACTAAGGAGACCCCAGATGTCGGTCTTTATTAAATATTTTTAAAGGATACCCGAAGTGACATGACATTATGAGATAGACATGCGTATGTACAGTGCCTAGCACACAAATAACTATGCTGTGTCTTTTTTTTTTCTTTCTCTGTCTGAAAGAGTTAAATATCAGGTATGTATGTGGCTGACTCAATCCTGACTCAGACAGGAAGTGATAAGAAATTCCAACTATAAAACACTTTCCTAGCAGAAAATGGCTTCTGAGAGCAAGAAAGAGATAAAAAGGGGAATTTCTTATCAGCGAGGGTCACCCTGTAGTCACTTCCTGTCTGAGTCAGCCACTTACATACCTGATATCTAACTCTTTCAGACAGAGAAAGGAAAAAAAGGAACACAGCATAGTTATTTGTGTGCTAGGCACTGTACATACACATGTCTATCTCATCATGTCAAATGTCACTTCGGGTATCCTTTAATGCTCTTGTGAAATCCATATTGGTAAAACCTAATGGTGTGAAAATACTAGTTACGTAGTGAGGCTTGAATGGGAATTTAGTTAGTATAGTGTAATTATATTTCTACATTTTTGTGTATTCAGCACATAAACATCAGAGTACAACCTTGGCTTGTACTGGGTTATGTACTGGAGCAAGCCTGGCGATTAGGCATACCAGTTTCTTTGCACACTGTGTTGTGGAGTTTACGGAGGAGAAATAGCGCTGCATAGCTTAGGAATGTGTTGCTCCCATGAGTCAGAACGGCAAAGTGACTGTGTATATGCTTTTGGTTGTACGGCATTACAGGATTAGACTAGATGTGGTTATATACAGTCAGGCACATAAATATTGGGACATCGACACAATTCTAACATTTTTGGCTCTATACACAACCACAGTGATTTTTAAAATGAAACTAACATTTTGTGCCTTAACTGCAGACTGTCATCCTGCTGATTATGTCAGCAGTCACATCTTCAATAAATACAAGAGAACCAGGTCAATTGGCAGTCATACATGTCCATGCCATGACACTACCACCATCATGCTTCAGTGTTGAGATAGTATGCTTAGGATCATGAGCAGTTCATTTCCTTCTCCATACGCTTCTCTTCCCATCACTCTGATACAAGTTGATCTTGGTCTCATCTGTCCATAGGATGTTCCAGAATTGTGAAGGCTTTTTAGATGTCGTTTGGCAAACTCTAATCTGGCCTTCCTGTTTTTGAGGCTCACCAATGGTTTACATCTTGTGGTGAACCCTCTGTAATCTCTGGTGAAGTCTTCTCTTGATTGTTGACTCTAACAAAAGCAGCAGGATGAATTCAGAAGTGTTTTGGGCATTATCTACTCCTATTCAGCCAAATGCTTCAGAACTCATTGGAGGGTGCTTCACAGTGTCGATGGACAGTGACCCAAAGCATACTGCAAAAGCAACCAAAGAGTTTTTGATGGGAAAGAAGTGGAATGTTATGGAATGGCTAAGTCAGTCACCTGACCTGAATCTGATTGATCATGCATTTCACTTGCTGAAGACAAAACCAAAGGGAAAATGTCCCAAGAACAAGCCCAGGAACTGAAGACATTGCAGTAGAGGCCTGGAAGAGCATCACCAGGGATGAAACCCAGCGTCTGGGGATGTCTATGCGTTCCAGACTTTAGTCCATAATTGAAAGGATTTGCAACCAAGTAGTAAAAAGTGAAAGTTTGATATTCTGTCCCATTACTTTTGGTCCCTTAACAAGTGGGAGGCACAAATGCAAACTGTAGTAAAACCTACACCATTCACCTGATTTGGATGTAAATGCCCTCAAATAAAAGCTGACAGTCTGCAGTTAAAGCACATGGTGTTAGTTTCATTTCAAATCCATTGTGGTTGTGTACAGAGCCAAAAATGTTAGAATTGTATCGATGTCCCAATATTTATGGACCTGACTGTAAGTCTCTATGCACGTCATGTATTTTTGTACATGATTTTGCATGCATTGTCCCCTATGAACCTATGAAAGTGCTTCTGGTGCATTTCACTGGCGTGGAATGTAATGGTGTATTTTTGATAACGCACTACAAGAAGCGATAGTGTCCATTCTGCACAAAAACATTTACAGAAATTATTAAATGTGTAGTATACATTAAGTTGATGGGGAATTGAACTTCTTTTTCTCTAGAATACACTTTGCCTGTTTCCTTAGTCCAGGATGTGGTTATAGCATTAAGTGCAATCTTTTCACATTTAACTGGTGGGGGGGGAGGGGGGTTGTAGGAGGAGAGAGAGAATGAATATACAGGTTGCTGCTCTAGCCATCAGGCCTCATGCAGGTTTGGTACTTAACCACTTCACCACTGAGGGGTTTTACCCCTTGAACACCAGAGCAATTTTCACCTTTCAGCGCTCCTTCCATTCATTCGTCTATGACTTTATTATTACTTATCGCAATTAAATGAACTATATCTTGTTTTTTTCGCCACCAATTAGGCTTTCTTTAGGTGGGACATTATGCCAAGAATTATTTTATTCTAAATGTGTTTTAATGGGAAAATAGGAAAAAAATGTGGGAAAAAAATTATTATTTTTCAATTTTCGGCCATTATACTTTTTAAATAATGCATGCTACTGTAATTAAAACCCATGAAGTGTATTTGCCCATTTGTCCCGGTTATAAAACCGTTTAAATTATGTCCCTATCACAATGTTTGGTGCCAATATTTTATTTGGAAATAAAGGTGCATTTTTTTCAGTTTTGCATCCATCCCTAATTACAAGCCCGTAGCTTATAAAGTAACAGTATTATACCCTCTTGACATAAATATTTGAAAAGTTCAGTCCCTAAGGTAACTATTTATTTGTTTTTTTTTTTTTATTACTAAAATAAAATTGGGGAGTGTGGGAGGTAATGGGTTAATTTATTGTGTAAATGTAATGTGTTTGTATATGTAAAATGCTTTAGGGTGTAGTTTTACTATTTGGCCACAAGATGGCCACAGTGTGTTTGTTTACATGCGACCTGTAAGCGTCCGGAAGGACGCTTACAGGAAGCAGTAGGAGGCTGAGAAGATCACAATGATCGCGCTGTTTCTAATAGAAGCAGCGGATCATTGCGGGGGCTTAGATCAACGAACGGGAATGGACTTTCTCGTTCATTGATCTCCAGGCGGGCGGTGGCGGGAGCGCGGACAGCGGCGGTAGCACGGAAGGTACGGATTTCTCCGTCCATGGTCTTTTAGGGTGGAAAAAAGGGACGGAGAAATTCGTACCGCGGGGGTTTAAGTGGTTAATGACCGAGATGACCTCGTTTTTAAGGTACTGCTGTATCTGAAGTATCTCATCTTGTGACTAATTTTACTTCTTGACTACCAATAAATATAACTCACGGATTGTTCTGTCTTCGCCAGGTGTGGGGTGCACAATACAACAGGAATGGATCAAAAATTGTGTCTGTTGGAGATGACCAGGAAATTCATATCTATGACTGTCCAATATAATGTATTGCTTCTTGTGGGGAAAGGATTTGCAGAAATAACACTCTATCATCCCTGCTGCTACTATGAACTGTTACCTTGCCAAACCACCACTGGTCTGACATCAAACTGTGATCAGTTAAAATGCAGTCATGGAAAGATCATCTATTCTTGCTACAGCTCTTAAGACATCAATTTTATAGTTACATTTTTGTTTTGGAAAAAGTTATTAAATTTTTAATTTTGTGACTTCTCCATTTATTTAAAAAAAAAACAGGATTTCATATAATGTACCTCTTTAAAGTGTACCCAAGGCGATATGTGACATGAGATAAACGTGTATGTACAGTGCAAAACATTAATAACCAGGCTGTTGTTCTTATTTTGCTGCCTAAAACAATTAATTTTCAGGCATGCAAGCAACAGCTTCTGTCTTGTCAGTACCTTGTCAGGAATATAGTAAACATCACTAAGTAAATTACAGCCATAAAAGTTTTCTTGGCAGAAAAATACTTCGGAGAGCAGGGAAAGATAGAAAAATATAATAAAATGTATTTTAACTCTGGGACATTTAATTGAAAACTATTGAAACGTAATTGAATGTTTTAAAGGCTATCTACTTTGTAAGTTCTTAAATATAAACTAAAACCATGGGAATTAAAAAAAATCCTTTTCAGGAGTAGGAGGATAAATACAATTGTTTATCTCATCAGTTTTACACCTCGGCTTAACTTTAAGTGTATTGTAACACAGTATAAAAAGTAAAAGGCTTTATTTCACTAAGAGATTGTAGTTAAACTTTAGGATATACAGTACAATCACTTTATACTAAACTCCAAGGGACTTAGTCAAGTAGTTTATTATATCAAAAGTTTACTATATCGGGATTGGCCATACATTTTATATTTATACAGGCGCATGGTCGGGACCTGGGGACTGAGTTTACTGTAACGAGATTGTGTTGTATCATTATACGTAAGGATTGATTATTAAAATTGGAGCAGAGGAGGAGTAGATGCTCAAAGCAACCACATTTTATTTAAAGTGAAGCTGTGTTCAGCACCGTTGGAAGCAAGAGGAATATTTCAGAAATCAGCAACAGTCAACCTCTCATACACTGAAAATTGGCAAGAATACAGCCTGAATGAACCTGATTCTATGTCACACTGACATGGCTGCTGTTCACAGTTCAGTCTGGAAACTTGTGGCAACCTCTTAAATAGAAAATAACATTATGCAACTCCAGGAAACTTCTATTTACAATTCGTACTACACATACAAGTAAATATCGCTTTGTTGTTCTGTTCAGGCTTGCTATAAAGCCTTATACCTTGCACCTGGCTGTCATCAGCCTGCCTTCTTATCCTCCTCATGATGTAAGCAGAGCTGCTCCAGCCCTGCATTCCCCCGTCGTGCCCCACCTGGCTACTTTTTCATGCCACCCGGCTGAAAAAAGATTCTGGGGAGAACACTGTGCCAACATCTTCTGTAGCACTGTACATACTACAAAACAGACAATTATGGGGAGCATAGATACATGAATAAGTAGTCCAACACATTTCTTTATTGTATTTATAAAGCACCAATATATTATGCAGTTGTACAATCAAGGTAACCAGCTACGCAAGTACAAAAAGTTAAAATATCACCAATACTGGGACATTTGATAAATTTCAACAGAAAACACTGAAGAGGCCCCTACTCATGTGGAGTGGAGACCCTAGGGAAGGAGACAAAAGGCTTGGTAGACTAAGCAGTGAGCTGCAAATACTAGCCGTAACAAATTACAAGCTTGTCTAAAGAGGTGTTTTAATGATGCACTTGAAGAGTTCCAGGTTTAGAGCATGAGGGGCAGGCTTTGGGAGAGAGTTCCAAAGGAGATGTGACACTTGAGAAGTCCAAGATGTGACCGAGAGAGCAGGTACCCAAGCTGGTTGACCTGGGGATCTCAAGGAAGGAGCAAAGGTTCCACGAGGGATGGTAGCTGGAGTTAAAAGAAGGAACTGTATGGCAGGGACAGCTTATTCAGAGTTTGCCATGATGGTGTTAGGCGTTTGAACTGGATCCTTTTGGGTAACTGGTAGCCAATGAAGGGATTGGTAGAGCAGGTTGGGATCAGAGAAGTGGTGGAAGAAACGAACAGCAGAGTTCAATAGGGACTAGAGAGGTGCTAGCCTGTTTTTTTTTTTGTATACTGCACAGTTGGGTGCTATAGTAGTCAAGACGGGAAATAATTAGAGCATGTACAAGCATTTTAGAAGTCGCTTGTGTAAGGAAGGAATATATTCTGGGGATTGTTAACATGGTAATACAGGATTTAAATGAGAACTCATGATGATTTGAGGTCATTGGGATGTTTTCTACATTGATGGAGAGTACATGTGGGGGTGCAGAGAGAGAAATTGGAAATTTCAGTTTCCATTTTATTCATGTTAAGTTTGACCAAACAAGGTGAAACCTAGCACAGATAGATTAGCAAGCGATATACTAACTGTTCTAAAAAATTCACAGGAATACGGTGGCCAGTAAGTCACTTTTTTTTTTCCTTCTTCCGGGACAGTTCTCCCTGAGAGATAAGCAAGTAAACTTGATTTAAGGTGGGAACCACAAATTGTTGTATGAGGACAAGTTGTTTGTAAAGCCTGGTACAAACTTTCAACTATGATTGGTCAATCATTGACCAATTTTACCAACTCCATGTATGAGGCTTTACCTACACAATCTACTCATAGTGTTCAATATCTGTTGACCCTCCTACTACATGAGGTGGTAAAACTGGTCAGTGATTGACCAATCATAATTGAAAGTGTGTACCAGGCTTAAGGGTGAGAATATACACATTCACTTTTGATTGACCAATCACTGGCTAATTTTACCACCAACAGGTAGTAAGAGGGCAAACAGATACTGAATGCTATGAGCAGATTGTACAGCTAATCCCTCCAACTGCATGGAGGTGGTAAAATTGGTTAGTGATTGGCCAATCATAATTGAAAGTGTGTACCAGGCTTTACACAGAAGTGGTAACATTGACCTATTATTGGCCATTGGATGTGTGTACCAAGCTTAAGAAAATGTTTCACTCAGTATTACATCAACTTAGGTACTGTATTTCTTGGAATATAAGACTCTCTGGACTAGAAGACGCCCCTAGGTTTAGAGTTCAAAAATCAAGGAAAATATTAAAAATACTAAACTTAGGGGCATCTTATGGACCTTTTGCCACAAACTGGCTTTAAGCTATAATAACCAGCTAAATTACACTAATCCCTGCTGCCCTACCAGCTAAGCTACATTACAGTAACCGTAAACTAAAACTTCCATACCACATCTGATCCTGCTGCCGCGCTCTGATGAGCGAAGGAACACGAGGGCTATTGAGTGGCACCCTAAACTTCTGCAGCAGAGGAACTACTAGAGCGAGCCGGTGCCCAACTTAACGGGGGAGAGACGATAAACAAACTCTAAGCTGGAAATTGAGCATAATTTGTGAGTGCAATTGGTTTTCTCCCTTAATAAATGTGTATGGTTTTACGCTATGTGAGGCATTTGTCTTTGAGGTCACATTTATATGGAAGTTCGTCCGCTCTGATTGTGTGAAGAGAGGAATCTGGTGGTGTGCAGCTTTTATCCTATATGGTGGGGGATGGCCTGAAGTGTCCCAAGGCGTGAATAGATCTGAGTGGAGGTCTTTGAATCTGATGAGTGTCGGCTCACAGGGTGTTGGTGGAGGTATTAGGAAGTGTTAAAGAAAATAGGAACACCATAGACCTACTTCTAGCAGATGTGGATTGTGATGTGGACTTCATGCATATAATGTGACTTTTATTTGCCCAGACAAAGGTGGTTGTGTATGCGTTACCTTCTGAATAGATTATTCCAGATTGTATAAAGAAGGGGCAGCTCCCACTTGATAAACGCAACTAGTGCTTATTTTAAGAGGTGTAGCCTATATCTCCTGGCTATCCAAGTACTGCACAGTTGCAGAACGCTCCCGGCGATAGGGGCATGCATGCACCGTAAGCCCCAACTCCCGGGAGCCATAGTAGAGGAGAACAGCGAAAACCAATCAGGCTTAAGGGGGTTGGAGGAAGCCCCAGGTATGTATGAATTTTTCATTTTGAATCAACTCAGGTTTCCCTTAAATTCCAAACAATACGATAATTAGTCCAAATAGATACAGAACAAAACAACAGTAACAAAAATGGAAGGAAAAAAAGCATTTGCTCACTACAGAAATGATTAGATTTGGTGCGAGAATCCTGAAATGCTAGCCAGGGTATTGGTAGTATGCTCTTACCAATACTGTTAGTGGCAGGATTTTTGACCTAACCTTACCCAATCCCTTCATTGTTTATTATTCTTAGCAATATCCAACCCTAACCTTCACTACTCCTTACCTCTTCCTGACAATTTTAACCACTTAAGCCTATCTGGATGAGTGTTCTCATCCAGATAGGTGTCGCTGAAGGCTAACTGGACGAGTATTCTCATCCAGTGTTAAAGTGGCGGGGGTGCGCGCTTGGCCGCCACTCGGACTTGGCGGCATTTCTGTGTTTGGGGTAGGGAAGCAAGGCTTCCCCTGAAACAATCACAGTGCCTGTAATGATTGTACATGACCCCGATCAGGGATTAAATAATATAATTAATCCCTTCAAAAGCCCCCACCCCAGTTACCAAGCAAACAGATGAGAAAAAACAGTAAAAAAAAAAATCCATAAATAGTTGCCTTGGCGATTAAGCTATTTTTTTAAATGATATATCATGAGGGTATCTTACTGTTATTCTAGTACATAAGGGCTTACAAAAAAACCCTGAAAAAATACACCTTTATTACCACATAATATATTGATGCCATACATTGTACTAGGATGTTGTAATAGCTGGGACTAATAGGCAAATAAAATGAATGGGTTTTATTTATAGTAGTATTGGATGGAATTGGAAAAATTGTGTATTTTTTCTTTTCTTTGTATTTGCCTATAAAATGCATAGAACTTAAAGTAATTACTGAAAACCAATATCACCCACGAAAAACTTAATTTGTAGTGGAAAAAGAAATAGATCATTTACGTGTGATGTGTAGTGATAAGGTTATCGGTGAATGAATGGGAGGAGTGCTGACGGGGGAAAAATTGCTTCCATCCTGAAGGTGAAAACACCTGCAGGCAGAAATATTTAATTCCTGCCTATTGTATAAATCCTTAATCCTAATAAACCCCTCAGTTTGCCTAACATTTACAAGTTCCCTATTCACCTTGTGTGGTTCAGTGGGTGATGTTTCGGCCATAAAACAGCCAAACTTCCACACCAAACGTTAGCAATTATTACTGTCATCCTGTTGCAGCATTTCAGCTTTTGTATGAACACTCTGCCAGATCCTTGCAGTTTTTGATATTAAAGGGGTTCTGTGAACTGTATAAATATCAAAAACCGACCCTTACCTGGGGCTTCAATCGGCCCCCTGCAGCTGTCATGTCCCACGCCGTCCTCCTACGATCCTCGATTGCCCACCGCTGGTCCCGGTCTAATATTTGTCTAACAAGACGAATAATGCTCGCTCCCTCGTGCGTTATCTGGAGCTTACTGCGCAGGTGCAGTACAAAGTTTTCTTGTACTGCACCTGGCCAGTAAGCTCTCGATGACGCGCACGGCAGCGAGCATGCATACGGCCACGCAGCCGCAGTCTAATTAGACGGCTGATTAGACCGAGACCGGTGGCAGGGAACAGAGGATTGTAGGAGGACGGGGTTGGACATGACAGCTGCAGGGGGCATTTGAAGCCCCAGGTAAAGTGTCTGTTTTTGTTTATTTAAACAGTCCACAACACCCCTTTAAAGAGAACCTGAACTGAAAATAAAAAGTCAAAATAACCATACACAGGTCATACTTACCTCCTGTGTAGTCTACTCCTCAATCTCTTTCTCCTCTCCTGCGTCTCATTTGTCCACTGTGATCCATGGATTTCTCCGTCCTCCATTTTAAAAATGTCCATTACCCCTTAACAGCTTCCTGGTCAGCACACTGTTAAACTGTAATATCACCCACTTGAGCCATAGGGAAACATGCACATTACCTTGCACATTCAGTTGTAACTGACAGCTGCTGATATATAACTGACAGCAACTGGTATATTTCAGTTCTGACAAAATATTGTCATAAGTGGAAGGGATCTTTGTAAGAAGTAAATAGTGAGCCTCTGAGAGGAACTGATAGTGAGGTAAGTATGTAATATTCATTTGCAGCTACGTCATGTGTTTATTTTAAATAATTTTCCTCACTTCAGGTTACCTTTAAGCTACTGTAACCTAGTGCCAATTACAGTCGGCAGCAAAAGAACCTGCCTCCTGATATGTATGCTACTTAGCAATAATGGCAGGAAAGTTGCTAGGATCCTAAAAGATCAGGGGCACTTTTGGGCACCCATTTGCTGTTCCAAAAATTGAGTATGGCCTCACACAGAAACATGGGTGTGGGAATGGGTGAAGCCAAATTTACATGACCAGGTTGGTTGGCAATCTCCCCACAGTATATCTGTATCTCCTGGTAGCATAGTGTCCCCCCCCCCCCCCCCCCACTGTATTCCCTGGTCATCTAGTGGTCCCCTAGTAGTATTCCCTGGTCATCTAGTAGACCCCAAACACCCCCAAAAGTATTCCATGGCAGTCTGGTGGACCCCTCTCTCCCCCCCCAAATAGTATTTTCTGGCCTAGTGGACCCTATCTTACCCCAATAGTAACTATTCCCTGATCGTCTGGAGGCTCCACACCTCTATGGGGGTATGCTGGAAGTTGTGGTGCCTCAATGGAAAGTATACTGGGAGCTGTGGTGCCTGTATGGCTATGAGGCATGCTGAGAACCACAGCTCTCAAAGTACCCCTATAGAGACACCACAGCTCTCAGCATGCCCCCCATTGATGCTCAAAGCTGTGGTGCCTCTAGGGCAACATGCTGGGAAATGTGGTGCCTCTATAGATGGCATGCTGAGAGCTGTGGTGCATCAATGGGGGCATTTTGGGAGCTGTGGTGCATCAATGGGGGAATTCCGGGAGCTGTGGTGAATCAATGTGGGGCCTGCTGGGGGCTGTGCTACAACAATGGGGAAGCATTCTGAAAGCTGTGGTGTTTCGATGGGGGAATGCTGGGAGCTGGGAGGCATGAATGGAGAAGTATTCTGGGAGCTGTAGTGCCTCTATGAAGGCATCCTAGGAGTTGTGGTTCTTCAATAAGGGTATACTAGGAGCTGTGGTTACTCTATGGGGGCATACTGGGAGCTGAGCATCTATAGGGGATATGCTGGACTTTGCTGTGGGTGATCAAGGGGGACACCCAAGAAAACTGGATTTTTAGCGCTAAAAATGTGGTATCACATATTTTCATGGTACCACTAACTGGTCCCACGATGGCCTACATTCTCAAAGTTACCGCGTTCAGTAATGAAGTATGACCATGTAGAGTGACCAGATTTTTGTGGGTCCAACCTGGGACGGGGAGGGGAGGAGGGCGGCGCACGTAGCGCGACGCGGTGAAAAATGGGCGTGGCCATGCCATTGTATGAGCGGAGCTAACGTAATGATGTAACAGCAAGGCATAAGAAAGCAGTGTTTACGCCATGATGTGGACAAACGAGACATTGCATCATGGGTGTGCAGAAACTGTGTGATGCTAATAGTATACCACAAAGCAGCAAACATAGCCACCTATGACCATTAAATAATAAATGCAGTAACAGTTACCCCGGACACCAGAAAATAAACGCAATGGACATGTCAGTACAAAATAAACGCAATGCGGGCAACATGTCAGTACAAAGAAAATGCAATGCGGGCAAACATTTCACCAGAAAATTAACGCAATGCGGGCAAACATTTCACCAGAAAAGAAACGCAATGCGGGCAAACATTTCACCAGAAAAGAAACGCATTGCGGGCAAACATTTCACCAGAAAAGAAACACAATGCGGGCAAACATTTCACCAGAAAAGAAACGCAATGCAGGCAAACATTTCACCAGAAAAGAAACGCAATGCGGGCAAACATTTCACTAGAAAAGAAACGCAATGCGGGCAAACATTTCACCAGAAAATTAACGCAATGCGGGAAAACATTTCACCAGAAAAGAAAACGCAATGCGGGCAAACATTTCACCAGAAAAGAAACGCATTGCGGGCAAACATTTCACCAGAAAAGAAACGCAATGCGGGCAAACATTTCACCAGAAAAGAAACGCAATGCGGGCAAACATTTCACCAGAAAAGAAACGCAGTGCGGGCAAACATTTCACCAGAAAATTAACGCAATGCTGGAAAACATTTCACCAGAAAAGAAACGCAATGCGGGCAAACATTTAACCTGGAAAAAAAACCGCAATGCGGGCAAACATTTCACCTGAAAAAGAAACGCAATGCGGGCAAACATTTCACCAGAAAAGAAACGCAAAGCGGGCAAACATTTCACCAGAAAAGAAACGCAATGCGGGCAAACATTTCACCTGGAAAAAAAACGCAATGCGGGCAAACATTTCACCTGGGAAAAAAAAAACGCAATGCGGGCAAACATTTCACCTAGAAAAAAAAACGCAATGCGGGCAAACATTTTACCAGAAAAGAAACGCAATGCGGGCAAACATTTCACCTGGAAAAGAAAGCATTTACTCACCTGGCAGAAGTCTCCGGCCTCTGGCGCGCTGCTCCCGGGACCACCCTCCTCCTGAAGTCTCCCGCGCTGACAGCCTGGCAGAGCAGGGCTACGGCAAGATGGCGCCCGAAGCCCTGTACTGGAGACAAATAGTTTCCAGTACAGGGCTTCGACAGCCATCTTGCCGTAGCCCTGCTCGCCTGCCGGTGTCGGAACTAGTGATGGGAATTTCGGCTCTTCTTGGAGAATCGGCTCTTCTGAATCAGCTCCCATTAAAGAGCCGGCTCTTACGGCTCTCAATCGGTTCTTCATTAAATATCACTAGACGCCACTCAGAATCGGAGTAAAAGCCCCGCCCCCGTCTCCATGACAACTCCAGACTGCTTTTCTGGCTCGGGCAATCCCTCCCGCTACTGCTCTGCTGCGCCCCATACACTCCTACAAGCTGCACGAGGAGGACTACATCTCCCAGCATGCCTCAGCGCCCTTTATTACACAGCAAAGCAGAGCTGTGTGGGGCAGCTGAGGCATCGGCTCTTTCAAAATTGAGAGCCGGCTCTTGTCGTTCGCAGCAAAGAGCCGGCTCTTAGAGCCGCTCGTTCGCGAACGACCCATCACTAGTCGGAACAGACACCGGAAGAGAAGGCTGGAGCGGGGCTGCAGGCAATGAACTATAGACGCCGCTGCCAGTTCATAAGGATAGAGTGGCCAGAGTCCCGAGGCCAGGACGTCCCGCTGCTGAAAGCGGGACGTTTCCTGGGACCTCATGCAGCCTGGGTCAGCGGACCCCGAATCCGGGACGTCTGGTCACTCTAGACCATGTCCACATTCACAATGTTTTCAACTGAAATTACGGTTTGTGGAAATGTGATGATAGCGCGGTAACATGTCTGTAAAAAATCATTCTTTCAGACTTAAAGAGAATCTGTATTGTTAAAATCGCACAAAAGTAAACATACCAGTGCGTTAGGGGACATCTCCTATTACCCTCTGACACAATTTCACCGCTCCTCGCCGCATTAAAAGTGGTTAAAAACCTTTTTTAAAAGTTTGTTTATAAACAAACAAAATGGCCACCAAAACAGGAAGTAGGTTGATGTACAGTATGTCCACACATAGAAAATACATCCATACACATGCAGGCTGTATACAGCCTTCCTTTTGAATCTCAAGAGATCATTTGTGTGTTTCTTTCCCCCTGTTCTCATGCACTGAAGTTTCAGGCTGCTCTTTTCTTCCTGCAAACAGCTTTGCCCTTGTCTGTAATTCTTCAGTATGTGAAAGTCCAGCCAGCTCAGAGGACGATTTATCCAGCTTGTAAAAGATAAGAGAGAAGAGAGAAGCTGCTCTAATCCTAAATAACACACAGGCAGTGTGCTTAGAGGGGCCTGGAAGGGGGAGTTCATAGCAGAACCACAACACTGAAGAACTTGGCAGCCTTCCAGACTCAGGCTGACAAGAGAGAGATAAGTTGATTTATTACAGAGACTGTGATAGTAGAAAGTGCTGCAGTAAGCCAGAACAGATTAGAATAGCTTTTGGAACTTGTAGGATGATAAAAAACAGGATGCAATTTTTGTTACGGAGTCTCTTTAAATTCCACAAAAAATGAAATTTATGATGAAAAAAGAATGTATTGTTACATCATTAATTACCATTTTTTTTTAAAATCAGCTTTAAGGGGACCCTGAAATGGTCAGGAGTTGAAAAAAACATACATACCTGGGGCTTCCTCCAGCCCCCTCCAGGCTGATCGCTTCCTTGCTGTCCTCCTGCACCACTGCCTGGATCTTTGGAAATTCGCCTTGGAAAGGCCTACTGGGGCGTACTGGTCAGCCCCCATCACACTCGCATTGCTGAGGGCGCAGAGCACTCCCGGCCACGAGAGCCCGCGCGGCTGGACTGCGCTGAAGGTGCAGGAGGACGGCAAGTGTGCGATCAGCCTGGAGGGGGGCTGGAGGAAGCCCCAGGTATGTATATACTGTATGTTTGTCTCACTACTACCATAGTATTGTACCAATCTTTACTAGCACTTCAAAAAAATGTTTGTGAACGTAAAAAAAGAAAACAGTAATTACAGCTATTGGTAATTTCTTGTTACAAATTTCATTGCTGCACATGGTATTGTGACTGGAGGCCAGTATCCATACCTCCCAACTTTTTGAGATGAGAAAGAGGGTCACATAAGCCACACCCCTGATCACGCCCTCACTCACTCATATCAAAGATTTCATAAGACAAATATTTTTATAATTCAAACAGGGCCGGATTTCCCATAAGGCACTGTAGGCACGTGCCTACAGGCGCCTGATGATGGAAGGGCAGCTCCTTCCCTTCCCCTAGCGCCTTCCTCCTTCCCTATGCTGAATCCCGAGCGGCATTTAAATAAGAGGTTACTCACCCAGCTCTCTGCATTCCACTGACGAGATCTCCCTTCAGTTGGGGGCACCACTAGCTACTTAATACTGAGGGTACTGCTGGCTACCTAATGCTAAGAGACACCTGTAGCTACCTATGACGGGTAAGAGAGAAGTTACAGCTGTCCCAGCCAGCACACTTGCGGTGCAGTTTATCAGGGGTTTGTGGGTTCCTAGAGGGCAAAAGGTGTAGGACATCAGTGCCTATAGGCTCCTGTGGTGTAAATCCGGGCCTGAATTCAAATCACACTGGTCCTTGCCACCCTGGTTTATTTTCCTTCATATAAACATTTTAAAATTAGTAGTATATCAATTTAAAGCATGGGAATAAAGATTAGAGTCAATCAAACACATTTTTTAGTAGATATATATGTATATATACACATAGAAAAAGGAACAAAGTCCTGAAAGAGGGACAAATGAGGAAAGAGGGACAGAGCTCCCAAAGAGGGACAATCCATCTAAAAGAGGGACAGTTGGGAGCTATGAGTATCTACAACTGTGAGTTTGTAAATTTTATAATAGCCATCACTCGTCTGGACAGAAAACAGTTCCAACAGATGAGAAGCAGAGGCAGAAATGATGCTCGGAGGACCCCAGTATGCTAGCCCAGTAGCCAGTACAATAAGACGCTTGTTATCCTAAACACACCCACAAGCACCGGACACGTGGATACAGCGCCACGCAATTAGGGACCTACATTAGGATTTTAGGCGACCTTGCAGCGCCTGTTATGTGTGCTTCTTGTTACGGCGTTATCAGTGAAATACAGCAGTGCTACGAGTTTCATTTAGAGAAGGAAACCGAGGGGGGAAATCTGTACATTTAATCCCATAGCATATAAGTATGTATTAATAGCAAGGCAGTGGAAAGGCAGCCCGGTTAGGGGGCTTCGTGGCTCAGAGAGAGTAGCCGGAGCTGCTGGTGCGGAGGTAACGGGTCGGGTATGCTGGCTGATGTGGCCGGAGGGATGGGGCAGGCAGGTCGCTGGTCTCTTGAGGCTGCAGGGTTTCGTTACGATAAGCACGAGCTGAGCCACGATTACTAATAGTGAGGAGGAGAGGACTGTGTGTACTTACTGATGCTGTAATGGAATTACTGTGTGCTTCTATGCTTGAAATTGTCAGCTAGCGCAGATACAGTAAAAGCTTATTGGACCTTGTGGCATCAGAGGCTGCACTGCTGTTTCATGCTATTTTGCTGGGGATATGATGTAAAATGTATTCAACCACACATTTCATTTTACTACTAGCAGTTCACCTTAGGGCTGTTATCATTCAATAAAAGTGGCAAAACTTTATGTATTTATGTTTTGCAATGTACTGTTCACATTTCTCTATGAATGGACTGTCAGTTCTGTCAGATTTTAGGTGTCGTATTCTACGCATCCAGCACCTCCCAGCCCTCAGTGTATGGCTCTCAGCATATCACCTGACCTGCATCGGGTCGTGTGGTGCAGGGTGCGTTGAAGAGGGCGGTCGGATGGTCGGTAAGTAAACTCCAGATCCGAGATGAAAAACTAACTATAACAAGTAACTTGTCTATATATCTTATCTAAAGTTTAGATAGTTTACACAGCAAATCTAGATGCAAACAGCTTCAACAGTTTATGATTATTCCTGTGAAACAATGAGCAGCTATGTTATGTTTGTCACATTACACACAGGCAAGCTGATCTGCATCTCCAGCCCTCAGCCTGTAAAAACTTCCCTCTCCTCCTCCTTCCTCCCCTCTGCCTCTGAAATCTCTGGCTAGTAACCTCCTCCTCCTGCCCAGACTAAGC
This sequence comes from Hyperolius riggenbachi, assembly GCF_040937935.1. Classification (NCBI taxonomy): domain Eukaryota; kingdom Metazoa; phylum Chordata; class Amphibia; order Anura; family Hyperoliidae; genus Hyperolius; species Hyperolius riggenbachi. The sequence continues at coordinate 145,576,264 of NC_090647.1, read as the reverse complement.
TCCCATAAGCTCTTGCTACTAAGGTTTAGAGTGCTAAGGCTCTCTGGAGAAGCTGTGGGGGAGGCTTGTTTAGTTTATAGGGAATTAGAGTATTAAAACAATGCAAAAAAAGTATTTGGCTATAGGAATGCCCTGTAAACTATATGAAAAAGAACACAATTATGCAATGAGTAAAAGTTCATCTCGGATCCACTTAAAAAAAGCTCACTCTGGCATGTCGCTTAGTTGAGACTTCTGGTTGCCTGAGTTCCAGATAATGGTGACTTTGCTGTAGAGAGAGAGAGAGAGAGAGAGAGAGAGAGAGAATTGAATTTAAAGAGAACCTGCAATGAGAAAAACCTTCCCTGGGGGGTACTCACCTGGGGTGGGGGAAGCCTCCAGATCCTGTTGAGGCTTCCTCCGTCCTCCTCGGTCCCACAGTGACGGCGATAAAGCTCCCCGAACAGTGGGGATGTAAATATTTACCTTCCCGGCTCCAGCGCAGGCGCAGTATCGGCTCTCCGCTCAGAAATAGACGATCGCTGCCGGGCCGCTCTACTCTGCAGGCGCAAGTCACCTGCGCAGTAGAGCAGACCCGACAGAGATCGGCTATTTTCTCCTATCTCCGCGTGGATAACCGCAACAGCACCCCCGCTGGAGCCAGGAAAGGTAAATAAATCGGCGCTTGTCGAGGGAGGATTCCAGGACACTTCGAGGGAGCCAGCGCTGGACTGCCTGCAGCAACAGGAGTGGGGGAAGCCTCATTGGGACCCTGAGGCTTCCACCTCCCAAGATGAGTACCCCCCCAGGGGAACTTTTTTTTTTTTTGTTACAAGTTCTCTTTAAATGGATACTTTAGCTACCCCCTCATATTATATAGAAGTGGTAAGATTGTACAATCTTACCACTGTTGTTGATTTGTACGGTTCTGATCCAGTTCTGTATAATACCTGAAGAAGAAACAACGTTTTGAAAGCTTGCAATAAACCATGTACAGTTAGTCATTAAATGTATCACTGGAATCAACATTTTCTGGTTTGATGCCTACATTACAATCTAAATTGTATCATCAGTGGGCATAAATAATTAATCAGGGATATACCAAAGACACGGAAGATCAAAAATTGAAAAATTACTTTTTATTTTTTATTTGCAAAAAGGTGCAGAAATATATACACAAAATATTTAATCACGTAAAAAGTGCTTATGATTGATTGAAAAAAAGGCAACAACATCGATTTGTTTCGGGTTAGTAACCCTTCTTCAGGCCTTTAAATATATAGTGAACATCTGCACAGTTGGAATACAAGGTAGAAACTCATCTGGTCAAATATAAAGCCAGGGCAGACCACCACAAGATCAAACAGACCGGACATCCAAACAGGGTGGTTGTACAATCTTACCACTGTTGTTGATTTGTACGGTTCTGATCCAGTTCTGTATAATGCCTGAAGAAGAAACAACGTTTTGAAAGCTTGCAATAAACCATGTACAGTTAGTCATTAAATGTATCACTGGAATCAACATTTTCTGGTTTGATGCCTGCATTACAATCTAAATTGTATCATCAGTGGGCATAACATGCAATTTTACTACTTCCATGCAATGTGAACAATTTGTTCATAGTATATCAAATCTGTTGGACCTAATACTGCATGGAAGTAGTTACATTGGTTAAAAAATATTGAATGTGTGTATGCACTCCTAAGGTGGCCATTAATGGTGCAATCTTCCAAACGATCAACCATCTGATCCGATCGTTGCGCTCGATCGGAAGTGATTGGTCGCGTTCTCCAATGGAGGGGAAAAGGATAAGCCGTCCCATTGGACTAAAATAATGGTTCCAAAATTTGGATGGCTAGAACGATTGTTCATCATCAAACGGCACCCTTAATGGTACCCAATCCAATTAATCGTCATTTTATGCATGTTCACCAGGGCTGTGGAGTCGGTACAAAAATCATCCGACTCCTCAGTTTATGAAACCACAGACTCTAGGTACCCGAAATTGCTCCGACTCCCGCTCCACAGCCCTTGCATGGCGTTGGAGTGGGTACAAAATTCATCCAACTCCGACTCCTCAGTTTATGAAACCTCCATCTCCTTCTGCAGGTACCTAAAATTGCTCCGACTCCAAAGCCCTGATGTTCACAACGCAACGGTGCTGTAAACTCACATTGCAAGTAAGGACTCCGACCAGGCGGCGCACACATTGAAGCATACAGTACATTGAAAGTATGCTTCACTGCCACTGTAAATGTGCATGTTGTTTAGTAAATGTTATTCTAGCAGAACCGACTGCACTGCTGATGCACCAAAGAAAATGTGCCATAGAAATTGCATTGCAATGCGATCATATTGTCAGTTGTGAAGGAACGCAATGGATGAAGTGTAAAAGTAGCTATAGGCCCCGTTCACACTCTGGAAAGCTATTCCAGTCACTGGGAAAATGCTGCACAAAGCTCTGCGATCGGAGATAATCGCAAACGCACGTAATCCCATAGGATTACTTGTGCAACACTTGTACAGCAGCCTTTTGTTGATCGCCAGCAATCAGCAAAGTGTGAATCACAAGCACAAAGCATTTAAGTGTGAATAGACCCTTATAGTTTTTCCATTGTCCACTTTTATCTGGCTTTGACTTTTCATGTAGAGGAGGCATGGAATTACTGATGACAACCCCCTCTTTTTCTCTGGATGGAGTTACAGAGTGCTGATTTGTCCTCTGCAAAGTTGAATTAAATCCATAATGGCAGTAAAGGCCAGACACACTGAAGCCAGTAACTTGGAAGCCTGGTGATTTGGGCACGGCAATCGCTCACATTGTAGTTAGCAGGGCTGTGGAGTCGGGGCAATTTTGGGTGCCTGGAGTCGGGAAAAAAATGCTCCGACTCCTAATGAATTTGTAACTGTAATTAAAATAGAAAATATGATAAAATGTTCTATTTCTCAGATAATAGTCATTAAAAATAATGTATACATACAGTATATACCGTATATACTCGCAAGCAAGCCGACCCGCATATAAGCCGACCCCCCAACTTTTTCCTCAAAAACCAGGAAAAAATTATTGACCCTCATATAAGCCGGGAGTAGGAAATGCTGGCCGTGTGATTTCACCCAACCCCCCCCCCCCCCCCCCCACAGTGTGTCCCAGTATAGTTAGTATAGTGCCCAGTATGGGTAGGTATTGCCCAGTATAGCTAGTATAGTGCCCCAGTATAGCTAGTATATTGACCAGTATAGCCAGTATAGTGCTCAGTAAAGCCAGTATAGTGCCCCAGTATAGCTAGTATAGTGCCCCCCATAGCTAGTTTAGTGCCCCTCATAGCTAGTATAGTGCCCAGTATAGCTAGTATAGTGCCCCCCATAGCTAGTATAGTGCCCCCCGCCTCAAGCAATCCCCGTCCCCCCGCGGCCGCCGCTGCTATTAGCTTACCCTGCGGCTGCCGGCTTCCAATAGTCCCCTCTCCGTCTCCCGGGCATGTAAATAGATCACAGCAGCTCGCTCCACGGCGGCTGCTGTGTGATGACAGGAAGCTGTAGGGAGAGCGGCTTCCTGTAACGGCGATGTGTATCGCCTTTACTATGGAAACCGCTCTGCCTGCTGCTTCCAATCCTGTCATCACACAGCAGCCGCCGTGGAGCGAGCTGCTGTGATCTATTTACATGCCCGGGAGACGGAGAGGGGGCTATTGGAAGCCGGCAGGGTAAGCTAATAGCAGCGGCGGGGGGGGGGGGCGCACTACGACCACCGACCAACGTGACTCGCAAGCAAGCCGACACACCCCCCCCCCCAACTTTTAGGCCACTTTTGGGGGGTCAAAAATTCGGCTTGCTTGCGAGTATATACGGTATACAGTAATAGCTGTGCTTAGTCCACAAAAATGAAATAAACCAATAAAAATTAGTTACTTGTGCTGCTTCAATAAAGCAGTCCCTGTATTTTTAAGGTCAGATATACATATCTGATTGTGACTGTATATATGATGTGTACACAGGAATCTCTTATATATACTAAATAACATCTATGCTATGTATAAAGCCTGATGTGTAGCTGTGTCACTAATAGAGATTGTCAATGAGATGGAAATAATTCTGCGTTGATGCTGATTTATGCAAATGTATGCACTCTTTTTGCTCATGAAATCAAATAATTTGATATGTTGTTAAAATTTGATTTGGTGACTACAAATTAAAGGGTACCCGAGACGGATGAAAAGTAAAGTTTTATACATACCTGGGGCTTCCTCCAGCCCCCTTCAGGCTAATCAGTCCCTCACTGTCCTCCACCACCCGGATCTTCTGCTATGAGTCCTGGTAATTCAGCCAGTCAGCGCAGTCCAGCCACGTGCCGCTTCCACAGCCAGGAGCGTTCTGCACCTGCGCAATAGTGCTGCGCAGGTGTATTACGCTCCTGGCGGCGGAGTGTGTGCATGCGCACTACGCCCGACTGGCTCAAGTACCTGGACTCATAGCAGAAGATTCAGGTGGTGGAGGAGGACAACGAGGGACTGATTAGCCTGAAGGGGGATGGAGGAAGCCCCAGGTATGTATAAACCTTTAATTTCTTCTGTCTCAGGTTTACGTTTACTTACACAGTAGTACTATACTCTACATATGCACTCCCCACAGAGCTGCAGGGAATCCACTGAGAATGTTGTGAACATTGAACACAGAGGTGTTGTCTATCGCCCATAAACCTGGTTCAGATTGTGCACGAAGAATGTGTAATAGAGGAAGAATCTCCTTATTCCCCTGCAGAGTATCTGCACATCACTCTTACATGTACCCACAGTTACATTGCCTAGGGCCTGATAGATGTTCTTTGTTCTGGTTTGTACCTTTTACAAGTACTCTTACCAAGGATTAGTTTTAGTCTAGGGAATAAATATAGTATTCTACATATCCTTCTCACTTCAGTTGTCTTGTAAAATTCCTAAGTGTTGGCAGTTAGAGACGAATTTCACGTTACATACATTTAATCAACAAAATTGTAATATGCAAATTAGCCACTTGAGGACCCACCCTTTACCCCCCCCTTAAGGACCAGCGCAGTATTCTGTGATCTGTGCTGGGTGGGCTCTGCAGCCCCCAGCACAGATCAGGCAGCACGCAGAGCGATCAGATCGCCCCCCTTTTTTCCCCCCTATGGGGATGGTGTGCAGGGGGGGTCTGATCGCTCCTCTTGGCTGGCATGTTGCGGGGGGGGGGCACCTCAAAGCCCCCCTCCGCGGCGAAATTCCCCCCCTCCCTCTCTTACCTGTCATCCCCGGTGATCGGGGCTGCACAGGACGCTATCCGTCCTGTGCAGCCAGTGACAGGACGTCCCCTGTCACATGGCGGCGATCCCCGGCCGCTGATTGGCCGGGGATCGCCGATCTGCCTTACGGCGCTGCTGCGCAGCAGCGCCGTACAAAGTAAACAAAGCGGATTATTTCCGCTTGTGTTTACATTTAGCCTGCGAGCACCCATCGGCGGCCCGCAGGCTATTCACGGAGCCCCCCGCCGTGAATTGACAGGAAGCAGCCGCTCGCGCGAGCGGCTGCTTCCTGATTAATTAGCCTGCAGCTGGCGACGCAATACTGCGTCGCTGGTCCTGCAGCTACCACTTTGCCGACGCGCGTTATGAGTGCGCGGTCGGCAAGTGGTTAGAGGAGTCTGAGTCGAGGAGTCTGAGTCGGTGGAATCCTAAACTGAGGAGTCGGAGTTGGTGGATTTTTGGACCGACTCCACAGCCCTGGTAGTTAGCGCTTATGGTGGAGCCAACAGGGTAATTTGGGTGTGAGGCGCCAGAGTTTGGCTTTAGAGTTTGACTTTATTTACAGCAGCTTTCCCACCGCTAGTTACCTATATAAAGCTGGCATTTGGCTTCTGTTTAGCCGAATAATTGGTTAGGGATAGCAGGAATGTGCACTTAAAGTGGATCCTAGATGAACTTTTATTAATTGCACAATTGTATTAATTTCCTATTGTTTGTTTATAGGGCATTCCTCAAGCCAAATACTTTTTTGTTTTAATACTCAAATTTCCTATAAACTAAACAAACCTCCTCCACACCTTTTCAGAGAGCCTTGGCAGTAGTAAGGGCTCACGGGGGCTCAGTCTGGGCAGGAGGAGGGGGAGGTGTTACTAGCCAGAGATTTCAGAGGCAGAGGGGAGGAGGAGGGGGGATTAGGCTTGTTTCCCAGGCTGAGTGTTGAAGATGCAGCTAAGCTTGCCTGTGAGTAATGTTTACAAACATCATGGATGCTGTCATTGTATCACAGTAAGAAATAATCATATTCTATTGAAGCTGTTTGCAGCTAAATTTGCTGTGTAAACTTTAGATAAGATATATAGATAAGTTACTTGTTATAGTTAGTTTTTCATCTCGGATCCGCTTTAACTGTTCTGCTTCGGCGGTTTGGGCAAGTGTCGTCCACCTGTCTCTTTTTACATTTTATGCTATTATCTTGAGCACCACACTCATATATGTGACTGTCAGTATGAGATTGGCAATCCTATACTGAACCGGCCTACTTTTGTAATGTAGATTTTGTGATCGGCCATGATAGTGTAGTTGTTGACATTACATTACTAACCTCACAACCACTTTTTTAGATAGATAGATAGATAGATAGATAGATAGATAGATAGATAGATAGATAGTGACCCAAAAGTTCTTTTGATTTCTACTAGCAAAATCCCTCTAATGTGTATTTACTTCATTACAGATTTGGTTGTCAAATCTCTCATAAAGATGGCGGCCCAAACATTCTGCTGGCTTCTACTGGTTATTCTGGTCTCCATTCTCACGGGCAGTCAGGCTAGACGAGGACAGGATATCCGATGTGGAGGTGAGATGTGAAAAATAAATTAATTTGGAGGTTTTGTAATTCTGTCTGGAAGTAATCCACAGTGGTGTTTGTGATCTCATAATAGGAATGTATGGTGGTGTTTTTAACACTTGCATTTACTTATTTTGCTTAGAATGAAAATCTTATCTCTTTATTTTAAAGAATCATTTTTGATTTGGCCAATTAAGTTTGCACTGCACAGGACAGACAGTATAGATAATTACAGATCAAGAGCAATATAGGATTTAAAATAATTGAAAAACTGGATGAAGCGTTAATTTTCCAGTTCTGTGTAATAATGTTTTCAAGTCCTATCGGTTTCAGAATTTGCGTGGTTCTGCATTAAGCAGGGCTACCGGCTGAGGGAAGAAACTGTTCCTGTACCTGGAAGTTTTTGTTACATCTGACCGGTATTTCATTCCTGAAGACAGAATTGTCTTAAAGTGAGCCCGAGGTGAAAGTGATCTAGAGGCCACCATATTTGTTTCCTTTTAAACAATACCTGTTGCCTGGTAGACCTGCTGATCTATTTGGCTGCAGTAGTGTCTGAATAACACCAGAAATAAGCATGCTGTCAAATATTTGAACGTTGTATTCCTTTTATATATCATGAATTTATATCTTTTTATTTATTCCTAGATCATAGTCTCAAAATTACTGTTGAAATGAGTAATAATCAGTTGTTGTATAACCAGTTTTATATCTCGCATAGAGTGTAATGATGTGAAACTATTCTCATGTATTCCCACACTTTATTCCCACTTTTTTTCTCACGCTGAAAATGACCTCACTAATAACTGAAATATTTTAGCAAGTAGCTAATAGTTGGCAAGATCTCCTAGAATGACTCATAAGATGGAAAGTGAAACCAAAAGCACATTACATCATCGGAATGAATTTCTGGAATGTGAAGTGCTGACATACGCGTATGTTAATCAGCAGGAGGAGTTAGATTTCTTTTTTTGTTCTAACCCTATAAAGATAGGTAACGAGAGAGAGATTTTTAGACTACTGCTGCTCTTACTTAGGCTTCTAGGAACTGGTAATGTATTTCATGCAATATATTTTTGGTGGACAGTATAAAATTAGGTTAGCAGATATCTTAGTAATTGGCATCTTAATCATAACTATCTTATATGTAATTTTTGTATATTCTCTGTATATTATCACAAGAATACATTCTATTTAGTGATAATTCTCTTGTCTGCCTGTTCTGTTTGTTTCAACCGGGGATATGCTAAAACAAATATATGCAAGCTTTCAGTGGCTTAATACCCATTGATATTAACAGTTGATAGTAGTAACGCTAAATGAAGAGTTGCACTTCTTTCTGTTAATAATCCTACCTAATGTGTAGGAGCTGGCAATGCAGCTAATCTTGTCAGTTCTGACAATATTATTAGAAACACCTGATCTTCTGCATGCTTGTTCAGGGTCTATGGCTGAAAGTATTAGAGACAGAGGATCAGCAGGACAGCCAGGCACCCGGTATTTTTTTGAAAGGAAATAAATATGACGGCCTTCATATCACTCTTACCTCGGGTTTTAAATCCTACAGACGTGCTCTGTTGTCTGAATAATAATAATAATAATAATAATAATAAAACAAAAACCTTGTGTCTTCCTTTTAATGTAAACCGCACCACCTTGCTGCACGCCTATTTTTGTCAGGGAGTCACTTTGTATTTGGGGGTTGGGGTATATGGGGAATGTCTGGCTTCAGCTATAGAGTGCAAATATACACTGTCTCATTTGCAAACTGAGCATTACAGCTTTAAGGGCCTCCTGTATCACTCATAGCATTACATTAGCAAGAGCTTCTCAAAGCACTGGTGCTTAAAAAAGTGCTGGTAGTGTGAATCAGCCCTAAGCTGGCCACACACGTGCGTTCATTTCTGCTCGCAGATTCGATCACTCTGATTGAATCTGAAGGTTATCTGAGACACCTAGCCACATTGATTGTAATTTTGATTGATTCGCTGTAAAAATCGGTCAAAATTACAATCGGACCAGATGGTAAATTTCAGGCGATTCGCCGTGGGGGGGAGCGGCAATAGATAGACACTTCAGACAATCCACACCTGTATTTCTTTATGCATAATTGAAATAATGTTAGTATAACTATAGTTTTTTTCCCCAGTCGGGTGGCATGAAAGACTAGCCAGGTGGAGAGAGACAGGAAAATACAGGGCTGCCGCTTCCACAAGGGCAAACTGGGCATTTGCAGTGCAGCTATCCCCCCTAGGGGGTGTCTGGGCATCCCTGCAGGTAGCAGATGGAGTGTAAGCTCTTCGGCCCAGTGTGCAACTGGGACCCTCTGACGTGTGTGTTCTCTTGCCTGGTTCTGTCATGGTAGCAGCGGTTTAGTTGCCCTGAATTAGTCAGACAATGTATTGTTGTGGCTTCCAGATACACGTTCCGTCCTGCTAAGCAACTGGGGACTACATTACTATCAAAAATGCACATGATTTGGTAGTTTTTTTTTTTATTTTTTAAAGTACACACAATCAGGCAGCATTTACCCCCCCCCCCCCAAAAAAAAAACACCAGGCAGAGTTTTCCCCTCTAAAACACAAACAGAGTTCCCCTTTAATGCACTGCGTATTGCTGTGCCCTTGTCATCTCTGGTGTCAGTAGTGGCACCTCGGAACAAAAAAAATAATATACTCACCTATGAGGTGACTCCTCCAGGGGCAATCTCCTCTCTTCAGTACAGCAGCTCCGGTTACAAATCTCCCACTCCCCACTGAGCTAACTTACTGGGTATTTCTGGGTGATGCCTTTAGCGTGTTAATCACTCTGCATCATTTTGGAACCCATTCCAGGGGAAAGATGCACAGCCCAGCCACAGGGCTAGCCATGGACGAATCACAGCAGGTGACAGGCCACAACAGGAGGCCCGCTAGTTTGACAGCAATGCTCCAGGGGGCAGCAGCAATAGGATTGTGTGTCCAGTCATTGTAATGCTCCTAACCCCCCCCCCCCCCCCCCTTTCTTCTTGTTAGACCAGGTACGTCAAACCGGTCCTACGAGGGCCGTGATCCTCACACATTTTTTTATACAGCTCAAATGAATTGATGGGTCTGAATCAAGAAAGGCGTGGTCCATCAGGTAGAACACATTCCTTTCTTTCTTAGTCCATCCTAAACACTGACATGGATCTGGCCCTCCAGGCCTGGAGTTCGACACGTGTGTTAGACCAACATGAAGAGCAGTTAGAATCTAAGCTTCAGCATCACTGTAGAGAAAGCATCCCTTACTCGTTTTCTCTGACAGTTTATATTTGTATAGCAGGTGGAATGTGTTCCTTAAATTCTGCAGTTGTCATAGAAACAGAAGCTGCGAATTAATTCCCCCTGGAGCACCTGCTAGGAAGAGCTGTCAAAAGTAGAATTTCCACCCCATCTGGAGCGATTTCATATAACCTCCGGTTGTGTCTCTGGGATACGAAATGAAGGAGAATTGCCAAGATTGAGATAACATAAAGGTTTTGACTTTTCTCTGCTGTATCCAAAACAATAAGGGCCTATTTCCAGTGGGGTGCCGCCTCCGCTTCCAAATCAGGCAAGCACCCATGTTGTTGCGAATCTGCAACCGAATCGCTTAAAGTGAACCAGAGACTAAGCACCCTCATGTATTTTACCATATAGATCAGTGGGAACATTAGAGAAAACGCCTACCCCGCTCTGTTTCATTCTTCACTGCTCAGCTTGCTTCTTAACAGACCTGATAAAATCCCAGACTGAGCATTCAGTCTGGCTTTGCTATAATGACTCCGCTATAATGATTTCTGAGCAAAGCCAGACTGTATGCTCAGTCGGGGATTTTATCAGGGCTGATTAGAAGCAGGCTGAGCAGTGAAGAATGAAACAGAGAGCAGGGTAGGTGTTTTCTCTAATGTTCCCACTGATATATATGGTAAAATACATGAGTGTGCTTCGTCTTTGGTTCACTTTAAGACACAGGTGTTGAACTCCGGGCCTGGAGGGCCATAATCCATGCTAGTGTTTCGAATGGACTGAGAACTGGAGAAATGTGTTGTACTTGATGAACCACACCTGTCCTGATTCAGTCCCACCAATTAATTTGAGCTGTGCCAAAAATGTGTGAGGAGTTCGCCCTGGCTTAAAGGAATCCCGATGTGAGAGTGATATGGAGGCTGCCATATTTATTTCCTTGTAAACCATGCCAGTTGCTTGGCAGTTCTGTTGATCTTCTGGCATAAGTAGTGTCTGAGTCAAAAACATGGAACAAGCATATGGCTAATCCAGTAAAAGCTGAGTCAGAGTACCTGATCTGCTGTATGCTTGTTCGGGGGCTTTGGCTAAAAGTATAAGATGCACAGGATCAGGATGAATGTCAGGCAACTGGTATTGTTTAAAAGGAAATAAATATGGCAGCCTCCATTACATTTTCACCTTGGGTTCCCTTTAAGCTGTGCAATGCATGGCTATAGGGATTTGGATGTGTGCTGCGGTAAACTGTAGCATGCCATCCGACTCGTGCCAGGATGTGATTCAGATGGCAACGTTTCCCTGCTCGAATCACATGCAGGGAAATGTTGCGTATTCCACACTAGTGGAAACAAGCCCTAAGTATATGTCTGCCGTCTCGCTTTAAAGTCATTGGGAATCGATGATTAAAAAAAAAAAAATAATCAGCCAGATACTTAAGGAGCGGGAAGGCTCTGGGTCCTATAGAGCCTTCCCACTCCTCTCTCAGCCCCCCCCCCCCCCCCCCCCCCCGTTCCAGTGCTGCATCCCCCATAGCAGTATCAAATACTGCTCTCTCTGTTGCTGAAGGATGCTTTGGAAATTCTCCTGAAGACGGGCTGCTCCATAATGCGCCTGCACTAGCGCCCTCTCCCGCGCCTGTGCAGTGTGGAGCCGCCTGTCTTTGGTAGAACTCTGCTCCCTAAGACTTCCGAAGTCACCTGTGGTGGGGGGTTCAAACAGAGGAACTGCCGCTGCAACAGGGGGACCAGGAGAGAAGCAGGAAGGCTCTATAGGACCCAGAGTGTTACCTCAGGCAAGATATAGATATAGAAAATTCAAATGTTAGTTATAGAATGTTAGTAATGGCTTTGTGTGTCCTGAAGTGGAACACCTTCCAAAACCTTTTGTTATTTTCTTCTTTATCAGCTTTGATCAAAATGGAGAATTCTCTGTAAAGCATAAATGGCTGAAAAGTCATTGGGAATATGAATATATATATATATATATATATATATATATATATATATATATATATATATATATATATATATATATATATATATATATATATATATATATATATATATATATATATATATATATATATATATATATATATATATATATATATATATATATATTCATATTCCCAATGACTTTTCAGCCATTTATGCTTTACAGAAAAATCCTCCATTTTGATCAAAGCTGTTAAAGAAGAAAATAACAAGAGGTTTTGGAAGGTGTTCCACTTCAGGACACACAAAGCCATTACTAACATTCTATAGGCAACGTTTGAATTTTCAAAACAGATCATTACCAATTATCAGGTCACACACCAAGCTGGAGTTGGAGATGACCGAGCATGCTGTGGAGTGAATCCTTTGTACCAGCACTGATTTGATGCCTTCATGATAATGTCAGTTGCCATGAAGACTGGTAGTACTGGCAAACAATGGGGGTGTAGACCATTTCATGCCATTGCCCCAATGCTACTTTGCTACTATTCACAGTTTGGTAGCACCAAAAGAATTGGGAAATCCAGATGCTTACATCACATCACAATGTGCTTCTGTTACGTATCTGTAAGTGTGTCTGCATGAAGGAGTTTGCCCAGGTATAGTTCATTATCATTGGTTGTACATTTAATTCGCTGCAATAATTCAGTTTTGTTTTTGTTTTCTTTGGCTTTTGCGCTGCTTCAATTTTATTTTTAACAAGTCTGTGTTTCCAACATTTTAAGTTACTCTCTCACTTGTACATTATGAAATAAAAATCTACTTTTGAAGCAGCCATCTTTTTACACTACAAGAATTCTGCTTAATCTCCCTCCTCCTCTCATTGAAATAGAAAACAGCTTACATTGGGGGAGGGGAACTCCCTACAAAACAAGTTGAGACAGATGAAGGTAAATAACCATTCATTTCTACTGAATGTGCCATGTTGCTTCATCTTGGTCTGCCTTTAGTGCATGTGTATACTCCCTTATGTAAGTATGCTCTCGCATAACCAAGGGTGGTGGGAATCCTGAGGCGAGGCATACACTACGATATCCTATAATAGATTAGATATTTGGTTCTATTACAGACATTGAAACAAAAGACAAACTATCAATTTTAATTGATGTATCCATCAAACATTGATCGAGAACATCTGTTCATTTTGTGGTCTAAAAATGAGACTGGGGTGGGGGAAGCAGCAGGCAATTGGCTCTATAGATTTTTACTGCATGGAGTCGTTCAGTTAGTTGAGGTGTTCTAATCATCCAGTCAGATGCAGGGCTGTGGAGTCGGAGTTGGAGCAATTTTGAGTACCTGGATTCGGAGTCGTGGTTCCATAAATTGAGGCGTCTGAGTTGGATAATTTTTGTACTAAATACACAGACCTGATAAGTATTAAGGTGGGCACTAACGAGTGATCAGATAATTCTGATTGGAAGAAAAATCGTTCACTGCACCATCAACGAACTAATCTTTGCTTTCTATCTATCATAACCAACAAAAAAATCCAAATTTTGGTTTGACCAGAATCCAATCGGATGACTATTGTTATAATCGTTCATAATCGATTGTGCCTATCAATGGAGATTATTTACAATCAATACGATCCAAATTTCTGATTGCTTGAAACGATTTTTCGCTAGAAATTGGACTGTCAGTGGCCATCTTAAGACTAAGGAGTCAGCCATTTTATGTACCTGGAGTTGGTGGTTTCATAAACTGTGGAGTCTGTGTTGGAGTCTGATGATTTTTGTACCGACTCCACAGCCCTGGTCAGATATCTGATGGCTATTGAGTGGTGTACAGCTGTAATCCAAATAAATTATCGATATTGGCAACGTTTAGATTGTTTTAGTCTAGCAGTGTATGAGTAGATATCAAGGTTTGTATCCTCCAACTGCTATACAGGCATTGATGCTTCATGTAGCTGAGCATCACTCCGGTTTCTACAGTAAAGAAAGCGGGAAATGAACAATGGTGGTTACGTGAATCCAGCTTAGGAAACAGCTGGATTCGGTGGCTCAGGTATGCATTTGTTCTTCCTCAGTCAGAGTGAATGGTGTGGTGTCAGGACATTAATGGCTCATACACACGGGTTACAAGTGTCACCGCAACCACGTGGCACGCGCGTGTTACAGCGACAGGTCCCCCGTGTGTATAACACGCGCGCCACAAACCGTCGCTAGTCAGAGCTGTCGCCAGGTTATTAGCGTGCCCAATTGCCGGCAACAGCTGTCACCGCAACTGTCGCTAGTCCGCCACGCGTACTGCGTTTGTATGCGGACTAGCAAAAAAGTAAAAATGACCAGCATGCTTTCACTTGACAAAGAGCGGTTTATCTGTTCGAAACGGCTACAGTCCGTTGTGATTGGAATTGGGCTGCAATGGAGGCGTAACCTATTCTGGAGGAAGTCCTCGTGCTACTGTTTGCAGCTAAGAGCTATATCTACTATCAAGAGCTATAGTTACATTCTGGGAGTCCAGATGTCATGGCTATTTTTGTTCACTCTTTTTGTGAATAAATACCCTGCTTTTTAAGAATTGGCAAGTGCTGGTCATTTTTACTTTTTTGCTTGCATTAAGTCTGTATCAGCCATACAGGCTAGACCTGGCACAGCCGTTGAAGCAAGATAGGTGTGCTGTCCAAGAAGTACAAAACATGTATGCGGACTAGCGACAGCAACCCATAGGCGATGGACGGAGCTTTCGGCGGGGGGGAGGAACCTTCGGCAACAGCTTCTGCCGCATCTCTGTTCCTCTGTGCGCCGTGTGCAGGGCTGTGGAGTCGGTACAAAAATCTTCCGACTCCTCAGTTTATGAAACCACGACTCCAACTCTGACTCCAGGTAATCAAAATTGCTCCGACTCCTTAGTTTAATATTTAACAGGGCTGTGGATTTTGTACAAAAATCACCCGACTCCGATGCCTCAGTTTATGAAACCACGACTCCAACTCCGGGTGCCCAAAATTACTCCGACTCCACAGCCCTGTGTGTACGGCTGCTGCACAGAGGGACCTGGCGACGAGCTGTCGTGCACACGTCCCCCGGTGTGCTAGCGACAAGCTACAGCAGTACCCCGTGTGTACCCAGCATAACAGTCATGCTTCTACGACCAGGCTGTCTTCTCTCTTACTTGCATGAAAGCATAACACACTAAAATGGCCTCAAATCACTAAGCAGTTTAGACTAGTGTACGGATGGTTTTTAGTCTACTGATGGTTTGGTGTAATGTTTTATGCTGGGCATACACGGCAAGTTGTTTCCTTATCAGTCGAGCCGCTGATGGCTCGATTGATAATATCCGACAGGTCCGATGATCCGCCGGATAGATACCCCGTTCGATCCCCGCGGGCGGGGAATCAAGCAGCTGATAAGGCATGCCTGCGGGGACAAGTGGGAATCGATCCGCACCGACGAGTGGTGACGCACCGGCATCAAGCCACTGGCTCGATACCGGCGCATAAACTGACCGTGTATGCCCAGCATTAGACCTGTTTTTTAGACCTGCTCTAACATTCAGTAATTTCCCAAAGGCAAACAAGGAGTGACCACACCCACTTTTTCTGACAGAGGTTAGACCAGCTGATTTCTGTAGGTAAAGTAATTCTGTGAGGTATTTTAGATGTGAGGATGGAACCTTTTAAAGTAATTATGCAGGGGTTTAATTGTATGCACAGTAGAACTCATCAAAGGAGAAGGATGTCAGTCATAGCTACTCATTTGTGAATTTCATCTTTTGATCATTTCCTCTGCTTTACCGACCTAATTACCAAATGGTTTAGACCAGGTTTAAAAACAGGTGTAAAACGTTTGGTAATAGTGAATTCCCCTTTGATGCAACTGACCAAACCATCAGTAGACTAAAAACCATCAGTAGACTGGTCTAAACTGCTTAGTGAATTGAGGCCTATGAAGTACTAAACCCCATGGAAAAGGAAATAATTGTTTCCACTTCACATTAGTGCTTTTCCAACAGGCTGGAAACATGAGCCTTAAAAAACCCTGAAACAGATCCATTGTACAGCAACTCCTTATCTGACCATCACCAGCTGGAATGGGGTGCATTGCTTGCAGATTTTGTTGTCAGTGGGGACATGGCCATGTTAACAGTTGGACTAGTGGCAGTTGGCTGTGAACTTTCTGCCTTGCACTTATGTAGCTAAGTTAGGGTTTACATCGCAGTACTGTTTTGGTCAGGTACCATGTTTCACAGCACTGTACAGGGTGGGTCATTTATATGGATACACCTTAATAAAATGGGAATGGTTGGTGATATTAACTTCCTGTTTGTGGCACATTAGTATATGTGTATATTAACCACCCTGGCGTTCTGATTAAATCGCCAGGGTGGCTGCGGGAGGGTTTTTTTTAAATAAAAAAAAAACTATTTCATGCAGCCAACTGAAAGTTGGCTGCATGAAAGCCCACTAGAGGGCGCTCCGGAGGCGATCTTCCGATCGCCTCCGGCGCCCAGAATAAACAAGGAAGGCCGCAATAAGCGGCCTTCCTTGTTTTGCTTATATCGTCGCCATAGCGACGAGCGGAGTGACGTCATCGACGTCAGCCGACGTCGTGACGTCAGCCGCCTCCGATCCAGCCCTTAGCGCTGGCCGGAACTTTTTGTTCCGGCTACGCTGGGCTCAGGCGGCTGGGGGGACCCTCTTTCGCCGCTGCTCGCGGCGAATCGCCGCAGAGCGGCGGCGATCAGGCAGCACACGCGGCTGGCAAAGTGCCGGCTGCGTGTGCTGCTTTTTATTTCATTAAAATCGGCCCAGCAGGGCCTGAGCGGCAGCCGCTGGCGGTGTTGGACGAGCTGAGCTCGTCCAGACCGCTCAGCTGGTTAAACTCAGTGAATGTATCAGAATTCTTGAAGAATTTCCTTGTTCAGTGCCTCATGACCTTTGTCACTGTATGTTCCACCCACTGCTCTGCTGTTACTGCCCAGCCTCCACCAGGAAGTCCATTTCTTTCACATGGTTTCTTATGGCCTATCTGAGTAGGTTGCCCTTTAACAAAGTCTGTGACCCTGAACTACATCAGAATTTCAACAGTACATCTAATACCACTGATAGTATAGTGAGCATACTGTATAGGTAGGATCTACAGGTTTGCCCTACCTGGAGCCTCTGCAGTCAGAATCTATGGTTACTTGTCTTCATTCATTTCTGCTTAGTGGGAAATACTGCACTTAAACACTCTACTAACTTTACATTTTTTTGCTTGCGTCTGTGTGTCATGCTTGCTACATTTCAGCCAAATATGTTGTTTTGTACAATTTTTCATCATTAGTATTTAGGATAAATGTGCATGTTTAAAAACTAAAGTGAATCCTAAGGTGAGCTATATCAGATTATGTAAATGAATTTCTTCCAAATGTGTGCCTTCTTCCTCTGTGCTGTAGCTGTCTGCCTGCACATTGACCACTAGAAAACCATTTAAAACATCCATGTGAGATTAGTTAGAAACACGCGCGCGCACACACACACACACACACACCCTGCACCCTTGAGCGGAGCTGGAAATGAGTGTAAAAGAATGTATGGATTTCAGTGTAAAATGCAGACCAAGTCTTTATATTTTTTTTTTATTTTTTTTTTTTATGTGTGGGCTGTCCATAAAAATGGGAGTGTTTGACTTGGTTGTAAGGGGCATTCACATTTGCCTCATTAGAATGCCTGTGGATTTGTGGCTCTTGCACAGTATTTGGAGTAGCTCGCTAGTCACATATGCTGAAGGAAGTAATAAGCGGACACAGGACCTTTAGCTACAGCTTAAATGTAATAATGGAGTTCTCCGATAAATTTGCTCTCTTCTCGCCCATCCCTAATATAACTGTAATCTTCCCCTCTGATGTGCTCTTCATTTTGTTTGCTTTAGATTTTTTTTTTTTTTTTTTTATGATTTCAAAAATAAAATGTTATTAAATCTAACATGTCTGACTAAAAGTTATGCTCTTGTTCTCTTTCTGGAAGTACTTTTCCATAAGTGGTCTAGAGTTGAGACCACTTCATTTACAGCCACGTTCACAGTGCCCATTGCGTTGCATTACCTGTAGCAGCAGAAAGCACAGCAACGGATTGGGAAACAGCACTGTGCATACAGTGAAGCATGCAGTTTAATGAAAAGTATGCTTCTCTCACTATAACCATTGGGGGGGTTGGAGTGTCTACTGCACTGCTCCTTCTGCCTATCCTGGACTTCACATATTATAACTGGGTGATGTATTCCTACCTATTACTCACTATGCACTTTTTTCCATTACTGCTAGGCTGCTCCATTCATTTTAGTTTGACTAAAATTGCACAAGTTACTGCCTAATTTTCTGAATGATTTTTTTAATGTGTTTATTTATAACCCGTTTCTGCTCTTTGTTTTGCATTGATCACTTTGAATTATGTATCTGATATTGCACATGCACTTTATATACAACCCCGGGTCTAGTCAAGACAGGGGTCACCTGTTGAATTATCATTGACTCATATAATTAATAGTCAAAGTATTCCACTGATTGGTGACAATTGATTGCAGCAGTGCATTTTATGGGGATTTTTTTAATGTAAATGTTATTGGTGACTTATTTAGACTTGTGATATAACTATGATGATATTGAATAAAGATTGTTATACTTTTCTCTACCCCATGAGTGCGTTACCACACCATGTCCCGTTATACTGCAACGCTCCCGCCACACTGTGAATATCACATAGATTGTGCATTGCAGTGTGGTAAGCCGCGTTATAAAGCGGCCATTACACCGCAACGCACCACTGTGAACGGGGCTACCTCTTATAGTGTGTGTGTTTACACCTTAATATTTACTTAGCTACAAGGATTAATGAAAGATCTCTCATAACCCAGCTTGCCGGGCTCTTGTTGATGAGATAGAGTGGGAAATCTCACAAGTGGATCCTAAGAAGACCATTCAGAAAGGATCATTTCGCATAAATCCAGATGGATCCCAGTCAATGATGGAGGTAATTATATCTAATGTTATCAGAGATGTTCAGGCTGGATTGTAAAATATAACGGTTCTTGAAGAGTATGAACGTTACTCCAGTACCACAAAACACGTTGCCAACATTTTGGCAAGTGTGATGATCAACTTTATAAAGAAAATGTGATGTGGCTTCAAATTGTGATATTTACAAAAGTCCCCACAAATGCTGTAATCTTGTAATTGCACAAAGTGACCATTCATTCTACATGGCATTCTAATGGTAGAAAGGTCCTTCTCACTCCACATCTGGTTCTCCATTATTGCTTAATATGAACGTGGACTGACTTAGCTTCTTTTCAGTGCACACATTTTAGTGAATTGCTCCTATGCAAATGATCCCTGTGATTCTTGCTGCAGATACCGTATGTACGATCAGAAACACATCTTATTGAGCTTCTAGAACGTGTCTGTGAGAGAATGAAGGACTATGGAGAGAAAACGGACCCGACCACTCACCGCAAAATCTATGTCCGAGTGCTTTCTCGGGATGGCAAGACCATGGATGCGTCAGCCACTAACTTAGAGAAAGAAATGCTATCAGACTTGAAGTTCACAGTGAGTATTATTGATAGTGGCATGGACTGAAACGTGCATATGTTTGTCCTGTGGTAAACCATGCTGCTTGGGTTATGGTGGCTTCATATACACATGTAGTGTCTGTCTTTAGTGACACCAGTGGTCTAAGGTGCTTTGATCTGCTATAGAACAGTCCCCTACTTACAATAGACACGAGTTATGTTTCAGACATACAAAGAAAGTAGTCTTCATGTATTAAAAGCATTGTTTTTTTTTTTTTAATTGCATATATTTTGTTCTTACATTTTACAATATGCATAAGTGCATGCACTTCATTGTGATAATTTCATATTTTATGAAACAAGGGCTGTCCTGAGTTATTTATTATAGTTTCAGTTTTATATTTTATGCCTAGTACTGATTATAAAACCCTTTTTTCCCTTTTGTTGATGCTGCATGTTACGATATTGTATGAGTTGTTATAAGTACAAGCAGTAACCTTCTGACAAACTGGTTACGTGCCGGGAGTTTGTATGTTGAGGCGTGCGTTATACATGGGGAAATGTGGATAAATCATTTACTTTCGAACAAATCTGATTTTGGACAAATAGGAAGACGGGTTGTTGCTGACCATACTCTGAAATGTATTATTACCTAGTTCGCAATTAAAATAGGACTATTATGTGAGCTTACATTCCTTTTAAATGGAAATACTCCAAAAATGGTAATACTTGGACTTAATAATTCTCTGAATTCTTATTGTTAACCACTAAATTTTCCATAGTTCTTTATAGTAATGAGGTTTTACTGTATACAGTAGTTATGCTGTCCTTGCTGACTGTAATACAAACAGAATACCTCAAGGTGGCACTATTTACTTTCTGTTATAGGATAGCAGCTTGCTACTCAGCAAGACATTCTGTGATGGAATATCAATAAAGTGGTAGACAAGTCAGACTGTACAATGGAAATTAACAGAATCAACAAATGATTACCCACAGGGACTAATCCGTTGCAAACAGTATCCCCAGAGACCTCCTCAGACATTTTTAGGCAGGCTGGAAGGAGGAGAAAGGTGATTAGTTAACTTACCGTGCAGTGCTAGATGGTGTCCCGTGTTTTCAGCTATAGAAAAAAAAAACACATTTCTTGGTCTAAAACTTTTTTTTTTTTTTTTTTCTTCAGCCAGGGGGTATTTTCTGTACTGTAAGGCTCCTTTCACACTGTTTTTGTTGGTTAGTGTTGCAACAGACAAGATCATTGCATCTAAACGCGGTATATTGATATTCCTATGTGGCTATCACATTGATTGTGGTGTGGCGCAAACTGTCAGGGTAACACACAGCATGCAGTGCGATTACAGTGCAACGTGTGTGTTTACAGTGGCAATGAGGCAGACTTTCCTTGTACTCTGTGCCTCACTGTATGGTTGCAATGCTACTGCCTAATGTGACTTTTTGGCTCTGTTTCGTTGCTATTGCTTTCAAATGCAACATGCACAGTGTGAAAGGAGCCTGGACTGTTAGGCTTGCAGTGAGCATAGCTGCTATTCAAATGCTGAGTAACGGTGACCAGCCTTAAAGGACCACTGAAGTGAAGGGTATATGGAGGCTGCCATATTTATTTCCTTTTAAACAATACCAGTTGCCTGGCTATCCTGCTGATCCTGTGCCTCTAACACTTTCAGCTATATCCCCTGAACAAGCATGCAGCCGATCGAGTATTTGTGACATTATTGTCAGATCTAACAAGATTAGCTGCATGCTTGTTTCTGGTGTAATTTAGACCCTACTGCAGCAAATAGATCAGCAGGGCTGCCAGGCAACTGGTATTGTTTAAAAGGAAATAAATATGGCTGCCTCCATATTCTAGTACTCTCTGCAGCCCTTCGCTGAGCTTCTGATCACATGACTCTCAGTTGGTTAATGGCAGCAGAAGAGAGTGTGCTGTGATCCACAGAGGAGACCTGCTGCACTGGACGCAAGTAATATGACACGCGCTACTCTGCATGGTAGTTATGCCCCCTGAATGGAGCAAACAACGTTCCTACTAACATACTAGTGAATAAATACAGTAAATACAATATCTGGTTTATCTCCCAATGAGAATGTTTATATTGAGAACCAGAAATAAGTGCATAAGGATTTGAGGGTCATATAAGGGTAAAAGAGGCTCAGGTAGATCACAAAAAATGCGTGGGAGCTTCAACAGTGTAATAAGTCAAAAACACAAAACAAAAATTTACATCATCCAGGTCAGATAGGTCGGGTGTGTTTAACATTAGTCAAGGTTTCTTGCATATCTGATCATTGTAACTAAATCTGTCAGTAATCCGGACTGGCCCACCATCTGCACAAGTATTAGACTCCTGCTGGGTGCGGACTGAGAGATGATATATTTTACACCTTCTGGTCATGTGTTAAGGTACCCAAATATCTAGCGACTTGGCGGCCAATCGACCATCTGATTCGATAATTATTATCAAATGAAAATCGGTGCCGCCAAGTGGCCAATCAAATATGTGACCGATTTTGGGCCGAGCATGTTGATCCCCCCCCCCCCCAATGTTCAATGTGTCGTCCCCCCCCCCCCCCCACCCCACAGAGCCTGGGGTTGGACACGGACAGGTACTGACCTGTTCATGTCTGCTGCTGGCTCCAGGCACCGTCCTCCATCCATACACGTGCCCCACGTGGTTGCCCGGAGTAATACGCGCCCATTTGTATGTCAGCAACCATGTGGGTCGCGTGTATGGATGGAGGACAGCGCCTGGAGCCAGGGGCAGACACTACAGGTATTGTGTAGTGCACTGGGGGGATGGTTGCAGTTGCGTGTGTTGCTCGTCAAGATATCGCTCGCCGTTACTGACGACGAGGCAGTGGATGCGGCAACACAAGGTCGATTCCAGATCCATTTCAGCATGAAATGAATCAGTAATCGGCCTGCGGTGTATGTGCAAGCAACAAATCTCTCTCCAATCAGAAAGAGATCTCTCTTAGTCGATCTGCCCATACATCTTCTAATGTATGGGCACTCTTAGGCTTACCAGGTTTTGGTCCAGAGTATTTGTTCTTCTGCATTTGCTACTCAGAATCTTAAAATCCATGGGCTCATGTGCAATTTACTTTTTCTCCTGAGTTATCTCCAGGGAGATAATTTTCATCTTCACTTTAAAATAACTTTTAATCATTTTACAATTTTAATATGAGTATTTTCTTGCTTGTTGGTGGCTTAAAGGAAAGGTTCAGGGAGGGTGGGCAAAAAATAAAAATCAAATTCCACTTACCTGGGGCTTCCTCCAGCCCGTGGCAGGCAGGAGGTGCCCTCGCCGCCGCTCCGCAGGCTCCCGGTGGTCTCCGGTGGCGCGCCCGACCTGGCCAGGCCGGCTGCCAGGTCGGGCTCTTCTGCGCTCCAAGGCCTGGAACTTCTGCGTCCCACGCCGGCGCTCTGACGTCATCGGACATCCTCCGGGCTCTACTGCGCATGCGCAGAACTACTGCGCATGCGCAGTAGAGCACGGAGGACGTCCGATGACGTCAGAGCGCCGGCGTGGGACGCAGAAGTTCCGGGCCTTGGAGCGCAGAAGAGCCCGACCTGGCAGCCGGCCTGGCCAGGTCGGGCGCGCCACCGGAGACCACCGGGAGCCTGCGGAGCGGCGGCGAGGGCACCTCCTGCCTGCCACGGGCTGGAGGAAGCCCCAGGTAAGTGGAATTTGATTTTTATTTTTTACCCACCCTCCCTGAACCTTCCCTTTAAAATGCATTTTATCACAAGGTAGAAAAATATCACATAGGAGAAAACTCAGAAGAAACGGTGAATTGCATATTGTTCCTGGTGTGCTCTGCTACATTTCAGATTAGCACTCCTCTCTATCAATTACAACTATTCCATGTCATATTGGTAACTGCAAAACAGACCATAGCCAAGATTTGGAGGAAATCCGTGCCATTTTAACCACTTGCCGACCGCCCACTACCTATTGGCGGCGGCAAGGTGGCTCCCCCAGGACCACCTAACGCCGATCAGTGGCACCTGGGGGACTAATTAGCCGGGAACATCAGCCGGCATTAGGCTCCGCTCACCCGTGACGTCAACTTGCCGGCCAATTAGCATCGCCGGCGGGTTGTAAATACCCGAACTCGCCACTACTAAATGTATAATACATTTTTGTAAATCAGGGTCTGAGGAGCACAAATCTAGCCTAATTCAACACCTCAGACAATACCAACAAGCAATAACCAAGAAAAAATCAGACTTTATCTCGCACAAAATATCTACAGCCAACAACAGAGCTGGTCAACTCTTCCACACAGTGGAATCACTCTGCAATCCTTCCTGCCTAAAAGCCCCAACCACATTCTCCAGGGAAAGGTGTGAAGAATTCTCTGCCTTCTTCACAAACTAGGTGTATACCATCCGTGCCAGCATTACACCAACATCAATTGACCACTGGACTTTGCATCTGCCTACTACCGTACCACCATGGCAAGTCTTTGACACTCTGAGTGAAGAAGATTTTGGAATTCTCATTCAAAGTCTCCGCCCCACTACCTGCGACCTGGATCCTGGCCCAACTGGATCCTTAATGCAGTGCCCAGAGCTGATCAGGCCAGCACTTCACAAAATCACTCAGTGCTCCTTGCAAAGTGGACTTTTCCCAGAAGAACTAAAGAAAGCAATCATAAAACCCCTCTTGAAGAAACCATCACTAGATCCTGATTCTGTAACCAACTACAGACCTGTTGCGAACTTACCATTCCTATCAAAAGTTATCGAGAAAGTAGTCGCCAACCAGCTAGAAGCCAGGCTTACAGATAACATCTTTGATACTTTTCAGTCAGAATTCAGGAAAATGCACAGCACTGAAACAGCATTAGTCCGAGTAATTCATGATCTACTTACTGCAAGGGACAAGGGTGATTGCTCAATTTTGATTCTTCTTGACTTGTCTGCAGCATTTGATACTGTGGATCATGAAATACTAATCCAGCGAAGAATTACTGTGGCCTAAGGGGTACTGTTCTTAGCTGGTTTCAGACCTTCCTATCTGGCAGGACACAGCAAGTATGTCTGGGCACACACTACTCTAATCCAGTGCCACTTCCCTATGTAGTTCCACAGGGTTCTGTACTATCACCATTACTCTTTGCAGTCTACATGCTCCCACTGGGCAAAATAATCCAGAACTATGGCCTAGGATACCATTGTTATGCAGATGACACACAACTGTATCTGTCCTTCAAGCCTGGCACCCAAGACCCATCAGCATCCATAAATGCTTGTCTAGTGGATTTACAAAATTGGATGAACACCAGCTGGCTGAGGCTGAACTCTGACAAAACAGAGGTGTTGGTGGTAGGTGGTCCACACATGATGGATAAAGTTCAAAACGTTCACCACCTCAAACTAGCAATTGGGGGAGATACTGTACAGTATAAAGACTCTGTGCGAAACCTTGGGGTGATGCTGGATGGAAATCTAAAACTCAAACAGCAGATATCAGCTGTCGTCAAGTCTTCCTTCTTCCATCTAAGAAATATAGCGAAAATCAAACACCTTATCCCAGCTGAAGACCTACCTGACCTGGTTCATGCATTTGTATCCTCCCGCCTAGACTACTGCAACGCCCTGTTCATCGGATCTACAGAAAAGGTTCTGCGCCCCTTACAGCTAGTACAGAATGCTGCAGCCAGACTCCTAGCCAATGCCCCACGCAGCTCACACATCACCCCAGTACTGCAAACTCTTCACTGGTTGCCAGTAAAATGGAGAATCAATTTTAAGATCTGCCTGCTGACATTCAAGGCTCTACACCACATGGGACCCAAATACATAGCGGATCTATTGGAACTTTATGCCCCTCCACGCACCCTCCGCTCTGCCAACAAGATGAAGCTGATTATTCCCAGGATACAATTAACATTTGGTGCTCGGGCCTTTTCCTACGCAGCCCCTACTCTATGGAACTCACTTCCACAATCAGTACGAGAGGCTCCCTCTCTGGACAGCTTTAAAAAAAGGCTAAAAACTCACCTCTTTTCCCTAGCCTTTGAGACTGCATAATGCAGGGTCACAGCGCTTTGAGTCCCCAGAGAGAAAAGCGCTATATAAATATTATTGTTATTGTTAAGCTAACAAAGTGTATTATACTGGCTGCCTCCTCCCCTGGTGGTCCCAGTGATCGAGCGACCACCAGGGGAGGAGGCAGCCCTTGTAGTAATCACACAAGCACACTGATCCTGCCCCCTTGTAGTAATCACAAAAGCACACTGATTCTGCCCCCTGATCACCCACAGCACAACTCAGACACAATTCCCCTCGCCCACCATCACCCCTCAGACCACTGTTTGCACCCAATCACTCCCCTAATCACCCATCAATCCCCCCCCTCCCCCCAGTCACTATCCTAGTGATCTAAAAACAGTGATCAGTGAAAACTGTCACTTTTTTAGTATCACTAGTGTTCAGTTAGGCCAGGTATTTAGCTAGGGCCTTTCGTTGGCGTCAGTTAGCATCCAGCCCACCACACCGCAGTCACTATTTAGTTGCTGATTAGCATCATCACTGTCGCTAATCAGCATTGCTACTATATAGTATCTGTAAGTGATCATTACTGATCGCAGTCAGATCTATATTAGGGTCACTAGGATACACTAAAAACGCAGTGTTTGACCGATCAAGCCTGATCGTTCGCCTGCACTTGCGTCCAGCCCGCCCCACCACAGTGACAGAATTTTTTTCTGATCAGTGCAAAAAAACACTGTACAATAGCTGTGGCACTGTAAAGATCAGTTTCTATTTTTTTTTTTCAAAAACTCAGTGACCACAGCTTTCTACTTCACAAGTACTCCCTTTTATTAGGTAGGTGCTCTTTTTCCTGGGCAGTCTCAGAGGAATATTCCCTAAATTTATCAGTCCACCATGGCAAAAAAGGGGTATTCCGCTGAAGAGGCCGCCGAGATTCTGGCCCAGTGGGGTGAGATTGCCATCATACGACGAATCATCCGGGTCAGAATACGAACCGGTGAACAGCAGTGGCTCTCTGACCGATAGCAATGACGAGGTTGAGGTCTCAGCTAGGCGTACCACACCCCATGTCACTGGACCGCAGCTGGCGCAGGATCAGACTCAAGGGCAGCAGTGGTGCTAGCGCTGACCCGAGTTTTCTTGGTGAGGCATGCACCAGCAGTGTAGCATCTCTTGGACCTAGCACCAGTACTACCATAGACCCTGGTGAAGTGGCGAGCACCAGCATGATAGTAGAAACTGGTTCGGTGGCACGTGCATTAAGACCCGAGTCGCAGCCACCAGCAAAACGGGCCCGTACTAGCCATAGTCTCCCAGAGGTGTTGGCAAATCCCAATTGGCAATCTCCTGGTTCCGCCGCACCCGTACTGCCCCCTTTTACCGCCCAGTCTGGAGTCCAGGTGGAGACCGATAATCTAGGATCGGCCCTAGACTTTTTTCAACTGTTCTGCACCGTGGATCTCTATGACTTAATTGTGGCTGAGACCAACTGTTATGCCACACAATACGCAACCGCCAATCGGAGAAGCTACCATGCCCAGCCTTTTCGGTGGAAACCACTCCAAGTTTCCAAACTTAACATTTTTTTGGGCCTTCTCCTTAAAGGGAATGTCCAAGTAAAATAAAAAAAATGAGTTTCACTTACCTGGGGCTTCTACCAGCCCCATGCAGCCATCCTGTGCCCTCGTAGTCACTCACTGCTGCTCCAGTCCCCCGCTGGCAGCTTGCTGACCTCAGAGGTCGGCGGGACGCATTGCGTACATTTTTACGCATTCCCGCTAGTGCAGGAACATCAACACATACATTTTTACGCATTACTGGTTCAATGCGTAAAAATGTATGCATTAAACCAGTAACGTGTAAAAATGTATGTGTTAATGTTCCTGCACTAGCGGGAATGCGTAAAAATGTACGCAATGCGTCCCGCCGACCTCCGAGGTCAGCAAGCTGCCAGCGGGGGACTGGAGCAGCAGTTAGTGACTACGAGGGCACGGGGTGGCTGCATGGGGCTGGTAGAAGCCCCAGGTAAGTGAAACTCATTTTTTTATTTTGCTTGGACATTCCCTTTAACATGGGTTTAGTCAAAAAGAATGTATTGTGGTCTTACTGGTCTACGCACCCAATACATCACATGCCCATGTTCTCTGCTGCCATGTCCAGGTCACGATTTGAGAACATCCTGCACTTCAGTGCCAATACAACCTATCATCTAAGAGGCCACCCTGCTTATGACCGGTTCCACAAAATTTGGCCCCTCATAGACCACCTGTCTATGAACCAGTATAGGAACCCCACAAGTGACCCCATTTTAGAAAGAAGACACCCCAATGTATTCCGTTAGGTGTATGGTGAGTTCATAGATTTTATTTATTTTTTTATTTTTTTGTCACAAGTTAGTGGAAAATGACACTTTGTAAAAAAAAAAAAATAATAATAAAAATCAATTTCCCCTAACTTGTGACGAAAAATAAAATCTTCTATGAACTCACCATATTCCTAACGGAATACCTTGGGGTGTCTTCTTTCTAAAATGGGGTCATTTGTGGGGTTCCTATACTGCCCTGGCATTTTAGGGGCCCTAAACCGTGAGGAGTAGTCTGGAAACCAAATGCCTCCAAAATGACCTGTGAAATCCTAAAAGTACTCATAGGACTTTGGGCCCCTTAGAGCACCTAGGCTGCAAAAAGTGTCACACATGGTATCGCTGTACTCAGGAGAAATAGTATAATGTGTTTTGGGGTGTATTTTTACACATACCCATGCTGGGTGTAAACAGTAAACACACCCCACAAATGACCCCATTTTGGAAAGTAGACACCCCAAAGTATTCAGAGAGTGCTATGGTGAGTCTATGGCAGATTTCATTTTTTTTTTTTGTCACAAGTTAGCAGAAATGGAAACTTTATTTTTATTTTTTTTAATTTTTTTTTTGGTCAGTGTCATTTTCCTCTAACTTGTGACAAAAAATGTTTTTCTATGAACTTCCCTGTGCCTCTTAGTGAATACTTTGAGATGTCTTCTTTCCAAAATGGGGTCATTTGAGGGGTATTTATACTATCCTGGAATTCTAGCACCTCATGAAACATGACAGGTGCTCAGAAAAGTCAGAGATGCATCAAACTGGGGAAATTCACTTTTTGCACCATAATTTGTAAACGCTATAACTTTTTACCCAAACAAAACAAAATCCAATAAGTGTCTATTTATTGATCAAAGACCTGTAGCACAATAAATTTAGACAAAAATGTATATAGAAATTTTACTTTATTTGAAAAATGTCACCACAAAAAGTTAAAAAAAAACATTTTTTTTTTTTTACAAAATTCATGTCTTTTTTGATGAATATAATAAAAACTAAACATCGCGGCAGCAATCAAATAGCACCAAAAGAAAGCTGTATTAGTGATAAGAAAAGGAGGTAAAATTTATTTAGGTGGTAAGTTGTATGACCGAGCAATAATTAAAGCTGCAGTGGTCTGAATGGGAAAAAAAGTGTCTGGTCCTTAAGGGGGTTTAAAGAGAGTCTGAAGCGAGAATAAAACTCGCTTTTTCCCTTATATTCAGCATGCTTACCCCTGCTAAATGCCGCTATCCCGCGGCAGAACGGGGGTCCTTTACTCCCCAAATCCCCTCCGTGCTGTGCGGGGAGTGCTTCCTGCTTGAATTAGGGCTGACGGCCGCAGCCCTGCCTCTCAGCGTGTCTTATCAGCGCGGATCCCCGCCCCTCTCAGTGTTCCTTCACTGAGAGGGGTGGGGAGAGGTGGAGATCCGCCGCTGATAGACGCGCATGGAGCAGAGCTACAGCTCATAGCTCTGCCTCCATGTGCATCAAAATCTACGACCAAGTTGGTCGTGGATTTTGCAGGGGGGGATTTGGGGGGTAAAGGACCCCCCTTCTGCCGCGGGATAGCAGTGTTTTAGCAGGGTCTAACATGCCCCAGCAGAATATAAGGGAAAAAGCAAGTTTTATTCTCGCTTCAGAGTCTCTTTAAGGCTGCAGTCCTTAGGTTAAAGAATTCAAAAGTCAATAACTTTATGATTCAAGAAGAGGTGTGTGACTCCAGCATGAGCATACCTCTGAGCTTACCTTGAGTAGCTTTGCCTCAGGTCAGGTATCATTTAATAAAAAGGAATTAAAGACTGTCTAATTTCCTGGTTTTGTTACACTTGATTCGCTAGTTTTCTCAGTCGTTTCATTATTTTTCACATTATATTATATTAAAGCGGACCTGAACTGAGAACTTCCTCTCTGCTCTAAAAGATAAGCAACAGCATAATAACCTTTAGGCTAGTTACACACCAGGGCGTTGCGTTTAGGGGACGATATAGGGCACATAACGTGCCCCTAACGCAACGCCTGGTGCTCTCTGATGTGGACGTCAGAGTGAGCCGCGTTGTGCAGCTCACTCTGGCGTCCGTGGACGCATGCTGCATCACGTGGTCCCGCTCGGCCAATCGCCGCACAGAGCGGCCGCTCCAGGAAGTAAACACTGCACTTCACACCGTGCAGTGAATATTAATTAGCCATATGCCTGGCCGCTCTCCACTCCTCAGCAACACTACTGAGCATGTGCGCACAGTCTAACGTGGCTTAGCCGCGTATAACGCACAGCATGCAGCACTTCACAGATGTGCTGCGTTACAATGTAACGCAACGTGGGCACTGTGAACAGCCCATTGATTTTTCATTACTGTGCGGTGGGGCTGCGTTACAGGCTGCTCTAACGTGCGCCTGTGACGTCCCACTGTGAAAGCAGCCTTAAAGAAAGAAAATTCTTTGTTGCAGCTGATATAAATCTGCAGTCTGTCTACTTCCTGCTTTCATGGAAGCAGACCTATTGTTAACATCATGTGCTTATAAAATGGCCTCTCTGCCATGGCAGTCTGCTGACACATGAGAGATTAAATTACAACTTCTGATTAGGCCTAGATGAGGGGGAATTAAATAGGCTAAACTCTCTAAATACATACAGGGTGCATTTCTCTGTTTTCCTTCTGTCCTGTGTTCAGGTCCACTTTAAGCAATAAAGTGTTAGCAAGTGGTTTTGAGGTTTAGTACCTTCCAATATCAAGGTGTGTTGAGGTTTTTTTTGTAATAAATCACCTGGGTTCATTATAATTGCATACCTTTCTGTGTAACATTAACACATGACTTGCTAAAAAATAACTCCCAAATGACGCTACATCAGGTTTGTGTGCAGACAAAAGAAAGCCCATTTGTGCTCTTAAAGAGGCACTGTAATGACATATAGTAGAATGCAGTAAATTATTTAGGATACTCACTTGTAGGGAAATGTTCCTGGTTTCAGAATCAGAAACACTTCCTCTACCTATATATTGCTGTATATTTAATGTAGCCTGCCCTCCCAGTGATGTTTATCCTAGGTTGATTAGCTAAGTCCCCTCAGTTTATTCTGGGAGACCAGGTATTATTGGACTGGCTTTGGAACTCTCAGTAACCAAACATTCCACAGACCTCACCTGACAGAACTAAATATGTTATCGCCTGTGAAAAATTTCAGAATGTAAATTGAGGATTGGGGTGAGGAAAGATTTCCCAACAAACAAAAGCTAATTTATAAATGAATATTGTGAAAAAATAAACTTTTATTAATTACGTTATTTGCACATCTTGGATTACTGCCCCCAAAACAATCTTTCCTGACAATTTATGATCAGTTTAGGAACTATATGCCATTTAGATCGAGCCACATGTTCTACTCTATGGAGTGGAGGGAGCAGGACGGATGCGCAAGTGGATCTATGCTGTGAAAACTTCTCTTGAATTTCTACCAGTCACCATAGGAGCCGGGCAAGGGAAAGCCATATCAGGGCATTCTAAAGAGGCCAGCACTGTTGGATACCAGCAAACACTTCAGATTTCCGAGTGGAGGAGGAATGATCATCTTGTTCAAGGAAAATATTAAGTGTGTCCATAGCTTTTGAACCACTTGACACCTGAGGCATTTTTCCTCTTGTGGACCAGAGCAATTTTCACCTGTCAGCGCTCCTCCCTTTCTTTTTCCAATAACTTAATCACTACTAATCACAGCGTAATGATCTATATCTTGTTTTTCTTGCCACCAATTAGGCGTTCTTTGGGAGTTACAGTATGCCAAGAATAATTTTATCCTATGCATTTTAACATGAATAATAAGAAAAAAAAAATTATAAAATGCATTATTTTTCAGTTTTTGGCCATTATAATGTTAAAATAAAACATTCTACTGTGGATAAAAGCCACAGATTTTATGTGCCCTTTTGTCCCGGTTATTGTAACGTTCAAAAAAATTTCCCTAGTACAATGTATGGCGCCAATATTTCATTTGGAAATAAAGGTGCATTTTTTCAGTTTTGCGTCCATCACTAATTACAAGCCCATAAATTAAAAATTAATAGTAATATACTGCCTTGACATAAATTTTTAAAAAGTTCAGTCCCTAAGGTAACTACTTATATATATATTTTTTTTTTTATGTAATTTTTTCCCCCCTTTTATAAATAAAAAAAAAAGTTTGGGTATTATGGGAGGGTGTGGGAGGGAAATAGTTAATTATATCAGTCAGTGTGGGGATTTTTATTAAATAAGAAGCAATTTTGGTGCAATATACTATTTGGCCACAAGATGTTCTCAGTCGTCATTTCCGATTCACGTACGTAAGCACGTGAAACGGAAGTAATCCGTGGCTGTGTAACACAGGAAGATACAATGAATGCCGGTGTCTCGTAGACGCTGGTATTCATTGAATCGGGGACTTAGATTTATGAATGGGACCTGCGGTCCCATTCATTAACTTCCCCTCTAAGCGGCGGTAACGGCGGTGCACGCGCGAACGGGAGCGAGTGGCGGCTGCATGCCGCTGCAGACTTGTTTTCACGGCCCTGGTGCATCCTTTCTTTTTTCCAGGGCCGTGAATATACTGCACGGCATGCAGCAAACGGGAGCTTACAGATTACAGTATTTACTTAAAGGTTAAGGTATCTGTTTCTAATACAGAGATTAAATGGCAAGGAGCACATGCTGCTGCTTCTTGTGTTCTCAGTGGCTGCTTCTATTTATAATGTAGTGATAAATAGAAGTAGGAGATTGCCACAGCTAATTTTACTGCTTTGTCACTGGACGCCACACTCTGACAACAACTCTACAGAGAAAGCTGGGAAAAATCTCCTGACTCTAATTTCATGGTGTTAATGCCAATAAGAAAATAAATGTAAAGCTTTATAATGCCATTTTTTTTAACTGAAAGTAACTTAATTTTTTTTTTTTTTTTAATTCCACTGCTTTAGAAATACTATGAAAAACAACTTCCAACATATAACTATTAGGAGCACATTTTAAAAGTGGCATTTATAAGCAGTCAGGGCCTGTTTTTTCCATTAGTGCAATTTGTTTTTCCCCGAATCGCAATTGCTGGCCTGCAAGATTTTTGGTGCATTCAAGCTCCTGACCGGCCAATTGCAGTCAAATTGCAGTAAAAGTAAAAGACACACTTGTATTGCGCTTTTCTCCTGGTGGACTCAAAGCGCCAGAGCTGCAGCTACTAGGACGTGCTCTATAGGCAGTAGCAGTGTTCCGGATGACTTGCCTAAGGTCTCCTGCTAAATAGGTGCTGGCTTACTGAACAGGCAGAGCCAAGATTCAAACCCTGGTCTCCCGTGTCAAAGGCAGAGCCCTTAACCATTACACTATCCAGCCACAACTCAGTAGTGGAAATAGAAAGTACAGTCCTCCCCCTCCAGCGCCCCCTGTGTCCCCGTTCTGCTCAGCCAAAATATTCGACTTGAGCAGAACGTCGGGGATGGGTGGGTAGGAAGTGTCAGTACTTCATCCTCTCTGCCTTTCCTAAGCTCCGCCCCCTGCACTCGTAGCTTACAGTTCCAATCGGAGTACCGCACAGCTTGCATGGATGCTACGCTGTGTGTGTGGGCTTGTGATAATTGAGGTCAGAATTATAGTGTACTAATATACACTATCGTTCTGTTATCAATTATCACAAGCCCGCACACAGCACAGCTCCCGTTCGTGCTGTGTGCGGTACTAGGACAGTGTTCTCCCCAGACTCTTTTAGCCGGGTGCTCCACCCAGCTAGATTTGTAGACCACCCGGCTGTCATCGGCTCACCTCCTCACCTCCTCCTATGCTGTAAGCATAGTTGCCCCGCATTTTCATCTCTCCCCACCCGGCTAATAATTCATGCCACCCGGCTACTACTTCATGCCACCCGGCTGGACAAAAATTCTGGGGAGAACACTGCTAGGATTTGTAAGCTACTAGTGCAGGGGCTGGACTAAGGACGGGCAGAGAGGAGGAAGTGCTGACACTTCCTCCCTACCCATCATCGAAGACTCAGTAGAGGGGGAGGTGGAGGAAGATCGTGCTGTGATATGTCACAGCAAAAGAAATCAAATATATAAAAAGTATATTGTTCAAAACCCCGCTTAGGGGTACTTTCAGTCTCATGTGTGAAAGAGGCCTAACACTAGTGACTGGCACTGAAATGTCCTGCTACCTGTTGCTCACAATGGGATTGATGCACTAAACTGGCGTAATATTGCTGTGTGTATGACCATTACAAATTACAATGTGTACCGTAAGGTACGCTATTAGCACAACCCGCGGTACTCGAGTAGTGTGACCGTTGCTAAGGTAACATGTTACTAATGCACATTACTATAGCAACGCTCGTGTTAAAGCGGATCCGAGATGAAAAACTAACTATAACAAGTAACTTGTCTATATAGGTTATCTAAAGTTTAGATAATTTACACAGCATATCTATCTGCAAACAGCTTCACCAGTGTATGAATATTTATTCCTGTGATACAATGAGGGCAGCCATGTTCTGTTAGTCACATTGTCACAGGCTGAGAGCTGGAGATGCTAGCCGCTTACCTGTGAGTAAATTCAGTCCCCTCTCCTCCTCCCCTCTGCCTCTGAAATCAATGGCTAGTAACACCTCCCCCTGCCTACACTGAACTCCTATAAGCTCTTGCTACTGTCTGAAAATGCCGAGGCACTGTGAAAAGCTGTGGGCGAGGCATGTTTAGTTTATAGGGAGAGTATTAAAACAAAACAAAAAAAGTATTTGGCTTGAGGAATGCCCTATAAACTATATGAAAGGAACAGAATTATGCAAAGAGTAAAAGTTTATCTCGGATCCACTTTAAAAACCATGGGTCATGCTAGTAGCGAAACTCGTGGTACTTGCTGCCAGTATTAATGGTAATATTGCCCTGCACACAGCAATATTACCACAGTTTAGTGCATCAACCCCAATTAAGCTATAATTACTTCATAGTTTCTTGGTTTACGAGCGTAATTTGTTCTGGAAAAATGCTTGTAATCCAAAGCCTCTTACATTAAAGCAAATGTCCCCATAAGAATGAATAGAAACCCAGTTGATTCGTTCTACAATCCAAAAACAGTTATGATAAGATAGTATAAAATAAAAATGTAAACAAGGCTTTCACTATAACTAACAGAATCCCTGCAATCTGTTAGCTTGACCCAACCTTTTTTCTGTGTGGCTTTAACAAGGAACTTATTTAACCATTTCCCCTCCCCCGGGACGAGTAACTACGTCCCTGCAAACTGCCATAACTCTGTGCAGGGACGTAGGTACTACGTCCCTCCCGCCACGCCCCCCCACGCTCGGTACTGCCGCTCATTACCGCCGCTCGCCCGCCGCTAGATCAATGAATGGGAAAACAATTCCCATTCATTGATCTAATTCCCCGTGTGAATGACTGCAGCCGTCTATACAGACGGCTCTGCCATTCATTCATTCCGTATGCGTAGTGCTTCCGTTTCCGTACAAACAGTACGGAGCTGAAGTCACTACTGAGGACATCTTGTGGCCAAATTGTAATATTACATCCCCCTCCTTTTTTTTTTTTTTTTTTTTTCAGTTTATTATCCCTAGTTACCTTTTTAATTATTATTATTAACCCCTGACCTCCCACACTCCCCTAAAGTTACCATTTTATTTTTATTTATTTTTTAATAAAAAATTTTTTACAAAATTAAAAGAAAATACATATAGTTACCTTAGGGACTGAACTTTTTTAATATGTATACAAAAACTGTATACTACAATTACTTTATAAATTATGGGCCTGTAATTGGGGATAGACGCAAAACTTAAAAAATGCACCTTTATTTCCAAATGAAATATTGGCGCCATACATTGTACTAAGGAAAAAGTTTAAACGTTGCAATAAACGATACCAACGGGGAAATAAAATGTGTGGGTTTTAATTACGGTAGCATGTTTCATTTTGAAAATATAATGGCTGAAAACTGAGAAATGTTTTTTTTTCAATTTTTTTCTTATTCTTCTTATTAAAACTGAGTTAGAAGAAAATAATTTTTAGCAAAAAGTACCCCCCAAAGAAAGCCTATACAGTGGCAAAAAAAACAAGATATAGATTGTTTCGCTGTAATAAGTAGTAATAAAGTTATAGGTGAATGAATGGAAGGAGCGCTGACGGGTGAAAACTGCTCTGGTTTTTTGAGCAGAAAAACCCTTTGAGGTGAAGAGGTTAATGACAGTTTCTTTTGCTTACTTTTGAGCATTTCATAGACTAGTGACTTTGCACACTCTCTACACTCAGATTAAATACAATTAATGGAACACTATCAAACCAAGTGTTCTAAAATGACAATATACAAATAATGTCTAAGTAGCTGTGTAAACATTTTCCTACTTTTTATGTTAAATATCAGAGGCAAATGCTGTAATTCATTGTGTGTAGATTTTAGCTATGTTCGGAATTTCTTTGTAACGATTGTGGAATTATCTCCGTGGTCAGCGCACAAGATGTGCGCTAACATTGCGGAAACCCTCCACAAACGCTTAAATAACAGAACCCAGCTTTGGTGCAATGCACCTGTAGAGAGAAATTCCCACCGGCAGATTGTACGAAGTGAAGCAATACAGGGCAAGATAGCCTCTCTAGAGAGTGAGCACAGAGACAGAATGTATGTATGTCCACCAATCTAGTTGCCACCGGGCGACGGTGGACACACAACAGCGAAGACCAAGCGAGAAAGCAATCGCAAGAATGGCGATTGCTAACAGTGACACAAGACTGAGCAAAGACAGAGCATAGGAAGAATAAAGACAGAACCAATGACAAACTGTAATCCAACACGAAGGAGCAGACAGGACTAGCTACACGCGGTCACCACTCGTTAAGCGCAATAGCGACAGCGCGTGCCAGGCACGGTCACCGCACGAAAAGTGCAACAGTGACAAAACGTAACAACCCTAACTAACACACAAACCTGACAATGACGACAGACAAATAATGCGAACGCTTGCTAATCGGTTGCCTCCCACCAGACAACAGCAAGCGTTCGTGCTGGACAAGACAGACTAAAGGAGTAACCAGTAGCAACCGCAGCTAAGGTTATACTCCAAGACAGACAAAGGAGATCCACCGCCTCTACCGCCAGGGCGAATGCGATCTAGGAACAAGACCAAACGATTTACTGCCAGCCGCCACAGGCGACAGTACAATCGCAGGGACAAGACAAAACAGCACAGGAATAAACAGTACAAATAATACAAAGCCTGACTGCACTATAGAGAATGCAAGATGCACTCCCCAATAATTAACTACACTATAATATTCGCAAACAATCAGCAGAGGGGCTGAAACTCAAGGCAAGTCCAGCAGAACCAAACCTTTATGACCAGCAGGGAATTCTGGAAGGAAATGGTATTTATACTGCAAGCCTTCAAAGGAAGCAGATAAACAATTTGCATGACAAGTGGATGCAAATCTCTCACCAGAACAGCACGTCTGAAACTTGCAGAATGAAAACCGGTCTCTTTTCCAGGAACCTGCAGCATATAAACCTGAAAAATGGTCAAAAAACTGCCTGCCTGTGCAGACAGCAGAGCAGATCATTACAGTCTCATTTGCATAGGTGAATCTCTGCAGTCTGACATGCTAAGAACAGTGTAATATTGAAGTAGAGTTATATGAAATGCCTCTGGTTTCAGGTTTCACATACTATTACAAATGTGTATGTTGCACATAAGATACATTTCCTCTGCTTTCTGCAGACTGCTCTTAGAGACAGGCAGCTGCAGTGAGAGCTTTCTCTCACACACAGGGTTATCAAATGTAATGTGAGGGAATCCCCCTTCCTTTCATGGTTCACTTAGCTGTCAGATTTGGCGACACTCAAGTGTGAAAGGAATTCGATAACAATAAACAAAGAGATAAGCATTGAAATGTTCTTCACAGCACTTCCCAAACTATTCCTATCTCAATTGAAAAAAACATGTTAATCGATATTGTTCCTTTAAGTACAATCTTGCCGTGCCAAAGGGAGCTCAGTTGTGATGACGTGAATCATGTATACTTTTTTGCTTGAATATCAATATATCAAGACGTTGCTTGTATATCAAGTCAAGATTTCACAAAAAATGTTGCTTTTATTGCAAAGCGCTCTTAAACCAAATTGCTCTCAATCCAAGGTTTTACTGTACTTGCTTTAGTATAGTTTTCTTGTATATTGCACAAGGTCACTAAAGGAAAGTCACAGTAAATTGTCACTGGCACTAGCAGCTGGATGCAGCAACTGATCTGCCCATATGACACTCACATCTTCATTGTATCAGCTGATCTTTCCCTGTATGAATATGCTGCTCAGCTATCTGCCTGTTCTGCTATATGGAAAGGGGATGGGATACCAAGAGTGTGCTGCATTGGGAGATAACACCAGTAGGGGGATATTTTGCGGTTTTTCTATGAAATGATTACATACATTCGTTCCTTCATTTTTATTTTTATTTTTTTTCATTTATTTTTTTTTTTTTCTAGTGTGAACACATTGTTGAAGAATATGAAGATGAACTGCTTGAATTCTTCTCTCATGAAACCGATAATGTAAAGGACAAATTGTGCAGTAAACGAACAGGTACATTTTACAGTAATATAAACGGTATTTTAAACTGGATAAGTTAATAGCAGTATACAATAAGTCATAAAGTTCAAGAAATAGACTAGCAGTAGAATGACAATAATATTAGTGATAAAAATAGCATCAATGACCTTGATAGTTTTATTGAACATACTCGTACGCTTAAGATAATAGTAATATTAATATCAGTATTAACAGTATTAATCAAAATGGATTCATATTGCCAATCTATTATAACAGTTAAACTTGATATGGTCTTTTCCAGTACCACCATATCATTATTTCTAGGAATTATTTCCTTTCTTTGACACATAGTGGTAAGAATCAGTTAACTCTTTGTCCTCTCTACCTGAGAAATGGGGGTATAGAGCCGCCCTACTGAGATCTCAGGGAGTGGAACTTACTGGGATATAGTACTATACAATACCACCATGTAAGTTCTAACTGAGGTGGGACTTTAGTTATGCATCTTTAATAAGGGTTACCCTTAAGGGTAATATATGAACAATGTGAACAATATGATATAGGAACCAGGACAGTAATAAGATTATCTTATCCTATGTTGTTGTTTTTTAAGTTACAATCAACTGACTAGATTTGACTCAACTAAACTAAATTAAATTGAACTAAACATTATACCTAGTATGTATGTCCCCAGAAGGTAAGTATTATGATGCTTTACTTTCTCTTATTCATGGATACTCACTTGTGAGTATTCACTTAAGAAAATCACTTGTGAAATGGACTGTGATTGGTGAGGTGCACCAAGCCTGTGAATGAATGTCAAGAGGATCATTCCGTATATCAAAATTCCGACAGCTTAGACTCTCTGTATACTGTAGGCCATAGACTTGCCCTTTTCAGGAAGGACTTCAAATTACCACATTTAATCGCCCATGCTTTTTCAGCTAGAAAGTTTGATTCTACCATTCTTAGTATATCTTTAATAGTTGGTTTGGGTGGTGATTTTGAGACAAAAGAAAAAGGAACGATTGTACAGTTGTAATTGTCGTGAGCTATGCAATGAAATTCTCCTCTCCTCATTCTTCCTGCTACACATTAGTTGAAACATTTTTCAAAAGCCTGTTAAAGTCATACAACTAAACCTACATACAGGCTAATGCTAAATACACACAATGCAAGGGTGGTTGTAAGCCCTGAAACATATGGCTACCCCCTTGAGATTGGAGTGGACAACTTTAGCATTTGATGTTCTGAGAGGTACTGCATCTGGGTGTAGGCACAAAAGTACGACAAGCAATTCTATTCTGGAAATGGTTGACGGCCTACCTGAAACTGAAGGGTCTAGATTTCTAGAGAACCCATCCCCGGCTGAATTGCTAATTCTCCCCGATTTTTGGACCATTCGAGGGGTTATATTTCCCATCCATATTATGCAGAATGGGGAAATTGATGTTCTTTAAAGACCTTGCCACACAATACTCTGTACCTAGTTTACAAAGATTTAGGTATCCCCACCATCTGCACACTGTGCAAGCTCAATTTG
Organism: Hyperolius riggenbachi; assembly: GCF_040937935.1. Classification (NCBI taxonomy): domain Eukaryota; kingdom Metazoa; phylum Chordata; class Amphibia; order Anura; family Hyperoliidae; genus Hyperolius; species Hyperolius riggenbachi. Next base: position 145,536,248 of record NC_090647.1, on the reverse strand, counting down.
GCATCCTTCCTATTACTATTCATAAATCCCCAGTACTAGGCCATATTAAAGGAGAGGTTTGAGGTTAAAAAACAAACAAAAAAAAAAAACAAATCTAGTTACCAGGGTCTGTTCCTTGCCTCAGCTCCTCTCCAAGCCAGTGCCCCCTCCGCTGCAGATGTTGACCTTGCCAGGTTGGCATCTTCTACACCGGCGTGACCGTGAGGCCGCTTGTGATCACACTCACTTAGCTTGAAACATTCTGTGTCTGGCGTTCAGGTATGGGAGTACGACTGCGAGCAGTGCGGCTGCGTGCTTGCACAGAGGCAGATGACATCTGCAACAAAGGGAACCCCGAGACACCCACTTGGGTAGCGGAGGTGCGGCTAGAGACAAATAGGCTGCCAAAGGCTGGAGGAAGACCCAGGTAAGCAGATATTGTTTTTTGGGGTTTTTTAAACCCCAAAGTGTCCTTTAATGAAGGCACTGAAAAACACCTGATTGGCAACATTTACAAGGTGTTAAATGAGCATATTGCCCTTGATAATTCAAGCCAATCTAAGTCAAGATGGGTGCCCCCGATTTAGTAATTTAGAAAATGAGGACTGGGACAAGGCTCTGTCAGCGGCTAAGTGTGCTACGCCCAGTTTACGCAAAAGACTTACACATCTGACCCCATCCAGGTTACATAAAATGAGCTTCTATGGTAATGTCCTATTGTAGATAAATTCTGGAGGCAGATTGTCAAGTTCCACCATGACAAAATGGGGTTTCCCCATGTTCAAGGACCCACTCCAGTGTGTTTTTGGATGAGTATCCAGGCAGACACTAAAAAGTTTGTAGACTTTGGACTCCCCATGTTAAAGCTATTTCCTATCTACCGGTAGCAGCGAACAAACTCCTCCACCAAGGCTAAATGGATTAAACAAATAGACACTGCCTTTCCTTCTAAAAAAAAAAAACCCCTCATAAGCACATTGAAACAGATCCTGTATCCCTGATAAAAACTGTGATAAGTGACGTGAGCGCTAGATAAAGATGTGTTACAAGAGGTGTGCCTGGAGATGTAATGAACAAAAGTGCTTCATTTTTACAATAATTATGTATAAATGATTTACTCGGTGTTGCATTGTAAAATCTTTAATGGTTTACGGCTCTGCCTCTGACACAGGAGACCAGAGTTTGAATCTCGGCTCTGCCTGTTCAGTAAGCCAGCACCTATTCAGTAGGAGACCTTTGGCAAGTCTCCCTAACACTGCTACTGCCTATTGAGCGCGCCCTAGTGGCTGCTGCTCTGGCGCTTTGAGTCCGCCAGGAGAAAAGCGCAATATAAATGTTGTTTGTCTTGTCTCTCCCTGATTTACATTCTGACATTTATCATATGGTGACATTTTTACTGCTGGCAGGTGATGTCAGTGAAAGGAGATGCTGCTTGCTTTTTTGGCAGTTGGAAACAGCTTTTATTTCTCACAATGCAGCAAGGCTCCCAAAGTGTGAAGTCAGGACCATGGTCCTGACATCACACTGTGGGAGGGGTTTTACCACAATATCAGCCATACAGAACCCCAATGATGCTCAGTTTGAGAAAAGGAAAAGATTTTTCATGGGACAAGGGGGTATTGGCTACTGATTGGGATGAAGTTCAATTATTGGTCACGGCCTGTCTTTAAGACCTGCCCAGCTGTATGGTATGGTCGGTTTGTGCCCTTGACATGAATGACTGAACCAAATCTCCAGTCTCTACGATTCTCTACCTTGTTTGCTAGCGGTTATATCCAGCCTCCTGGCCGCAATAGCAGCATAGGGGGCGATATACAGGCTGGGAGCGCGAAGAATCACTCGCGTTCCCATGCCTCTCGGCCGGTGACGGCCAAACCGGAAGTGTTTGCCGGCGGGTCCTGGACCATCGGAGCGGGGCTGCGAGGGCACCGATCGGCTGCAGGGAGCTGAGGGAAGCCCCAGGTGAGTTGATCTCATTTTTTTTTTTTTTTTTTTGTTGACTTTAGGTTCACTTTAATGAATTGAGGCCATGTATATATTTTCATTCTCGCTTGCTGGAAACAGTTTATTTTTCTGCTGTGTAGTAAAGTCAGTAGTGTACATTTGAGATTAAAGGGTAGCTCCGGTCACAGAAGTGAGATGGTATTGGTTGGGGTTTGCATGATATTGTTTTATGTCCCCATTTCTCAAAAAAAAAAAAAAAAAAAAGCTGTGAAGCTGTGTAAATTATTAAAAACAAAAAAAATGGCAACTTGCAAATCATGTAAACCCTATAATCAATCCTAAAATACGACAACAGCGCAAATGATGAAACCGAGGAATATTCGTTTTTAAAAAAGTAATACATTTGTGCTCATTTTGAATGTAATGGCAGGGACAGATTTTAGAAAAGTTGGGACTGGCATGTTTAGTACTTTTGCATCACCTTTTCTTTTAACAGATGTCGGTAAGCATTTAGGAAGTGAGGAGACATGTACTAGTTTTAGAAAGCGAAGAGCGCTCTCCTACGCTTGATATGATTGGTACTGCTCAGCAAGCCTCCCGAGTCATGTTTTTTGTTTTATAATGTGCCAAATCTTTTCAGTGGGTGACAGATCTGTGCTGCAGGCGGGCTGGTTTATCTGCTGGACTCCTGTGCTATGGAGCTATGCTGTTGTAATATTTGCAGTTTGGCATCATGCAGATATGAGTAGGACATTCCCTGGGAAAGACATTGGCTGGATGACAGCATTTGTTAGGCCTCTTGCACACTGCATGCATTTCCGATTCAGATTCCGCTTTTTAATCGGTTTTTACATCCGATTCCGATTTTTTAATCTTTATTGCATGCTGCGTTTTTTGATCCATTTTTCTGTTGAATGTATTCAGGGAAAATCGGAATTGAAAATTGGAAACGGAATCCGAATCGGAAAACTGATTTGCAGTGTGCAGGGAGCCTTACTCTAAAACCTGTGTGTATCATCTAACATTAATGGTTTTCTTCTGAGATGTGCAAGCTAGCCATGTTACATTCACTAATGCACTTCCACAGCAACAACGCTGCTGGCTTCTGAAATGGGCACTAACTTGTCAGATGACCCTTCTCTCTATCCTGGAAAATCTAGGGTTCATCATTTCTTTAAAAGAGAAAAAAAGAAAAGTAATAGTTTCATACATCAGACAATTTTTTTTCTGCTTGACATCAATGCGTCCTAAAGCAAACCTGAGCTGAAAATAAGAGGATGAGATAAACAATTACGGTATATCTATCAACACAATATTATATGAAATGGCCAAAAACAGATTGACAAAAGAGGTAATACGAAAAAAGATCACTAGAACCTCGATAGCAGTGAAGACTAATTTATTAAACCTAAAAACACAAAATATAATATAAACTCAAAAAATGAAAAGTGTATGGGGTGGCCACCCCACCATAGACCCAGTCACCTCACAACACATTCAGGTGCACCACCACAAAGCAACAATAGGCATGTTCTAAATATCTGGAGAGATGTTAGTTCACAATAAATGTCTGTTAGCCCGTCTGTAAGCAACATTTCTCATAAGCCCATTCAAACAGGACCACAAATTTATGGTGTAAACAGCCATAGGAATCGGTGTTCAAAGCAATACTGTGCAAAGTGGCAGAATCAGCATTCAGTTATAGTCTCCCAGAGGGAGACTTACATGTATCGGGCTGCCATTGCTACCAGGGCTGTGGAGTCGGTACAAAAATCTTCCGACTCCTCAGTTTATGAAACCACGACTCCAACTCCGACTCCAGGTACCCAAAATGGCTCAGACTCCGACTCCTTAGTCTAATACTTAACAGGGCTGTGGATTTTGTACAAAAATCAGACGACTCCGACTCCCGACTCTGACTCCTCAGTTTATGAAATAAACGACTCCGACTCCACAGCCCTGATTGCTACGCAACGGCAAACATATAAGCTGGAGGAGGGCGCGTCATGATCTTCCCTTTAGCTCCTGATCCGATCCTGGAGCCAAAGGGAAGATCATGACGCGCCCTCCTCCAGCTTATATGTTTGCCGTTGCGTAGCAATGGCAGCCCAACACACGGAAGTCTCCTCTGGGGTGATTGGCTGGGCAGAGTAGGAGCGAGAGCGGTTGTCTCTCACTCATAGCAGGCTTCGACGGGTCGCATGCTCTATAATGCACACTGATGTGGGGGTACATGAAACTACCATAATGCACTGCCGCGCCCTGTAAAAAAAGGAATCCCCTCTGACATAATGAGCTGCCCCATTACCCGTCGCCGTCAGTTTGTCAGGCAATGCCGTCTATAAGGTAAATTAGGAAAAAAAATACACTGCACAGCAAAAAGATATGCAGATATACAGACTGTTGTTGCAATTTTGATTTCTGATACTGACAGAAATTGGTTAAGCTTAATAGTATTCCTTTAAGCAGTTGCGAACAGTCAAAGCAAGTAGCAATAGGAATGATCTCACCAAAGTCCAGATCTGGATAATGTATATTACATCCATTAGTCCTCAGTGGCTCAACTGGATAGATGATTCAGATGATCATAAGTTTTGTGATTCAATTCCAGGCTCAAGTAGTCAGATGCTGTGGTTGTGCTGCGGGTGTACTGGAGGGGGGCGCTGGGAAATGCAGTGGTGGCCATGGATTGCTCCATGGGCGGCATATGCCAGGCAAGATGAAATGGCCTTCTTACATCCCCGTGCCACGTTGAAGGTGCAGGGTGGCGTGGCGTCCCATGAAAGTGACTCCCAACAGTTTTACTGCTTCCCGGGGGAGGGGGCCTTACTACTTTACCTCAGCACTTTAATACTCAAACATACCAATAGGAGAGAAGGTGTGTGGGAACAGGGCTGCCACACGTCACCGCGCATTACTTCTGGACGCATCAGCGAGATATCTATCATTCTCCTCCATCTATCATTTGATTTTTACAGTTTTATTTTGTGTTCTACAGCAGACCTGGACTCAGAACTTCCGCTCTGCTCTAAAAGATAAGCAACAGCATAGTAACCTTTAAAGAAAAACATGTATTTGTTAACGCTGATACAAATACTGCAGTAAACCTGCAGTGTCTCTTCCTGCTTTCATGGAAGCGCACATAGGGTTAACATCCAGTGTTTACAAATTAGCTGCTCTGCCATGGCAGAGGAGATTCCTGAGCTGACACAGCTGACAGATCAAGTTACAGTATTGATTAGTCACAGATGAGGGGGAATTAGACAGGCTAAACTCACTAAATATACACTTACTCTCTAAATACATATGTTTTCTTCTGTCCTGTGCAAAAGTTCAGGTCCACTTTAAAAGCTACAAAAGTAGGTTTAGAATAAACTGAGCCCCTGAGTGCCCCCATTTTCAGCAAACTATCAAAAGATCCTCCCCAAAGGCAGGTTTGTAAACGGTGTGGACTTTCACTTGCCTATATGGGGCTGCTACGTAGTCCCTATCTGTACACAAGCATCAATCTTCTTTGTCCCTGGACCACAGCCGAGAGATGGAATTACATTAATGGGCTAGATTTCCCAGTATGCAATGCAGCGGTCGAGGACACACAACATCACTGCAGGTGCTTCAACCTGCGGTTCTGTGGCACAGGGAAAGAGAAGATGGAGGCATGTATATAGACAGGAGACTTTTGAGCAACCCTCCGTAGGAAAGTACATGCTCTCTTCCCTAAAGGAATACTATTAAAGTATCTCAATTTCTGGCAGCAGCATTAATCAATATGGCAATAACAGTCAGAACAAACACAGCATATGTTTTTGCTGTGCAATGTTTTTTTTTTTTTTTTTAAATATACCTTGAAGACAGCGTCCCCTAAACAAACTGGCGACGGGTTATTGGGGCGCTCGTTATGCTACAGGTGATGCCTCTTGCTGAGTGCAGCTGTGGATTATACTATATTGATGCTCCCCTACACCAGTGCAAGTTATGCAGCGCACGACCAGCCTCAATAAGTTACTATGAGGAGCGAGAGACAACCGCTCTCTCTCCCTCTAGCTCCAAGTCTGCCCGGCCAATAACGTGCTTACTTGTCCCCTGCTGTTTGCCATGAGCTTGTTTCCCTGTGAAGGGAAATGTCTGTGTGAACGGCTCAGCACACAGAAGTTTCCCTTCACACTAGTGATGTGAACTAGTGATGAGCCGGTTCTTTCCTGTGACTTGAGTGATCAGACTCATCACACTGAACCGAATCAGTTCAGTGGATGAGACAGGGCTGTACCATGTAAATAGACGGTTGCCGCTGGAAGGCTGATGACGGAGCTCTTCAAGCGAGAATGCGCGTGATCCCCTGCAATCTCCGCCCCTAGGACTTCATGCCAATTGGCGTGGAGTGGTCCTGGGGCCTCCGCTCACGCCAATTGGTGTGGAGCGGACGTTAAGCAGGTAAAGCAGCAGAGACAGCCATACTATCCCAGGATAAAAAACATATATAAGTTGATAAATACTTGTTCTACTTACTTATCATATGTATAGTACTGTCCACATTTTGATTTCAGTTAATTTTATATAGTAAATAAAGATAAAACTGTTCCAGGCATTTTCCATCTTTACTACCTCTGACTAAAGCCAATCCTGATGTAATTTCCCACCTTACTCCCCCCCCCCCTCCTCCTCTTCTTGAAATGGTGTATGCATTGCCAGCCTTCATCCCCACTGAGCTCTATACTAAAAATGGCCTATCTAGCTTGCTTTGTAAATGCATGTGAGCACAGCATAGATCATATTTAAGCAGCTTCTGCAGAGGGGTGAGGTGTATTTCCCTTCTCCGCCTCCGGTCACACTAAACTGCCCTCAGCCAATCAGTAAGGAACAGGAATATGGGAGGTTAGATAAGAAGCTTCCCTCTCCCCGGTAATGTACCAGAAAGGAGCCATGCTGACTGACATAAGATTCATTACAGCAGACACATTTATGATTATATTGGAATGCTTTCAATGCAGGGACATTATGTAGACTAGTTAATATACACAGAGCATTGGGTAATAGGAATTGGATGTTAAGGCTGTCAATCCCCCTTTTATTATATCCGCATCTTTTAGATTTATTATACCAACGAAGCAAATGAATATGGTTAGACATACTGTCCTGTTATACTTCACGCAGATCTTGTAGCTTTAGTAATTTATATGTTCGTTCATCATTTAAACTTGATATTGTAATTTCTATATTACAATTCTGTTGCCTCAAATATTTGTTTAGGGTTGTAGTTTGACCTGTTGTCCTCTGTTGTGAATCATCTGGGGTGTGGAATCCTTTTTGGGTGGATTGCTATTGTATTTCCCCACAGCAGGATACCTTCGACTCTTCATAGAATAAAGGAGTAATTTGCACTGCAATCCTGGTCTTTAATGCCTACCAGTTTCAGTTTTAAAGATAACAGCATTTTCTCTTTTTTTTTATCTCCATTATGTAGATCTGTGCGACCATGCTGTACATATAGCTCATGATGAACTGTGACCTACCTTTACTACTTCAGACTTGGACCATAAAGCTTCATCTAGTGTTTACAGAAATTGTGGGTAAATGTGAATGGGGTTGCGCACGTTGTACTGTTTTCTTAAATATTTTTACATTAAAAACAAATACTTTTGTCATCTTGAGTGTTGTCTTTATTTTGTCCAAACATGAGGGATTGCTTACAATACACACTACAGCATATCTAAAACCAAACCTGCTGATCTTCATGTTTGTGCCAGCTCACTCATATCTCACCAGAGAAAATGGCCAGTGTGCAAATCTACAGTACAGAGAGAATTATGGAACTCGCAGATCTCCTCTGCCAGTCCCAGGTCTTGGGTACAACCCAGGAAAGTGCTGGAAAGACACAAAGGGAGAGATGATCGAGGGCCCCTAATAGTGTAGTAAGTTAGTACCAGGCAATGTATTTTGTAATAACGAAAGAGAGGTACTCACAAACGTGGGTTACAGTTTAGGCAACCACTGTAACGGCTGTGGCGAGATTTGAACCCACCCTACTCAGGTTAAAAAGTCGCTCTCTGTAGACAGGAAGAAGATAGCGACACCCATATATTGAGCACAAATTGGATAATATTTACTATTTAAAGGGCAATATAGGTATATGCTAACAACAAGAGAAAGCACCCTCCGTAAACTTGTATGAACCATGAATGAGCATACTGCAGTTAAAGTTGCAAAAGTTTATTTATTCCAAAAAACAGGTAAATTAAGGTTTAGGGCTCGTTCAGACTATACGCGCTGCCGTGTGCATTTTGGCAGCGTGTATAGTGTGACACGCAAAAATGGTATAAGTGCATAGACAGCCCTTCTACCGTTCCCATCATATGCGCTGCGCAGCAGTGTGATGTGATGTCGCACTGCTGCATGCATTTTCGGGAATCGCAGCGCAGATCCCATTCACTGTAGTGCAGCACATAGTAGCGCAGATGGCATGCGATCGTACACGTTGCGTTCCGATCGCACAGCCATCTGCGCCGAATTATCTGATCGAGGCCTTACACTACAGCAACTTTTTTCTATATGCACAGTTCACACTATTTCCATAGTGCAACACAGTTTGTGCCACATTTACAGATTTAATCAGTATATGACATTGCACACCTTTTTACTGGGTTTGCACTAATTTTGACGTCATTTTGCACTGGCACACAGATATAGTGTATTTCTGATATGGCAGGTTATTTTTACAATATTTGATAAAAAAAAAATTTCCTTATACTATTTTCCGTGTGTGTATCCGTCCGTCTGTCCGTCCAGCATTTTTACTTTAACTGCAGTTTGGTCATTCAAGGTTCATACAAGGGCCGCTTCTCTCATGAAGCCCGGTGAAACATTTGCATCAGGGGCAGCATGTTTGTACTGTTTACACTAACAGCATGCAGTCAGAGTAGGAGAAGAAGAGAGCAAGCAAGGTGAAGAGGTCATCATTGGGGAACAGCAGCTTGCTGTGCTGTGTGAGGAGTCTGACAATGAGTGAGGAGGGGAGAGGCATGAGAGCAGCAGTGTTTCATTTGACTTGCACAGCAGAGGGGAGAAGGTGGCATTGCTGTCAGGACTGTGGAGGAATGGAGTGGCTGAGGGTGAGCAGAGTGTTTGTCACAGACTCACAGCCAGCCAGTGTGCTATTGTGTTGAGCTGCAGCATGTCATGTGAGAACATTAAATGAAGCAGAGCAAATTGTTGGGAACTGTCCAATGGTGGGGGGGTTTGCCTCAGGCAGCAAGAAGTCTAGAACCAGCAATGACTGAGGGTGCTTTCGCTTGTTGTTAGCAAGGAAGAAGATAGCGGGGTAACACCCCTCCACCAATAGTGTACTTGAATGCTGAGTTGATATTTGCATAGAAGCGCCAGAGTAGAGTAAAATATCTAAAAACCGTTTAAAAAGGGAGGTTACCTCCCCAAGCAGACTCAAAATCAGCAGCCTGCTTTATCAGGCTATAACAGGAGTGACACGGAGGGGCTTTTACCAGCTAAAATTTAGATAAGTTACTCCTGTTATATCCTGATGAAGCACCTTAGACCAGTGGTTCCCAACCTTTTTGAGCCCGAGGCCCACTATCCCGACCAAAATTTTCTCCGGGGCCCCCCGGGGGGGGGGGGGGGGGGGGGGAGTGGGCGTGGCTAGTGTCGGCGGCAGCAGCCCCCCCCCCTTTTTTTCCCAGATTCCACAGTATAGCAAGTACAGTTACCACAGTATAGCAAGTACAGTTACCACAGTATAGCAAGTACAGTTACCACAGTATAGCAAGTACAGTTAGCCCAGTATAGCAAGTACAGGTACCACACTATAGCAAGTACAGTTAGCCTAGTATAGCAAGTATAATTAGCCCAGTATAGCAAGTACAGTTACCACAGTATAGCCAATACAGTTAGCCTAGTATAGCAAGTATAGTTACCCCAGTATAGCAAGTATAGTTACCCCAGTATAGCAAGTATAGTTACCCCAGTATAGCAAGTACAGTTACCACAGTATAGCAAGTACAGTTACCACAGTATAGCAAGTACAGTTAGCCTAGTATAGCAAGTATAGCTACCCCAGTATAGCCAGTAGTTACCCCAGTATAGCAAGTACAGTTAGCCTAGTATAGCAAGTATAGTTACCCCAGTATAGCAAGTACAGTTAGCCTAGTATAGCAAGTATAGCTACCCCAGTATAGCAAGTACAGTTACCACAGTATAGCAAGTACAGTTAGCCTAGTATAGCAAGTATAGTTACCCCAGTATAGCTAGTACAGTTACCACAGTATAGCAAGTACAGTCAGCCCAGTATAGCAAGTACAGTTAGCCCAGTATAGCAAGTATAGTTAGCCCAGTATAGCCAGTAGTTACCCCAGTATATGTGTGTGATCCTTACTAAGTAAGTAAGGCTTACTTGATGTCAGGCTCGTGCAGGCTCTGAGTGGGCTCTCAGCGGCAGGCTCACAGCGGCAGGCTCTGTCTGACCTCCTCTCTCTAATGGCGCCCAGACGCTGCACTCGTATACACTGCGACTGTGTCGCAGTGATGAAATACATGCAGCCATTCATTGATTGGCCTTGGGGCGGGACGGGAGGCTGAAGGGGGAATGATGATTGGGGCACTGATGGAGGAGGCGGGACTGGCACCTCCGATATGCTGCTATTGGCCGCCGCTTCAGAAGGGGGTGATTGGCCACATGGAGGCATGACAGGCCTCCGAGAGGAATCCCCACTGATGCAGGAGGCGGGACGGGCGCCTCCGATAATAGCGTCGTCGCCGCCAGGGGGTGATTGGCCACACATAGTGAGGGGGCGGGACTTGAAACGCATTACGCGTACGCCCACGCCCACTGCTTCGGTCGCACAGAGTGAGGGGGGCGGGCCTGGAGACTGGAGACGTATGATGCGCCCGCCCTCCTGCCGCGGCTGCCCTTAGAATTAGAAGTGAAATGTTAATCTGCGTGAAAGTGAGTCTGAAGCCGCGGCCCACTATGAAATGTCCTGCGGACCACTAGTGGGCCGCGGCCCACAGGTTGGGGACCCCTGCCTTAGACCCCTGAAACACGTTGCAAGAGATTGCTGACAATTGACTGTTTTGGGTCTGCTTGGGAAGGCAAGTCCACCACCACCTCCCTTCCTAAACTGTTTTAAAATATTTTACTCTGGCGCCTCTGTTCAAAGATTAATTCAACAACCCAGGAAAGGGCTGTAGAATGTTTCCACTTCAGAGCTATTCAATCTAGATGAGTTTTTAGTATCACTTATGTTTTCCTGCTTAGGAGAATTGTATTTAGTCTAGTCCAAGGTCTTCTGATTTTTTTTTTTGGGGGGGGGGGCTGGAACCACAAGCAGCAATAACAGCCTTTAAACACCATCACTCTACCCATATTGGGGGTGGACTTGAGCTGCACTTTAAGGTTATTTCATTTTACAACGTAACATTTTTATTTCTGTACTTCCTGGTTCACACTGGAAATGCCAAGTACAATCTTTTTTTTTTTTTTTTTTTTTCCCTTCTAAAAACAGAAGGCACTTGCAAGTATTTAGCTTCACGTGCGCAAGAAATTACTGTTATAAAGCATGACTTTGGCCAGTGAGCAAATATGCAAATAATTTTTATGTTACTAAAAAGCCTGACCTACATCTGGGCTCTCTGGCTTCCACCATGCCTATAGCCTGTTAGATTTTTTATATATATATATATATATATATATATATATATATATATATATATTTCTATTTTACCTTTTTATGCAGTATGAGAGCTTACCCACACTAGCTGTTCATAGTATTCAAAAATATTTAAAAGCCTATTGGCCCTCCTACTACATGGAAGTCGTTAAATTGGCCATTCAAAAATGGATGTGTGGACCCTTAGAGAGTTGCTACAGGCTGTTTGGCTCTGACCTGTGCTTGGTAAGGATTGATATGGCTCTAGTATGACATGCAAAGCAGAAGTTACAGAGTACCTTGAGAAGTTACATACAGAGAAACCAAACAAATAAGATTTTGATAGAGGCTCAAAAGGAATCAAAAAGCCATCTACTGAAAAGCTATGCTAAGTGGTTCCGAGTACAAGCCTGGCTTTTCAAAGACATGAGAGTGATTTTGCATATATACCAATCTGAAATGATGCATTATAAGATTAACCTCCTTGGCGATCTGATTAGTCCTGGGCTTAATGCTGGGCATACACGGTTCGTTTCTGACGCTCGATTCTCCATTTCGATCGTTTCGCCGCTTGATTCTGCAGTCTATTCTCTTATCTTCCACTCGTTTTTCTTATCTTTTTCCATTCACTTCTATTACAAATTGAGCGGCGAAATGATCGAGCGGGAGATCAGACATGTCGGAAATTATTTTTCGAGCCATCTCTCTGGCTCAAAAACAAACCGTGTATTCCCAGCATAAGGATCTAAAAGCGGTGCAATTTATCTGCTTTTAGCAGTTACCTGGCAGTCCTGATGATTGGTTTGGCTGCAGTTGTGTCTGAATAACACCAGAAACAAGCATGCAGCTGATCTTGACAGATCTGACAATAATGTCAGAAACCTCTAATCTTCTGCATGCTTGTTCAGGGTCTATGGCTAAAAGCATTAGAGGCAGAGGATTTAACAGGACAGCCAGGCAACTGGTATTGCTTAAAAGGAAATAAATATGGCAGCCTCCACATCCATCTCACGTCAGTTGCCCTTTAACTGACGTGTTTGCCCTGTTCAAGAGAATTGTATTAAAACTGACCCATGGTCTTATTTCTTTTCTTGGCTGGAACAAGAAGTGAAGGGAAATCTCCCCCAACAAGCTCTCAACTAGATCCTCCTCCTCACCTCTGTGTGCCCTAAAGGTCAATGTGGTTAATAGCATGGGGAGGCCTTCTGGTAGAATCTGGAACCCCCCTTAACCTCCCTGGCAGGCTGATTATGTTAGTATTTTTATACCCTCAAAGCAGTACATTACTTACCAATAAAAGCCTAGGTAGCCAGAGAGCCCCCCTAAAAGTGGTACATTATTAACCAATAAAAGCCTAGCTAGCCAGAGATCCCCCCCCCCCCCCTCAAAGCGGTACATTACTAACCAATAAAAGCTTAGGTAGCCAGAGATCCCACCTCAAAGCAGTACATTATTAACCAATAAAAGCCTTCAGAGCCAGAGATCCCCCCCCCCTCAAAGCGGTACATTATTAACCAATAAAAGCCTAGGTAGCCAGAGAGCCCCCCTCAAAGCGGTACAGTACTAACCAATAAAAGCCTAGGTAGCCAGAGATCCCCCCTCAAAGCGGTACATTATTAACCAAGAAAAGCCTTTGCAGCCAGAGAGGGCCCCCAGTATAGATGGCTAGAAATCCCATATACCTGCCCACTTGGCCATGCTGTGAAGATCCTGTTGTAATATGTCTCTATCCTGCTTAGTGTTAATTCTGCATACCATAACTTTTTATAATTTGCGAACATGACAACATTACTCTATTCCATCCACTAAATCGTTAATAGATGAAAAGTGAAAATGCTAATTTACTTGTATATAACTTAAAATTGGACCAATCAAACGCAGTAGCAGATTATTTGAATTAGTCCAATTTCAAGCTGCATTATATTAACACAAACCTTGCTTCAGCTTGAAATTATTAGCGTGGCACTGCCCAGCTCTGGTTAGGACCAATCGTGTGATGGTGTCAGGAAACCAAAAAACGTGTTATTGAATGCTTACCATAACAAAATTCTTAAAACTGAGCCTTACTGAGGAAAGACTAGTTTTCTCTGACACACACAGACTTTAATAGCAGAAGTACTATTTCTAGTAAACATCAAAGCTGTATGTTTATGATACAAAAAACTGGAATTCAGAACATAGCACTGTTGGACATAGACGTGTTCCTTCCTATTGTTTGTCAAAGTGAAAACCTGCAAAGATATGGAAAGGCTTAAGTTTAATTATAGCTATCCAAGATGCAAATATCCCCATCATTCCATTATGCACTGTGATAAATAGGAATGTGGACACTAAAAGTACCGTATTGTTTGGACTATAGGACCCTCCTGACCATAAGACGCACCTAGATTTAGAGGACTAAAACCAGGGAGAAAAAAATATATACTAAACCTGGTGCATCCATGGTGAAGAGGCATCTTGTGGATTAGGCCCCCTTTGTACCTTATGCCCCCTTGTGTCTCCCTGTGTCCTTCTCTGTCTTCCTTGTGCCCTCCTGTGTCCCCCATGCATCCTCCTCTGTCCTCTATTCCCCTTGTGTCCTCCTCTATTCCTCTTTGTGTCTCCCTGTGTCCTCCTCTGCATGGGCACAGTACAAGGAGTCCCCAACATAGCGGCAGGTTGGAGGTTTGTATTGGCAGACATTCACAAGTTCACATTTGGACTATGAGATGCAGTGACTTTTTTCCCCCACTTTTGGGGGGAGAAAAAGTGAGTCTTATAGTCCAAAAAATACAGTATATAAATGTAAATTAGGCCTAGGAGCCACTAGCACTGCTTTTCTAAGTGCCTGTGGTTTATAAAGCTCTTGCTAATGTAATGCTATGGGTATTTTTGTTTTAAATAACATCCCTCAAGTGGGATCATACTCAGCATTATATTAGCAAGAGCTTTTTAAATCACAAGCACTTAGAAAAGTGCTGCTTGTGGGTCCTAGGCCTTAGGATGGAAACTATCACCCAGAATGGTTATTTGAACTATAGCAGAGCTTTCATACGTAGAATATAAATATAAGGATACCAGTAACTATGACCCCCTTGAAGTCCCCTAGATATTTGCAGAATTATATTTAGGCCTCAATTCACGGAGCATTATCAAACGTTTATCAAACACTTTATCAAACGTTTGATAATTTACCTCATGGGTAAAACCTCATTTTAAATTCACTAAGGTGTTATATATTTATCGAATGTTTTACCGATAAAACGTTCAATAAATATATAACACCTTAGTGAGATTTTACCCATGAGGTAAATTATGAAACGTTTGATAAAGTGTTTGATAAACGTTTGATAATGCTCCGTGAATTGAGGCCATAGGCTCCAAACTAGCTTGCATAATGAAAAACAGACCAAGAGAGCGATCATCAGAACATCTCCTTACATACAACCACCAACTATCAAACAACTGCCTGAAGGTCCCTCAGTGACCCAGGAGAAAATGTCTCCCTGTCTACAGATGCCTTGTAACACCTGCAAATGAATCTGCTACAGATTGGCTAGTTATACCCCATAAGCAGAAGATAGAACCAAAGATAAAGCGATAATTGTACTGCAAATGGTCCATTGTGGTCTACCCAACTGCATACATGAGATGTCCAAACACGAGACTATATGGCAGACCAAGAACAACCCTATGTCCGTGAATACATTAGCATTAATTTAATAGTTATGGAAATGCAGATACAATAATGATCTCAAGGCGTCCAGGAATTTTAAAATACAAGGGAGCAAGGAATTTCTAATCAAGTTCAAAGTACAAATAAATACTCTAAAATGTGACCTAAACAAAGTCAGGAGCTTTATGTGGGGACGATATCAGGACATCTCATCACAGTGCACAAATAAAAGGTAAAATGTGACTCTACATGTCCAAACTGCAACAAATTCTCATCAGTGTACACTTGTCACCTCGGAAGGACTCAAGCTACAGGCAAAACCAGCTCAGAAGGTGCTAATTATACCTTCCTTCCCAGGTGGCTCTAGTTCAAGTCTGTAATTACTGACCAGTGTGTACATACTAAATATTGACTTGAAGGAGAGAATACTAATTATGGTAGTTATTTTGTGCTTATTCCTTCTTCTGTGTCCTTGTTAGGGCAAGTTAGCTTATTATGAGATTTAGGTTTTTTTGCTCATCACTAGATAGGGCAAAATATATCACTAAAATATAAATGATTGTGATAATTCATACTTTCATAAATAGGAGAAAGTATATTGAATAACAAATAGACTGTACAAACATTTAACAGTGTGTCTTATTAAAGCCTTATCCATACATTTATGTGTTGTTGCTGGAAAATCCTCTAGATTGTAAGCTCGCGGGGCAGGGACCTCCTCCTGTTGTTTCTTATTTTGCTGTAGTTTACCAAATTAATGTGTACCAACTTTTGTGATTTCTCAATCCACACATTAATTATAAATGTATTTGTACTTATACTACCGGATGTCATGATTGTACAGTGTCTTGAATTGCTATGTATATGTCCCCCAATATTTGTTTTGTGACAGTTTAAGAGCAATAGCTGGACAGCACTGCTTGACTGTTCTGTGACTGGGGGGGGGGGGGGGCTTGTGACCAGCCCAATGATCACTAACAATCGTCTTAGGTGATGAAAATCTAACATACATATGTAGCATTAGTTTAAAGACAGTGGTTTATATTTGCTCAGGAAACGAATCAAAAGCTAGGTACACACAGGATGAATGTGCTTTATATCAATCGGAACTCAGTACCTTGGGCGACAGTTCAGGAAGATTCTGTACAGTCCTGTAGGTTTGCGACACGTTTGTTGCTATGGAGAAGGTAGGTGGGCTGATAGAGTGGGCGGGGAGAGAGCAATGCCCTCAGCCACCACTCAGCCATGTCGATATGTAATATATTTAATTTTGCTATGCTGACATTTACATGTTGAAGTACTTGCACATGCGCATTTTTGCAACCTTAAAGTCACAATTGTTTATTCCTCAAATCTTCTCTGTGTGTTACACTGCACACCATCACAAATGCAACAGTAGGGGAAAGCTGTAAACAAGCATGTTGTCCGGTAACACACAACATTGCTTGCATCATTCTGAAGAATTCTGCCAGGCCACACTGCTAACGTGATGATGTGAACATCTCATTACAATATAATCGCGTTAGAAAATGTAATTATATTGTCTGATATACTGCAACGTGTCAGTTTGAAAGTAGCCAATGAGTTTATCCTCAATGTAGCATATGGTCAAAGTTTACCTAACTGAAATTACATTGGGAAATATTGATTGTTTAACGACTTCTATTATTTTATTTATTGTATTTATTAAGCGCCAACATATTACGCAGCGCTGGACATTAGTTTAGGTTACAGACAATATTTAGGGGTGACATACAGCAATATGACAATACAGGAATACAAGAAAAACCAGATCATGCAGCACAGTATGAGTACAAGGTTATGCTTAGTCAGTCACTGGTTGGGAGCATGGAGATTAGGCAAGTGAGGTTCACTCAAGTGCATAGCATGCGTTCACAGTAGTGGAGGTGCATGATTGGGTAGGACACAAAAAGAGGACCCTGCCAAAAGGCTTACAATCTAGAGGGCAAGGTAAGGACACGAGAGGTAGGGGACCAGAGTTCAGCTGTAGGTTTAGAGCACTTGTGAGGGGTAGTAGGCCAGAGTGAAAAAGTGAATTTTGAGGGCCTTCTTGATGATGTTGAAGGATGGGGCTGCCCTAATGGGTGGAGGTAGGGATTTCCATAGTGTATATTACTTGATATATTTCAGTAGAATTTAAAGATAGATTGTAGTGTCACCGCTAGCTTTGTAATGCTTGAGGTAGCGAAGCGGGTAATTTGGGCACTTGTGTACCCCTGGTAATTTGAGCGCACTGTTAATTGCACCTATAATGTATAATTTTTTATTTTATAAGTTTGATATAAGTGAACGCCGGAAGGTGATAAATAGCGGTGAGGAGCTGGTGAAGATACATGCGGAGCAACAGATAGCGGCGGTAGGGGTAAATGAAACAGCGCACATTAGCACTAATAATGTTAGGCTAGGCGGGGTTTAGAGTTAGAAGTAGGTAGTGGTGGGCTCATGAGTCCGCAAGGACTCAAATTGCCTCAAGTCTGCGGCTGGGAGAGAGGGGGTTACTTACCCATAAGTCCGATGTCTTTTATGCGTTTTGTAACGAACGGTGGAGCACAGAGAGGATCTGATTACCGGTGATCTGCAGTATCACTGGGAATACAGATGTATACCTGATTATAAGTGATCTGCAGTATCACCGATAATCCGATATACCAGCTAACCTCTGTACACCTGAGTAGAGTGTAGTGTTTGGTATAACCAGAGGCGTAGCAATAGGGGGTGCAGAGGTAGCGACCGCATCGGGGCCCTTGGGCCAGAGGGGCCCCGAAGGGCCTTCCCTCAACTACAGAATTAGCTCTCTATTGGTCCGGTGCTCATAATAATCATTTCTATAGATACTTTGAATAGTGGCAATAATTAACAAACTGTTCCTCATCCCCTTCTTGCACCTCTGACACTGTAGTTGCCATTGGCAGGTTTTGGTGCACCGTATCAATTGTTATGTATAGAGTGCTTGGGGGGCCCCAATGTAAAACTTGCATCGGGGCCCACAGCTCCTTAGCTACGCCACTGGGTATAACAGTAACACTTAGAGGGCTGAGCCTCAGTGCAGTGAGGAGTACTGCACGGCTTCCTTCCGAAGACCTGAACTCTCCAAAGCGGGAGGAGTCAGGCTGCGAGTAGGAAGGTAGTCTGAAAGTGACACTCAGGAGGAAGTGTCCCTAACAGGACGGGGAACCGCCTCCAATAGTGAGGTCGGTTCTCGAGGTCGGACAAGCCAGGTCGTAAACACACGGACAGATAAAGTACAGATTCATAAGGCAGAGGCGGAGTCAAGGTACAGGCAGAGTTCGGCAACAGGGTATCAGAAATATCGAGGTACAAGATCAGGAGGCAGAAACAGAGTCTAAGGACGAGCCAAGGTTCGGCAACAGAGTATCAGAAATATCGAGGTACAAGGTCAGAGTTCAGGAGGATAATCAGGCAGGCAAAAAGTCATAACAGATAATCACAATCAAACTAGTACTTTAGCTATCAACAGAATCTAGCTAAGTGTAGGATTACAGCTCCAGCTGGTCCCGGCACACTTGCGGATCTGACTACGGATCTGGGTGCTCCCACATATGTGATCGCAACGCCAGACAAAGAGCAAGTGAACAGCCAGCAGTATATATACACAAGGACCTCTCCAGGACCTCCCTAATTGCTGGACCAATGAGAGTTGTGGAAAATGTCAGCTGACCCGTCTGGTCAGCTGACTCACTTCTGGCTGTTATTTAAACTCAGCCTCTGTGCGCGTGCGCGTGTCACTCTGAATCTTGGTGGACTATCAGTCCCAGCCACACCAGTACTGTTTTGCAATGTATCTAGTGAACTGAGTGCGGAAGCCGCCTCCAATGCGGATTCCGCCGTTCCCAATGCGGATTCCGCCGCTCTGCCTATGCGGCATGCGGCGTTTTTTCTGCGTTGTGACGCCATGCTGGACGCGGAAACAGCCGCCTCACCTTGAGAGACAGCGGCTTTTCCGCGTTTCATCACAGTACTCCCCCCCTCCCCCCCCCCCCGAGGAGTGGACTCCGGACAACTCCTACCAGGTTTCTCGGGGTGTAAGGCGTGAAACTCTTTCCTCAACTCATCCGTATGCATGCGAGTCCCCGGTACCCACTGTCTCTCTTCAATGCCATACCCCTTCCAGTGTACCAGATACTGTACCGAGTTCTGAACAATGCGAGAGTCCAAAATTTTCTCTATTTCGTACTCAGGTTGACTATCCACCAGGACAGGAGGAGGAGGAGTAGGGCCCACATGGACTGCTGGTTTGAGCAGGGATACGTGAAATGACCTCACCCCACGCATGCTGGTGGGGAGATCAACGGTATAAGTGACGTTGTTAATCTTTTTCGTTACCAGAAACGGACCGACAAACCTGGAGCCCAATTTGTCTGAGGGCTGTTTCAGGGCCAAATGACGTGTGGATACCCAAACCAAGTCTCCTGGCTGGAAGCGCCACTCCACCGAACGTCTTTTGTCAGCTTGACCCTTCTGACTCAAAAATTGCTCCAACGACTGGTTGATTCTCTCCGTTTGACCATTGGTCTGTGGGTGGTAGCCCGATGAAAAGGACAGCTTCATGCCCATTTGTTGGCAGAATGCCCTCCAGAATCTAGAAACGAACTGGACTCCCCGATCCGACACTATGTTCTCCGGAATGCCGTGCAGCCGGAACACATGTGTAATAAATAAGTCGGCCAATTCCTGGGCCGAGGGGAGTCCTTTCAAGGGCACAAAATGGGCCATTTTACTGAAACGGTCGACTACCACCCAAATGACCGACATACCTTCTGACCTGGGAAGCTCACCCACAAAATCCATGGACAAATGAGTCCATGGCTCACTCGGGGTGGGTAAAGGCTGCAAGGTACCCACAGGTGCCAGCCGGGAGGGTTTACTCTTTGCGCACACTGCACACTCCCTAACAAACTCCTTGCAGTCTGCTGCCAAAGAAGGCCACCAAGCACACCTGGACACTAGATCCTGAGTTCTAGATGCCCCAGGGTGTCCCGCATTCTTGTGAGAATGAAACATCTGCAACGTGCGGAGACGAAAGGGTAGGGGTACAAACATCACCCCTTCAGGTTTCCCTTCGGGGACATCCTGCTGAAAAGGCCTCAGGGTCTCTGTCCAGTCCTCCCAAGTCTCAGTTGCCGCTAGCACTAGCCTCTGTGGGATAATGGACTCGGGGGCAGGAGGCTGGGCTGTCTCTGGCTCAAAACATCTGGACAGGGCATCTGCCTTAATGTTTTTACTGCCCGGGGTGTACGTAATAATGAACCTGAACCTTGAAAAAAATAACGACCATCGAGCCTGATGGGGACTTAAAGGGACTCCGAGCAGTGCAGAAACTATGGAAAGATGCATATAATTTTAAAGCTCTCTTTCTCCTCTTTCCAATGATATATAAACCACCACCCTACGTCTTTTAGTTTTCACTATTTTCGCGATTGAAATTGCCGCGGCCGCGATTTCGATCGCGAAAATAGAGAAAACTAAAAGGCGTAGGGCAACGATTTAGGTGTCGTCAGAAAGAGGAGAAAGAGAGCTTTAAAATGATATCCATCAAGCCATAGTTATATTGTATTACACAGGACGACACTTTCCCCAGTGTCAGCAGCTCCATTCTGCTGAATGCAGCTGCTGACTTTGACAAAAAGTCGCCCTGTGTAATACAATATAACTATGGCTTGATGGATATCATTTTAAAGCTCTCTTTCTCCTCTTTCTGAAGACACCTAAATCGTTGCCCTACGCCTTTTAGTTTTCTCTATTTTCGCGATCGAAATCGCGGCCGCTGCAATTTCAATCGCGAAAATAGCGAAAACTAAAAGGCGTAGGGTGGCGGTTTATATATCATTGGAAAGAGGAGAAAGAGAGCTTTAAAATGATGTGCATCTTTCCATAGTTTCTGCACTGCTCGGAGTCCCTTTAACCTCTTAGCCCCCTCGATATATTCCAGGTTTTTGTGATCAGTGTGTACTGTAATCGTATGCTCTGCTCCTTCCAGCCAGTGACGCCACTCCTCAAAGGCAAGTTTAATGGCAAGGAGCTCTCTGTTGCCTATATCGTAGTTTCTCTCTGCCGGAGAGAACCTACGATAAAAATAGGCACAGGGATGTAATCTTCCCTGCAACCCTGATCGCTGAGACAGCACAGCCCCTACCCCGACCTCTGAGGCGTCCACCTCAACAATAAAGGGGTAAGAAGTGTCAACGTGCCTCAGAATGGGTGCCGAGCAAAACAAGTCTTTCAGAGTGGAGAATGCTCGTAGAGCTTCTGGGGTCCAGTGGTTAGTATCTGCCCCTTTTTTCGTAAGACAGGTGAGGGGTGAAATGACCGTGGAATACCCCTTTATGAATCTTCTGTAATAGTTTGCAAAGACTAAAAACCGCTGTAAAGATTTTAACCCCACGGGTTGGGGCCACTCTAACACAGCAGAGACTTTGGCGGGGTCCATACACAGGCCCATGGTGGAAATAATGTACCCCAGAAAGGCGACAGATGTTACTTCAAAAATACACTTCTCAAGTTTGGCGTAAAGTGAGTTTTGCCTTAGTTTGTTGAGTACAAATTTCACATGCGTTCTGTGCTCAGAGAGGTTGTTGGAGAAAACAAGTATATCATCTAGATAGACCAGAACAAATCTCCCCAACACCTCTCTGAAGACCTCGTTGATGAGTTCCTGAAAAACGGCCAGGGCATTACATAACCCAAAGGGCATCACCAGGTACTCGTAATGCCCGTCTGGTGTGTTAAAGGCCGTTTTCCACTCATCACCCTTTCTTATGCGTACCAGGTTGTACGCGCCCCGCAAATCCAGTTTTGAAAAGATCTTAGCGTCCGTGACCTGCGTAAATAAATCGTCTATCAGGGGTAATGGATAGCGGTTCTTTACCGTGATTTGATTTAGTCCCCGGTAATCGATACAGGGCCGCAGGCCCCCGTCTTTCTTTTTAACGAAAAAGAAACCTGCTCCAGCAGGTGATCGGGACGGGCGAATGAAACCCTTGGCCAAATTCTCATGGATATATTCTTGCAAAGCCAACTTTTCTGGCCCAGATAAATTGTACAAATGACCCCGAGGGGGCATACAACCTGAACGGATATCAATGGGGAAATCAAAAGAGTGATGTGGAGGTAATTTGTCTGCTGCCTTGGGACAGAATACATCAGAATATTCCAAATATTGCTCAGGTACCCCCTGTACATGAACCCTGGTTTGGCCTAGTGTCACCTTCCCTAAACATTGCTGAAAGCAGTGTGCTGACCAAGAAATTAGTTGGCCGGTGGCCCAATCGATGTGTGGAGAATGAAGGTACAACCACGGCATGCCGAGTATAATGGTGGAAGTAGTCATATGCAACACAAAGAATTGTAATTTCTCCCAGTGCAGAACCCCTATGGTGACTCCCACCTCTGGTGTCTGAGACAGTGGGTGATTCCCTTGCAGAGGAGAGTCATCCACTGCCGTAACCTGGATGGGTGGTTGTACTGGAGTGAGCGGAATACCTAATTTCTTAGCAAACTCAAAATCCATAAAATTTGCCGCGGAGCCTGAATCGATAAAGGCTTCCGTGACCTCGGTCTTATCTTCCCACGTAACGGTGCAGGGAAGAAGCAACAGTTTTTCTTCTAAGGGTAAAAGTCGGACGCCCAGGGTGTTACCCCCTACCACTCCTAGGCGGTAGCGTTTTCCCGGCTTATTAGGGCAGTTTCGTACTATATGCCCCCCTTCAGCGCAATACAGACACAGCTGTTCGGTCATTCACCGTCTTCACTCCACCTGGGTCAATTTTGACCGACCAATCTGTATCAGCTCGGATGGAAGCAAGACCGGAGAAGACGAAACAGTAGGAGGTGGAGTCACTGGGGCCGTGGTGTAAGACACCCTTCTGACACGGGAACTACCCCTGGTCTGTCTTTGGTAGCACAGCCTGCGGTCGATTCGGATGGCCGCTGAGATGGCCTCATCGACTGTTCTGGGCTCGGGCTGACTTAACATCATATCCGAGACCTCATCGGACAGCCCTGACAAGAAACAATCTAACAGGGCATAAGTGTCCCACCTGGCCGTAACTGACCACCTCCTAAACTCGGCCGCGTAATCTTCGACCGGACCTTCGCCTTGACGCAAAAGCTTGAGCTTCCGCTCAGAAGTCGAGGCAAGGTCTGGAGTTCTGTAACGAACGGTAGAGCACAGAGAGGATCTGATTACCGGTGATCTGCAGTATCACTGGGAATACAGATGTATACCTGATTATAAGTGATCTGCAGTATCACCGATAATCCGATATACCAGCTAACCTCTGTACACCTGAGTAGAGTGTAGTGTTTGGTGTAACAGTAACACTTAGAGGGCTGAGCCTCAGTGCAGTGAGGAGTACTGCACGGCTTCCTTCCGAAGACCTGAACTCTCCAAGGCGGGAGGAGTCAGGCTGCGAGTAGGAAGGTAGTCTGAAAGTGACACTCAGGAGGAAGTGTCCCTAACAGGACGGGGAACCGCCTCCAATAGTGAGGTCGGTTCTCGAGGTCGGACAAGCCAGGTCGTAAACACACGGACAGATAAAGTACAGATTCATAAGGCAGAGGCGGAGTCTAGGTACAGGCAGAGTTCGGCAACAGGGTATCAGAAATATCGAGGTACAAGATCAGGAGGCAGAAACAGAGTCTAAGGACGAGCCAGGGTTCGGCAACAGAGTATCAGAAATATCGAAGTACAAGGTCAGAGTTCAGGAGGATAATCAGGCAGGCAAAAAGTCATAACAGATAATCACAATCAAACTAGTACTTTAGCTATCAACAGAATCTAGCTAAGTGTAGGATTACAGCTCCAGCTGGTCCCGGCACACTTGCGGATCTGACTACAGATCTGGGTGCTCCCACATATGTGATCGCAACGCCAGACAAAGAGCAAGTGAACAGCCAGCAGTATATATACACAAGGACCTCTCCAGGACCTCCCTAATTGCTGGACCAATGAGAGTTGTGGAAAATGTCAGCTGACCCGCCTGGTCAGCTGACTCACTTCTGGCTGTTATTTAAACTCAGCCTCTGTGCGCGTGCGCGTGTCACTCTGAATCTTGGTGGACTATCAGTCCCAGCCACACCAGTACTGTTTTGCAATGTATCTAGTGAACTGAGTGCGGAAGCCGCCTCCAATGTGGATTCCGCCGTTCCCAATGCGGATTCCGCCGCTCTGCCTATGCGGCATGCAGCGTTTTTACCGCGTTGTGACGCCATGCTGGACGCGGAAACAGCCGCCTCACCTTGAGAGACAGCGGCTTTTCCGCGTTTCATCACACGTTTCAAACGTCTTACACCTTACCTATTGGACCCGTTGCAAGACTCACTACCGCGCACTTCCTCCTTCAAGCCGGAAGGAGGAAGTGCGCAGTAGTGAGTCTTACAACAAAGACGTTTGAAACGCATACAAGACAGCGGACCTATGGGTAAGTAACCCCTCTCTCTCAGCCGCACACCGGAGGCAATTAAGCCTCATTTAACCACTTGCTGACCGCCCACAGCCGATGGGCGGCGGCAAAGGTTGGGCCCAAACGACCGCAATACGCCCATCGGCGGTGGCGGGCGTGGTTATGCGGTGATCGCATCATTCGTGGGGTCTCCTGATCACCCCCCACACTTTCAGATCCTCCCCAGCCCCCCCCCTCCTGTGTACTGTATACATCTATCCTCCCCTGTAATCACCCGTCAATCACCATCTGTCACTGCCACCTATCAGATCAGACCCTAACCTGCCTCTTACGGGCATCTGATCACCCACCCACATCATCAGATCGCCCACAGACCCACCCTCAGATCACCTCCAAATTGCATTGTTTACATCTGTTCTGCCATCTAATCGCCCACTGATCACCCATCAATCACCCCCTGTCACTGCTACCCATCAGATCAGACCCCTATCTGCCCCTAGGGCACCCAATCACTCGCCCACACCCTCAGAACGACCTTAGACACCCCCAGACCTCCCCCCTGTGTACTGTATATCTCTATTCTCCCCTGTAATCACCTGTCAATCACCCCGTCACCACCTGTCACTGCCTCCCATCAGATCAGACCCTAACCTGCCTCTTACGGGCATCTGATCACCCACCCACACCATCAGATCGCCCCCAGACCCACCCTCAGATCACCTCCAAATTACATTGTTTACATCTGTTCTGCCATTTAATCACCCACTGATCACCCATCAATCACCCCCTGTCACTGCTACCCATCAGATCAGACCCCTATCTGCCCCCAGGGCACCCAATCACTCGACCCACACCCTCAGAACGACCTCAGACCTCCCCCGTGTGCTGTATACATCTATTCTCCCCTGTAATCACCTGTCAATCACCCCGTCACCACCTGTCACTGCCACCCATCAAATCAGACCCTAACCTGCCTCTTACGGGCATCTGATTACCCTCCCACACCATCAGATCGCCCACAGACCCACCCTCAGATCACCTCCAAAGTACATTGTTTACATCTGTTCTGCCATCTAATCACCCACTGATCACCCATCAATCACCCCCTGTCACTGCTACCCATCAGATCAGACCCCTATCTGCCCCCAGGGCACCCAATCACTCGACCCACACCCTCAGAACGACCTCAGACCTCCCCCGTGTGCTGTATACATCTATTCTCCCCTGTAATCACCTGTCAATCACCCCGTCACCACCTGTCACTGCCACCCATCAAATCAGACCCTAACCTGCCTCTTACGGGCATCTGATCACCCACCCACACCATCAGATTGCCCGCAGACCCACACTCAGATCACCTCCAAAGTGCATTGTTTACATCTGTTCTGCTATCTGATCACCCATCAATCACCCCCTGTCACTGCTACCCATCAGATCAGACCCTAATCTGCCCCTTGGGCACCCAATAACCTGCCCACACCCTCAGAACGCCCTCAGACCCCAGCCCTGATCATCTTGCCAGTGCATTGCTTGCATCTATTCCCTACTCTAATCACACCTTGAGACACCTATCAATCACCTCCTGTCACCACCTGTCACCCCCTAGCACACCTACCCATCAGATCAGGCCCTAATTTGCCCTGTGTGGGCTCCTGATCACTCAGCCAAACCCTCAGATCCCTCTC
This sequence comes from Hyperolius riggenbachi, assembly GCF_040937935.1. NCBI lineage: Eukaryota > Metazoa > Chordata > Amphibia > Anura > Hyperoliidae > Hyperolius > Hyperolius riggenbachi. The sequence goes on along the minus strand of NC_090647.1, from coordinate 145,509,889 downwards.
AGACCCCCTTCCGATCACCTCCCCAGTGCATTGATTGCATCTATTTTCCCCTCTAATCACCCCCTGAGACACCCATCAATCACATGCCCATGTTCTCTGCTGCCATGTCCAGGTCACGATTTGAGAACATCCTGCGCTTCCTGCAATTCAGTGCCAATACAACCTGTCATCTAAGAGGCCACCCTGCTTATGACCGGTTCCTCAAAATTCGCCCCCTCATAGACCACCTGTCATCAAAATTTGCAGATGCTTATACCCCTGAACAGTCATTTTGAGGCATTTGTTTTCCAGACTACTCACGGTTTTGGGCCCCTAAAATGCCAGGGCAGTATAGGAACCCCACAAGTGACCCCATTTTAGAAAAAAGACACCCCAAGGTATTCCGTTAGGTGTATGACGAGTTCATAGAAGATTTTATTTTTTGTCAAAAGTTAGCGGAAATTGATTTTTATAGTTTTTTTCACAAAGTGTAAATTTCCGCTAACTTGTGACAAAAAAAAATCTTCTATGAACTCACCATACTCCTAACAGAATACCTTGGGGTGTCTTCTTTCTAAAATGGGGTCACTTGTGGGGTTCCTATACTGCCCTGGCATTTTAGGGGCCCTAAACCGTGAGGAGTAGTCTAGAAACCAAATGCCTCAAAATGACCTGTGAATAGGACGTTGGGCCCCTTAGCGCTCCTAGGCTGCAAAAAAGTGTCACACATGTGGTATCGCCATACTCAGGAGAAGTAGTATAATGTGTTTTGTGGTGTATTTTTACATATACCCATGCTGGGTGGGAGAAATCTCTCTGTAAATGGACAATTGTGTGTAAAAAAAAAAAAAAAAAATTGTCATTTACAGAGATATTTCTCCCACCCAGCATGGGTATATGTAAAAATACACCACAAAACACATTATACTACTTCTCCTGAGTACCACATGTGTGACACTTTTTTGTACCCTAACTGCGCTAAGGGGCCCAAAGTCCAATGAGTACCTTTAGGATTTTGGCTGAAGGTGTAATGGTTAAGGGCTCTGCATCTGACACAGGAGACCAGGGTTCGAATCTCAGCTCTGCCTGTTCAGTAAGCCAGCACTAATTCAGTAGGAGACCTTTGGCAAGTCTCCCTTACACTGCTACTGCCAATAGAGCGCGCCCTAGTGGCTGCTGCTCTGCTCTGGCGCTTTGAGTCCGCAAGGAGAAAAGCGCAATATAAATGTTATTTGTCTTGTCTTGTCATTTTACAGGTCATTTTGAGACATTTGGTTTCAAGACTACTCCTCACGGTTTAGGGCCCCTAAAATGCCAGGGCAGTATAGGAACACCACAAGTGACCCCATTTTAGAAAGACGACACCCCAAGGTATTCCGTTAGGAGTATGGTGAGTTCATAGAAGATTTTATTTTTTGTCACAAGCTTAGGATCACTGTGTCACTACTGTGTTATACTTTAGACTAGTTCCAGGGTGTTGTGACCACGGACCTCACACCCAAGCTTAGGATTACTGTGTCATTACTGTGTTATGCTTTAGACCAGTTCCAGGGTGTTGTGACCAAGGACCTCACACCCAAGCATAGGATACTGTGTTATTCTTTAGACTAGTCCCTGGGTGTCGAGACCAAGATCCTCACACCCTAGACTAGGATTGTGTTTTATATATGTTATAACCATTTGCTCGGGTGTTGCCGACCTGGCCTGCCCGACCCTTCTGGCTGTCACTCATCCCTTGAGTGTTCAGTCTGTCTGTACTACCCGTGACACTATTCCACCAAGTGCCAGTTAGCTGCAAGGACCTCTTGCTCATCAGAGAGTCCTTCCTGCAGTACAGCCAGTGGCCTCTCTCCCATTGGAGCCCCCTGGCTGCAGTACAGTCTGATTTCCAGTTCCAGGGAATCACTGGCTGCCAGATTATCTCTATCTCCTCTCTCAAGGAGATAGTCGCTGCACAGTCCAGGGCCACCTGCCCCTCAGGTGGTTCCTGGCCGAGCTGCTCGTATCTCCCGCCTCTCGGGAGATAGCATACAGTTACACTTAACACTTATACTTTATTAGGTGTCCAGAGGTTAGCCATACTTGTATTGTTGGTGATGCTGCAGATCATCCATAGTCAGGTATACATCTGTGTTGTTGATGATTCTGCAGATCATCAATAATCAGATTCTCTCTGTGTGCTGACACCAATTGTTACAGTTGTATGACCGAGCAATAAACTGTTAAAGCTGCAGTGGTCTGAATGGAAAAAAAAGGCTCTGGTCCTTAAGGGGTAAAAAGACTGTGGTCCTTAAGTGGTTAAATCACGAATTCCCATGCCTGTCGGTGGTTAGTGTTAGGAGTCGCTAGAGAGGAGGGTTGGTGTAAGGCAGGTTACGTAAAGCAATAGTAGAATACTGGTAAAATTACCAATATTTTACTATCCGCATTAACCAACGCTTAATAAACAATATCGGTAATACTGCCAATATTCTGCTAGCCGCTTCACTCGGCACTTACATTTGCACATGCCCTTTTTTAGTGTATGCTGATGTAGACTTATGTAACACCGACAATCCCATGCCATGCTACTTATCCCTGCCTTCCATTGGATTAATAAAAGAACTGGCATTCCTTATTTATTGATATTTTGAAAAAATATATATATATATCAAAGGTGTTCGTTTTTAACAGATTTTCACTCAATTCTATGCAAATGTATGCAGCTTGAAAACGGGCCAATCAGATTTTACCTTGGTGGACTCTGATTGGACCATTTTTAAGATGAATACATGTGCATAATCCTGCATAAACACAGAATTATTTGCATTTCATTAATCATTCCTAATGTCTTCCATGAGGCATATAATCAGAATGCAAAAATGTCAATCCAAACTAGCATTACAACAGATTATTACCATTTTATGTATTCTCCATGGCCTCCATAAATAGACAACTTAAGGTTGCATTCACAGTGGGACGTTATTGTCCTGCGTTATAAAGTCATCATAACACAGGTTAACGCACTGTAGTGTTAAGCCTATGCTACATTCACGTTGCGTTGTACATGTTGCGTTATAGTAACTCAGTACTTGCAGTGCGTTACCTCTAAACGCAGACATTAAACAGATACAGAGGCATACTTTTCATTGACTGTATGCTCCACTGTACCTACTGTATGCCACGATAACGCAGCATTGTAATGCTGTGTTGAGACTTTAATGTCACATTACAACGCAATGTCCCACTGTGAATATGCCCTGATATGTAAGATTTTCCAAGAGCTGGCAACGTTTTTTTTTCTTAGATGACCACTAAGAATGGATTACCACAGTTAATAACCATGACTGAAAATGTGGGTTAACAGCCCGCTCCCCCCTTTTAGCTTTTCTCATGTCATGCTTTTTTTCCACAACATCCTTCAATAGGCCAATATCACTGATTTCATGCTACATTTACTGGCAATTACTCTGCTCCATAGCACAGCTGTTCATGTGATAACTACTTTGATTGTGAAGCTACACACACACACACACACACACACACACACACACACACACACACACACACACACACACACACACACACACACACACACACACACACACACACACACACACACACACACACACACACACACACACACACACACACACACACACACACACACACACACACACACACACACACACACACACACACACACACACACAAAACAGACGTCTGTCTGACACTGTTGTTGCTGCTGAAAATCTATTATTATTATTATTATTATTAGTAGTACAAATGCCGGCAGTCTCCCAGTGATTCATTGAGTTAAACACTACTTAAAAAGGAACTCCAGCCTAAACAAACATACTGTCATTAAGTTACATTAGTTATGTTAATTAAAATAGATAGGTAATATAATCTCTTACCCACACTGTTTTAAAAGAACAGGCAAATGTTTGATTTCATGATGGCAGCCATCTTTTTGGTTGAAAGGAGCTGACAGGGAGCATGAGACTCAGTTCCAACTGTCCTGTGTCCTGAGCACCTCTCCCAGTTGCTAGACAACGTGAATAACAACATAGGAAATCCCATCATGCTCTGCACAGCATCAGGGAAAAAAAAACCTGGCTTTGATGAGTGGAGCTTAGCTAAAAATGCAGCTAAAAATGATGCTTTGGTAAGAAAAACAAAGTTCTGACGCTGTGAAACTGTTAAAGAAACACCAATCCCTTCTAATCTGCCACCATTACCATTCGGGGAATAGTCGCATCCGATGGCTTGAAATATGGTGAACAGACTAACGCCAAAGATTTGTCGCACCGCTGCCGACAATGTGACGGAATGCGGTCACCCTCCAATTCCTGTTCCCTTTTCTGCAATTTACCATTCAGCCTCAGACTTGAGAGACTCCTGAAGGCAGTCAGCACTGCAGGCAAAGTAATATTTTGGATTGGTTGGTGAGTCCACACACAGTCGTTTCGATTGTATGTACAATCCATACAATCTGTGATCTCATATAGAGACCAGATCGCTGCCACTAATCCGTAATAAGCGTGCGAATACGCTAAGTGTAGGAATCCTGTAGGAAAAAGGGTTAATTCGACCACCTTTTTTAGAGATAGCAAAAATAACAATATGAATATCAAAACAGTTATGGTAATGTTTCTCTCAGGAGACGGGAACCGTTGCAGAGCCTTCAGAACAAGCACTTAGACAAACAATTTTTTATCGTTTATTTTAAAAAATAATGCATAAACTAAATATGGCAATTGACTCAAATGGATACAGTAAAAATAGTAAAGATTAAAAGTGAAAATAATATATTAGTATAATGTCTTGAGCAGTTTGTGTGAGGTTACTGTGCTCTTAATCTTGAGCAGTTTGTGTGAGGTTACTGTGCTCTTAATCTTGAGTAGTTTGTGTGAGGTTACTGTGCTCTTTGCGATGGTGAGTCCAAACGGAAGATATAATAGTCCAATTATGGAAAGTTCTGTGGATAGGAGTCCGTGGATAGCAGCCACTCCTAGATGGTATATGGATGGCAAAATAAGGACTCCCCTCACAGCCTGTGTCCAGTCATTTAACCCTTTCTCCGCTCGAGGGTAGAGTTTGTAATGGGGAGATGGGCCATTCTGCTACATGCCCCCAGCTCCACCCTCTGTCATGTCGGGCAGGAAAGAATATGAAATATCTTTGTACTTGGCAAAATAAATGACTCTGATATATGTCACCAGTATATCTGATGCTACAACATTGATGCCTAACGCTGTATAGATGCATTGCTAGTTCTGTTACTATAGTGGAAAGTGGAGGGACAAAGAGTGACTCACGACGAAGTGGAAGGGGAAAGGAAAGAAGACAATATTGTCAAGCAGTATTTGGCCAATCTAGCCCGATAAATTCCCCGTCTGGCACAGTCGCGGGCCACTGCACGTGTACGGTCCCGGCCGCACGCACCCCCCAATCGTGCTCCCTTAGGTGGGAGCATTCAGCTCATAAAGATTGTAACTGCACCTGCGTAGAATGCTTCCTAGCCACGGAAGCGTGATCAGATGGTGCGTGTGGCCAGGATCGCGCATGGCTTCACAGTGGCACAACACAGGGGGCCAGATGGAATCCAAGGGACCAGACGGACTACAGAGGGCTGAAGGAAGGCGTGCGTATTAGTACGGCGTTGGTGAGTTGGGCGCAGGGCGAGACAAATGACAGCTCTCCCTGCTGCCGCTAAACTCCCAGGCGGTGTTAAATACAATGCCCCCTCCGAGTCATCCTAACTCAAAGGTAGGTGTAATAGCCCCAAATTACTCTTACACGCCATGTGCAGCATGATATTGCTAGACGCCCAGCACTGAGCGCTGAAATCACCTGCTTCGGGAGGAAGCCCCAGGTAAGTTAAAATCCTGAGGTGTCCTTCATCTCAGGTTTCCTTTAATCGTTGTAAGAACAAAATGGTGAGCTTCTTATATGAACTGATGGCGAAGTAAATATGTAATATTCATATGCAGGTACATCATGTGTTTAAATACTTTTACTCGATTCAGGTTAACTTTACCTGAACTTCAGAAATCCTTTGCAGAAACACAATGTGAAAAATCCATGTACTGTATACCTTTTATTTGCAAATGTCGTGGTGATTTTCAAAAGATATTTATATCTTCTTTTATTAGGTCTGTCTGTGCAGAACTGTAAAATGTGACTCCTCTTTAGCCTGGTACACACTTTCAATTATTATTGGCCAATAACTGACCAATTTTACCACTTATGTGTAGTTAGTTTGAGGGGTTACTAACACAATCTGCTCATGGCATTCAGTATATGTTGACCCTCATACAACATGGAGATGGTAAAATTGGTAAGTAATTGGCCAATCAAATGGAAATATGTACCAAGGATTAAGATAGCTTCAGGCCGGTATTAAATTTGAGGCAAGCATTGTAGTGCGATGCGCCGCCACCATCGCGATACACGGCCCAAAAATCGATTCGTATCACCCTGCGGCAGAGTGCACCAACAGGGTCATATGCATTACGCTGCCCCTTGCTTGCACGCCTTCCACCGCCCCTCACCCAGTGATGTACTCCCTGCTGGACAGGACGTACGTCACTGGGATTCCCAGCTTCTCAATCGTATTTGCTTCGCTCGGCGCATGCACGCCGCACCGTCACCACCAACAAATGTACATTTTTTTGCGTCACCCATTGGCTTCTATTCATTCCACCGCCGCCTTGCCAAGGAAGTCGCACAGTAATGCGCTGTTGACTTTGTGGTGGGTTGGAAACTTCTGGCACAACACGACGCAGTTGCTGTACTGGGCCCCACACACAATATTTTCTGTTGTGTTACCAAGCGTGCACAAAGGGTAATGAAAAAAGTGCCCAAGTGTAAAAGGGGCTTAAAGTGTACCTGAAGTGAGAGTAATATGGAGGCTGCCATCTTTATTCCAAGCTCTGTCTATATCCTAATGCAAACTACCTTTATCCTAATGCACAGCTTACACCAACCCTAGTACTGTCACAGTAACCTTCTTTACCCTGAGAATAAATAAATAATGCATCACCTAGTGTCAATTTTCATCAGCCACAAATACAAGAGGAACTGCAGTCCTTGCTGCAAGAATGAGGCTTCATTCTGCCTGGTTTACAGATTACATATGCTATAAACCAGTGGAGCTGGGTGAATTACTGTCTCACAATGGCAAAAAATAGCTAACAACATACTTTTGCATAACCATGGCTGCATGTAATAGTCCATCAGTATGCAGCCATGCATGCAGCAGGGAAATAATTGTTTACATGTTTTATTTCAGAAGAGTGGAAGGGATCACATACAAATGCCTTCTATACCACATTACATCCCTATATGGATACAGTAATTCCTGTCCTTGCTAGGTAAAGCCCCGCCCAACAGCACCAGGCCACCCAATCAGAGGCCAAGCCTCAAAACGTTCCAGAACTGGCGCTACACTAGAGTGGGTGTGTGTGTACGGTAATAAGATATGTATGTTAGTATCCGCGTGCTAACTCTCTATATATGGCGGTGGACAGCTGGCACCAAGCCAAACGCCTTCGCGAAGCGCATACTGTCCTTTGCGACGTGCTGTTTCTTACTAGGTAGGGCATGCTTCCTGCGCATGCGTGCTGCATCGTGAACTACAACACTATATGACCCTTCTCTAATCGGATTGGGTGTAGAGAAGACGAAAGGTCAACCTAGTCGCCTCTAGTAAGATGGCGGCGATGCGTGATTGCGTTCTGAAGGCGGCCAGTGACGTCGCCACCTGGAGGCGGGTCCAAGTCCTCCTTTTCAACCTTGTCCAGGCTGCGGCCTTCTAGGCGCCTTAGCTTCGCCAGCATCAGTAAGAGGCTGCAGCAGCTCCGGGCCCAGTGACGGCGTTCACCTTGTTCTACACACACCGGACTCCGAGCAGCAGCACGTGACCATGTCTCTCATCACCGCTGGACGCCTGTGCACCCGAATCCTCGGAGCTAAGGTGAGGAGATGCCGGGGTGTCTGAGCTGGTGCTGTCTGTATGCTGCTGGTGCGGGGCTGTGTGCTCTGCAATGCTATAGTCTGGCCGCATCTCCCTTCCCTCAGCCCACCTCCGCCCGTCTACCTGCCCTCCCCCCAACTCGCTGCTCCGTAACCGCGGTGCCCCATCCTATCTGCTTACATGAAGCCGGCCCGGGAGCCGGTGTGCTCCTCACAGTGACACCGGCTCATATTACACGCCCAGTGACAGAAGCCGTGTGCTTTGTGTATTGCAGTGTTCAGAGCACTGCGCTGTCCTGCTCGTGTCTCCCGTCTGCCTGGCCTTCCAGGGCTAGCTGAGGGCGGCTTCCCTTGTAGTGTGTCATTCCTCGGATGTCACCATGTGAACATGCTGCTGTGGTTCCTCATTGTCTGGCCGGGCTGTTGGGTGTATCCATGCAAAGCCTGCCTTTACAAGCTAGAAAGTGGCAAAAAAAAAATAAAATGTGAAACTGGTTAATAATTTGTCGGTATTTATGCGCCTGGCACTCATTCGCTTTCTCCTCCTATGAGGCACATAAACTTATAGTGCAAAGAACCTTTGAGGCTAACACTTTAGATGTTGATGGTTAGTTTGTCTGTTCAGAACTCTCCGTAGTATTTGTTAATGAGATGATTCATTTATAAAGCTGCAGCATATTACGATGGCCTGGACAAGAAATAGACAAGTAGGGGGGACATACAGCAAAAGTCATACAAGGATACAATGTGGAGGTGGTCTTATGCCTTTTACACTCCATGCAGTTTCCTGTCAGATTTTGGGGTGATTTTGGGTCACCCCAAACTCTTACAGGAAGTGTCATGGTGTGTACCAGCTATTAGAGACCATGTAATTTGAGTCCAAGGCTATCAGTGGGCCATTGAGGTCGTTGTGGAAGGACCCTGCCAAAGGCCTACAGTCTGTAGTGAGTTGGGAAGGATGCACTTGGTAGAGGTTGTAGAACAAGTGGTCAGCAGAGAGATCTAGTGCTGGTAATACACGGTTTGTTTCTGCCGTGCGTTTCTGCTCTCGATCATTTTTGCTGCTCGATTTCAGCTCTCGACATCCCCTCGTTTTTCTTATCTTTTTCCATTCACTTCTATCAGACATCGAGCCGCAAAAGAAACGAAAGGGAGATCGGATATGTTGGAAATTATCTATCGAACCATCTAATCAGATACAAAACAGTGTATTCCCAGCATAGGACATAAAAGATGTTTTGAATGAATGATTTTACACAGAGTGGGGGAGCTATAGAGAAATCCTGGATGGGAATGAGTGAAGCACGGGGTGGTCAAATGACATTTGAAGGATATATGGTATGCCTGGGCAAACTTTGTTTCCCCGGTTGTATTGTGTGCCGCATTCTTATCATTTTTGGCCTCCCCCCTCCCTGCAGATTTGCTAGCAGGGGTTAATACTTATGCACTTGCCGCTTCCTGCATTGCGTCTCCATAGTAACGGCATTGCAGCTCTGCAGGGAGGAGCGAAAGAGAGGACTCTGGCTGCCTATTGGCGGGCCAGATGAACAGTGCCCGTTGGCCGTAGTTTTCCCAGCGCTAATCTATGGACAAGTTTAGATATGTAGGTCGGGCAGGTCTTGTGGACACATTTGTAGGCCAGACACAAGATCTTGAGCTCCCTTTGACTGGTGACCCTCTATTCTGGTTACATTGAGATGAAGCATATGAAAAATTCATGCTCCCATGTCTCCCCAGTTAGTGTGGGACAGGTCAAATAATGTGGGTTGTTTTTTTTTATCCCCTGAACTCCCACTTCCTTGCTGTGCATGTACCAAAGCAATACACATGGATCACCAAGGTCAGTGGCTATTTAGCTTTCGCACGGCTGAAAACTGTTCGTCTTAATATACTTGTTTTAGCTGCTAGCAGAGGACTAGTGTCAATTTGACTGTCCGTGTGTAAATTAGTTTATAGGACTTCTGTAGCCAACTTACATATAATCCTGGTGTTTAGTGGTGCTTACTATAAACAGAAGAGGCAGTGACTTCAGTGTGTTGGCCCTTGTGATTCCTTTTGAGCAGCGGCCCATGGTCTCTTCAAGGGCTGCTACAGGGTTTAACCTCCTTAGCGGTAACCCCGTGCTGGACACGGGATAAGCCGCCACGGAGGATTCCTCAGGCCCTGCTAGGCAGATTTGCATCATTTTTTTGAAAACACGCAGCTAGCACTTTGCTAGCTGCGTGTTTGGTCCAATCGCCGCCTATGCGCCGCTACCCGCCGTGATACTAGGCTATGGGTTGGATCGGGACTCCCTGTGACGTCACGACGTTCGTCGCCAGGGTGACGGGGGAAGCCCTCAAGGAAATCCCGTTCAGAACAGGATTTCCTTATGGGCAAGCGGTGGCGATCAGACATTACAAGGGGACGCCACAGGGAGGGGGGAACCATGTAGCTGGCGCTAGGCTAGCTTCATGCTAAAAAAAACCTCGCGCAGCCGCGGGAATTATACCGCCAGGGAGGTTAAGCCTTGTACATGGGCTAGTTTCAAAGTGAAGTTATGTCAGACAATATTCACATCACAAATAAAATGCAATTGTATTGTAATGGTACGTTCATATTGACTCAGAATCCATTGGAATAACGTGAACATGCTATGTGTTACTGGACAACATGCACATTTAGTTGGTGAAGCATAGTTTTTATGTGCTGTATGTCTTGCATTGCGTTTGTGACACACAACGCAACCTTTCCTCGTTGTTTCATTGTGATCCTGCTCTATAATGCAATTTCCCAGCTAAAACTAGCCTGTTACCCTTAACCACTTAAGGACCACAGGTTTTATACCCCCCGTCAGGGCTGTGGAGTCGGAGTCGTGGAGTCGGGCAATTTTGGGTGCCTGGAGTCGGAGTCGGGAAAAAATGCACCGACTCCGACTCCTAATGAATTTGTAACTGTAATTAAAATAGAAAATATGATAAAATGTTCTATTTCTCAGATAATAGTCATTAAAAATAATGTATATATACAGTATATATACAGTAATAGCTGTGCTTAGTCCACAAAAATGAAATAAACCAATCAAAATTAGTTACTTGTGCTGCTTCAATAAAGCAGTCCCCGTATTTTTAAGGTCAGATATACATATCTGATTGTGGCTGTATATATGATGTGTACACAGGAATCTCTTATATATACTAAATAACATCTATGCTGTAAGAATAAAGCCTGATGTGTAGCTGTGTCACTAATAGAGATGGTCAATGAGATGGAAATAATTCTGCACTGATGCTGATTTATGCAAATGTATGCACTCCCTTTGCTGATGAAATCAAATAATTTGATATGTTAAAATTTGGTTTGGTGACTACAAATTAAAGGGTACCTGAGACGGATGAAAAGTAAAGTTTTATACATACCTGGGGCTTCCTCCAGCCCCCTTCAGGCTAATCAGTCCCTCGCTGTCCTCCACCACCCGGATCTTCTGCTATGAGTCCTGGTAATTCAGCCAGTCAGCGCTGTCCGGCCGCATGCCGCTCCCACAGCCAGGAACATTCTGCACCTGCGCAATAGTGCTGCACAGGTGTAGTATGCTCCTGGCGGCGGAGTGTGTGCATGCGCACTACGCCCGACTGGCTCAAGTACCTGGACTCATAGCAGAAGATCCAGGTGGTGGAGGAGGACAACGAGGGACTGATTATCCTGAAGGCGGCTGGAGGAAGCCCCAGGTATGTATAAAACTTTAATTTCATCTGTCTCAGGTTTACTTTGTTACACAGTAGTACTATACTCTACATATGCACTCCCCACAGAGCTGCAGGGAATCCACTGAGAATGCTGTGCACATTGAACACAGAGGTGTTGTCTGTCACCCATAAACCTGGTTCAGATTGTGCATGAAGAATGTGTAATAGAGGAAGAATCTCCTCATTCCCCTGCAGAGTACCTGCACATCATTCTTACATGTACCCACACTTACATTGCCTAGGGCCTGATAGATGTTCTTTGTTCCAGTTTGTACCTTTTTCAAGTACTCTTACCAAGGACTAGTTTTAGTCTAAAGGGAATAAATATAGTAGTCTACATATCCTTCTCACTTCAGTTGTCTTGTAAAATTCCTAAGCGTTGGCAGTTAAGAGACGAATTTCATGTTACATACTTTTAATCAACAAAATTGTAATATGCAAATTAGAGGAGTCGGAGTCGAGGAGTCGGAGTCGGAGTCGTTGGATTCCTAAACTGAGGAGTCGGAGTCGGTGGATTTTTGGACCGACTCCACAGCCCTGCCCCCCGTGACCAGGCTATTTTTCACAAATTGGGCCACTGCAGCTTTAACAGCTCGCTGCAGGGCTGTACAACTTGGCACACAAGTGATCTCTCCCCTCCCTTTTTCTGCCCACCAACAGAACTTTGTTGGTGGGGTCTGATCCCCTGTGGCATGTTTACTTTTTGTTTCATCATTTTTTTTTTTTTTAAATCTTTAATTACTCAGTCCGTCTCCCCGAACATCCCCCCCCCCCCCCAAACCAGCCAATCACCGTGATCAGTTGTCATAGGCATCAGCCTATGACAGCTGATCACTCCTGTGGTTCCCAGGGGGACAGCCGTGTCACACATCTGTTCCCAGTACAGCACTGCTGTAGACGGCGGTTTCGCTATCTAACAGTCTCCTAGCAGTGTTTGCCGCTGCTCTGTCATTCAAGCGGAGATGCATGCGATCTCCTGCAAAACACACCCCAAGGACTGCATGGCGTTGGGCAGTCCTGGGGCTGCCGCGTCCATGCCAATTGGCTGGACCGGTTAGTTAAAAGGTTAAGAAATCATTGCTCGGTCGTTTGGGCTGTGTTTTGTAGAACAAGCTTTGTTCGGACACGCTGCCCAGCGATAGCCAAGTAGCATGTACAGTTCATTGGATATAGGATAATGGAAGGCACATGAACAAATCTATAGTAATATATATACTTGTCACTCACACTAAACTGTTGTGCACAGCAATATTTTGATTCTTGTAATATTATCAGTGAGTACATTTTTCTTTTTCTGCAAAGACAGCTTAGATAAGGCCTTCATTGAGCAGATCTCTGTAAAGGTCAATGAATTTGACCTTCTATTTCTGAAGTACATACTGCTTTTTAAAGAGAATCTGTATTGTTAAAATCGCACAAAAGTAAACATACCAGTGCGTTAGGGGACATCTCCTATTACCCTCTGTCACAATTTCGCCGCTCCTCGCCACATTAAAAGTGGTTAAAAACAGTTTTAAAAAGTTTGTTTATAAATAAACGGCCACCAAAACAGGAAGTAGGTTGATGTACAGTATGTCCCCACATAGAAAATACATCCATACACAATCAGGCTGTATACAGCCTTCCTTTTGAATCTCAAGAGATCATTTGTGTATTTCTTTCCCCCTTCAGCTCTCATCCACTGAAGTGTCAGGCTGTTTCTTCCTGCAGAGTACAGACAGCTCTGCCTGTATGTAATTCCTCAGTATGTGAAAGCCCAGCCAGCTCAGAGGAGGATTTATCCAGCTTGTAAAAGATAAGAGAGAAGCTGTCCTAATCTAAATACACAGGCAGTGTGCATAGAGGGGCCTGGAGGGGGGAGATGCATCACAGAACCACAACACTGAAGAACTTGGCAGCCTTCCAGACACAGGCTGACAAGAGAGAGATAAGTTGATTTATTACAGAGATGGTGATAGTAGAATGTGCTGCAGTAAGCCAGAACACATTAGAATAACTTTTGGAACTTGTAGAATGATAAAAAACAGGATGCAATTTTTGTTACGGAGTCTCTTTAAAGCACACTTAATGGTCAAGTTATATGGTGCACTCAAAGCATATGACTTTAAATTTAGATTGACTTTAAAGCTAAATTATTGTTTTACTTTAGGCTGGTTTGACACTGTACGTATTGCATAATGCACTGTGTGGTTTGTGAACTGCAATGCAGAATCGACATAATGTTATGCTGGGCATACACGGGTCAATCCGGCTGCCGATTAGCCGTCGGATCGACTCCCGCTCGTCCCCGCCGGCATTTATCTTCCGCTCCTTTCGCCGCTATTGTCCACCCGCGGGGATCGAGCGCGGAATCGATCCCCGCGGTGATCGGACACGTCGGATATCATCAATCGAGCCATCAGCGGCTCGATTGATAAGTCTGCGTCGAGCCATGTATGCCCAGCATTAGACATACCGTAAGAAAGAAAAAAAAAAGCTCTGGGGGATCAGGGCTGTGGAGGTGGAGTAGAGGAGTCGGAGCAATACCTGGAGTTGGAGTCAGTGGTTTCATAAACTGAGGACAGCCCTGGTAAGTATTGAGGCTCACACACATTAGACTATAGTCTTTGGAAAATGAAAGATCACAGACCAATCTTACCACCCTTCATGTAGTATGAGAGCCATACCTTCACAGTCTTTTCTATGGAGCTGAACTCCTCAGAAAAAAATCTTTGCAAGATGCTGCACACACAGATGCTGTACAGACGCAAAAGATCTGTTCCTACCAAAGATCCGTTCCTGCAAATTGCATTCATAGTCTATGATATCTGCAGATCATCACCAGGGCTGTGGAGTCGGTCCAAAAATCCTCCGACTCCTCAGTTTAGGATTCCACCGACTCTGACTCCTCGACTCCGACTCCTCTAATTTGCATATTACAATTTTGTTGATTAAAAGTATGTAACATGAAATTTGTCTCTTAACTGCCAACGCTTAGGAATTTTACAAGACAACTGAAGTGAGAAGGATATGTAGACTACTATATTTATTCCCTTTAGACTAAAACTAGTCCTTGGTAAGAGTACTTGTAAAAGGTACAAACCGGAAAAAGAACATCTATCAGGCCCTAGGCAATGTAAGTGTGGGTACATGTAAGAATGATGTGCAGGTACTCTGCAGGGGAATGAGGAGATTGTAAAAGACAACACCTCTGTGTTCAATGTGCACAGCATTCTCAGTGGATTCCCTGCAGCTCTGTGGGGAGTGCATATGTAGAGTATAGTACTACTGTGTAACAAAGTAAACCTGAGACAGATGAAATTAAAGTTTTATACATACCTGGGGCTTCCTCCAGCCGCCTTCAGGATAATCAGTCCCTCGTTGTCCTCCTCCACCACCTTGATCTTCTGCTATGAGTCCAGGTACTTGAGCCAGTCGGGCGTAGTGCGCATGCACACACTCCGCCGCCAGGAGCATACTACACCTGTGCAGCACTATTGCGCAGGTGCAGAATGTTCCTGGCTGTGGGAGCGGCATGCAGCCGGACAGCACTGACTGGCTGAATTACCAGGACTCATAGCAGAAGATCCGGGTGGTGGAGGACAGCGAGGGACTGATTAGCCTGAAGGGGGCTGGAGGAAGCCCCAGGTATGTATAAAACTTTACTTTTCATCCGTCTCAGTTACCCTTTAATTTGTAGTCACCAAACCAAATTTTAACATATCAAATTATTTGATTTCATCAGCAAAGTGAGTGCATACATTTGCATAAATCAGCATCAATGCAAAATTATTTCCATCTCGTTGACCATCTCTATTAGTGACACAGCTACACATCAGGCTTTATTCTTACAGCATAGATGTTATTTAGTATATATAAGAGATTCCTGTGTACACATCATATATACAGTCACAATCAGATATGTATATCTGATCTTAAAAATACGGGGACTGCTTTATTGAAGCAGCACAAGTAACTAATTTTGATTGGTTTATTTAATTTTTGTGGACTAAGCACAGCTATTACTGTATATATACATTATTTTTAATGACTATTATCTGAAAAATAGAACATTTTATCATATTTTCTATTTTAATTACAGTTACAAATTCATTAGGAGTCGGAGTCGGTGCATTTTTTTCCCCGACTCCGACTCCAGGCACCCAAAATTGCACGACTCTGACTCCACGACTCCGACTCCACAGCCCTGATCATCACACACCTTGTTTAACAGACATTCGTCTGTTAAACAAGGTGTGTGATGATCTGCAGATATCATAGACTATGAATGCATTTTGCAGGAACAGATCTTTTGCAGATACTGATCTTTTGAATGTCTACAGCATCTTTGTGTGCAGCATCCTGCAAAGATTTCTGTCTGATGGGGAGTTCAGCTCAATAGAATAGACTGTGTAGAGTATGGCTCTCATACTACATGGAAGGGGGTAAAATTGGTCTGTGATCTTTCATTTTCCAAAGCCTATGGTCTGATGTGTGTATGAGCCTTTAGAGTGAGGAGTCGGAGTCGAGAAGTTGGAGCCATTTTGGGTACCTGGAGGCTGAGTTGGAGTTGGTGGTTTCATAAACTGAGGAGTCAGAGGATTGTTGTACCCAACTCCACAGCCCTGTAGGGGATACTCACCTTGGGATGGCAAAGCCTCTGGATCATGAGGCTCCCCCCCCCCCCCCCATCATCCTCCATCCTGGAAATTCAGCACTGTCGGTCCCTAAAACACCAGGGATGTAAATGTTTACCTACCGTGATCCAGTGCAGGCGCAGTAGCGGCTTTCCGATCTGCTCAGGCAGAAATAGCCAATCCCGATCGGGTCAGTTCGTTCTACTGCGCAGGAAACATGCGCCACAGTGCCTATCCGTGTTCTGCTTGCTCTATTCGTGCCACACGCTGCCGGTGTATAGCATGTGGCGGATGTGTGGTGTCACCAGGCCAATTCCCAAGAGATTACGTGCTGAAGTTGATTGGGAATCAACCTGCGATATATGGACAGCTGACAGTTTTCTCTCTGAATGAATTTGAGTTTAATTGAATCTGCCCATCATCGCTAGATGTATGGGCACCTTTACTCCCTTTAAGGTGTGGTGATATGGCTGGGTGATGCTGGGACAGGGAACAGCTATGGATACATTTAAATAGTTTTATTACCAGTTATTCTTGAGGTAATTACTACTCCATCCGTCAAAGCAGTGATAAGACCACAAATCTTGAGGAAAATCCACTGAGACTCAGGTGTGGTGCACACCAAAAGCTCTTCTAAGGGCTCTTTCACACTAGAGCCTATTTGCTGTGTTTTAACGGAAAGTCGAAACTTTGCGTTAACCAAGGTTAAATGAAAGTCCATAGACTTTTATTTTACCTTTCACCCCAGACATTGCGGTGCGTTGCGGTTTGACGCATTTAGGAGCTTTATTTATTTTTTGGCGGGAGCCAGCGTTTCCCGTCGGGTGAATTAATAGCTACCGCCACTGATTGCATCGCACCGCAGCATCCCGACGACACACCGCAGGCTATTCAACGTGTGCAGGAGAACTGGTCCTGCACGCGTTGTCTGATGTGAAAGAGCTCTGAGTGTTTTTAAAACCGCTAGCGCTTTGAAAATCGCTTGGCTAATGTATTTGAATGCAATGGATCACACCAGATTGATGTGATTTTCTCAAAACACAATGCGGGTCCTGCAGCATTTCTGCTCATTTCTGAGGCAATTCAGTCTGTTAAGTATAGGAAAGTGGAAAATTGCTCAGAAAAGCACTAGATGAGAGCGATTTTTCAAGTGTATTTGTTACAGAAGCTGTTCAGTTACAGCTCTACTGTAACAAAAATAAAAAAGCTCTACACAAAAATGCTCCTAAAATCATTAGGTATGATTAGAAAATTGCTAGGCAAATGCCTAGAATCGCATAGGTAAATCACTTCAAAAAGCGCTGAGCGTTTGCGATTACACTAACGCTTTTTGGTGTGCACTAGCCCTAAGTGGGAAATCCAGAAATCTGCTGTGTGTGTGTGTGCACTATGATTGTCACCTACATGGATTGAAACACAATTCCTAAGGCGACAGGTCAGGGGTGAGTGCACAGATGCATCGTTAGGCTTCAGCTTTGCGACACATTCTGTTGCTATGAAGAGAATAGTGATAATGGCATGTTTTTCAACTGCAAAGAAAAGAGGGGAACAATTAATTCGGCCGAGATGAGCAAACACATTGGATATTTTCAAGTAGCTGTATAAAAGTTAACTTTTGGTTGACATGGCTGCATTATCGAAGAACACTGTAGCTGTTCTGCTGTCCTTAGTACTGTAAATTTAAACACTGGCCATGCAGTCTGCGTCTGAAACTTCATACACACACTAGTGTTCTCAGCTAAGGTGGCCACTTGAGGCTGTCCCTGGCTAGAATCTTACATGTGTACAACCTCTCCAATGCAACCCAGAGATCTGTAGTGCTGAGTGCAGTTTTCCTTCCTTACCCCTCCTGCTAGAAGTTTTGCAAGGCTGTGCAGTACTTGGCCAGTGGATCAGGCCCGTGGAATCAGTACAAAAATAATCCAGCTCCTCGGTTTGTGAAACCACCAACTCTGACTCCAGGTTCCCAAAATTGCTCAGACTCCTTAGGTCTTGTTCATATTAGGCAACACAGATGGCTGTGCGATCGGAATGCAAGCGCACATGATCGCACGCCATCTGCATTGCGCTACTGGTTCAATTCATTGCAGTGAATGGGATCAGCGATGCGCTTTGCCAAGAATGCGTGCAGCAGTGCGATAGCGCATCGCACTGCTGTACAGTGGGCATAGTCTGAATGTCAGAACGCACACCATACATGCTGCTGAAATGCGCACGGCAGCTTGACTAGTGTGAACGAGGCCTTAGTCTAATTCTTACCAGGGCTGTGGAGTTGGCACAAAAATCATCCGACTCCTCAGTTCATTGAAACCTCTGACACCAGGTACACAAAATTGCTCTAACTCCACAGCCCTTCAGGGGAAGACAATATTTTCACATGTGTATGCACTTTGAGGTACTGTGCTGCCAGGAGGCTATAACCAGAAGACCATGCACCTGATAAGTAGCAAGCACTAAAGCTCTGTACACATGCTGGAGTGAACTCAGCCAAGGCAGCCAGTAAAGACTGCCTTGGTCAAGAATCGTCATTCAGTCCATCGTGTGTACAGCTGCCGCCCAATGTCTGCCACAGATCCAGCATGTTGGATCTGTAGCGATCCCTGGCTGGATCCTGCTGAACTAAAACCTGTATAATTCACTTCATCGGTACAGAAAAGTAGCAGGGCTGTGGAGTCGGAGTCGGGGCAATTTTGGGCACCCGGAGTTGGAGTCTGAGTCGTTGATTTTATAAACTGAGGAGTCTGAGTCGGATGATTTTTGTACAAAATCCACAGCACTGTTAAGTATTATGCTGGGGCTACACAGTACGTTTCTGTACCGTGTATCGACCAGCTGATAATATTCAGCTGGCCCGATCATGCCGCTCGCCCCGTGCACGCTCGATTCCTGCCGGCGGACAATGGCAGGGAATGAAGCGGCTGATAAGGACCGCCGGCGGGGACGAGCGCGAATCGATCCGCACGGACGAGCGGGGGCCGATCCGGCGGCTAATCGGCCGCTGGATCGACCAGTGTATGCCCAGCATAAGACTAAGGAGTCTGGGCCATTTTGGGTGCCTGGAGTCGGAGTTGTGGTTTCATAAACTGAGGAGTCTGAGTTGGAGTCGGAAGTACTGACTCCACAGCCCTGAAAAGTAGCATTTTCTTTCTTCTCAATTCTATATTTGGGCTGACAAGTACAGGTCAGGTTATTCTTTTACAAGACAAATTGATGGTTTGAAATATGATCAGCTTTGATGTGCTTATCTATACTGAACAGGAAAATCTACCTGCTCAGTCTACTTGAAGGGCATTCACTTTAGCTTTAAATCCCTATATGAGCCACAAAAAATCCTAATAGCTTATGAGATTAGATTTCCTTGTCTTTATTAAACATTAGTTTCATAAGAATGTTTTTTTTTTTTTTCAAAAATTACTTCAGACCTTTCTCCCTTCTGCTCATAGATTAATTTGGTTCCCAATTTATGAACCTCATAAATGATGTGGGGCAAACCTTGTGTAATGCACCAGCACAGAAGCAATTTGTAACTAAATGTTATGGTTCATCAATGAATGGATAGGCCAGACTGTATAGTTAATCCTTATTGGCAGCCATGCCATAATTTTACGCTCTAATAAGACATGCATGTTATGTATATACATAGAGTTTTCTGTCTCTGAGCCAGCCCATAAAGTTGTAACTCTACAGGAGAAACACTTTAAAGCTTTTCTTTCAAAATTTGATGTGAATCTCTGTCCCCTTAAGGACCACAGGCTTTTTTTTCTGAAAATCAAGCTGTGATCACTGATTGGCTCACAGGGTCCTGACTGATGCATGGAGCATTATTACAGCAGAGTGAGCGGGCTGCAGGAATGACTGTGGTGCAAACGGCGCTTGCAATGGGGCCGTGCAGCGAGAGTGATTAAAATCTGTCCCTGAAAAGCATAACCTCTCCCAAACTGGGTAGATTTCATTTTGTGCTGCCCGGAAGGGTTTGAGGCAAATATATTCAACATGATTCTCAAATGTTTGTTCCTGTACAGCAGGGGTGCCCAATAGGTCGATCGCGATCTACCGGTAGATAGCGACCGCCTGATCGGTAGATCGCGGTCTCTTGGCCGCGTCCCATTGAATTTAGCAGCCAGCAGCTGTATAATGCAGTTTCTGCTGCTGACCGCTGATCGTGAAGCCAATCAGGGGAGGAGAGGCGCGCGGCCAATCAGGGGAGGAGAGGCGGAAAACTTCCGAGTTCCGACACCACTCACGCTGCCCACCGGAGCCTCCCTCAGCCACGGCTGAGGGAGTGAAGACCTGGACGCCACCGCGGGAAGACACCCGGGGAAGACACCGGCCCTATACCCAGGTAACCTATACTGAAGGGACCTATACCCTGCTAACCTATACTGAAGGGACCTATACCCTGCTAACCTATACTGAAGGGACCTATACCCTGCTAACCTATACTGAAGGGACCTATACCCTGCTAACCTATACTGAAGGGACCTATACCCTGCTAACCTATACTGAAGGGACCTATACCCTGCTAACCTATACTGAAGGGACCTATACCCTGCTAACCTATACTGAAGGGACCTATAAAACAAAAACAGGGAGCGCTCCATAGTGCATTAACATAAAAACTTGTTTATTTCGCATTAAAAGTTATACTCACAATGTGCTAGTATTAGCACATTGTGAGTATAACTTTTAATGCGAAATAAACAAGTTTTTATGTTAATGCACTATGGAGCGCTCCCTGTTTTTTTTTTGTTTTAAAGTTGCACACACCCCAGAGCTGTTTGGAGCTGAGCCAGGCATTGTGAACATAGACTGCAGAGGTTGTTTTGGATGGCTGTTTGAGACCAGGATTGAAGCGCAGGGGTTATTTGGATTATTTGAAGGGACCTATACCCAGCTAATCTATACTGAAGGGACCTATACCCAGCTAATCTATACTGAAGGGACCTATACCCAGCTAATCTATACTGAAGGGACCTATACCCAGCAAACCTATACTGAAGGGACCTATACCCAGCAAACCTATACTGAAGGGACCTATACCCAGCAAACCTATACTGAAGGGACCTATACCCAGCAAACCTATACTGAAGGGACCTATACCCAGCAAACCTATACTGAAGGGACCTATACCCAGCAAACCTATACTGAAGGGACCTATACCCAGCAAACCTATACTGAAGGGACCTATACCCAGCAAACCTATACTGAAGGGACCTATACCCAGCAAACCTATACTGAAGGGACCTATACCCAGCAAACCTATACTGAAGGGACCTATACCCAGCAAACCTATACTGAAGGGACCTATACCCAGCAAACCTATACTGAAGGGACCTATACCCAGCAAACCTATACTGAAGGGACCTATACCCAACTACATTTCCGGGGGGGGGGGGGGGGGGAAGATGGGTGCATTTGAAACATCGGTAAATCTCCTGGCCTTGGCGAATTTTAAAGTAGCTCGTGAGCCGAAAAAGTGTGGGCACCCCTGCTGTACAGGAATTCAGCATCATGCTTAAAGGAAATGTCCAAGGAAATTTTTTTCCAAGGCAGTCTTAACCTTGTTCAGTACCCTCATCTGACCAGTGAGATTAGATTGCCCCCAAACCAGGGCTGTGGAGTTGAGAAGTTGGAGACATTTTGGGTACCTGGAGTTGGAGGTTGCATAAACTTAGGAGACGGAGTTGAGATTTTTTTTTATCTTTTACTGACTCCCCAGCCCTGACCCGAACAGCCGAGGTTGGGTCCCCCAAACCCGGAAGAGTGTGACCCCACGCAGGTGCAGCTCAATTTCGCTGGTGTATTTGGAACTCGGGCTGACATCTTGGGGAGTGTGGGCAAAGCTTGCGCATGCTACAGGGAGGAGGCTAGAGGGAGGGCAGCCATAAGGAGGAAATTGCTCAATAAGGCCTCGTTTATACTGCGTTCCGATCGCGCTCTCGCCCGCACTGAGCAATTCATTTTTTCCAAATTGCTCTGCTCTCTCAGGAAGTGATTACTTTGCCCCCGGGAATGAATAAATACAATGTATGTATTCATTAAAGCGCTGGGGAAATCGCTATAAAAAGCGCTTTGTGATTTCCCTACACCTTCCATTCATGGCAAATCGTCCTGAAAATGGTACATGCAGCGCTTTTGTCAGCGGCAAGCAAACAGAATGGCCCCATTAGAAATCACTTTTAGGGCGATTTGTACAAAACACCTGTTAAAAAAAAAAATCCAAAAAAATGCCTCTAGTGACAAAGGAGCCCTTAGAAGGCAGACCTGATATGTCCTTGTCTGCGATCTGATTCAACTGCGCAGGCACTGCCCAATGTTAGAGCAAAGTCTGCTTCTACCAGCCCCATGCAGCCATCCTGTGCCCTCGTAGTCACTCACTGCTGCTCCAGTCCCCCGCTGGCAGCTAGCCGACCTCGGGGGTCGGCGAGCCGCATTGCGTACATTTTTACACATTCCCGCTAGTGTAGAAACATTAACACATACATTTTTACGCGATAGTGGCGCAACGTGTAAAAATTTGCGCATGGCACGACAAAGCGTAAAAATGTACGCAATGCGGACCGCTGACCCCCGAGGTCGGCTAGCTGCCAGCGGGGGACTGGAGCAGCAGTGAGTGACTACGAGGGCACAGGATGGCTGCATGGGGCTGGTAGAAGCCCCAGGTAAGTGACTATTATTATTATTATTATTATTATTATTATTATTATTATTATTATTATTATATTTTTTTTTTTTTTTTTTTTTTTTTAATTGCCTGGACAATTCCTTTAATGCAATTATGATAAATGGAGTACAATGCATATACTCTTTCACTACAGTCGCCAGTCCCCTCCTTCACCCTGTCTAAAGCTACACTACAAAATATTGTGATCCTTTTCAGGGATTGCTCTAATTCTCAGTAAAGGTATAAGGGGAAGATTATGGTGTCTGTATACAGGACTATTTCTGGTAGTGGTGATCAGTTGACTCCATATCTTACATAGTTACACATGCGTCCTTCATGTCAAACCTTTTAAGCCTCACTGTACCTCTCTGCCTGAATAAAAGTATTGCCTTCCCCATACCAACAATCATAGTTGTAGCTGCCTTGAAAGTAAGGAAGCCTATTTATAAAGACTACCTCCAGTGTAATTTGGAGTACAAATCAATGCAACGAATCTTCCCTAAATGGTACCATAATATAGGTTCGCAAAATAACAGGATATAGATCACCTTTTACCAGGAAATTACCATAATTGGTAAACCCTGCCCCCTGTTGCAAACCTGAAGTTTGGAGCTCTTTTGCCAACCCCACCATGTTGTTGCAGCCTGCCCCCAGCTCAGCTGCCGCCTATCAAGCACTGGCTGCCAAGCTGGGGGCAGACCGCAGCAACACAGTGGGAGTGGCCAAAGAGCTCTGGACTTCTCTGCAGGCTTTGGGCAAAATCAGCCATGGCACTTTTATTTGGGGGAAGGGGAGTGATAGAGTGGTTTACCAATTACAGTAATTTCCTGGTTTATAGCCCCGTTCATTTGCCAACCCTATATAATGGTACTATTTGGGGAGGATTAATTGCATTGATTTTTACATTGGAGGTACACTTCAAATTTAAGTGTAGAATTAGATTCCTGTGGGAAGACTCCACATTATAACCATACGATTTCTAAACGGGTGGTAGTATCTGGTTTATTGTGCAAACTGTGCGGCACTTCTTCACATAGGGTATTCTATAGGGGAAAATAAATGAAAGCAAACAATCCTCTCATCAAAGCTGCTGGCGTA
Source organism: Hyperolius riggenbachi (assembly GCF_040937935.1). Lineage (NCBI taxonomy): Eukaryota > Metazoa > Chordata > Amphibia > Anura > Hyperoliidae > Hyperolius > Hyperolius riggenbachi. The sequence continues at coordinate 145,485,848 of NC_090647.1, read as the reverse complement.
CTGTTGGTTAACTGTATCTGGACATGTGCTCCATCAAAGGGTGAGGAAAGAAGAAAAATGGCAAATCCATGAGGTAAGAACGTGCACCATCCGTCCAACCACCTCCTTTCCCACATAGTTGCTACACAGGCAGATACCGGTGCATAAACTCCTGTATGTACTTATGCTGACACTCCAATAAATCTACACCTTGTGGACGGATGATGCATGTGCTTATTCTTACTACATGAATATCTGGTTTATAAATCTGTTTACTGCTGTGCTTTATCACCCTTTTAGTGGGCAAACTGTGCAATCTAGTGGGCAGGAGGCAGTGAGGGCAACCCCATCTGGAGTATCAGCAGTTTTATCTTATTGCTGGTTTTCCTATTACGGTATGCTTTGAAAGATTGTTGAAAGCACTGGTGTTAGGGTGCGTACTAACACACAATTACTGTCACCTGTATGGATTGGGTCTTGATTCCTTGGCAACAGATTGGGGCTCAGGGCTGTACAGATGCTTTGCTAGCCTTTTCGTTCAGTTGCTGTGGAGAGGTGAGGACACCATGGAGCTGGCGGGGTTAGGAGAAGAACCATAGGGTTTGATCTCTTGGAAACCTATAAAATAGGATTGGGGATTGGCCGCCCCTGCCGAGAGCCATCTTGCATGTGTACAAGTCTTAAAGGGATCTGAGCACCTATTTTACAAAATATGTAAAATGAACCTCCCCTAGGCTTCGCGAATAGTGTGTGGGAGAGGTTAACGGGCATTATTTATCTTTGTGGGGCTGCTCCCTAGCCCCCGTTTCTGTGTGCTTCACCATCATCTCTGGGCAGACCACAGCTGTGGCAGCTTCAAGCTCCTGTGTATTGGCCAGACTACCTCTCCCAGCATGCATTGCGGCAGTAAAAGTCGCAGGAGCTTGAAACTGCTGCTGTCACTTATTCACCTTTTTGCTTGCAGTGAATGAAAAATTTCAAAGGTACATTATGGCTGTAGAAATATGGAGTCTATCCTCTCAATTCCCTTGTAAAAAGTGCTGATTTGTCATAACTTTTGGATTCAGTGGTTTGAGCAGCACACCAGTAATGAGCATGTAGCAACTGCTTGGATACTCCATATGTTGGTAGAGGGAACACCGCTCTGCCCCACCAGTGGATAGTTGTGTTGGACCAGGTTAGCAAGACCTCAGAGACACTCCAACAGAAGGAAGGTCCGCACCAATTCGCCACGAATCCTCTTTATTGTTAGGACATATCCAGTATTAAAACATCAAATCTCAAGCTGACATGTTTTGGACCTACTGGTCCTTAATCATAGCTGAGCCAGCTATGATTAAGGACCAGTAGGTCCGAAACATGTCAGCGTGAGATTTGATGTTTTAACACTGGATATGTCCTAACAATAAAGATGATTCGTGGCGAATTGGTGCGGACCTTGCTTGGATACTCCCTTTGGGCGACTGACTGAAGTTTCAGGCTTGGGTCACACTTTGCAAAAATTGCAGGCCAACTTTTCTCAGCTGGCTGCTGGCTAAGAATGCTGATTTGGCTGCAGGAAAATGCTGCAGTTTTCCCGTGGCCTCAAGTGTGACACTACCCGCATCTACACGCGTAGATGCGGCTTGATTAGCCGCCGGATTGCCTCTTCCGTGTGCCCACCGCATCCGCGCTCGATTCCCCGCCGGCGCCGCTTATCTTGCGCTCGATTCCCTGCCATTGTCCCCTCGCGGGGAGCGAGCAGGGAATCGGCGTTGCGGAGATCCGTCCTGTCGGATCTTATCAATCGAGCCGCATCAGCGGCTCTTAAGGAACATCGGAGCCGCTGATGCGGCTCGATTGATAAGATCCGACAGGACGGATCTCCGCACCGCCTATTCCCTGCTCGCTTCCCGTGAGGGGACAATGGCAGGGAATCGAGTGGAAGATGAGCGGCGCCGGCGGGGAATCAAATCCGGAGCGGGGACGCGGAAGAGGCGATCCGGCGGCTCTTCCGCGTGTGCGCCGGAATCAATACCCGCTCGTCCCTGCGCCGCTTATCTTTAGCTCGATTCCCTGCCATTGTCCCCTTGCGGGGAGCGAGCAGGGAATCGGCGGTGGGGAGATCCGTCCTGTCGGATCTTATCAATCGAGCCGCATCAGTGGCTCATTGATAAGGAACATCGCGGCCGCATCTAGAACCAGAACGATAGTGACCAGTCTCTACAGAAAATCTATGCAGAAATTGTATGGCGTGTACTAGGCAGTAAGCCGCATCTACACGCGTAAATGCGGCCGCGATGTTCCTTATCAATCGAGCCGCTGATTCGGCTCGATTGATAAGATCCGACAGGACGGATCTCTGCACCGCCGATTCCCTGCTCGCTCCCCGCGAGGGGACAAGGGCAGGGAATCGAGCGAAAGATAAGCGGCGCGGGGACGAGCGGGTATTGATTCTGGGGCGCGAGCGGGGACGCCGAAGTGGCGATCCGGCGGCTAATCGAGCCGCTGGATCGCTGCCTCATCTACACGTGTAGATGAGGCTTTAGGGCTCAAATTGTGTGACCTTCCTGAATTGCTAGGCAACACTTGTATCAGCATTCTTCAGTGAAACAGATAATCCTAAATCTGACGTCTACTTGACATTCTGACTGTTCGAAGCTTGCTGGTTTCATGGATAGCGGGTGCAGCTTGTGGTCACATGCTTCTTTGGGAAGTGTAACTGGAGCCTAATCACTTGACTTCTCTCTGATTGTAAGGCGCTCCAGCAGTAGCAGCCTTGTGCATCCTATGTTCACACATTCTAGTTTTTATTTATATAGCAATTTTTTTCTTTTCACAAAGCTTGCGGCAGTTTTCTATACACATGGTAACTAAGGCCTGGTTCACATTAGCGTTCCCTGTCCGGATCCGCCTGTTCGGATCCGGACCGTATACTGTACAAACGGAACGTACGTTCGGCATAGCAATGCAAAGTCTATGCGGACATTCACATGCGTACGTTCTGTACAGAACGGAGCCGGATCGGATCCGGACTCCGGACACTTTAACAACATGCGCTATTTTTCGGGTCCGGATCATCCGGCCCATGCACCTGGCCTGGAGCCTGACTGCACCATCCGGAAATAGAAACCTATGGGGAATGGAAAGCACAGAACACACAGGATACAAACACCTGACGTTCTACCCCACTTCCTATGCGTATTCTAGCGGCCATTTCGGATGGGGATACATGGGCAGCAGTGACTAAAGGCTCATACACACATCAGACCATAGTCTTTGGAAAATGAAAGATCACAGACCAATTTTACCCCCTTCCATGTAGTATGAGAGCCATACCCACAGTCTATTCTATTGAGCTGAACTCCCCATCAGACAGAAATCTTTGCAAGATGCTGCACTGTAGTATCTGCAAAAGATTTGTTCCTGCAAAAGATCCGTTCCTGCAAAATGCATTCATAGTCTATGATATCTGCAGATCATCATACACACCTTGTTTAACTGACATTCATCTGCAGATCAGATCCACCAGGATGGATTTTCAGATCTGCAGATGGTTGTCTGATCTGCAGATGAATGTCAGTTAAACAAGGTGTGTATGATGATCTGCAGATATCATAGACTATGAATGCAATTTGCAGGAACAGATATTTTGCAGATACTGATCTTTTGTGTCTGTACAGCATCTGTGTGTGCAGCATCTTGCAAAGATTTTTTTCTGATGGGAAGTTCAGCTCCATAGAAAAGACTGTGAAGGTATGGCTCTAATACTACATGGAAGGGGGTAAAATTGGTCTGTGATCTTTTATTTTCAAAAGACTATGGTCTGATGTGTGTATGTGGCCTAACGTGCTGGAGCTGTTTGGCAGAATGTCGGAGGTGGAGGTGAGGCCTAAACAGAGGAGGACCTGATTGTACAGGTGCACCTTCTGCTGACCCCAACAATTTTATTGGTAATTTCGCTGTTTTTACCACACGGATCCGGATAGCAGCCTGATACATTCCTGATGCAAACGTACCGGATCCGATCCGGATCAGGTCCTGATCCGGTCCGTTTGCATGCCAAACGCAAGTGTGAACGGGGCCTAACATGCAGCTCCTAGTAACCTGTTGCCATACATTTCATTTTTCACTCATCCCTGTATAATTTAGAATAGGTTAGAGTACTCGGTGGAGAATACTAACAAACCTGAACTGAGAGGCATAAGGAGGCTGCCATATTTATTTTATGCAATGCAGATTGCCTGGCTGTCTTGCTGATCCACTGCCTCTAATGCTGGGAATACGCGGGTAGATTATACCCCGGAATCGAGCCAGTGGCATGATGCCGGCTCGTCCCCGCGGCCGACCCGGATCGATTCCCGCTCGTCCCTGCTGGCATTTCCTAATCAGCGCTTTGTTTTTTCTATTGTCCTGCCCGCTGGTATCGAGCGCGGAATCGATCCGGCGGGCCTTCGGACCTGTTGGAAATTATAAATCGAGCCATCAGCGGCTCGATTGATAACAAATATCCACCCGTGTATGCCCAGCATAATGCTGGCCATACACGAATCGACCCGGCGGCTCGATTAGCGGGTGCTCCTTATCTTCCGCTCGATTCCCCGCTATTGTCCGCCCGCAGGGATCGAGCAGGGTATCGATCCGGCGGGTCATCGGGCCTGTCGGAAATTAATAATCGAGACATCAGCGGCTCGATTGATAAGGGCGCATCGGCCTGTGTATGCCCAGCATAATACTTTTAGCCATAGATCCAGAACAAGCATGCAGATCAGATGTTTGACGGAAGTCTGACCAGAATAACAGCATGTATCTTTTAGGTGTTTGATTCACACTGCTGCAGCCAAAGAGAACAGCAGTATGCCAGGAAACTGGTATTGTTTAAAGGGAAAATAAATATAGCAGCCTCCATAATCCCTCTGTTCAGGTGAATTTTGTATGTTCTACAGACTTGTTTTGCCTAAAGTTTATCTTGGATACCTAGGTACTGCATCAGCCAAGATAGCTGTACAGTGGTTAGTGCACAAGGTTCCTGAGTGATACAGAGCTGCTACAAACACTAAATGGTAATCTAGGATTCTGAATGTTTGCCTGCTGGAAGTTTACTTATACTAGAAAGAGGTACAGAGTTTCTTTTTTTTTCTTCTTCCCATTAACAGAACACGGTCCTTACATGCAGTGTAGTGTATATATAAACATTGCAGCAAGAGGAGTAGGACTAGGGTTTTCAGGCCATGGTTCAGCTCTTTGGCTTTGTAGTTTAACCACTTAAGGACCAGTGTCTTTTCGCCCCTTAAGGACCAGAGCCTTTTTCTCCATTCAGACCACTGCAGCTTTCACGGTTTATTGCTCGCTCATACAACCTACCGCCTAAATGAATTTTACCTCTTCTTGTCACTAATACAGCTTTATTTTGGTGCTATTTGATTGCTGCTGCGAGTTTTACTTTTTATTATATTCATCAAAAAAGACATGAATTTTGGCAAAAAAATGACTTTTTTAACTTTCTGTGCTGACATTTTTCAAATAAAGTAAAATTTCCTATACATTTGAGCGCGAAAGTTATTCTGCTACATGTCTTTGATAAAAAAAAAAAAAAACATTCAGTGTATATTTATTGGATTGGGTCACAGTTATAGCGTTTACAAACTATGGTGCCAAAAGTGAATTTTCCCATTTTCCAGCATCTGACTTTTCCGCCCACCTGTCATGTTTCATGAGGTGCTAAAATTCCAGGATAGTATAAATACCCCCCAAATGACCACATTTTGGAAAGAAGACATCCCAAAGTATTCACTGAGAGGCATGGTGAGTTCATAGAAGATTGTATTTTTGTCACAAGTTAGCGGAAAATGATACTTTTAGACAAAAAAAAAATTCCATTTCTGCTAACTTGTGACAAAAAAAAAAATGAACTCTGCCACGGGCTCACCATAGCCCTCTCTGAATACCTTGAAGTGTCTTCTTTCCAAAATGGGGTCATTTGTGGGGTGTATTTACTGTCCTGGCATTTTGGGGGTGCTAAATTGTAAGCACCCCTGTAAAGCCTAAAGGTGCTCATTGGACTTTGGGCCCCTTAGCGCAGTTAGGGTGCAAAAAAGTGCCACACATGTGGTATTGCCGTACTCAAGAGAAGTAGTTTAATGTGTTTTGGGGTGTATTTTTACACATACCCATGCTGGGTGGGAGAAATATCTCTGTAAATGACAATCTTTTGATTTTTTTTTACACACAATTGTCCATTTACAGAGATATTTCTCCCACCCAGCATGGGTATGTGTAAAAATGCACCCCAAAACACATTAAACTACTTCTCTTGAGTACGGCGATACCACATGTGTGGCACTTTTTTGCACCCTAACTGCGCTAAGGGGCCCAAAGTCCAATGAGTACCTTTAGGATTTCACAGGTCATTTTGAGAAATTTCGTTTCAAGACTACTCCTCACGGTTTAGGGCCCCTAAAATTCCAGGACAGTATAGGAACCCCACAAATGACCCCATTTTAGAAAGACACCCCAAGGTATTCTGTTAGTAGTACGGTGAGTTCATAGAAGATTTTATTTTTTGTCACAAGTTAGCGGAAAATGACATTGTGAAAAAAAAACTAATAAAAATCAATTTCCGCTAACTCTCTGTAAATGACAATCTTTTGATTTTTTTTTTTTTTTTACACACAATTGTCCATTTACAGAGTTATTTCTCCCACCCAGCATGGGTATGTGTAAAAATACACCCCAAAACACATTACACTACTACTCCTGAGTACGGCGGTACCACATGTGTGGCACTTTTGTGCACCCTAGCTGCGCTAAGGGGCCCAAAGTCCAATGAGCACCTTCAGGCTTTACAGGGATGCTTACAATTTAGCACCCCCCCCCCCCCCCCCCCACTTGCCAGGACAGTTAACAAACCCCACAAATGACCCAATTTTGTAAAGAATACACGCTAAGGTATTCCATGAGGGCCATGGTGAGTTCATAGAAAATTTTATTTTTTTGTCACAAGTTAGCGGAAAATGATATTTTGTGAAAAAAAACAAACACCACAATTTCTGCTAACTTGTGACAAAAATAAAATATTCTATGAACTCACCATGCACCTAACGGAATACTTTGGGGTGTCCTCTTTCCAAAATGGCATAATTCGTGGGGTCTGTCCTGGCATTTTAGGGTCTCTGCAATCATTACATGTATGGCCGGTATTAGGAGTTTCTGCTATACTCCTTATATTGGGTATAAGGGTAATGCGCTCTGGGCTGAAAGGTAAAATGAACGTCAATCAATCAATGTGGATGAAAAAATATCTGCCAAAAAAATTTGAAAAAAATAGAGGGGAAGGAGTCTGCCAGGACATAGGAGCTGCCGCCCCAAAAATCCAAACCCACCAGCTCGTATGCCCTGGCAAACCTGATTTATCCATTCACACCGATGTGGATGAACAAATCATTGTCAGAGTTCTTTTTTGATACAAAGTGCTTTCCAAAGCATATGAAACCCCAACACCACTCCTCGGCCCATATGCCTCGGCAAACGTATCTTTTTGACTGCGGAGGAGAAATCTCGTCCTGCAGCACTGCATGCACCGACTTGTGTGTAAGCTGACACACGCAATGTTCTGTCAGGATGCACTATCAGTGCTGCAGCTGGTTAGTCGTTCGCTCGGTCCACCTGGAAGGTTATTGGATGGAAAAAGAGAAAAAAAAATAAAAAAACAAACAAACAAGCAAGCAGCAAAGCAATTACTTCATTAACATTAATAAACTTTGAACTTTTTTAATAAAAAAACTTAACATTGCAAACCAAACATTAACTTCTTTGCTTACCTGTTTAGTTTTTTTTTTTTTTTAACTTACCTCCCGAGGACAAACCCCTCCTCCCCCATGGAACAATGTGCGAAGTGCAAATCGCACAGAGTTGTGGCGAAGTACATTACGCAATTTGTCCCAAGTGAAAGGAGAGGTTTCTGGCAGCCCTGTGTATTAGGGTCTCTGGAAACCCGATGCTTGGTTTCACACTGCATATTGACATATCTGGTGGGTCGAGCCCGCCGCACCGTATCGTCCAAAACAGACCTTCAGGCAATACCACAAGAGTAGCATTCGGCCTAGTAATGAACTGCGTCGCCATAGACTAACATGACTTCCGCGCCGATCGATATTGCCACCGAAGCCACGCAGTAACGTAGGCATGCACTAGCGTTAAGTCAAGCACTTCCGGCGTAGGGGGGGGGAGCGCAAAGTGTGACTTTTGCTAGGCATTTTGCCCTAACGCATCGCAGCAGTGTGAAATGGCACTGAGAGACCCTTGTGTGCCTACCGCTGTGTGTGGAGTTCCCTACTCTCTAATAGTGTACCTGCCCGTGGTACCTCTCAAAACACTCCCCTAGGCATAGGCCAGGCTGGTCAGGACAGGTGGGACAATAAACAGTGGTATCACGCCTTATTCCAGCCCTGCTGCAGACACGACAGCGTTTTCTTCGGATTCGTTGACCTGGGGTACTCGGAATTGGATAGGCGTAATGCCTTCCATGCAGCCGGCTAGTTGCATCTTGGGGTTGGGCCACGGCACCTCCTGGATACAGGAGTTCCATCACGATCTGTTTATTAAATACCGTATATACTCGCATATAAGCCGAATTTTTGAGCACAAAAAAAGTGCTCAAAAGTCCCCCCTTCGGCTTATATGCGAGTCACCATGATGTCAATGGGTGCTTGCAGAGCAGAACATATTGTGCGGTTACCCCAGAAGTGTATCAGTATGGATCGCTGAGCCGGCAGTGCAGTGGAACGCATTGTGCAGCAGGATCCTGCACTTGCCGGCTTTCCACTGTGTCCGTGTCCTCCATCCCCGCACCGCAAGATTGTGAGTGCGCAACCCCGGAACGAGCCTCATCATTTGGATCGCAGAGCCGGCAGTGCAGTGGAAGGCATTGTGCAGCCGGATCCTACACTTGCTGAATTCGCGATGCATCCGTTGTCCTCCATCGCAACATGGTGAGTGTGTGATGCAAGTCTGACCTGTGCCCCCGGAGCGAGCAGCGTCATTTGTCAGCGCCAGTCAGCATGTTTTGTTAGACACACTGCCTCGTTGGGGATGTGCGGCGCGCTTCTCTCATGTGCGGAGTTGCAGGAAAGCAATGCCCGGCTCCTTCCTGCTCCCCACTGTTTTCGTGCCCCCATCCCTCCAAGACTGACCTGTGCCCCTGTAGCGAGAGAGGTGATGTGTTACCGCCGGTGATTAAGGGAGCACTTCCTGGTAGGAACACTCGGCATGGCACGTTCTCATTTTCTGATGGTAAGCTGGTTCTATCGCAGTTAATCTATGCGGAAAACTTGTTTCTACTAATGCTGTGGTGGCTGGTTTGTCTATGTATTCAGAGAGGTTTTATTTACTGTGGATGTTAAACTGTGCATCTTGTGACATTGGCTGTTTGGACAGCTATCAATTAATTAGGCTCAAACACTTTCCCAGTGTTATAATACCTATTTCATGCATTCTGCACTTTAAAGTATAATTATTGTACAATTGCACATTGGTGTTTCTTTTGATCATGGCTGGTTTTGAGCTTTATTTATTTCTTGGGCACTGGCACTTTCTATTTTTTTTCAGCTGCTATTATATGCACTTTCTGGCTGTTTTTCTATTTATTTGGATTTATGGTTCAAGTTTAACTGTGGCAATTTGTTGCATATGGGGAATACCTCATATGGGGGCACATCTGGCTATTTATACTGTTAGTGGGGTGGGGGGGAGGCTTATATGAGAGTCAATCACTTTTTCCTCATTTCTGAGGGAAAAGTTGGGGGGTCGGCTTATATGCGAGTCGGCTTATATGCGAGTATATACGGTAGAATAAACGATCCATTTCTCCCAGCCTTACTGGAGAGAACAAAGCTGTTGTAAATTGCCAATTGAATGAGGTAAAAAGACACTTTTTTTTTTATACCAGCGTCTTGTTTTTCGGGCAACTAAATAGGGCGCTAACATCTGGTCATTGAAGTCCACCCCTCCCATGTTAGTATTATACTCATTGACGACAAGGGGTTTTTCAATGACCTCAGTTCGCTGTTGAATTTCAACTGTCGTGAATGGTGGACAGGAAGTAAACCTCCCTCTTGTCCTTCCATTTCACCGCGAGCAGGTCGTCAGCACACAAGGCGGCCATCTGCCCCCGTTGAAGTCTGGTGGTAATGAGCCGTTGGGGGAAGCCCCGTCGACTAGGCCGCACGGTGCCACAGTATCGGATTTTTTCTATTTTTAAGTGCTGACAGAGGGCCACACTTGTGTAATAATTGTCCACAAAAAGATGGTACCCCTTCTGGAACAAGGGTGACACCAAGTCCCACACAACCTTTCCACTGCTCCCCAGGTAGTCAGGGCATCCGACCGGCTCCAATTTTGAGTCTTTTCCCTCATAGACCCTAAAATAAGATGTATAGCCTGTGGCCCTTTCACAGAGCTTATACAGTTTCACCCCATACCGGGCGCGCTTGCTTGGGATGTACTGTTTGATGCGAAGGCGCCCGGTAAAGCGTATGAGGGACTCGTCTACGCAGATGTCCTGGTCAGGGGTATAAGCATCTGCAAATCTGGATGACAGGTGGTCTATGAGGGGTCGAATTTTGTGGAGCCGGTCAAAAGCAGGGTGGTCACTTCGATGACAGGTTTCGTTGTTGTTGAAGTGCAGGAAGCGCAGGATGTTCTCAAATCGTGTCCTGGACATGGCGGCAGAGTACAGGGGAACATATGCTGGGTCCGTAAACCAATAAGACCGCAACACATTCTGTTTTACTAGTCCCGTGTGAAGAAGGCCCAAAAAAAAATTAACTTCGGAAACTTGGACTGGTTTCCACCGAAAAGGCTGGGCAAGGAACTTTTCCGGATTGGCGGTTATATATTGTGTGGCCTTACGGTTGGTCTCTGCCACAATTAAGTCTAAGAGATCCTGGGTGAAGAACAGATAGAAAAAGTCTAGGGCCGATCCTAGATTATCTGTCTCCACCTAGACTCCAGACTGGGCGGTGAAAGGGGGAAGTACGGGTGCGGCGGAATCAGGGGATTGCCAATTTGGGTTTGCCAGCACCTCTGGTAAACTAGGGGTAATACGGGCCCGTCTTCTTGGTGGCTGCGACTGGGATCTTACTGCACGTGCCACCGAACCAGTTTCAACTTCCATGCTGGTGCTTGCCACTTCACCAGGGTCTACGGAAGTACTGGTGCTAGGTCCAGGAGATGTTGTGCTGCTGGTGCCGGCCCCACCATGAAATCTCAGACCAGCACGAACACCACTCTGCTGCCCTTGAGGCTGATCCTGCGCCACCTGCGGTCCAACAACATGGGGTGTGGTACGCCTGGCTTTAGCCGGGACCTCAACCTCGTCATCACTATCGGTCAGTGAGCCACTGCTCAATTCAGGTTCAAACTCTGACCCGGAAGATTCGTTGAATGAGACGTCCCAATCATCCTCATTCGACTGGGCCATATACCTGAGAACCTCATCATCGGAATACCCCTTTCTTGCCATGGTGGGCTGCTAAATTTAGGGGGTATTCCTCTGAGACTACCCAGAAAAAAAAGCACCTACCTAGCAAAAGGGAGTATTTGAGAGGTAGAAAGCTGTGGTCACTGAGTTTTGATAAAAAAATAAATCAAAACTGAGGTTTACAGTGCCACAGCTATTGTACAGTGTTTTTTGCAGTGATCAGAAAAAAAATTCTGTCACTGCGGTGGGGCGGGCTGAACGCAAGTGCAGGCGAACGATCAGGCCTGATCGGGCAAACGCTGCGTTTTTTTGTGGATCCTAGTGACCCTAATAGATCTGACTGCGATCAGTAATGATCACTTACAGATACTATATAGTACCAATGTTGATTAGCGACAGTGATGACACTAATTAGTGACTGTGGTGCAGTGGGCTGAGCACTAACTGACACAAAGGGGCCTAGCTTACTGGCCTAACTGCTAACACTAGTGGTACTAAAAAAAGTGACAGTTTTCACTGATCACTGTTTTTAGATCACTAGGATAGTGACAGGTGGGTGGTGGCGAGTGGGGAATCAGAGGCAATCAGAAACAATCACAGGACAATCAAAGGCAATCACAGGGCAATCGCAGGCCAATCACAGGGCACTCAATTCACGGGACAATCAAAGCCAATCACGGCACAATCAAAGCCAATCACGGCACAATCAAGGCCAATCACGGCACAATCAAGGCCAATCACGGCACAATCAAGGCCAATCACGGCACAATCAAGGCCAATCACGGCACAATCAAAGCCAATCACGGCACAATCAAGGCCAATCACGGCACAATCAAGGCCAATCACGGCACAATCAAGGCCAATCACGGCACAATCAAGGCCAATCACGGCACAAGGCCAATCACGGCACAATCAAGGCCAATCAAGGCCAATCACGGCACAATCAAGGCCAATCACGGCACAATCAAGGCCAATCACGGCACAATCAAGGCCAATCACGGCACAATCAAGGCCAATCACGGCACAATCAAGGCCAATCACGGCACAATCAAGGCCAATCACGGCACAATCAAGGCCAATCACGGCACAATCAAGGCCAATCACGGCACAATCAAGGCCAATCACGGCACAATCAAGGCCAATCACGGCACAATCAAGGCCAATCACGGCACAATCAAGGCCAATCACGGCACAATCAAGGCCAATCACGGCACAATCAAGGCCAATCACGGCACAATCAAGGCCAATCACGGCACAATCAAGGCCAATCACGGCACAATCAAGGCCAATCACGGCACAATCAAATACAATGCACTGGGAAGGTGATTTGGGGGGGGGGGGCGCGATCTGAGGGTTATGGGGGGTCGATTAGGTGCCCGCACGGGGCAGATTGGGTCCTGATCTGATGGGTGGCAGACACAGGGGGTGACCGATGGGAGATCAGTGATTACAGGGGAGAATAGATGTAAACAATGCACTGGGGAGGTTATCAGGAGGGGGGGTCTGAGGGCAATCTGAGGGTCTGGGTGGGTGATCAGGTGCCCCAAGGGACAGTTTAGGGTCTGCGCTGATGGGTGGTGGTGATAGACAGGTGATAGATGGGTGATAGACAGGTCATAGACAGGTGATCAGTGGCTAAGGCAGCTATATAGCTGTATACACTACACTACTACTGTATGTGGTCTGGGAGGGGGGTCTGGTGGGGATCTGAGGGTAGGGGGGGTGATCAGGGGACCCTAGGGGGCAGTTAGGGACCTAACCTAAATGATAGCGTCCCTAGATAGTGACAGGGAGTGATTGATGGGTTTTTAGGTGGGTGGTGGGGTGCAGATACTGGTGTGCTGGGTCGGTCAGGGGGGTTCTGAGGGCTGGGGTGGGCGATCGGGGGGTCTGGGTGGGCTAAAGTGTGGTGTGTGTTTTTTTTTTTGTTTTTTTGTTTTTTTGTTTTTTTTTTTACTTATCTAGTGGGCTGCCGTCCTCTATGATGGTCGCACGACGAGTGACCATCAGCGGAGGAGGCAGCCAGTATAATACACTTTGTTACAATAACAGTGTATTATACTCTCCTAATTGGCCCGATCGCCGCATTTGAAACCCGCCGGCGCTGCTAATTGGCCGACGGGTTTCCGAGCAGGGTGGGCGGAGCCTATTGCCGGCGGCGATCGCGTCATTGATGACGCGATCGCCGCACAGCCACCGCTGATACTGCCCCCGCCGATGGGCGTATTGTGGACGTTTTGGCCCGGACTTTGCCGCCGCCCATCGGCTGGGGGCGGTCCTCAAGTGGTTAAAATAGCTGTGGAGTTTACACTAAGGTAGGGATCACACTTGCATCTGCAGGCAAGTGGTTTGCCGCACAATTGTGCGATTTGCACTGTTTTAGCTTTTTTTTTTTAATTTTTTTAACAGTAGCCATTGATTTCTATGGAAAACCACATGCATTAGGGACGCAGTTCAGTTTGTATCCTTTTAACGCTATGCAGAATCGCATATGCCTTAAACAGGGGTCACACTTGATCAAATCCGCAGCATTGTGCCATAGTTTATGGTGCTGCTGCATTTTCCCGAAGACATATGCGATTTTGTATAGCGTAAAAAAAATCTCTCTCTCTCTATCTATCTCTCTATCTCTCTTTATCTATCTCTCTATCTCGCACTACTTTCCTGCTCATTGCATGCAATTTTCCATGGAAATCAATGGCTACTGTAAAAAGCTAGTTGAAACACTGTGCAAATTGCACTTCTGTGACCCCCTCCCTAAAAGAAACAATTAGGGTCAGTTTCCACTGGGGCTGTTAGTGTCCGAAGTCATGCACAAATGCAGATCCAGAATCTTAGCCTATTGAAGTCAACAGGCTGCTTCCGAATTCTGGCGCGTGGATAAAATTCTGACGCACCGCTTCAGCAATTGTGGACAATTCGTCTGAATCTCCATAGCCATAATTGGCACAGCTACAGGGATTCAGATGTGTAATCTGCATGCACAAGTGCCGGCGTCTCTCGGAGACTACTAGTGCTTGTGGATGCTTGCCCAAAGGGCTCAGACACACTATAAGCACTCTTCTGAGCACTTGCGATTTGATTAGCGCTTTTTAAAACTCTCCCATTCACTTTCATTAAACTTGAGGTAAAAATCGCAGCGATTGCGTAAAAACGTATGCGATCACAGCAATTTTTACACGATTTTAGGGAATTTAGGCAATGTTGCCAAACATTCAAAAATAGAAAGTTGGGGAGCGCATGAAGATACAAATTATCTGAAACCCTATACAGGGGAGCAGTTTCCCATACACTTGTAATGATGCTTGAAAAACGAAGGGAAGCGTCTACTTGCAGATATCAATCGGATGTGCCGATGATCCGGGGATGACAATGTAATTGAGTGTGCTTGCTAATGTGTCTGGAGTTTGGTTGGAGGATGTATCAAGGGAGGCGGGTTTGAGTATACTGCAGTCGGATAGGGATTCCTGATGCATATGTATTCTTGCTTGGAACTCCATTTAGAATAGGAATGGCTGTATACATCCGTCAGCTGTTGCTGGGCAGACTCTGGGTGCGCTCTCATTGGCTTAACTGCTGCTTGCAAAACTTTTTAAGAGAAATCTCTTGTCCTGCCCTCTACGTTTGTTAGTAGTACAGAACAGGATAAATTGTTAGTCTGCAGTTTTCTAGAGCAATAAAGGTAGCCATACACTGGTCGATTTGCCATGAGATCGACCAACAGATAGATCCCTCTCTGATCAAATCTGATCAGAGAGGAATCGTATGGCTGCCTTTACTGCAAACAATTGTGAATCGATTTAACTATGAAACCGATTCACAATCTGTGGAGCTGACGTGCTCTGATTAAACTTCCTGTCGGGACAGGAAGTAGTAGTGAAGCTTGCCGGAGGCCAGCGGAGGAGGAACAGCGGGGACACGCGCCGGCGGAGCAGGTAATGTATTTCCTCTAGCGTTGGTCGTCGAGCATTCGAACGCCGCTACCGACAGACAGATCAATGGGAATGATCGATTTCGGATGGAAATCGGTCAACGTTTGCGCATCAATTTCACAGCGGATTTGATCACAGTGATCGAATCTGCTGTATATCGGCAGGAAAATCGTTAAGCGTATGGGCCCCTTAAGAGTGTGAAAGTATGTAATTAGTCATGGAAACAAATATTCAGACTTGGCAATCCTTTTGCATTTGTTACTAACCAGCTTCCATATGTACTTGGCATTGCCTGAATTTTATTTGCATGGTTTGAATCCTCAGCTATGTGGTTGGTCAGTGATGCCAGCCATTACATTAAAGGGGAACTAAACTTATTAAATCTAGTTTTCACAGATCATTAATTCTATGTTAGACTGAAAAAGAGATATTCTGCTCACTAGTAAAAAAAAACATAAAATAGGACCTCTTTACAGCAAGCAAAGGAGACGGCACATCAATGGTTTAAGCAACGAGCTTATATGGAGCATTACAGGCAACTGATTACACACGGTACATGTTTTGGGCATTGCTCTTCCTCAGGCAGGGCTGGTTCTCTCATGAAGCAATGTGAAACATTTGCATCAGGTGCAGAGATTGCAGGGGCAACATGTTTGTACTATGCGTTTACACTTACAGCATGCAGCCAGATTAGGGGAAACGAGAGGAGAGTGAGCAAGGTGAAGGGGTCATCATTGGGTAAAATCGGCTTGTTGCTCTATGTGAGGAGTCTGACAGTGAGTGAGGAGGGGGTAGGCAGGAGAGCAGCAGTGTTTCATTTGACTTGTACAGCAGAAGTGAGGTGCACAACCTCACAAGTTTGCCTCAGGCAGCAATAAAGAACCGGCCCTGTCCTCAGGTGTGTAGTGTGTGTACTCCGTTACTTGTAATGCTTCAGTATAAGCTTGTTGCTTGAGCTTTTAGTGTGCAGTCTCGTTTGCTTCGCATAATGATATACTGACAGAGGTGATGAACCTTGTAGGGGAAAGGCCATCAGTTGACTGGTTCTAAGACCAGTGTGGCCAGAAGGTGGGGAACCTCTTTTTTGATCCCTTTACATAATCTGCCACTTAAAACCATTTCCAGGATTGTGATTTGGACCCGACGGAAAAAGAGGGTCCCACCCCAAGACCATCCTCCTACTTCCCAGCAGGACCTATCATTTCATTGTTTTGTAATACTGGCCAGTTTTCACCTTCAGTTTTTCTGAAGTTTTTTTCTTTTTAAGATTGTCTATTTCTGTTGCCCAATGTTACTGTATGCTAACTTTAACCACTTAAGCCCAACTGGATGAACATTCTCGTTCAGTTGGGCTGCGTGCACTCCCGCAGGCCACGCGCGCTCCCACCGCCAGCTGTTAGCCCAGCGATCAATAAAATGGATTATAGATCCCTTTCATTGATCTAAGTCCCCCGCAGAAAAGCCGACAGCGTCTCGTCAGGCGCAGCGGTTTTTCTGAGTTTCAAAAAATTATTTCTGGGAGCGTATGATCACGCTTCCAGGACTTTTTCACTGTGGCCATCTTGTGGCCAAATAGTAAAACTACACACATACATTTTTTTAATAAAGACCTTTTTTTACATTTATAATTAGCGGTTTACCTCCCACACCAAAAATTACCCACATACAATTTTTAATACAAAAAATAAAAAAGTTACCTAAGGGTCTGAACTTTTTTAAATATGTAGGTGAAAGGAGTATATTAATATAATTTTTTTTTTTAATTATGGGCTTGTAAATGGTGATGGACGCAAATTGAAAAAAATGCACCTTTATTTCCAAATAAAATATCGGCGCCATACATTGTGATAGGGACATAATTTAAATAGTGTAATAAGCGGGACAAATGGGCGAATAAAATACATGGGTTTTAATTACGGTAGCATGTATTAATTTCAAACTAGAATGGCCAAAAACTGAGATTATTTTTTCCATTTCTTAATATTCCTGTTAAAATAGATTTAGAATAAAATAATGCTTAGCAAAATGTATCACCCAAAGAAAGCTTAATTGGTGGCCGGAAAAACAAGATCTAGATCAATTCATATTGATGAGTAGTGATAGTTATTGGAAAATGAATGCAGGTGAAAGTTGCTCAGATGCAAAAAAACAAAACAAAAAAAAACCAGTCGGGCTTAAATGAATCCTTGAGGAATAAATTACATATTGAACATTACTGCATTGCCCCTGCACCATAGGAGATGATTACATAGAACCACAATCACTTCATAAGCAGGAAATTGACTTGTGTGGGCGTATACCTGCCTCCTTCATGTTATTGCCTGTCTGGATGCACAGTCATTGCTTTGTGGGATTTGGGAAGGAGGTTCTTAGAGCTGCCCACAGCTAGACAATACATGAACATGTGTAGCACCTGAGACTTGGAGAACCCTGCAAAATAAATCCCTTATAAAACACATACATGTCATAAAAAAACAGTATATACTTTGTCAAGTACAGCATTACTGAAATAGGACTAATATAATCAGAAACTGCTTCTGCTGCCTTCAGTAGGTATATTACATCATACATGGCAGTGAGATCCAGATCTAAATGTAGAATTTAAAACTGCCTCGATATTAAACATGTATATACAAGGCATGAATCCAACAAGAAGAAAGTGATGTGCAATCTTGCGCTAATCTCACCAGGCGTACTGGGTATGTGATGCGACCACTAGCAGCTCCTTAGTCCTGGCTGAGGAAATGACTGGGAACATGGAAAAGAGCAAAAAAGAGAGCGCTCCGTAGTGCATTAAAGTATTTATTCCTCAGACACGCAATTCTAAAAACACACTTACTGGAAAACAATGATAAATAGGCATATAGTGGGCAAAGCCCAATCAGACAACCAAGGGTGGCAACCTGTTCCTCCTCTGTGGCCTGCAGTGGATGGATGTCCCAGCTGGTGGTGGACAATGGGCGCCTACCTATCGGTGTCCGTGTGCAGTGACTACACGACGCGTTTCGGCGTATCCACGCCTTCGTCAAGTGTCTTCCTCACTTGACGAAGGCGTGGATACGCCGAAACGCGTCGTGTAGTCACTGCACACGGACACCGATAGGTAGGCGCCCATTGTCCACCACCAGCTGGGACATCCATCCACTGCAGGCCACAGAGGAGGAACAGGTTGCCACCCTTGGTTGTCTGATTGGGCTTTGCCCACTATATGCCTATTTATCATTGTTTTCCAGTAAGTGTGTTTTTAGAATTGCGTGTCTGAGGAATAAATACTTTAATGCACTACGGAGCGCTCTCTTTTTTGCTCTTCTATATACAAGGCAGCTGACTGTATCAAAATGAACACAAAATGTGTATATGAAAATACAAAATTATCGTGCCACTACAGAACAGACAATGCAAACACTGCTATAAATAGTAGTACAGTCCTAGCCTGACCCCTGACAAACTGGTAGATACTACTCCACTCTTGAGGCCTTAATACATATTGGATTAGGTAAAGTATCTTCTGGATGTAGCTGATGCTGATGGTTTACCTACTTTCCACCTTGCAGCAGATGTATTATGTAATGTAGGTTGCGCTGCTGCCACAGCTAGTTTTCTTTGCTCTGCCCAGTGTAGTAGTGTTCTGCCCAGTGTAGTAGTGAGTGCTGGTCTTCCTAATGGAAGACTGTAAGCCTATTTCCACTGGGCTTTTGTATCCTTGTATCAGATGCGGCACGTGTTCTTGTGCAAAGTCCTGCTCAAATCACAATAGAATAAGGATTTGGATGCGTGCTGTGGTAAACTTCAGCATGCCAATCGGATGGCAAGCCTATTCATGGAATTTTCCCTGCTCTAATCGCATGTGGGGAAACGCTGCAGATTCCGCAATAGTGGAAGCCAGGACTGTGGAGTCGGTACAAAAATCATCCAACTCTGAATCCGACTCAGTTTATGAAACCTCCGACTCCTTAGTCTAATCCTTACCAGTGTTGTGAATTTGGCACAAATATCATTCGACTCCTGTTTATGAAACCTCCAACTCCAAGTACCCACAATTGCGCCGACTCCACAGCCCTGGTGGAAGCATACCCTTAGTTGCAGCTCAGCCAGCCTCAACTGCACTGCCCACTGAGAAGCGTATACATGTATGGACCCAAATGTTTACACATTGTACTGTTTTAGATGGCGGTAAAAATGCAATTTATTAATCACAAAACCATTAGTGTAAGGCCTTTAGAGCCTTCCTTTGGTTTCCACTGCATGCATGCTGCTGAGTATCTTCCCTGGGAACTGTAAGTTTGTGGGCATGGGCTGAGCCTATTACCATCATTGAAGCTCCTGTTTGCACAGTCAGTCTTTGCCATGCTTCCTGATGGGCAATGTGTCAGCAAGGAGCTATGACTTTAGCTGGCAGAGCATCACCCCGGCATCTCCTGACTAAAGGTAGCCACACACGATACAATAAAATGATCAGATTTGACAGCAATTCGATAAAAAAAGATCGTATCTCCCGAAAAATCGAAAGCTGCTTTTTTTTTTTATTTTTTTTTTTTTTATTTTTTTCATTCGACTGAAAAATCCGATCGGATTTCCAGTTTGATTCAATTTTTATCGATCCGAAATGCCAGATATTTTTCTTCAATCCTTCTAAAGATTGTACGGTGTGTGTGTTGGATTGTCAATTTATTAATATACACACCCTAGCAATTTTCAGTGTTTCTAATCATTTTTATCATAATTGGGGGAAAATTGAACATACGTGTGTGTGTGGTACATTGGTCAGATTTTTGATATGTTACAATCAGTCAGAAAAATGTATTGCAATTCTTAAATTGAACAGATATATAAAAAATTGTATGGTGTGTGGCCACCTTAAAGGGGGTGTGGTTCCAGGTAACTGGGTGTGTGGCCAGCTCAGGTCTCTTACAAGCACTGTATGAGCTTTCCATGCGAATTGAGTCTGTGTAAACTAGGCCTTGCATAAAAGGAGTTTTTTTTTTTTTTTTATAGCTGAAGATTGTGAAATATCTAAAGGTTATGATGACAAAATGCACTTTGGAAGATGAGTTGTCGCAAGCAATGATTTTGCTTAGTGGAAACGGGCATGTGAGAGTCTTGCACAGAGGTTTCAGAAGGTTTAGCAATTCATAAACTTTTTACTGGTTACTTAGCTGTGCCAGGAAATAAGTTTCATAGAAGATAGTTCCATCTTCTAGTGTAGGCTAAAACAGAACTCTGGCTAAATGTTGTCTTTTCATTGGGGACAGGAGCTATGCTTGCTGCTGTTTATGCAGGTTCTACTTTTACAGTTGTGCCTGAAGGTGTGCTTGCACAAAAAGTCCCAAGCAGGGATTGGATCCCTTGTATGACAGGTTGAGTGCTGTATATTTGTTACAAGGTTACAGCTGTTGCTGTGGAGAGAGAAAGAAGGGCAGCGTGCCACAGGATAAAACTATACTACCGGGAGTATGAAGAACAATGTTCTCAGTCGAGACTATCAAGCTGTACACACAGTAATTCTTGGCAGAGGCAGTTATGACCAAGACACTTTAACATGTGTACCACCCTTTACTAATCATTTAACTCTACTACTCTTCAGGATTGGTCTGTCAGCTGGGGGCGGTCACTAACAGCAGTTTGTCTTGCATGCAAATTTAAAGGGTACCTGTAACTTTAAAAAAAAAAATGCATCAGTAAGGAAAAGCTCTGTGATGGTCCAGAGGCTTCCCTGGTCTCCCTACGTGACAACCTTTGAAATAAGTCAAGAATTGTGTATGTTGGCACTGCGCAGGCACAAAGTACAACCTGCGGAGCCGCTTGAGTACTGCAACTCTGTGCTGCTGCGTAGGCGCAAACTCTCCTGTGGTGTTGGTCAGTAAGTAGTTATGGCTTTAGTGGAGATTACAGTAGACACTGCCCCATGATATGGAGGGCAATAGGCTGCATTCACAAAAATATACTGACAGTTTTTCCAATATAACTTTAAACTGCATATTCTACTATGCTTCTTTGAAAAATATAATGAAAACTATTCCTTAACTAGGCCTTTAATACACTGTGCCACTTTGGCCTCAATTCACTAAGATCATGCTGGAGATAAGGCAAGAGAAAACTTGCCGCCACACAGTGAGAGCTATCTTATCTCTTTATTCCTTAAAGCGTATCCGAGATGAAAACTAAAACAAGTAACTTGTCTATATGTTACCTAAGTGTAGATAGTTTACACAGCATATCTATCTGCAAACAGCTTCAACAGAATATGATTTCATCCTGTGATACAATGAGAGCAGCCATATTGTTTGTCACAGGCTGCTATCAGAAGATGCTATCAGCTTGCCTCTGGGTAAATTCCAGGGCTGTGGAGTCGGTCCAAAAATCCACCGACTCCGACTCCTCAGTTTAGGATTCCTCCGACTCCTCTAATTTGCATATTACAATTTTGTTGATTAAAAGTATGTAACATGAAATTTGTCTCTTAACTGCCAACGCTTAGGAATTTTACAAGACAACTGAAGTGAGAAGGATATGTAGGCTACTATATTTATTCCCTTTAGACTAAACCTAGTCCTTGGTAAGAGTACTTGTAAAAGGTACAAACCGGAACAAAGAACATCTATCAGGCCCTAGGCAATGTAAGTGTGGGTACATGTAAGAATGATGTGCAGGTACTCTGCAGGGGAATGAGGGGATTCTTCCTCTATTACACATTCTTCATGCACAATCTGAACAACGTTTATGGGTGACAGACAACACCTGTGTTCAACGTGCACAGCATTCTCAGTGGACTCCCTGCAGCTCTGTGGGGAGTGCATATGTAGAGTATAGTACTACTGTGTAACAAAGTAAACCTGAGACAGATGAAATTAAAGTTTTATACATACCTGGGGCTTCGTCCAGCCGCCTTCAGGATAATCAGTCCCTCGTTGTCCTCCTCCACCACCTGGATCTTCTGCTATGAGTCCAGGTACTTGAGCCAGTCGGGCGTAGTGCGCATGCACACACTCCACCGCCAGGAGCATACTACACCTGTGCAGCACTATTGCGCAGGTGCAGAATGTTCCTGGCTGTGGGAGCGGCATGCGGCCGGACAGCGCTGACTGGCTGAATTACCAGGACTCTTAGCAGAAGGTCCGGGTGGTGGAGGATAGCGAGGGACTGATTAGCCTGAAGGGGGCTGGACCAAGCCCCAGGTATGTATAAAACTTTACTTTTCATCCGTCTCAGGTACCCTTTAATTTGCAGTCACTAAACCAAATTTTAACAACATATCAAATTATTTGATTTCATCAGCAAAGGGAGTGCATACATTTGCATAAATCAGCATCAATGCAGAATTATTTCCATCTCATTGACCATCTCTATTAGTGACACAGCTACACATCAGGCTTTATTCTTACAGCATAGATGTTATTTAGTATATATGTTACGGCCAGAACCCGAAGTGTGGCCACTTCTAGTTCTGGCCAGCCACTTCGGGTTCTGGCCGGCCAATGTGCAAAGTGGCCGCAGCGCAGCGGCCAATGTTAGAAATGGAAAGTTTACATTTATTTTACAGCCATCTCGCTGCGGCCAAATGTATTAAAAGTTGCTTAATTTAATTAAATATAGCCGGCGGCGATGTGATAGATGAAGCCGCCGGCTTTCGCACTGCCTCCTCCTCCTCTCCTCCTCCCCCCCGCCTCTCTCCTCTCCCCTGCCTCCTATACGACATACGGAGCAGCCGGGCGGGGACACGCGTGTCCCCGAGAGTCGTTCGTCGCGGCAGGGGAATCCTGCCGTTCCTGCAGAGCGGGCGCTGGCAGAAGCAATGTCTGCAGCCTCCCCGCTCTGCTTCCCCTGCCGCGACGAATGACTCTCCCGGCGGCTCCGTATTGTATGGAAGGCGGGGACAAGGAGAGAGGCGGGGGGGGGGGGGGGGAAGAGAATCGGGGGGGGGGGGGGGGGAGGCAGTGCGAAAGCCGGCGGCTTCATCTATCACATCGCCGCCGGCTATATTTAATTAAATTTAAGCAACTTTTAATACATTTGGCCGCAGCGAGACGGCCGTAAAATAAGTGTAGCTTTGCATTTCTAACATTGGCCGCTGCGCTGCGGCCACTTCGCAAATTGGCCGGCCAGAACCCGAAGTGGCCGGCCAGAACTAGAAGTGGCCACACTTCGGGTTCTGGCCGTAACATATATAAGAGATTCCTGTGTACACATCATATATACAGTCACAATCAGATATGTATATCTGACCTTAAAAATACGGGGACTGCTTTATTGAAGCAGCACAAGTAACTAATTTTGATTGTTTTATTTCATTTTTGTGGACTAAGCACAGCTATTACTGTATGTATACTGTATATATACATTATTTTTAATGACTATTATCTGAGAAATAGAACATTTTATCATATTTTCTATTTTAATTACAGTTACAAATTCATTAGGAGTCGGTGCATTTTTTCCCGACTCCAGGCACCCAAAATTGCCCGACTCCGACTCCACAGCCCTGGTAAATTCAGTTCCCTCTCCTCCTCCCTCCTCCCCTCTGCCTCTGAAATCAATGGCTAGTAACCTCCTCCTCCTCCTACCCAGACTGAGCTCCTGTAAGCCCTTGCTACAGTGCCGAGGCACAAAAGGAGCTGTGGGTGAGGCTTGTTTAGTTTATAGGGAATTAGAGTATTAAAACAAAAGTATTTTGCTTGAGGAATGCCCTATAAACTATATGAAGGGAACACAATTATGCAATGAGTAAAAGTTTCTCTGATCCACATTGTTACCACCTCTGTAGTTATTTTCACACTCTGTTGTTTAACAGCCTGTCTTTAAAGCAGCATCTACACGCGTAGATGTGGCCGCGATGCTCTTTATCAATCGAGCCGCTAATGCGGCTCGATTGATAAGACCTGGCAGGACGGATCTTCGCACCGCCGATTCCCTGCTCGATCCCCGCGAGGGGACAATGGCAGGGAATCGTGCGGGAGATAAGCGGCGCCGGCGGGGACGGGCGGGCACGAGTTGAACTTACCCGGGGCTTCTAATGGTCCCCCGCAGACATCCTGTTCCCGCGCAGCCACTCACCAATGCTCCAGCTCCGGTACACTTCTGGAATTTCAGACTTTGAAGTCTGAAAACCACTGCGCCTGCGTTGCCATGTCCTCAATCCCGCTGATGTCACCAGGAGCTTACTGCGCAGACAAAAACCATACTGGGCCTGCGCAGGCGCAGTGGTTTTCAGACTTTAAAGTCTGAAATTCCAGAAGTGAACTGGAGGCGGGGCCGGAGCATCGGTGAGTGGCTGCGGGGACCATTAGAAGCCCCGGGTAAGTTAAACTTCTTTTCCCCCGACAACCCCCCCCTACAGAGTGTCCCTTTAACTTTAGAATTCTGGAGTTATTTTAAGGATTGAAGAGTTAACTTAAAGACAGTAGTTAACGTTAGGTTTTCCTGAAGCAAAATGTCTCCTGAATACTACATGCCTCATCACCATGGTGACGGCTATAGAAATGTTATTAAAGGGAACCTGAACTGAGAGGGATAAGGATGTTTCCTTTTAAATAATTCCACTTGCCTGGCAGTATTGCTGATCTTTGGCTGCAGTACTGGTTGAATCACAGACTTGAAACAAGCATGCTGCTAATCCAGTCTGACTTCAGTCAGAGCACCTGATCCGCATGCTTGTTGAGGGGCTGTTGCTAAAAGTATTAGACACAGGATCAGCAGGAGAGTCAGGTAATTGGCATGATTTTAAAAGGTAAAATCCACATCCTTCTCAGTTTAGGTTACCTTTAAAGAGAACCTGAGGTGGGATTTAATTGTTAGTGGGGCACAGAGGCTGGTTGTGCACACTAACACCAGCCTCTGTTGCTCCATGGAGTGCCTCCAGGACCCCCCTCAGTGCTGGCGACACACAGCGTGTCGCCAGCACAATGTTTACCTATGCCTGTTAGCGCCGCTCCTCCGTATCGGCGCTGCCCGCGTCTCTTCCCTCCAATCAGCGGATGCGCTTAGATAAACATTGTGCTGGCGACACGCTGTGTCACCAGCACTGCGGGGGGTATAGCGGCGCGCAGGGAGGGTCCTGGAGGCACACCATGGGGCAACAGAGGCTGGTGTTAGTGTGCACAACCAGCCTCTGTGCCCCACTAACATAATTAAATACCACCTCGGGTTCTCTTTAAAGACAGGAGAGAAGCTTGGTGAATTGAGGTCTTGTGGTTTGTTTCCAGAGTTTGTCATTTTTTTTTCAAGGTGTCCAAGTCTATTCCGTATACAGTAATGGAGCTGCAAATACCTGTGTATGCCTCTCCTACTCGGCCTGATGCTAACCAAATATACCGCAAACCCCCAATAAGGGTTGAGAAGCAATCGCCACAATGTTGCCTTGGCGAGGTATACCCCACTTTACATCCCTCTGAAAGCAGTATCTTACATCCACTTCATGAATTGGCCTTTTCAGTGTGGGCATCGGAGTGAAGGCATGCTTCTAGACAACCATTCATTAATATGCTGAAGCCGCCCTCCTGTAAAAGATCAGTAAGCTGCTCAGACTCTGGCCCTTATTCTGTGCCTCAATACCAGCTGATGCAGGAGAAGGAAGTTTATGCTGTCTCATCCCTGCAGGCTCTTTAGTCATACAGTGCATGACCTGGTTTCTATTGTCTACAGTTTCTCATGAAACTCTTTCAGCCACTTTTGAATGTTCTCATGAGCGTTTTTGCGCCATAGATTTTTATACCTTTCCATTTATGACAACTGTTCATTCACTCTACTTATTAGATTTGGTGGTTTGAAATAATCTTAAAACATTGTTAGAGAACCTTAGTTGCTCATTAGAAAACATTTTAAATAAGAGAGTCACAGCCTTATTTAACATTTGATGACTTCTGTACTTGTCTCATGGCATTTCCCCCCTCACCTCCTGCATTTTTGGGTAGCTTTGCAGGAACACCACCTCTGACATCCTCTGGACTCTTCATTAGTGCAAATTGCCTCCACTAGCTGCAATGCTGTGACATTGCTTGCCATACAATTTAACCTATCATAAAATCTGTTTGTTACCGGCCAGCACCTTCCCCATGTGAGTGCCGGGAGTGTACAGAGAATGCGCCACATGCTAGGAAACAGGAATGCCTTTGGTGCTTCTGCACTCATCCTTGGAACTACTTGAACGAGAGTGTAACGATTGGTGTCAGCACGCAGAGAGAATCTGATTATTGGTGATCTGCAGTATCACCAAGAATACAGATATTTACCTGATTATTGATGATCTGCAGAATCACCGATAATACAGATATATTGCTAACCTCTGGACACCTGAAGCGTGTAAGTGTTTGGTGTAACAGTAGTAATTTGGACCACCGGGGTAGCAGGTGGTCCAATGAGTAGAGAAAGACTCTACTGCAGTCAAGGACTCCAGGAGAAGGAGACCCTGACTGATTTAGCAGCAGTGCCCCCTCTGAGGAGCAGGGGGCCCCTGCAGGAAGGCTGAGCACCCAAGGGGTGGGTGACAGCCAGAAAGATAAAGTACAAAGACAGGAAGCTGATTCGGTATCCAAGGCAAGCAGGGTTTGGCAACAGGTAATCAGAAATGCAAGGTACCGCATCAGAAAGCTGAGGGAAAGTCAGGAAAGCAATAAGTCATAACAGATATCAAACAATGCCTAGTCTGGGTGTGACGTCTGTGGTCTCTACACCCTGGAACTAGTCTGATATATAACAGAATAACACAGGTTCCCTAGTCTGGGTGTGAGGTCCGTGGTCTCTACACCCTGGAACTGGTCTAAAGAATAACACAGATGATACACAGTAAACTGGCTAAGTGTGCATTCCCAGGTCCACCTGGTTCCACCACACTGAAGGTTCGGACTAAGGTCTGAGTGCTAACACAGGTATTCGCAACGCCAGACAACCAGCAACTGAACAGCAAGGGATATATATATATATATATATATATATATATATATATATATATATATATATATATATATATATATATATATATATAGTAAAGCCCTCCACAGCGCCGCCCAGCTCCCATCAACCAATCACCTGCTGAGCTGGGATCAGCTGACCGCCTCGATCAGCAGGACCGTTCTCCTATTGGCATAAAGAGCCTGTCTTGCGGCGCGCGCAGCTCTCCATCTGTGTGCACTACTAGAAACCAGAAGCATGTTGCTGCGGGGAAACCGCCGCTCTGTGCGCGGATTCTGCCGCCTCACTGTCAGAACGCGCGGCGGTTTCTCCGCAATCCGTCACAGAGACCTGGTGCACACCAAAAACCGCTAGCAGATCCGCAAAATGCTAGCAGATTTTGAAATGCTTTTTCTTTTTCTGTAGCGTTTCAGCTAGCATTTTGCGGTTTTGTGAACCGTTTTTGGTGTAGTAGATTTCATATATTGTTACAGTAAAGCTGTTACTGAACAGCTACTGTAACAAAACGCCTGGCAAACTGCTCTGAAGTGCCGTTTTTCAGAGCGGTTTGCGTTTTCCTATACTTAACATTGAGGCAGAAACGCATCCGCAATCCAAAATCTGCAGCAGCCCGGGAGTATGCGTTTCTGCAAAACGCCTCTCGCTCTGGTGTGCACCAGCCCATTGAAATACATTACCCTAGCGGATCCGCACCCGCAAGCGGATCGCACACCGCAGCAGAACCGCTCTGGTGTGCACTAGGCCAGAGAGTATATGTGAAGGCTGGCCGAGGAGTACCGAAGGCAAAGCAGGGACAGAGCGGAGACTACTGGGAAAGGCTCTATGGTATGCAGAGCCTTCCCTGTACTTGGGCAAGTATCAAACCTGAAGTTCAACTTCAGGTTTTCTTTAAAGAACAAGTGACACCCATGCTAACCTAGAAATAAAAAACACATAAGTAGATAAATACTACTTCTACTTACATAACAGATGTATTGTGCTATCCACGTAACGATTCCTGTGAATTTTATAAAGGAAAAGCAGAGAATCCTACTCTAGGCAGTGGCCATCTTGCCAAGCTTAATACTGACATCATATCCTCCCTGACTCCCCCCTCCCTCTTGCTCATTGTGTATTAGCTGCCCTCCTCCCAGAGTCTTTTTTTTTTTTTTTTTTTTT
The DNA here is from genome assembly GCF_040937935.1 of Hyperolius riggenbachi. Lineage (NCBI taxonomy): Eukaryota > Metazoa > Chordata > Amphibia > Anura > Hyperoliidae > Hyperolius > Hyperolius riggenbachi. Next base: position 145,457,417 of record NC_090647.1, on the reverse strand, counting down.
TTTTTTTTTTTACTCTGAGTCACCTCAGCCTTGCTTGTAAACACAAGTAATCAGCTAGGCAGGGAAATAAATGGAAGAGGAGGAATATATTATAGATAAAAAGAACTCCCAGCATTCAACTCTTTGGCACTGTTTGGCACTAGGGCCAGTGCTCCTAAAGTATGTGATAACTCCAAACTATAACAGCAGAAATAGTTTTGAATGCAGGATTAGGATCTTTATCACTTAATACACCCAGACCAGTTGCTGTTAAAATTTGATTTTTATGGTGACAATACCGCTTTAAGGGCTAAAATCAATTCACAGATAGTTCAGCAAGGTGGAATGTTAGTCTTTTAGTCGGCCGTAAAAGAATCTATCTTTTTATTGATTTTCACATAAAAATAATAAACATAGTGGTTCATCAAGTAGACTAAAATAATATTCTAATATCAATTGAAATTAAAAAAAATGAAGTAATAATTGAATAGTGTATGGCCAGTTTAACAGACACAGCACACGGCTATACCTGTAGAAAGTGCGGACAGTTACTGTAAAATGTGTGAATTGCTGATGGAAGTATTGCAGGTAAGGTGGCTGTACATGTTTAGATTGCAATCCTATAAGGCAAACAGATCAATTCTTTGATCTGATCTGAACCATTTTGATTTCTTGCCCAAAACGATGCGGCTCATTGCGTCACAGATAACCGGCAGATTTGATCACTGAAATCTGTGTGTATGGCCAGCTTTAGAATTACGTTCTCTAGCATAGTGTTGGGTTGCATTGTCGGGTCACATACCTGAAGTCCTGAACTGTTAAAATACTAAACAATTGTTGCAAGGTTTCAATTCCTGTAGCAGGCATTGGGCGGATGTGATCAGATAAAAATGCAGTTTTTCCAGTTCAAAGCTGGCTAATGCTGATTGGACTAGCAGGATTCATTTTAAAGCTGCTCCTAATGTGTGCTTTATGGGAATGCAAGTTGTGCTTTAAGAATAATTTTTAATATAAATTTTATAAGTTGAATAAATCTCCCGATTTAACTTTGGCCATACTAACTAGATGTATTCCTACATTTAATGAATCTCGGCTCTGCCTGTTCAGTAAGCCAGCACTAATTCAGTAGGAGACCTTTGGCAAGTCTCCCTTACACTGCTACTGCCAATAGAGCGCGCCCTAGTGGCTGCTGCTCTGCTCTGGCGCTTTGAGTCCGCAAGGAGAAAAGCGCAATATAAATGTTATTTGTCTTGTCTTTGTCTAATGCATACATATAAAGTTATGTAGGTCTCCCTGTATCCAGGTAGACAACTGGTGCATTGGTGCCCCTAGTGGCCACAGCATTATTAGTCAGGTACTAAAGTTCATTGATAACATTTATGAAGTTGGCAGTTGATAAGAGCTCAATTGAAATGTTGTTTTCAGAAATAAGTGGGTGTGGGTAAACTAACTTTTCCAATGACAAAGTAGCTCATTAACTGACTTATGAGCTTGAAAAGAATCTTTTAAATGAACATGGCACAGGTTTGTTCCCCATCTTTGTTCTGCTGTACATGTCTGTTTCTGTGCCCTGTGAAACAATGGCTTTTGTACATTGTAATCTACAGCAAGCGGTCAGTTGAAAGTACACAAATATTGATCTAAATACAGAAAGCTTTATTAATACTGTAGTGAAGTGAAATATATGCTAGTGAAGGTCATGCATTCCTTTCACTTGTGAACCAGTGTAGAGATTGCAGTACAGCCACGTGTGAAGTGGGCTGTGTCAAAATGACCAAATCCACTGACTTCTTGAATCAGAAGGGGGAATCCTTTTTTTTTTTTTTTTTTTTTTGATTTTTTTTGCCAGCAGCCACTGATTGACAAGTGACTTTAAATGTAATTATTTTGTAGTCTATGCACTGTGTACAGTTAATAAATACATAAAGTTTACATCTGGTACATTGTAGTGGATAGAACACTCACATTTATATCTGTAGTAGCACTTCCTTATTTCTCTTCATGCTGAAGCCTTGCCAAAGTACACCCTCAGCATTCAAAAGTAAAAAATCCACTGCGCTCTTATATGTAGCCACCTAAAAAAGAAACAAATTGCACATCGCGTAATGCTGCCAAAATCAGTTTATAAACACGGCCCATACAAGTGTAAAAACCGTGCCGACACTCGTGAATCCACCACCGACATAAAAGGGGCTCACCAGATGCAGGCCACCCCGCTTTTCAGGTGGGTCTCGAGCTCAATATGGTGTGCCAACAGGATCCTCAGTGAATCACACCGCTCATCCGGTATAAAACTTTTTAATCTTCATTAGAACACTGCAGCAACAAGCCGCTCTCCTGCTGATAGCCTGGGTGTCTGGGCTGTGTGTGCTGGGGAAGCGCCCTCTCTCTTTCCAGTTTCCACTGCTCTGTGCTCCAGGTCTGTTGAGCAGACCTGGAGCACAGAGCAGTGGAAACTGGAAAGAGAGAGGGCGCTTCCCCAGCACACACAGCCCCCAGACATCGCTATCAGCAGGAGAGCTGCTTGTTGCTGCAGTGTTCTAATGAAGATTAAAAAGTTGAGGACCCTGTTGGCACACCATATTGAGCCCTAGACCCACCTGAAAAGCGGGGTGGCCTGCATCCGGTGAGCCCCTTTTATGTCGGTGGTGGATTCACGAGTGTCGGCACGGTTTTTACACTTGTATGGGCCGTGTTTATAAACTTTGTGATTTTGGCAGCATTACGCGATGTGCAATTTTTTATTTTTTTTTAGGTGGCTACATATAAGAGCGCATTGGATTTTTTTACTTTTGATTTCAGACTTGGATATTCCCACAGCAAACTTATAGGACTTGCGGTAGCAAAGACTTTGGTGATTGTATATTTTAAGTAGCGCTGCCTGTGATATTATTGATTGTGTATAACACCCTCAGCATTGTCTTACCCTCCAGCCTGGTTCCTCCCCCAACCCTTCCACCCCCCTCCCTCCCCTGCTTTCTGCCTGCTTGCATCAAATTACATATCTTTTCACATAGAGGAGAGACCGAACTGCTGCAGCCTGTCTTATCATGCCTGTTTGCTATAAATCTTCTTCCACATGTCTGCCTGTCTGGATTAGATCACATGGATATGGGGGGTGGAGTTATGACTTCAATCCCCCAGCATGCGTTCCACCTATGGTTTGGAAAGAAAAAAATCACCCAGGTCCAATTTCACACTGGGGGTGGGGTTTTCCAACCCATATGTGTAATATGGACCCTAAGGGTTAGAAAATCACACTTAATATGTGATTTTATATATCTTGGCAACTTATAAGGTTTAAAGAGTAACTGTCGGGCATAAAATCAAAAATCAATTCTTTATTTTTATCTGGTAAACCAGTAATAAGGATGGATCGGGCAATCCAACAGTTAAAATCACTATTACTTTGCTTGTTAAATTATCATTCACCAGTTTACCTGACTCTTGTTTGGTACACAAAAGAGAAGTTGCAGGGCATGCTGGGTTGTCTTTTTTTTTTTTTTTTTTTTTTTTTTTTTTTTTTTGCGGCTCTACTTCCCCTCAACTTCCTGTTTCCCCTCCCACACCTCTGTTCCTCTCTGATTGGCCAAAATTTCTCAGGCTGAAACAATGCACTTTCTATAGTGAATGGCGGGCAAATCAGGCAGAGGAGACTAATGCTGGGCATACACGGACAGGAGGGAGGCTTATCAATCGGCTTGATTAATAATATCCGACGTGTCCGATACCCCGGCGGATCGATACTGCGCTTGATACCGGCGGGGAGAACAGTGGCAAGAAACAAGCGGCTGATTAGCCGCTCCCGCGGGGACGAGCGGCAATCGATTTCGTGTGGACGAGCGGTGACGCGACGGCATCGAGCCACTGGCTCGATACCGGTGCAAAAACGGTCCGTGTATGCCCAGCATAAGGGTGGATATTACATCACGACTAGCTTCAAGATAGCCACAGAAAATATGGAAACTGTCTAGAATAGGATTCTCTACTTTTCCTTTATACAATTCACAGGAATCATAACATGGACAGTGCAATGCATCTGTTATGTAAGTGGAACAAGTATTTATCTACTTATATATTTGTTTGTTTTCCCCTGAGATAGTATGGCTGAAAGCTCCTCTTTAAAGCTAACTGTAATTTATAATGTAGGTACTCTTTGATACTGCACATAGTAGCACTTTGTTGCACTTTTCTGTTTTTTTTGTTTTTTTTTTGCATTTCCATGCTAACTGCTACCAATCAGGAAATCTATTTTCCATTTGTACCAGCCACATGATTGTATAAAAATCTAATTAGCTGACTTAAGATGGCTATCCATCAAGCGATTTTTACAGGCCAATTGATCTTTTGGATTTGATTTTATCAAACCAGAGGAAAACCTGTGCTGCTACAAGTCTGCCCGATTGTTTTGATCTATTTCGGGCCAAAATCTGTCCAAAAGGATTGCTTGAGTGTGCTGCAATTGCTTGATTAGGTGTGTAGCGGTAACAGCGGTGGATATTGCAGTGACTGACAGCTTCTCGGCTGGTGTGTGGGCACCTTTAGGAAGTATCCTCACTAAGGACACAGGCAATGCAAAATCCTGAGTTTTCTAATGTTTGTTGTATACAAAAAACTTAAATTTTCCTTTCATTTTAAAGTGACCCAGAGATGAGTAAAGCTCAGTTTTTTACTTACCCGGGGCTTCCTTCATCACCATAAGCATGGCTGTCCCTCGCCGTCCTCCTACGATGTCCCGTCAGCCACGATGAGCCACCGGTAAGCGGCTCAGTGATGGAGTCTGACTGAGCGGCGTACCGGGGTTTGATTGCGGCTGCACGGAGGATACCAGAAGGACTGTGGGAGGACGGCGAGGGACACAGCCATGCTTATGGGGCTGGAGGAAGCCCGGGTAAGTAAAAAAACAGAAGCTTTATTCATCTCTGGGTCACTTTAACCATGATGTTCAGATTAGTTAGAATTGCTGTATCATGCTCTAAAGTAGGTGGAAAGTGTGATGAGAATGACCACTACCCTGCAGAAACTATACATTCAATGACATGAGAATTTGACATGCTCTCCATTTAGTAAAAATTAAGTTGTCATGTCCACCTAATGCTGTTCAGACTGCAATGATTAACAATACATCTGTCATGATGCTTTGTTTGAGCTTTTTTATTTATAGTGGGTCTCCAGGCAAAAGCTAAAATCCTGAAAGAATACTTCCAGGGAAAAAGCCTGTCACGTAAAGCTTAATGCTGCCAAAATTGTTGGTTCTCAGGGCTAATAACTTACCCGCTGCCACATATGGTAATTTATTAGGCATGGGAAGCTCCGCCCCCTCAATCAACAACAGTTGTGGACATTTTTTTTCCCCTTAAGTCTGCAGAAGTTCGTAATGGAGTAGGGAGGACAATGCTCTTGGCTGAAGCAATTTGCCAGACTGATCACTGGCTTGAGGGGTCAGGGTAGTTGTACATACACTAGATTCTTGGCACAGATGGTTATCGGCTGCCTCAGCTAAGTTTCATCTAGTGTCTGTACACAGCTTAATGGAGTGTCAACGAAGCAGGTTGATTTGATGGTGCTCAGTGCTGAAATTAATGCTGCACGGGGCACGTAAGGGTAATTTGGGGCTCTGGCGGTTGCCGGACCCTGAATTACATTTCACTCTGTTGCGAAAACCTGGAGGGGGAATAATATTTAATGCCGCCAGGGAGTTTTGTGGCAGCAGGTAAAGCCGGCCATCTCTCTGGCGACAGATAGAAGTACACAGATGTGAAGCCTCTCTTCTCTCTTTACCAATGTTCATTGATGTATTCATCCAGAGAACACCGCAGCACTGCTTGCAGATGCATAATATGCACTGTAAGGCCGAATCCATACTATAAGCGCTTTTCTGAGCGCTTTGTGATTAGCGCTTTTTAAAAATTCCTCCCATTCACGTTCATTAAAATCGTGGAAAAAATAGCAGCGATTTTTCGCGTGTGATCACATCGATTTTTACACTATTTTAATGAGTGAATGGGAGACCTTTTTAAAAAGCGCTCAAAGCGCTAATCGATCACAAAGTGCTCATAAAAGCACATAGTGTGGATTTGTCCTAACTGCTTTGTGTGCTGTTTAGGGATGGTCAATGAGATGCAAATTTAGCATTGATGCAGAATTGTGAAAATTTTGTTTGCAAATTTATGCAATATGAAAATAGACCACATTTTACCTCAGCAGGATTTGATTGGTTCATTTTCAAGCTGCAAAAATTTGCATACAAAATGTACAGAATTATCTGCATCTCATTGACTATCCCTAATTAGGGATGATTGATTATATCCAAATTTTTCTAAGTTTATGTAAATATGCAGCTTGAAAACTGACCAGTCGATTTAAACCTGGGCATATAATTTGCAAAAAATATTGCATGCATTTGCATCAACTCTTTAAAAAAAAAAGTGCTCATCATTGATCATCCCTATCCTTAATGCTATTTAGATGCTATTCAAAAAGGGGGAGAGCTTTCGGTGGAAAGAGTAAGGTTTCTCCATTCATATCCCTGCCCCACATCTTAGCAGAACAGTGAGGGGTGTGCTGCATATTCCAATTAGCAGGACAGGAAGTGCTGGTATAGCTTGTATTAAGACTCTTTTGTTGGTTTTGTTTTTTCCTCAGTGTGCATCTGTGTAGCAAACACCTGGAGCCATTTTCAATTTGATGCCTTTAACATATTTGTTCTATGTTCTGCTGAACAGCATATCCCTGCATTTCCCTATTGGTTATTTTACCACACAGCTTGCTGGTGTGTTCGCATTGGTACATGTATAGCAGTGTTCTCCCCGGGCTCTTTTAGCCGGGTGCTCAACCCAGCTAGTTTTTGTGAGCACCCGGCTTTCATCGGCTCACCTAATCCTATTCTGTAAGCAGAGTTGTGCACAGAAGCAACGGCCCTGCACTCTCTCATATTGCCCCACCCGGCTACTTTTTCATGCCACCCGGCTGAAAAAAAATTCTGGGGAGAACACTGTATACGTATTAGCAGCTCCCTTGCAGGATTAGTTAGATGCACTATCTGTCCCAGGGAGGACGTTAAGGATATATGCTCCTATTCCCTATATAGCTTTTGATGCGCTGAATGCGTGCATGTTTTTGCTATGCATGTTACAGGGCCAGAGTTAGGACACATACGACACTGGGCTACCTCTACGTGACTACGCAAGAGACTTTATTCTTGTAACGAAGATCCCAGCTTTTAATTTAGCTGCAGGGACAGCATGGATTGCTGCATGATTTTTGTAAATGGATTTGCATGAGTGTGCGGAAGTTTATTTTGATGTTTTGCTTGCCACACCCCTTCCAGTTCCTCCCTACTAAATCTACAAGTGTTTAAATGCCCTAGCTTAAGGTGAGGAGCCTGGATTTTGTGTTTTTAAATATCCCTGCATTGCCCTGACAGCATATCTAGTGGCTAACCTTTAGCATACAGTCTTCCTACATGCTGTCATACTTGCACGGTGCTTTTTAGATAGCTATGCATGCCTTCAGTTCAGTGCTAAGACCTCTTATGTGAGTTGCTGCATGTATCGTTTGATTGGGAAACGGTGCTGTTTATGTACTTAGCAATACCTTAGAGTGTAATTACAGATCTGTTTATAGAATATAGCAGTCCCTCGAGCTTTGGGCCTCTTGTTATGTCATTGGCAAGCAACATACTTTTTATTTTCATTTGGCGTTGTCTAAACATCTAAATAATGGGCACAATATCTTCTTTCTTCTCCAAACAGAACTCCCCTTGTGTTTTGATTGCTGCTCGACATGCCAGTTCTTCTGCGGTAAGTGGCCATTTCTTTTTTTTCTTGATGGGTTGGCCTTGGATAAATTATAGAAAGTGATTTCTAGTTCCCACTTGCAGCTATTTCAGCATATGCTTAGCTGTTCTATTTCCCTCTCTCCCTCTTTCTGTAGAACCTGAAAGATGTCCTGTCAGATCTCATTCCAAAAGAACAGACCAGAATTAAGAACTTTAGACAACAACATGGGAAGACCGTTGTTGGGCAAATTACAGTGGACATGGTAAGAGCAGCTACATTATTGCTAATGACAAATGCTTCATTTGCAAAGATGCAAATAAAAATAGCTGGCTGATTCATACCTGTGCCTCAATATAACCATGTATGTGTGAGAACATTCAGGTGGGTCTTGGGTCTTATCTTAAAGAAAATTTGAAGTAAAAAAAAAAGCTGCCGTGTCTTAAAAATGTCAGTGGAAGTTGTTCAGCTGTGTTTCTGAACTGCAATGAGTATGCGACCAGAGGCACAGTCTGGGTGGAGTCACAGCCTCTGATCTGTTTGCTTATTCTGTTTATTTTAAACAATATCAGTTGCCTGGCAGACCTGCCTCTCATTGGATGCAGTAGTGACTGAATTACACACCTGAGATCAGCATGCAGCTAAGCTTGTCAGATTTTTGTCAAACATCTGATCTGCATGCTTTTTCAGGGTCTATGGCTAAAATCATTAGATGCAGAGGATCAGCAGGGCAGCCAGGCAACTGGTAAAGTTTAAAGTTAAATATGTCAGCCTCCATATCCCTCTCACTTCAGGCACACTTTAATAAATACAGAGCATCACAACTACCAAGTAAGCACTTTTTATTAAAGGAAGAGAGCAGTTGTTGTTTCCAAATGTTTTAGACGTTTTTAAAAACCAACAATAAGAAACAGGTCGCCATGTGTGTTTATGCATTGTATTGGCTCTTTATGCTATTCATTGTTAAAAAGCCATGAGCCTAAGGTGGGTGGGAGTAGGGTGAGATTTATCCACTCATTGCTCTGCTAAAGATTTCATTCAAAGCAAAACTGCACAATGTAAGTCACACCTCTGATCATTCTGAATCTGCTAGCCACCAGGAAATGCTGATTCTCTTGAGAATCATATTTGACAACTGTAGGCCAGTAGTCACGCTGGGCTGTGACAGCTGTAGGGCAGTAGTCAATGTGGGCTGTGATAGCTGTAGGCCAGTAGTCACGCTGGGCTGTGACAGCTGTAGGCCAGTAGTCACGCTGGGCTGTGACAGCTGTAGGCCAGTAGTCACGCTGGGCTGTGACAGCTGTAGGCCAGTAGTCACGCTGGGCTGTGACAGCTGTAGGCCAGTAGTCACGCTGGGCTGTGACAGCTGTAGGCCAGTAGTCACGCTGGGCTGTGACAGCTGTAGGCCAGTAGTCACGCTGGGCTGTGACAGCTGTAGGCCAGTAGTCACGCTGGGCTGTGACAGCTGTAGGCCAGTAGTCACGCTGGGCTGTGACAGCTGTAGGCCAGTAGTCACGCTGGGCTGTGACAGCTGTAGGCCAGTAGTCACGCTGGGCTGTGACAGCTGTAGGCCAGTAGTCACGCTGGGCTGTGACAGCTGTAGGCCAGTAGTCACGCTGGGCTGTGACAGCTGTAGGCCAGTAGTCACGCTGGGCTGTGGCAGCTGTAGGCCAGTAGTCACGCTGGGCTGTGGCAGCTGTAGGCCAGTAGTCACGCTGGGCTGTGGCAGCTGTAGGCCAGTAGTCCGACAGTTGCGTTTAAACTGGTTTAATGCATTCCGTATGTACTCGCATACAAGCTGACCTGCATATAAGCAGAGGTACCCCCCCCCCAAAAAATAAAAATAAATCGGAGAACAAGCTCTCAGGGTATATAAAAAAAAATTACCACCAGGGCATTTGCTTTTGTTGAGCTGTTCATGTAAGCTCATCTAAACCAGACATGAACACTCATCAGTGATAAAGCTTAGTCCAGCATTTCCTCATATTACTTAGAGCTCCCCATAGCATGTTTCTGTGGGTAGGTGTGTAAACTTTCCTCCCAGATGCCCCCCCCCCCCCCCCCCCCCCCCCCATATAAAAGATGGGATCTGCCAGATAGAGCAGCAGGGATGTGACCCTGCTTCTGAGGCAGGAAGGAAAAGGTCGCACAGCCATTGCCTGTGAAAACAGAGACAAGTAATATAGAGCAGGGGAAAAAACAAAATGAGCACAAGGCATATTGCACCAAGTTATTTCATGCTACAAGTGCACTAGGTTCTTAAAATCACTCCACTTCTCCATGGTCCCCACTCGCCACATCAAGGGGGCTGGAGGTCACTGTACACACTCTATTCTTGGCAGGGGCAGCCACCTTGACCGAGAACCGTCTAGTGTGTGTACAAGGCTTTTATGGCTGTTACTTTACTGATCTTTGGTAGAAAAACTTGCAAGAGTACATGGTATCTGAAATCTTTCCTGACTTCCATTGTTCTATTGCTCCAGCAGCCTGGTACTTGCTGCTGAATGTTCCTTCTGTATTTAATTTTTGCAAGGTCACTTTTTTCCTTCTTTCCTTTGTATTTTCCAGGTCTATGGTGGCATGAGGGGAATGAAAGGACTAGTATATGAGACATCTGTTCTTGATCCTGATGAGGTAGGAACATTACTGGAACAAATATACCTTGATTTATATTGCACGCTTGATGGAGCAGTGCGTTTAAAACTCTATTAGTTACCCTAACATAATAAAATGCGGCACAGTGGTGTTTTTGTTTTATGGTTGGGAAATCGCTCTAACCTTGCAGTGCTAATGCCACAGGTTTAAATGTGAGCAAAGGCACTATGTGCATGGAGTTTGTATTGTCTCCCTATAGAGACCGTTGCGTCTTTGGGAGAAACTTTGTGTGGATTCTGTGCCCCATAAAATTTGCCTCAGCACTAATTTCAGCACTATATAAATATAAAGTAGTTGAAGATTTTCCTCCTACAACCCATTTCTGTACTTGTTTTAGGGTATTCGTTTCCGTGGCTACAGCATCCCTGAGTGCCAGAAGCTGCTGCCCAAGGCTCCAGGAGGGGAAGAACCACTACCTGAAGGATTATTCTGGCTCTTGGTAACAGGACAAGTGCCCACTCAGGAGCAGGTAAATTCTGAGCTACTTGTATTGAAGCTCTCAGCTATTTTTATATCCGTATAAGAATTAATTTGGTGTTTGTAATTTACATGAGCAAAGTATTATCTGCTGGATTTCACAGAAGTCCCTCATTATACATAAATGGTTAGATGTATTAAGAGCTTAGTGTGGTTTGCTTACTTAAAACAGAAGTTATTTGTAATAATTCAGCTTTAAGGCCTAGTTCACACTAGGTCCGGAAACGTATCCGTGGCTCCGTTTTTCAGCCCAGATCAAAAGCGGAGCCACGGATAGCAATGTTAAAAATGGCAGCAGTCTTCACCCAAGAAAAAAACGGATCCTTCTGCGTTTGCAGGGACCAGTTTACAAAACCTGAACGGACGGTCCAGATTTGCTGCATTTTCACGGATCATGGATACACCGAGGGGTAGTAAAAAGCAATGGGAAAACTGATCCTCCCTCTACACAGTCAGTTTTAGACACAGAAACTGATCCGTTTCTGTGTCACAGCCTGTGGGAGAGGGGGCCGCCATGCTGCAGGGGTATAGCAGGCAGGACGGGGGTGGCAGCGGGGAAATTAAAAAATTATAATGTAGCAGGCGGCGAGCCGGGAACTGACTTCCTTGCTTCCCACCGCTGCTGCATCACTTCTTGTAATGCCATCCTCTGATGTTCATTTGAAGGCATTACAGGAAGTGACGTGGCGAGCGGTGGAGCGCAAGGAAGTTCCCTGCTCGCCACCTGCTACATTATATTGATTTTAAATTATTGAAACTAGCTGGAGGGGAAGCAGGGAAGGGGGGACCCAAATGAGGGAAGAGGGTCTCCAGGGGGAAAAAAGCCAATTCTCTCAATGGAACGAAAAAAAAAATAGTTTACAAAAACTGATTGGTTCTGCAGGGGACAATTGTGGACCTAGCCTACGTGAATATCTTTGGTTACCCACAATGCATCGCTACTGAATATGCAGATCTTTATGTCCCTGAAGCCAGACTTGGATCCAGAACCGCTGGTGTATAGCAAGCCTGTAGCTTTACATTTAGAGCCACACCAACCCTGCATGCAAGACAGCCTGTTCTGGACTGTTTCTGAAACAGGCTGTCTGGCTTCAGGGGCATAAAGATAATTTGCATATTCAGTAACTGTGCATTGTGGGTAGCCACAGAGGTTCGGAATATAACCCTGCATTTTAACTTTACTCTAAAATTTTATTTACAGCATATTGTATGCAAAAAGCATTTTTTTTTTTTTTACTAGACCAGCATTGGAAGGGTTAAACACAGAGGTTTAAAGGGGAACTGAAGAGAGGTATATGGAGGCTGTCATGTTTATTTCCTTTTAGACAATACCAGTTGCCTGGCAGCCCTGCTGATCCTCTGCCTCTAATACTATTAGCCATAGCCCCTGAACAAGCATGCAGCAGATCAGGTGTTTCAGTGGTTCAGACTTATAAGTCTGATCTGACAAGACTAGCTGCATGCTTGTTTCTGGTTTTAATCAGATACTACTGCAGAGAAATAGACCAGCAGGGATGCCAGGCAACTGGTATTGATTAAAAGGAAATAAACAGGAAAGCCTCCATATACCTCTCTCTTCAGTTCCCCTTTAAAGGTCCTGGAGAGATATGCAGAATTTGATAGATACATTCTATTGATAAACAGTTACACACTCTTTGGCTGTCCTCCAAGCTCCTTCTCAGTGAGAGAGATGAGTCACATTCAACACTTAGATACATTATGTAAACAAAATGTATCTATTTCAGCTTCGGATGCGTCTGCAGAAATCTAAAGGAACTTTAAAGCCCTGTGTAACCCTTCCAATGCTGGTCTAGTAAAAAAAAAATGCTGGTTGCATATAATATACTGTAAATAATGTTTTAGAGCAAAGTTGAAATGCAGGGTTATATTCCGCTTTAAAGTGGGTCCGAGATGAAATACTAACTATAAAAAGTAACTTGTCTCTTATCTAAAGTTTTTAGATGGTTTACACAGCAAATCTACCTGCAAACAGCTTCAACAGTTTGATATTTTTTCCCCCCTTTCCTGTGATATGAGAGCGGTTATATTCTGTTTGTCACATTACACACAGGCAAGCAACTTCACTCCCCTCTTCTCCTCCCCTCTGCCTCTGAAATCTCTGGCTAGTAACCTCCTCCCCTCCCCAGTCTGAGCTCCCATAAGCCCTTGCTACTAAGGCTCAGAGTGCCAAGGCACTCCGGAGAAGCTGTGGGTGAGGCTTGTTTAGTTTATAGGGAATTAGAGTATTAAAATAAAAAGGATTTTGCTTGAGGAATGCCCTATAAACTATATGAAAGGAACACAATTATGCAATCAGTAAAAGTTTCTCGGATCCACTTTAAAGCTGAATTATTGTAAACTCCTTCTGTTTTAAGAAGGCAAACCACACTAAGCATTGCTTTTTAGTAGGAGGGCTTTTCGGTCTCTTTTAGTCCTCTATACATTCCCAGTGGTTTTGGGTCACCCTGAGCTGCTTAGTTACTCTGAAGTATTAAGAGGGAATGTAACACCTCATATTAGGCATGGGAAGCACAAAAGATTTTGAAGGGAGCCAAGCAACATCTAACATTTTCTTTAATGAACCTGCCGTAAGGGAGGCTCTTAATTGTGTGTGGGGAGGGGGGGAGAGAACATCATTACTTTATCTACAGGTTGAGGCTCCGCTGGTACCCGTCTGTTTAGGATGTGCCATCTTTTCCTCTTGACTTGCCGCAGCAGTCATAGTTTGCGAGTTCCTGGGAGTATTGTATACACCGGGAGATGTAGTTTCTCCCCCACCCCCAGCGCCTTCCTGTTCTTCCTAGAAAACGGAGGACAGAAGATTGCTGAAGATTTTATTTCAATTTTTTTTCTTATGAATCCTAGGTGGGTTTTGTTTATATGCGCTAGCTGCTTCCTTAAGCTTTTTGAGTCCTTGGCAAGGGATGCAGGTTTTTGATTAGAGATTGACGATGAGATGCAGGGTTATGAGAACAGGATTATGAGGATTATGAGTTAACTTGTCAGAAGCAGAGGGAGTAGCTGGAGAGTGCAATCTGCTCTTAACTGGCAACACCTACCGTACTTTTTTAGGATTTCCAAAAACCATAAAATCAGGTAGAGAATTAGGTCTTTGACCATGGTCTTTCCATCAGGCACCAGTTAGTGCCACATGATCGTGTGATCTCTGTCCCTCATATATTTTATGAATTTTTTTTTTCTGGAGGCAGTCATTGTGAAGTTAAAGGGACCCTGAGCAGTAGAAAAAACAGAAATTGGGACTTACCTGGGGCTTCCTCCTTCCCACCATAGCCTGCAAGATCCCCTGGCGGTTTCCTGCCTCTTCTGGTCCTGCATGAGGCTCCGGCATGATGACACGCACGGTGCACTCCTGTGGAGTGCGTGGGAGACTGCAGCAGAAGTCGACGAATTACCGGAGCCACCGGCGGGACCAGGAGAAGAGGCAGGACGACGTTGGGAGACCTCGCGGGCTGGAGGAAGCCCCAGGTAAGTCACGATTTCTGTTTTTTCTACTGCTCAGGGTCCCTTTTAAAGAGAAAGCTATCTCTACAGAGTATGGTATGTTGTAAGAGTTGGCCTCTTCCTAGCTCAAATAGCTTTGCTATGACTGCACTAGTAAGTGGTCACCAAGGGTTGTTTTTCCACTGTAAGGAAACTTGCCACATTTTCCGTGGGAGATGAGGATGCATCTAATTCCTGACTTAGCCAAGATTCTGGCCCCCCCTAGTGTGGTTTCAAACTCTTCTACTCGAGGACATCCAGGTGCTGAATTACTAGAATCCTAGAAGTATGAGGGGTGTATCAACAGCCCAAGAGAAGGAAACCCCTATGTCCTCATAGCTATGAGCATAGACACTTCTCCTCCTCCTTCCTGAGAAAGGATGCAGGGGATAGGCGCTGGTACTGACCCCTGAGGTTAGAGGAACAATTCTCGAGATAAGCTTAAAAGGGAAGGTCCAAGCACAATAAAAATAAAAAATCCTCTTACCTTTGGTCTCCTCCAGCCCCTTGCAGCCATCCTGTGCCCTCGCCACAGCTCCGGTGGCTCCCGGTCCCCTCTGGTGCAGATGCCATCCTCGTCAGGTCAGAATCTGCTTGCGCCTCACCATGCGGCTCACTGAGTCGCACTGACGTTATCTGGACTGTACTGCACCTGAGCAGTACAGCCCAGATGACGTTGGCGTGACTCTGAGAGCCGCTCACGCAGACACAGTGGGCAACTTGCACCGGAGGTGCCATCGGGGGGGGGGGGGGGGAGCAAAGCTGCAGCGAGGGCACAGGATGGATGGCAAGGGCTGTAGGAAGCCCCAGGTAAGTGTAATTTTTTTTATTTTATTTTTAAGGTGCTTGGATGTGTACTTTAACTACATTTGTTGTCTTCTGTATGTTCATATACATATAATTTGTCCTTGCTTATTGTAACGCATGTAAACTTTTAATTTTGTAGGTCAACTGGGTTTCCAAGGAATGGGCAAAGAGAGCAGCCCTGCCTTCCCATGTGGTAACCATGCTAGACAATTTCCCTACCAACTTGCATCCCATGTCTCAATTCAGCGCTGCAATTACAGCACTAAACAGTGAGAGCAACTTTGCCCGGGCTTATGCTGAAGGCGTCCACAAATCTAAGTATTGGGAGGTAAGTGCGCTTTTTCAAATATAAGCAAAGACCTGTGTTACTGCAGATGTAAAACTGACCTTGGTAACAGCAGTTGCTAGACGATCACCATTGCTTGTAAAGCTGTTTATTGCCGTGATAACGTTTAACGTCTTTCTGTGCTGGAATCTCAGCTATTCATACTGTGCACTGTCATATTGTACTGCCTGGAAAGAGAACATGTGTATTTGAAAATTGTCCTTTAAACCAGTGCCTGCTATTTTGATGAAATCTGTCAAGGCGTTTTAAGTTTTTTTGTACACCTGTCAGCATTTACTTGGTGAGGCACGTGCTGAATTTCATGCCCTCAGGGAAGCCTGGTAACTTCTGAGGAAAGCCAGACAGGAGGAAGTCTGTCACCTAATCCAAGCATCTCTCTAGTCTAAAGCTCATAGATCCAGGCACATCGCCTCAAGTTAGGACATTTAAATAAATTATTGTGGACGTGTTGAAGGGAGGTGTGGCCAGCGAAATGACAAGCTCGGTGAACTCTTTACACACTCAAAAGTTCATACAATGCTTTAACAGAAATCGAGCATCCAGGAATTACTGCTATCCCTACAGCTAAGCTAAAAGCTGGGGTCTCTGTAGAAAAGAATACATTCTCTTGTGTAATCGCCTACACCGTGCAGAGGTACCCCAGTATTCAGGTGTCCTGTCTCTGGCCCTGTAACATGCGTAGTGCAGACATGCAAACATTCACTGCATCAAGCCTGTTATAAACTGTTCTTATCACCTTGCTTCGACACCATCGTCTCACAGACTGTGAGATCACTTGACTCTCCACACAGCAAACAGGAGATAGACTTTCTCAGGCTTCTTCAATGTTTACGTTATTTATTCAAGTCACAGAAAGACAGATACAGTCATCATATCCTAGCTATGCCAATCTTCATGTTGCGTTACAAGCTCGTGATGAGACTCCCTGCTGAAGTCTATCAGGTACCTTCTTCCTAACTACGTTACACTAAACTACCTATGTACAGCATACATTATATCAGATTACAGAAAGGAAGAACATGCTTAGAGGTCCCAGTCGGCCTTGCGAGCTAGTGCGGAAGGAAGAAGCAGAAGTGAGCTCTCATAGCTCCCTCAGCCTTTAATACCGACTAGGAAAGAGTTAAATATGACATCATCTTCGCCACCCCCTAGACCAGATTATTGGTGGACCCACTCGTGGTGTCATCATACACACCTACTTGATTAATAATCAATGAGGCATTTGACCCATATGCAGGAACGTGGATGTTTAGTAAATATGGCCAATGTTTTCTGTTCCTGTGGTGTAGTGTTAAGGTCAGAGTAGTCCGATGGCCTTCTTTTAGGAACATGTTCTCAGTATCTGCGTGTATCCTCTGCTACACGCATACCCTGAGATGCCTCTGCCTGCATCACAAAACCTCTATTGATTTTAAAGGCATACACTGCGGACAAGCCTTTTACATAAAACTCAGGCCAAGTAACTGAGGCCTACTTAAATTATAACAAAGCCCATCTAAAGATTAGGAACGCATATCCTGACATCCTCTTGGGACAGTGCATCAAACTAATGCTACAAGGATTAGATCTATGTGCACCATGCACACACCAACAGAAGCTGTTTACATACTGACAATGCTCGAAGTAAAAAATGACTGGGTCTCAACCTGGATTTAAAAGCTAAAGCCTACAAGCCAAAACGTTGTGTACCTAAGCTGCTGTGACGCAAATAATTGAGCTTTTATAGCCTTTATTGAAATGCAGGTCGAGACCCGGTCGGATTTTCTGCTTTGAGCACGTTTGTCTGCGCCTCCTCTGGTCCCAGGTGCTGACTGGTTGACTCCCTGGTTTTCTAACCATTGTGAGCAGTTGAGCGATTGGACAACCTCTCTGCACACTGACAATGGTCACAGACAGGGGAAGGAGGTAGTGCCTCCCCATCACTATGCTACCATTTCATCATCTACTTGCCACTGGCTTGTAGTTCACGGGCAGTAGATGGTTCAGCAATTTGACCACAACTTTCTACCAGTTGGCCACCCAGGCACTAGTGGTCACCAGCCTGTAGGGATAAGTGTACAATTGCAAGCTCCACTAAACAATTGACTTTTGAACTTAAAGTACAGTTCCAAAGGTAATGCTTATACTGTACACTACACCTGAATGCTTTTTAGTTTGCATGGCTTTATTCTGGACTCTGCACACATTTTGGAGAAATCCCAAAGGTTGTTTAAAGTACATTTTCAAAGTAAATTGGCATTTGTACCCTTCTACATACCACAAGTGTCATCACAAAATCAAACCAGCGTATGTTTTAAAGTAAGTTTGTGAATCTGATCTCTGTGGGCACAGTTAGGTTTGCACTACTTTTTTGGGGGGGCAAATGTTTGGACTCTTAGGCCTCTTTCACATCTGGGCAAACTTTGAGCGTTTTAACGCAACGCTAAAGTTTACGTTAACCAAGGTAAAATGAAAGTCCATAGACTTTCATTTTACCTTTCACACCCGACGCTGCGTTTCAGGACGTTGTGGTTCCGACGCACCCGGGCACAGTCTTTCGTCCAACGCACCTGGGAGCCTGCGTTTTCCGTCTGGTTCAATTAATAGCTACCGCCGCTGATTGCGTCGCACCGCAGATACCAGACTTATTAACGCGTGCAGGAGAATGGCTCCTGCACGCGTCGCCTGAAGTGGAAGAGCCCTTAATCCTCAATTTCTGAAAGTGTCCTTGTATCACCTTGTACCAACACAGTTTCACGTTTATGAAGGTGAGGCTAAGAATTTCCATCTGTGCCGTCTGTTCTCCACCCATCAATGTCCTTGGCTATCTGACAATTCTGTCACACGTTCACATAGTGAACTTTAGTAATCTTGATGTTAACACATGTGATTCTGGAATGAATTGAGTCGTGTTGCACGTGCTGCCAGCTCCTCTTGTGTGCAGTTTGGTCCCAGCCAGAGAAATTTATGTGCCTTTCCGAGGTCAGGCAGACCTTGAGTTCTCATAGCAACAGTCCCTCCCACAAGCCTGTGTGTGTACATTCTCTCTCTGTGGCATGCAAAGTATTTTAATGTATGTGCTGGTTACCAGCTTTGACGTACACAGTGCTTGGCTCACTGACACTGTTCTATATAGGACACACGGAAACTTCTGGGAATAACTCTGCTTCAGAGACACTGTAAAGACCAGTGCAGAATGATGACCTGCTTTTTTGCATTTTTAGTGCAATCAGAGGTTTATAAGCCAAAGTCTAATTGAAAATATTAGAGGAAACTGTTCCTATTGATGAGTCATTATGTTCTAAGTGTTTGCAAGCCTATCCCAATGCAACACTGAGCTGTGCGGAGTGCTTCAAAACTGTATTTACGTGATGGGCTCTAAAGCTACGTTCACAGTGGGCGTTGCAATCCCTGTAAAAACTGGAGTGGAAAAGTAGTGCTGCGTGTTATGACTGTTGCATACAGTGAAGCATATAGTCAATGAAAAGTATGCATCACTGTCTCTGGTAATGCACGGGTTATGCGTTAATGTACTGCATGCTTTGTGTTGGTATGCCGCTCTCAGCCTGTTTGCACCGGATGCACCTTAAATGTCGCATAGTTGGTGCATTGCAGTGCGACGTTGAGTTAGTATGTATCAATTACACTGCACCGCCCTTCCGTAAACATTCGAAAAAGTCTGCCATTTTAGTAGTCCCTGCAGACATGTCAGCGTGCACTGCCAGCTTTGCAGGAAATGAGCAATGTGCACACTGCAGTTTTTTTAAGCTGTGAGTCACCCTTAGTCATCACAAAAATTCACCTTAGTTATAAAGCACATTTTCACTGTCCTCTATCAAAAAAAAAAAAATCATCCAGTTCAGTGCTGTACAGATGTGTTGCTAACATTTTGGCTAGAGACGTATGTTGCAATCTGCTGTGAAAGAGGATGTGGCTTAGAACAGGTAAGGCTAGTTGGATATTATTGGGATCAGCCTACTCTTGGCTGAGATCATCCGGCACTTTGGGTCTCTTAGGGCCACCATACACACTCTACATTCTTGGAAGATACACAAACAAGGTAGCCATACTTATCCTGCTGGAACTTGAAGAAGGGAAAAAACAGGTGCTGAAGGATGTAGTCAATTTACATGCTAACAGTCATTAACTCTTTGCACTCCAAACTCAGTCTCACAACAAGCTGAATCTTTGATAGTAATAAAAGCAACTGGGTTGTCAAAATGGAGCTTCTGAAATGTACTGCAGTGGTTTTGTACTAGGCCAGTTTACCACGAGGTTCCCTCCTTAGAATCACTCCCTAGTTTATTTTTCTGTGAAAATATGTATACATTAGTATAATTTTAACTGATGAATTGCGCACATATGCCTCCGTTTACATTTTGCATTTGTTTCTTTTGAAAGCTGATATATGAAGACTCCATGGATCTAATTGCTAAACTGCCCTGCGTTGCTGCTAAAATCTACCGCAACCTCTATCGTGAAGGAAGCAGCATTGGTGCCATTGACTCCAATCTGGATTGGTCTCACAATTTCACCAACATGCTTGGCTATACAGAGCCAGAATTCACAGAACTCATGCGGCTGTATCTCACCATCCACAGGTTAGTATGGACTGGCATAGTAGCTTTCTGCTGCTAACCTGCAGCAGTGGACTATGAAATAGCCTGTCAGAAAGACTGTGATCTTTTATATATACTGTATTCTGCAGATCTCTTGGTGTAAGAGCATACTTTGCACTAAATCAAACGCATGTACATGTTCTATAAAGTCTGTATGTAACAGAGTAATGTATAATGGTAATGAACCTACACAGCCTAGAAGAATGCTGCAGACCAAACTATCCTGCTGATGTACAGATTGTGGTGCAGCATTCCCTCCCCTAAGCCTTCTGTACAAAGTGTCTAACTGTAGAACACTTTGTATTCCTCTCCTAGCAACGCAACAGCTTGTTTGTTTGTTTATAGGGCAGGACACAACTAGAGTTGGGCGAACTGTTAGTTGAACTTCAGCCGAACTGTTCGGCTGCCCAACCTGTCATGTCGCTGTGGCTCTTACTACTTCCGGGTCGCAATGACCCGGAGTAGTACGTCTGCGCTGGGCCGGCGGAGCGCGTCCTAGATCGCGCTCCCGTTGCCGGGCACTTTCTGCGCATGTGTGTGACGTCACTCATGACGTCACACACATGCGCAGAGAGTGCCCGGCAACGGGAGCGACTACTCCGGGTCATTGCGACCCGGAAGTAGTAAGAGCCACAGCGACATGACAGGTTGGGCAGCCGAACAGTTCGGCTGAAGTTCAACCAACAGTTCGCCCAACTCTAGACACAAGTGTTGGTGTTTGAATTTGAAACACCTGATTACCACTGTTCAACACTGGACAGGGTCAGGAGTTCACGGACTTGCGTATAATTGCTGGACACCTTAAAGGAACGCTATCGATTAACTTGTTTTTTTTCAATTGAGATAGGAATTGTTTGGAAAGTGCTGGTGTATACATTTCACTGTTTTCTTCTTCTTCTTCCCGTTATAAAAGTCCTATCACACTTCACTGATGGCAAGTCTGGCCAAATCTGATGGACCAGTGAACCATGAGGGGAGGGGTGATTCCCTCACACTACATCTGTTAACCCTGTGTGTGAGAAATCTCTCACTGGCAGCTGCTTGCGTCTCTGACTGAGCTTTTTGCAGAAAGCAAAGGAAATGTATTTTATGTGCAACATAAACATTTGTAGTTGTGTGTAAAACCTGACACCAGAGGCTTTTAACTCTGCAGTCTGACATGCAAAAAACAGTGTAATATTGAAACAGAGATTCACCTTTGCAAATGAAACATTCCAAAATGTACACATCGTGAATTTAAAGCTTTTGCCTCTGATATTTAACACAAAAAGTAGGAAAATGTTTACACAGCTACTTAGACATCATTTGTACGTTGTCATTTTAGTTGATAGTGTTCCTTTAAAGCGCAACTGAAATGAGAAGAATATGGAGGCTGACATATTTATTTCCTGTAAAATCATGCCAGTTGCCTGGCAGCCCTGCTGATCTGGAGAAACAAGCATGCAGCAAATCTTGTCAGATCTGACAATATAAAATACCTGATCTGCTGTATGCTTGTTCAGGGTCTATGGCTGAAAGT